>NC_053500.1:85248711-85913711 GCF_905171775.1 Rana temporaria | reverse complement strand
CTGTGGGTGTCGCTGTCACCACGGGTCAAGGTTGGAAACGCAGCGGGTTGGGTGCATTGAGTGTTCTTTCCCAGAAGCAGCTCAGTGGGCGTGGGCGCTGTGCATTCTGGGAGAGGGTACTTAAGGGACAGACACTGTTCTGGCGGGGTCTTCCGATGTGCTAGCAGTTTTTTTCTGGCCTCGGGGCCTGCTGGCCCGGGGCTCCGCTACTGAGAGTAGGCCCAGGAGTTTCTGGGGCCTACTGGTCCAGGGGTAGTCCTGTGCTGTCTTGCCTGCGGGAAGAAGCCAAACAATTGGGGATTCAATTGGAGAATGCATCCCGGCCAACCTACCACACAGTGCTGCCGGCTGGCTGAAAGATCCTGGTACTGTGTAGCTGTGTCTTTGGAACTTTTGCAAAGTGTGTGTGTGGTTACACGGTCCTGTGGCAGAGGACTGTGCAACGACTCAACGGCACTCATCAAGTCTTTGGCAGAGACTTTTGAACGAGCTTCGCACCAGCTGCTAGGTCAGTGAGAGAGGCCTATCCGGTGGTTGCCGAATCCGATGTGGAAACGGTGTGTCCTCTGGATCCAAGAACGTACCCGTGATCCGCAAAGCAAGGTACCTGAATCCCCCCCTAACCCTCCATCCCTCTGGCTAAGTTTGTTTAATAAAACCTTGGAAGAAAAAGAGACTAAAGCCTCGTACACACAATCGGATATCTGATGGAATCTAATCCGATGGATTTTTTCGTCGGAAATCCGATGAAGCTGACCTTCATCAGTCTTGCCTACACACCATCAGTCAAAAATCCGACTGTGCCAAAACCGGGTGACGTAAAACACTACGACGTGCTGAGAAAAATTAAGCTCAATGCTTCCGAGCATGCGTCGACTTGATTCTGAGCATGCGTGGATTTTTGACGGATAGACTTCCACACAGACGATCGTTTTTTTTCTATCGTTTTTTTATCCATAGGAATAATTTAAAACATGTTCTATTTTTTTTCATTGATGGAAAACAAACCAATGGGGCCCACACACGATCGGTTTGTCCGAAAGAAAACAGTCCATCGGTCTGTGTTGGAGCAGACATTTGGGAATAACTCTCCAAGGAGGACCCCTAAGACAACCGTAGTGAGATATAACGGCAGGCCCAAATTCAAACCAGCGGCCCCTTCGGGGGTATTGCTACAATTGTATTCTATTTTGTATGTATTGCACACTGCCCTCACTGTGCACACAGCACTAATAATGTTTTCATTACATGTTTGCATTCTTTCGAGTCCCGATTCGAATTAATCTGTTACGCCCCTTGTTACCATAAATGTACAATTGTAATATTAATGTTATACCTACGTAATCATGTGTATAAAAAATGTTCAATTGCGTCATAATAAAGCAGAACAGTTATTTGGAAAGATGCTTAGCTAGATTCAGGTAGTCGGGCGCATCTTTGAGGCGGCGTAGCGTATCGTATTTACGCTACGCCGCCGTAAGTCAGAGAGGCAAGTGCTGTATTCACAAAGCACTTGCCTCCTAAGTTACGGCGGCGTAGCGTAAATGGGGCCGGCGAAAGCGCGCCTAATTCAAATGAGGATGAGGGGGCGTGTTTTATGTAAATGTTATGTGACCTGACGTGATTGACGTTTTTTACGAACGGCGCATGCGCCGTCCGTGTACATATCCCAGTGTGCATTGCTCCAAAGTACGCCGCAAGGACGTATTGATTTCGACGTGAACGTAAATTACGTCCAGCCCCATTCACGGACGAGTTACGCAAACGATGTAAAATTTTCAAATTTCGACGCGGGAACGACGGCCATACTTTACATTGACTAGGCCAGCTATTTGTTCGACTAACTTTACGCCGGAAAAAGCCATACGTAAACGACGTAAAAAAAATGCGCCGGGCACACGTACGTTTGTGAATCGGCGTATCTAGTCATTTACATATTCTACGCCAAACTCAACAAAAGCGCCACCTAGCGGCCAGCAGAAAAATTGCACCCTAAGATACGACGGCGTAGGAGACTTACGCCGCTCGTATCTTAGCCTAATTTAAGCGTATCTGGTTTCCAGAATACGCTTAAATTTACGCCGGTGCAGTGTCATATTCTGCTCCCTATCTCAGAATGCTCCGAAAGTCACGTGGCGGCGAACTGCGCATGCGCAATGCGTTCCTACGCCAAATGCGATGCATTCCAGGGTATTCACGACACTACCCTTCAGTGAACCATCACAATTTGTCACAGAAGTGACGTATTACCATACACGGAGCGGGGGGGACAGAGAGAGAGACCCATTCACAGCGAGAGAGAAATAGAGATATACTGTAGAGATAGTGAGATACATTCAGAGCGAGAGAGAGATCGTGTACATATATTATAGATAACGGAAGTAATGCACATAGGGGAGGTAATCCCCTCCCTGAGCCCCGGTTCTCTCTCAGTATCTCTCTATCTGTATCCCTCTCTCGCTCTGAATGTATCTACGTATCTCTATATGTCTATTTCTCTGTCGCTCTGAATGGGTCTCTCTCTCTGTCCCCCCTGCTCCGTGTATGGTAATACGTCACTTCCATGACAAATTGTCATGGGTTCACTGAAGGGTAGTGTCGTGAAGCCCCTGGAACGCATCACATTTGGCGTTGGAACGCATTGCGCATGCGCAGTTCGCCGCCACGTGACTTAGGCAGCATTCTGTGATAGGGAGCAAACGGTGACACTACACCGGCGTAGATTTAGAGTTACGTCGGCGTATCTACTGATACACGGGCGTAACCCTACCTGAATCCAGCTAGCTGAGTATCTTTTGTGTCTGTTCGCTACTGCAGGAGTTATTATTATTAATTTGGAACCACTAATCAATATAAGGATAGGAGTTGCCTATCTATAAAATCTCCAGTACAAGTGGCGAGCCAGCCATGAGGTGGATTTACAGGTGACCCTGAGGATCCAAAACGGAGCTTTAGATGATCCAGGAATTTCTGATAATCAGTGGACTGAGGTAAGCCTTTGCTTACATTTGAGTTATCAGACTTCCTTGTTTCAAGGGCGGATCCAGAGTCTAGTCTCGGGAGGGGCACTGCCAGAAAATAAGATGTTGCTTAAAAAACTCAATTAGGTGTCCGGTGTGTCCGCTACAATGTTGTAGTACCGCTATAAAATCGATGATCGCCGCCATTACTAGTAAAAAATATTTAAATATAAATGCCATAAATCTATCCCATAGTTTGTAGACGATTGTCAGGGACTGCAGACATGGTACAAGAGATGGTCAGAGAATGCAGACATGATACAGGAGATGGTCAGAGACTGCAGACATAGTACAAGAGATGGTCAGAGACTGCAGACATGGTACAAGAGATGGTCAGAGACTGCAGACATGGTACAAGAGATGGTCAGAGACTGCAGACATGGTACAAGAGATGGTCAGAGACTGCAGACATGGTACAAGGGATGGTCAGAGACTGCAGACATGGTACAAGAGATGGTCAGAGACTGCAGACATGGTACAAGGGATGGTCAGAGACATCAGACATGGTACAAGAGATGGTAAGAGACTACAGACATGGTACAAGAGATGGTCAGAGACTGCAGACATGGTACAAGGGATGGTCAGAGACTGCAGACGTGGTACAATGGATGGTCATGGTACAAGGGATGGTCATAGACTGGAGACATGGGACAAGAGATGGTCAGAGACTGAAGACATGGTACAAGAGATCAATGCATCCTCATCAGTGCCCATCATTGCAGCCTCACTGTGCATATGAATGCAGCCCCACTGTATATATGAACGCAGCCCCACTTTTGTACATAAATGCAGCCCCACTTTTGTATATAAATGCAGCCCCACTTTTGTATATAAATGCAGCCCCACTTTTGTATATAAATGCAGCCCTACTTTTATATATAAATGCAGCCCCACTTTTGTATATAAATTAAGTCGCACTTTTGTATACGAATGCAGCCCCACTTTTGTATATAAATGCAGTCCCACTTTTGTATATAAATTCAGTCCCACTTTTGTATATAAATGCAGTCCCACTTTTGTATATAAATGCAGTCCCACGTTGTATATAAATTCAGTCCCACTTTTGTATATGAATGCAGCCCCACTTTTGTATATGAATGCAGCCCCACTTTTGTATATAAACACAGTCCCACTTTTGTATATAAATGCAATCCCACTTTTGTATATAAATGAAGCCCCACTTTTGTATATGAATGCAGCCCCACTTTTGTCTATGAATGCAGTCCCACGTTTGTCTATAAATACAGTCCCACTTTTGTATATTAATGCAGCCCCACTTTTGTATATAAATGCAGCCCTACTTTTGTATATGAATGCAGCCCCACTTTTGTATATTAATGCAGCCCCACTTTTGTATATGAATGCAGCCCCACTTTTGTATATAAATGCAGTCCCACTTTTGTATATAAATTCAGTCCCACTTTTGTATATAAATGCAGTCCCACTTTTGTATATAAATGCAGTCCCACTTGTGTATATGAATGCAGTCCCACTGTATATATAAATACAGCCCCACTTTTGTATATGAATGCAGTCCCACTTTTGTATATGAATGCAGCCCCCACTTTTGTATATAAATGCAATCCCACTTTTGTATATAAATTCAGTCCCACTTTTGTATATGCATGCAGCCCCATTTTTGTATATAAATGCAGCCCCACTTTTGTATATGAATGCAGCCCCACTTTTGTATATTAATGCAGCCCCACTTTTGTATATAAATGCAGTCCCACTTTTGTATATAAATGCAGTCCCACTTTTGTATATAAATTCAGTCCCACTTGTGTATATAAATGCAGCCCCACTTTTGTATATACATGCAGTCCCACTTTTGTATATAAATGCAGTCCCACTTTTGTATATAAATGCAGTCCCACTTGTGTATATAAAATGCAGCCCCACTGTATATATAAATACAGCCCCACTTTTGTATATGAATGCAGCCCCACTTTGTATATGAATGCAGTCCCACTTTTGTATATAAATGCAGCCCCACTTTTGTATATAAATGAAGCCCCACTTGTGTATATAAATGCAGCCCCATTTTTGTATATAAATGCAGCCCACTTTTGTATGTAAATGCAGCCCCACTTTTGTCTATGAATGCAGCCCCACTTTTGTCTATGAATGCAGTCCCACGTTTGTCTATAAATACAGTCCCACTTTTGTATATTAATGCAGCCCCACTTTTGTATATGAATGCAGCCCCACTTTGTATATGAATGCAGCCCTACTTTGTATATGAATGCGGCCCCACTTTGTATATGAATGAAGCCCCACTGTGCATGGCACTCACCATGGCATTGCCTCGATCACACACAGCAGATATCTCCTCTCCCAACGTGTGTCATGGAACAAACAGGAGCTGTAGGTCTGTGTTCGGCAGGGCAGTGTGCTCTAGCAAGGTCCCCCCTAGACGGGCTTGTGTGATAGACAAAACACTGATTCAATCAGTGTTCCATCTCCATCTACTATCACACAAGCAGGTCTAGCACAGGCAGCACAGCCGAACACAGACCCAGCTCTCACACACAGCGAGAGATGCCCGGTGTCATACACGCAGGAGAGAGGGGGAGCACTGCAGTCAGCTACAGCTCAAAGCAGCCTCAGGACAGGCAGCCTACCGGGCTGGGCCAGTCCGGCCCTGGTGATGAGAGAGAGTGAGAAACTCGGCCCGGCACCGCAAAGCAGTTTAAAAAAAATGTTTTTTTTTAAAAGCCAATGTGACATGATTGTCTCGGGGGGGGGGGGCAATTTCCCTGTTGCCCCCCCCTGGATCCGCCGTTGCCTTGATCGGTAAGGCATTTTCAGGACAAAGGGTACCTGTTTTACTCCCCTTAATCTAACTGTGATAAGAAAGGGAATAATAGTGTTGTTCACAGGTATATGAACCAAATGGTGGGCAGCAATGTATAGTAACCGATAGCAACCAAATGGTGGGCAGCAATGTATAGTAACCGATAGCAACTGAAAGCATAATTTACAGAACCCAGCTTGGGGTGCACACCCTGACCGCATGCTGCTGGCCCAAAACGAGCCTGCCCAGCGTCTATAAGGGAAAAAATTATTGGGGGAGGGGGTGAAATATGTTTTTTGACTTAATATCTACCTTAAATCACTGTGCTGTGTATGTGTCAGGTAGGTCAGTGTATGTCACACAGTGTATTCTGAGCACAACGCATTCCTGAAACCTGCATTCTGAACACATTTGGCTGAAACGTACATTTTTGGTCCTTTTAAGGGTACATTAAGAGGGATGATCAGTCCCATCCTCTGTACAGAGATGCTGGCAGGTTTAATTCTATGTTGGCACTTTGAAGAAATAAGTTGGTTTTGCGTTGCGGTTTGGGCACTCGGGCTCAAAAGGGTTTGCCATCACTGCCCTAGATTAATGGTTAACGTGGTCAGGGATCCACAATGGGTAACTGGGTTACCACCAAAGTCCGCAGGGACTTAGAATCATGCAGAGTAATCAGCTAGAGAAACAGCTATCTATGTGAGCAGGATGGATCAAGGATGACAATTAACACTAGTTCATTTTTTATTTTCTAAATAGGTTCCTTTAAAACGGAGGTTCACCCTAAAATCAAGTATATACCATTCAATCCAGCATACTGCCGACATGTACAGTATGCTGTTTTTTTTTTTTTTTTCGGTTTACATACCGTAGTATAGGTATTCCCCCCCCCCCTAGGTTCCGGGTAGTGAATCCCGCGGGAGTGGGCGTTCCTATTCAGAGACTAAGTGATTGACGTATGACAAAAGCTTCCCCCGGGCGCATAATGCGTGTCACCAGTTTCCGAAAGAAGCTGAACTACGAGTCTGCTCTATACGGCGCTATACAGCGCCTGCGCACCAACGTTCGGCTTTTTTCGGAAACTGGTGACGCGCCTTTTGCGCCGGGGGAAGATTTTGTCATACGTCAATCACTTATGCCGCGTACACACCATCACTTTATGTGATGAAAAAAAAACGACGTTTTGAAAAACGGCAATTAAAATGACCGTGTGTGGGGGAAAACGTCGTTTTATGTCTTGTGAAAAACGACAAAAAAAATTGAAGCATGCTTCAATTATTTGTGTCGTTTTTCAAAACGTCATTTTTTGTGTCAATTAAAATGATAGTGTGTGTGGGCAAAACGACGTTTAAAACGACGTTTTTAAACCCGCGCATACTCAGAAGCAAGTTATGAAGCTAGCTTCAATGGAAAAGAATGCTGAACGTAACCGCGCTTTGCTAGAGCATTTTGAAAAAACGATGGTGTGTAGGCAACGTCGTTTTTGAAAATGAAGTTTCAAAAACGTTGTTTTATTTCATGATTTAAAACATCGTTTTTTTCATCACATAAAGTGATGGTGTGTATGCGGCATTAGTCTCTGAATAGGAACGCCCACTCCCACGGGATTCACTACTCGGAAGCTGGTGGGGAAAATACCTATACTACGGTATGTAAACCAAAAAAAAAAAAAAACAGCATACTGTACATGTCTGTAGTATGCTGGATTGAATGGTATATACTTGTTTTTAGGGTGAACCTCCGCTTTAAGCTAGTGCATTGTTGGTTCATTTACCTTTTCCTTCGATTTCCCTTCTAATTTTTTTTTTCTTTGTCTGAATTTCTCACTTCCTGTTTCTCATCAGTAAGCTTTCCCCAATCATCCGAGCAGGGGTTAGTCAGCCAGAACAGCTTACTGAGTGAGGAGAAACAGGAAGTAAGAAATTCAGACAAAGAAAACAAAGAAAAAAAACATTTAGAAGGGAAATCAAAGGAAAAGGTTAGTGAACCAACAATGCACTAGCTTAAAGGAACCGATTTAGAAAATAAAAAACAAACCTTTACAACCCTTTTATTTTTTTATCTTAATTTTTCTTTATTGTTTTCCAAGAAATAAGCATATCTACAGATTTATATGTTTACATAGCTATAGTTTACATTGTCTGGTACAGTTACATTGTATTTCTACATATAGCCAAGCATATTTCATTTAAATTCCTTAATTTACCCCATCCCCTCCCTCTCTTCTCCCCCCTCCCACCCTCCCTATTAATATTATAAATTTATTTATAAAAAAGTAGAGGCAGATATCTTGGTCTAAATTATCTTTTGTTTGGTTGACAGGGGGTACAAAGAAAGGGAGTAGATTAAAAAAGAGCGCGAAAAGAGAGATAAAGAAACACAATAAAGGAAAGAGGGTCTAATCTCAAAGACCTAGAAAGGGAATCCAGCATATCCAAAGCTGGAGAGAGCGCTATTAGATTAATTCATCCTTGTCATTCAGTTTTATCGTCTACTGGAGTACAAGGGGGTTTGTAATCCCCCTATAGAGACTATCTCTCTACAGATATTCCCATTTCTGTCAGCCAAGGCTCCCACACTCTTCTGAATCTGTTGTAATTTCCTTGCTTAATAAAGGCCACCCTCTCGCACCAAATCAGCGCATTGATGTTTTCAACCCAGTTCTCGACTGTTGGGGGAACATGCGCTTGCCATCTCTGTGCTATTAGCTTCCGAGCTTGGAAGAGACACCTAAGCACGCTTTCCAGTGCTCCTGCAGGTATTCTATGCTCTTCCGTGTCCCCTAGTAGACAGGTTCTGACCTCCGGCTCTAAAGAGGTCTTAAAGATCTTATTAATCCTATTTATCACTTCTATCCAATATCTAAAAAGCTTGGGGCATCTCCAGAACATGTGGATAAAATCTCCAGTTGCTTTGCATCTGGGGCATTCATCGTTTACATTCCAGCCCAGTACAAACATTTTTTTAGGGGTGTAATAGACCCTGTGCAGTAGAAATAGATGGGACAATCTCTGCGCAGGGGCAATTGACACCAATGTTCCTCTCTGTAAGATTTGGTTCCACTGCTCAGAGGTTAGCAATCCAATGTCTCTTTCCCATCTTTCTCGACTTTTAGAGACCCCAGTTTGACTTATGGCTTTAGCCCCCAATTTCCCGTACAGTACAGAAATTTGACCTTTTGTAATATTAGTCTGAATCATTTTAAGGAGCTCAGGGGTATGGGTCCTAACCATCGGATGGATCTTGAATTGGGTTTGGAGGGCGTGCCTGACTTGTAAATATTTAAAGAATGTTTTATTTGGTATGTTAAATTCACTCCTCAATTTCGAAAATGTTTTAATTAAGTCACCCTCATACATATGTAATACCCGTGTTATCCCCTGATTCTCCCAGATCTTAGGAATTTCAATATCTTTAAGTTCTGTCAAGTTTTCATTATGCCCAAGGGGGGCATACTCGGTTACACCGGTATATCCCAGCAAAGCTTTAGTAGTTTGCCACACCTTGTTGATTAGCTTTACAGTTGGGCACTGATAGTGAAGTGAGTCTGCCTCCAGGGCTTCTATTAGGATTTTATGTGGGGACCTTAATAGGATTAATCTAAAGTCGTTATTGCCCGAATTTTGAATACCACAACCCACCATGTGTTGCAGCTGAGATGCCAAAAAATATGTTCTAGGGTGTGGGACCGCCATCCCCCCCTCCTTCACCGGGAGCTGCATAGTCTGCAATCTAATTCTGGCCTGGCCTCCCTTCCACATTAACTCCCTGAATAATGTTTCCATTCGTTTGAACCATATTTGGTTCACCCAAATTGGAGAGTTGTGGAGAACGTACAGTATCTGGGGTAGCCAGATCATTTTTATCAGGTTGCATCTCCCAGCTACAGAGAGGGGGAAGCGGCCCCAAGCATCCTTCTTTAATCTCAGTCTCAACAATAGTGGAGCTATATTATTAGTGGTGTACTCCTTAACTTCACTAGTGATCCAAACCCCCAAATATTTCAATTTTGTTGATATTTTCAGCTGGGGCATTTCAGCGATTGTCTGAACCCCCAGCGGGTCTAATGGGAGTAGGGCCGATTTATCCCAATTCACACTCAGCCCCGAGAATCTTCCAAACTCCTTAATCATTTGGACCACTGTGGTCAACGAGCTATCCACATTTCCTATAAAAAACAGGACATCGTCCGCAAAAAGCGATATCTTGTCCTCCTCTGTACCCCTTCTAAATCCTTGTATGTCTTTATTTAATCTGGTTTTGATAGCAAGAGGTTCCATAGCAAGTGCGAACAGGAGCGGTGAAAGGGGACAGCCCTGTCTCGTCCCTCTCTCAAGCTCAAATATATCTGAGACTTCACCGTTGATTTTAATTTTTGCTCGTGGTTCGCTGTATAGGAGTTTGACCCACTTAATAAATGTTGGGCCAAATCCAAAGCTTTCTAATACCTTCCATAGGTATGGCCACTCGATACTATCAAAAGCTTTAGCGGCGTCTAAAGCCAGCAGAGCTCTAGGACCCTCGTTCTCAATGGGGATCTGTATATTTAAGAAGACTCTTCTGATGTTTTTGCTAGTTGACCTGTTTGGAATGAATCCTGATTGATCCGAGTGGATAAGGCTCTCAATACACTCTTTTAAGCGATCTGCCAGTACTTTGGCAAGGATTTTTGCATCTGTACAGAGCAATGATATTGGGCGGTAGGAAATCGGGTCTAGTTTATCCTTTCCCTCTTTATGGATTACAACAATCGTTGCCTCCATCATAGAGGAGGGAAGCTGCCCCTCTAAAAAAGCACTTTTCAATGTCTGAAGTAATTCTGGTAGCAAAGCTCCACCAAAGCGCCTATAGATCTCTATTGGGAGGCCGTCCGGGCCAGGTGCTTTGTGGCTGGACATCCCCGCTACTGCCCTCTGTAATTCTTCCAATGTAACTGGAGAGTCCAACCTTTCCCTATCTTTATCTGATAGTGTTGGAGTTGGGGTTCCCTGGAAGAAAATTTCCATTCCTTCGTTTCCTCCCCTTGATTTGTAGAGAGATTTATAAAAGCCGTGGAATATTTGTCTTATCTCATTACCTTCCGTAGAGATATCGCCTGTTAAGGACCTAATTGCCAAAATATTTGAAGAGGGGGAGTTGGCCCGAGTCAACAAGGACAAAACTCGCCCCACTTTCTCCCCCTCCCCAAATTGGGTTTGTCTTTGAAATATTCGATGGTTCTCTGCCTTTCTCATAGTAGCCATTTTATAGACCTTCTGTTTGTCGAGCCACTCCCTTTGCCTGCTTGGGGACGGGGTCTCAATATATCTTTGTTCGGCTACCATCACTTCCCTTCTAAGGTCCTCCTCCCATATCCTAGACTCTCTCTGTACCCTTGCCACTCTCTGGATTAGCAAACCCCTCAAATAGGCCTTAAGCGAATCCCAGACCACTCCAGGCTTTGCCGAGCCTGTATTTATTTCGACATATTCTTTCAGGCTATTTAACAGCTCCTGTGAGTCTCCCAACAGCTCAAGCCAGTATGGACTAATTTTCCACTCTCTTTGAGAGGTGTTCTTACTCCTCCTAATCACTAAGTCCAATGGTGAGTGGTCTGAGATTCCCCTTGGCCCATATTCTATCTTCTCAACCATGCCCAGAGCCAACTCGTTTCCTAAGGCCATGTCGATTCTGGACAAAGTAGCATGGGAGCTAGATAGACAAGAATACTGTCGGATACAAGGATGTCGGGTACGCCAAATGTCCTTTAATCCCATCTCATCCAGAAATTGGGCCAGTCGGCTCCCTTGTTCCATATTTGAATCGTATGTCGAAGGGAATCTGTCATAGGCTCTGTCTAGCACTTCATTATAGTCTCCCACTGCTATTAAGGGAATGTCAGTTTTGTCTAACATAAATTCCACCAATTTCTGTAGGACATCAAACTTAAATGGGGGGGTTTACAACCCTTTTAAGTTGTGGGATGAATTTGGGGTCAGGCACTACAACTAGTAAAGTCAAAACAGAATACTTTATATGTTGTCAGAGAGGGAAGATGAGATGAGCGCTATGGCTGCCCGTCTGATCAAAGAAGGTACAGTATGGGATTACAATACATGGGATGCAAAGGATATAAGATCAAAATAAGGAAAGCAGGATTATATTAAAGAGCTTTAAAAGAGAATGCACGTCATCAGGGGGGCGTTTATTCTTAACTCTTTTATATTGGGACTTTCACTGAATTCATTTTTTTTGCTGGTATTACCACCCAATTTATTTTGGATTCATCGCATTCACAAGTGCACTAATTACTGGTTCCTGATAGGGACTGCAGCGCCCTCTTCCTTCCATTCATATCACAAATTACACAGCTCACCCCTATATTTTGAGGAGCAGCTTTTTGTTAGATATTTATTGTATTGATTTACATTTAGTATTCTCACTACATTTATTATTTTGTCGCGGGAAACACCTCTTTCTATTTTATGTACCAGTTTGTTGTCATCTATCTGGATGACATTCTTATCTGCTCGTCCACAGAAACCATGTCCGCACTGTACTTCAGCACCTTAGAAAGAATAATCTCTATGCCAAGCTGGAGAAATGTTCCTTTGAATGTTCTGTTTCTGGGATGCTTTGTCTCACGTTTGGGTCTTGGTATGGATCCTAGGAAGGTCTTGGCCATTACCAACTGGCCTCTTTCTGCTAGTCTTTAAGGCCACACAGTGCTTTCTTGGCTTCATAAATTATTATAGGCAGTTCATAAGGAATTACTCTTCCATTGCCGCGCCTATTATAGCTTTGACCAAGAAGGGTGCTAATGCCAAAGACTGGTCTCCCGAAGCTGTCTCTGCGTTTCACGACCTGAAACAGGCCTTTGTTTCTGGACCTCTCTTGAGGAGACCAAATCCTGGGGATGCATTCTTTATTGAAGTGGACACTTCTTCAATGGGGGTGGGAGCTGTGCTTCTTCAACTCTTTGAGAAGAGAAGTCAACCATGTGCGTTCTTTTCCAAAAAAAATCACAGGCAGAGAGAAATTATGCCATCGGTGACCGGGAACTTCTCACAATTAAATTGGCGTTAGAAGAGTGGCGTCATCTCTTGGAGGGTTCCCCTCACTCCATAACTATCTTCACCGATCACAAGAATTTACAGTACCTACAGAAAGCTAAACGTCTGAATCCCAGACAGGCCAGGTGGAGTCTCTTCTTTTCCCGTTTTAATTTCACGATTACGTACAAACCTGGTTCCTGCAACGGTCGGGCTGATGTGCTCTCTAGGTCTTTTGACACTTTGGACGAGGAGTCCACTCCTGAACCTGAGCCGGTCATCCCAACCTCATGCATTGTTGCCCATTCTACCACCCTTGATTAAAAAATTCCTCCTGGTAAGACCTTTGTCCCCACTGAGCTAGGAGCTATAATCCGTTGTTGGGGACATGATTCCAAGGTGGCAGGTCACGCTGGATTCCTCCGGTCTTTCTTACACATCAGTCCTCACTACTGGTGGCCTAATATCCGCTCAGATGTCAAAGACTATGCCAAGGCTTGTGTAATCGGCGAAAGAGAGAAATCACCCCTCTAGGATACTAATCAAACAGTCTCTTCACCTGATCCAAAGCCACGGGTGCCGGCAATGCATAACATGATGCAAAAATGAAGGAAAAACTTTCTGGACAGCCGCACTCCAAAAATAAATTGTAAAATCAGAAAACACAAAAAGCATGCCACAGCAAGCGGGGTAAAAGCTGACACGTTTCACACCAAACTTTAGTGCTTATTCATAGCTTGGCGCCTGTCACCGTATTGCGTTCCACGCTTGAGCGCATATGGCGACCGCGCGATGACGTCATCGCCCGGCGCCGCATGTGTTCCAGCTTGGAATGCAGAAGTGCCGAGTGTAATCAACGCTCATTCGGCACACCTGCCTCTCAACTATAAACAGAACAGCGTGTAATACACACGCTGTTCTATTATTGTCAGCCATAGCCGGCCACGCTACATAACTATGGGTACTATCAATCCCTATGCCTGCAAACCATGCCACCCTGGATGCCTGCCTTAACCACTTAAGACCCGGACCATTATACAGCTAAAGGGCCTAGCCCCTTTTTGCGATTCGGCACTGCGTTGCTTGAACTGACAATTTCGCGGTCGTGCGACGTGGCTCCCAAACAAAATTGGCGTCCTTTTTTTCCCCACAAAAAGGAGCTTTCTTTTTGTGGTATTTGATCACCTCTGCCGTTTTTATTTTTTGCGCTATAAAACAAAATAGAGCGCCAATTTTGAAAAAAAATTCAATATTTTTTACTTTTTGCTATAATAAATATCCCCACAAAAGATAGATATATATAAAAAAAATTCTCAGTTTAGGCAGATGCCCGATACCTATTCTGCTACCTATTTTTGGTATAAAAAAAAAACGCAATAAGCGTTTAACGATTGGTTTGCGCAAAATTTATAGCGTTTACAAAATAGGGGAGTTTTATGGCATTTTTATTAATATTTTTTTTTACTACTAATGGCGGCGATCAGCATTTTTTTTTGTGACGACGACATTATGGCGGACACATCGGACAATTTTGACACCAGTCATTTTCACAGCGAAAAGTGCTAAAAAAATGCACTGATAACTGTGAAAATGACAATTTAGGAGTTAACCACTAGGGGGCGCTGTAGGGGTTAAGTGTGACCTCATATGTGTTCTAACTTTAGGGAGGGCGTGGCTGGATGTGGGATGTCATTGATCGTCTTTACCTATATCAGGGAACAGACTATCACTGACATTGCCACTGTGAAGAACTGGGAAGGTGTGTTTACACACACCTCTCCCCGTTCTTCAGCTCCTGTGACCGATCGCGGGACACCGGCGGCGATCGGGTCCTGCGGCCGCGGTCATGGAGCTTCGGACCGGGTCGCGGGCACGCGCCACCCACAGCTGGGCACTTAAAAGGGACGTACCCTTGCGTGATTGTGCCCAGCCGTGTCATTCTGCCAACGTATATCGGCGTTAGGCGGTCCTTAAGTGGTTAATTAAGCTAATGCAGATTGCCATTGCTGGGACACCCTAAACAGATCTTCCTTCAGGAGATCATGCACGACAGAATCCCAGGGCTGCTACTGGCTTACTGGAGACACTCATCCCTGCAAACGGATAAGTACTATTACTGCTCTAGAATTACCGTATTTATCGGCGTATACCGCACACTTTTTTGCCCTGAAAATCAGGGCAAAATCGTGGGTGCGCGGTATACGCCGATACCCGCTTTCCCGCACCGAGTTTGAATACTGCGCCGACATATACCGAGCGCAGTACACTCGGGTATAGTCGGGCAGTCTCGGCTCCTTCCGCATTCACGTCCTGGACGTACAGGACGTCAGCGTGAGAGTTGCCGAGCCTGCCCGACAATACACGAGTGTACTGCGCTCTGTATATGTCGGCGCAGTATTCAAACTTGGCGCGGGAAACGAGCGGGGAGGACGCCGCAGAAGGACGCCGGACCCGACGAAGAGGACACCCGAAGCCGCAGACGGATGCCGGACCCGACGAAGAGGACACCCGAAGCCGCAGAAGGACGCCGGACACGACGAAGAGGACACCCGAAGCCGCAGACGGACGCTGGACCCGACGAGGCCGCCGCACAAGACACCAAAACTGTAAGTACAAAAAAAACTTTTTTTCCACAGGTTTGAGGACAACTTTAGGGGTGCGCGGTATACGCGGGAGCGCGTTATACCGCGATAAATACGGTACTCAATTATTATACCCTTTACAAAGTGCAGTATTTGGATCTGGTGTAATTAATAGTATGCTGCTGTTTGAGTTTACTTAGTATGCCTTCAGCTGACAACTCTGCAATATCTTAAAGGGATATACACTCTCAAACCAACTGAGCTATAGGGATGAGCCGAACACCCCCCCTTTCGGTTCGCACCAGAACCTTCGAACGGACCGAACGTTCGCGTGAACATATCGAACCCCATTGCCGTCTATGGGACTCGAACGTTTGAATTCAAAAGTGCTAATTTTAAAGCCTAATATGCAAGTAATTGTCGGAAAACATCTTTGAGAACCCGGGTCTTGCCCCAGGGAACATGTATCAATGGAAAAAAAGTTTTAAAAACTGTCGTTTTTTCTGGAGCAGTGATTTTAATGATGCTTAAAGTGAAAAAAAAAATGAAAAATTCCTTTAAATATCGTACCTGCTGGGTGTCTATAGTATGCCTATGAGGTGGCACGTGTTTAGAACTGTCCCTGCTCAAAATGAGATTACTATAAGAAAAAAGTCATTTAAGACTGCTTGCGGCTTTAATGTAATGTTTGGTCCCTGCAATATGGATGAAAATCACTGAGAAAAATAGCATGGGTTTTGCCGCCCCCCACCCCCCAGGTCATTACAAGCCCCTTTGGCCATATATACTTTGAACAGCAGTATACAGGCAGTGCAAACAAGACAGGGACTGTAGGTTTGTTGTTAAGTAGAATCTGTTTTGTAATTTTCAACTGGTACTGGTAGCTTCAGCCATAAAATCTATTTTTAAGCTTTTCTGAAAACATAGAGAAGGGTTATCGCCCCTGTAACATTTGTTTTGCTGTCTGTGTGCATCTGTTCAGAAGATTGCACCTCACTTTCTGTCCCAATGACAAATGATTTTTTGAAAATATGTTTTTTTTTGTGAAACAAGGATATGTGATAAAGCATCAGTGGACAGGAGGCACCTTTTACAGAAGAGAATTTCCCTTCCTAGGGGTAGATTTCCTCTCACTTCCTGTTGTCTCCTTCCGTTTGCAAGTAGGAGTCGTTTGTAAGTTGAATGTTTGAAAGTAGGGGCCTGCCGTATATACTCTGCATAAATTTGGGCCCTAGGTGTTGGTGTTGCCACAACACTGTAAGCCCTCACAGTTAGTCTTGGTGGGCGCTGGAACGCCCTGCTGTGAAATATTAGATCAAGAATTGTAATTACAGGGGCAGAAAAATTGGGCCTTAGGCACTGGTGCTTGTGCCACAACACTGCAACCCCTCACAGATACTCTAGTTGGAGCGCAGCAAAGAGCCACATGCAAAGTATTGCATCAAAAATTGTTATTATACGCCCCTGATAAACAGGGGCAGAAAAATTGGGCCTTAGGCACTGGTTCTGGTGCCACAACACTGCGACCCCTCACAGATACTCTAGTTCAGGGGTCTCAAACTCAAATTACCTGAGGGCCACAAGACAAGTTTTCATATGCCATGGGGGGCCGCATGCAAACTTTCTTTTTTTTTTCATTCAATTTTAAGTTTATTTTCAATAAAAGTACATACATTTGTATTATATCAGCATTATACAAATCAATAATATGCAGAAAACAGTAAAGCAAGTAAATTACTCCACATATTAGACATTCCTGTCATATTAACTGTCTATCACATCTATCCATTTCTCATGTCCTTCACCATACGGTGAGATTAAGACAGTTCATATAAGCAAAGGAGAAAAATTAGGTGTAACTAACAATTTATGATTAAATAAAATATCAATTTAATATACTATATGATCCCTTAGGGCTATCATTACCACACAATAAATTATATATAATACAAAAAAAAAAAAAAATTCCCCATGTGTGTACTAGACTTAAGAGTACGGAACAAATAAAGGATAGGATTTCTGGAGAACAATAATCTCTCCGACACCCCCAACGGGAACTGCCTGTGTCCAAGAGATCAAGCAACCCCTTCAATCCCCCCTCCCTCCCTCTAATAGTTTTTATTAAAACCCACCGGTTTCTGTAATCATATATACTCTAAACCCTCCTCAAACCTAATATCCCCAAAAGTTTGGTGTAACCCTTTACAAACCTAAACATAGGTAAATACAAATGTTTTTAATATTTTTTTTTTTTTTTTTTTCTTTCCTAAACATAACACCCTGAGAATGAGAAATAGTGAGGATTCTATCCTCATAGATAAGACAACGAGAAATAAACACAGAAAAAACAAAGAAAGGAAGAGAAAAGAGAAAAAGAAAAAGATATGGCAGCCTGCCTGCCAATGAACACCCTCATCTTCAAGATATAAATGTCTTCACAGCTTCACGGGGTAAAAGATATTCCCATAAATTTCATCCAAGGTTCCCATATTTCATGGAAAAGAGTAGACATATCCAACATGGAACAAACCCTCTTTTCTTGTTCCATGATCCATGTAACCTTTTGTTTCATATACCGGATGGATACAGCAGTTTTTTTCCACGCAGCAGCGATTGTGATCCTGGCACCCGTCAGAATATATTGGATGAGTTTTCTAGTAACCTTGGAGGTCTGGGGTAACATTCCGTTAAGTAAAGCAATAGTGGGGGATTGATGTAAGTTACATCCTGTGACTCGTCTTATTATGTTAAACACCTTATTCCAGTATCCCCGTATTTTGGGACATTCCCACCATATATGTACCATAGACCCCAGTCCCTGACAACCTCTAAAGCATAGGGGTGAGGTTGACGGATACATGGAAGCCAGTTTAACAGGAACCAAATACCACCTAGTATAAATTTTTACATTAGCCTCAACAAGGGATATATTCACATATCCTTTAATGGATCTAGTATAGTTATTACACCAATCAGATAAATCCCAAGTGTTATTAAGTTCCTTTTCCCAGGCCAACATATGAGGTAATTTGGTACAATTATTAGCAAGAGATTGATATATAATTGAAATATTTCCCTTCCTGATCAAACCCTGATCACAATTACTTTCATAAGGTGTTAATAATCCAGAAATCGAATCACTATCCCATAGGCTTTGTGCATAATCATGTAGTTGGGAAAATCTTAGTTTTTCTGAAACAGGAAGATCTAGCTTGGCTATGAAGTGTTGTTCAGGAAGTGGACCTGAGCGTGAAAAAAAACGACCTATACGATATAACCCTTTATCATGCCACCATTTGAAAGAATCTATATCAATTTTAGTAACAAAGAGTGGGTCTAGAAAAACGCTTGATAAAGGCCTGCCCTTAGAAATTAGAGAGGGATTGTTTTTAAGTGAATCCCATAAAACTAAGGTTTGAGAAAGAGTCGGAGATAATATAGAAGGCCTATTCTTGGTAGGACTCCACATCAACTCCTCTATCGTTAGATTCGGGGTCGCCTGCTCTTCTATATCTAACCAGTCAGGGCGTTCATGTTTAAGAAAGGTTTCCGATAATTGTGCCAATCTAGCTGATTGATAATACCATAATAAGTTGGGTACCCCCAGACCACCCTGTTCAGGTAAGTTATAGAGAGTGCGAGATGGAAGGCGTGGACCCTTGTTGTTCCAAATAAACTTGGTAATCTTTCCTTGAAAAGATTTTAGATGACTTTTAATTATCGGTATGGGTAATGATCTAAAAAGATACAAAAGCCTAGGAAGAAGAGTCATCTTTACCGAGTTAATTCTACCAATCCAACCTATATTCTGAGTACCCCAATCTTTCAAATCTTTCTCAAGTTTTCTATACATAGGGGGATAATTGGCCAAATACAAACTTTGGATGTTGGGGGTCAAATAGATACCCAGGTATTTGATATAAGAGGTGTCCCATTTGAATCCATAATCTTTCTTCAGTAAAGAAACCGTGGATTCAGAGAGAGAAACATTGAGGGCCCTAGACTTGGCCATATTCACAGTTAGACCTGAAACCATAGAGAATTTGTCTAAAAGAGAATATATTTCTGGTATGGATGTGTCTGGATCAGTTAAAAACAATAAAAGGTCATCTGCAAATAAGGCACATTTATGCTCCATTTTGGCACATCTAACTCCCCTGATGCTCGTGTTTTCACGAATAGCTATAGCCAGGGATTCCATAACTATTGCAAACACCAGGGGAGACAGAGGACAACCCTGCCTAGTACCCCTATGAATCTCAATAGGTTCCGAAAAAATACCCTGAAAGCGTATATTAGCTTTAGGGTGAGAGTAAAGTGCAGATAAGACTCCAAGAAATTTCGTGCCAAACCCCCAACGTTTCATCACTTCGAACATGAATGGCCATGAAACTGAGTCAAATGCTTTCTGAAGATCTATAGAAAGAAGCATTCCCCTTTGATTAGTATCACCAGTCCAACCCGAGTTCAAAATAGAGATCAGATCCACAGCCCTCCTAACCTGATCAGGACCTTGCCTTCCAGCGATGAAGCCTACTTGATCTTTACTAACATACTGGCCAATGAAAGAGGACATTCTATTGGCCATTATCTTAGTGAGTATCTTAAGATCGTTATTAATGAGAGATATAGGTCTATAGTTTTCCACCAGGCTATGGTCTTTTTCTGGCTTAGGGATAACCGAAATATAAGCCAAATTAAGTTGCCTGTCTATGGGAACTCCACCGGTCATGTGGTTGAAAAATCTAACCATGTAGGGTGTCAGAATGCTCGAATATGATTTATAATATGCACTTGAAAACCCATCAGGGCCCGGGGCTTTATCTAATTTTAGATTTTTAATCACTAACGATATTTCTTCAGCGGATATGGCATGCAAACTTTCAAACTTCAAAAACAACAGTACTGGTGTCAGCGAACACATTATTAACCCCCAGCACTGGTGTCAGCGAGCGCATTATTACCACCAGCACTGGTGTAAGTCAGGGTTTGACAAATTTGCTTGGAATCTAGGAGCCAGCTAAAAAAGTTAGGAGCCAGAAAACGCACCCCTTCCCGACGAGCTTGCGCGCAGAAGCGAACACATACGTGAGCAGCGCCCGCATATGTAAACGGTGTTCAAACCACACATGTGAGGTATCGCCGCGATTGGTAGAGTGAGAGCAATAATTCTAGCTCCTCTGTAACTTAAAACATGCAACCTGTAGATTTTTTTAAACGTCGCCTATGAAGATTTTAAAGGGTAAAAAAGTTTGTCAGCATTCCACAAGCGGACACAATTTTGAAGCGTGACATGTTGGGTATGAATTTACTCGGCGTAACATTATCTTTCATAATATTAAAAAAAATGGGGATAACTTTACTGTTGTCTTATTTTTTAATTAAAAAAAGTGTAATTTTTTCCCAAAAAAGTGCGCTTGTAAGACCGCTGCGCAAATACGGCGTAACAGAAAGTATTGCAACGATCGCTATTTTATTCTCTAGGGTGTTAGGATAAAAAATATATATAATGTTTGGGGGTTCTAATTAGAGGGAAGAATATGGCAGTGAAAATAGTGTAAAATGACATTAGAATTGCTGTTTAACTTGTAATGCTTAACTTGTAATACCAACGGCCACCACCAGATGGCGCCAGCTCACATCTGGTGGTAATAACTTGTAATACCAACGGCTCACCACCAGATGGCACCAGCTCAAAAAAAAAAAAAAAATTTTTTTTTTGCTCCCCTCACTTCCACCCTGCCTGAGGGCCATTTATAACTGGTCCGCGGGCCGCAAATGGCCCGCGGGCCGGTACTTTGATACCACTGCTCTAGTTGGAGTGCAGGAATGAGCCCGCTGCAAAGCATTGCATCAAAAATTGTAATTACACGCCCCTGTTAAACAGGGGCAAACAAATTGGGCCTTAGGCAGTGCTGGTGGTGCCACAACACTGCAACCCCTCACAGATACTCTAGTTGGAGTGCAGGAATGAACCACATGCAAAGAATTGCATCAAAAATTGTTATTACACGCCCCTGTTAAACAGGGGCAGAAAAATTGGGCCTTAGGCACTGCTGGCGGTGCCACAACACGGCAACCCCTCACAGATACTGTAATTGGAGCGCAGCAAAGAGCCACATGCAAAGAATTGCATCAACATTTTGTATTATATGCCCCTGTTAAACAGGGGCAGAAAAATTGGGCCTTAGGCACTGGTGGCGGTGCCCAGAACCAACAATGGCCCAGATTCAGATAGGAGATACGACGGCGTATCTCCTGATACGCCGTCGTATCTCTAAGGCCGGCTGGTCGTATCTATGCGACTGATTCATAGAATCAGTTACGCATAGGTATGCCTAAGATCCGACAGGTGTAAGTGACTTACAACGTCGGATCTTAGGCTGCAATTCCAGGCCGGCCGCTAGGTGGCGCTTCCGTATCTTTTACACGTCGAATATGCTAATGAGCATTTACGCCGATTCAGAAACGAACGCCCGCCCGTCGCTTTTTTTTACGTCGCTTGTGTTTGGCTTTTTCCGGCGTATAGTTAGCCCTGCTATGTGAGGCGTATCCTATGTTAAGTATGGCCGTCGTTCCCGCGCCAAGTTTTGAATTTTTACGTCGTTTGCGTAATTAGATTCAGAATACGGCCGGACGCAAGTTACGCTCACGCCGAAACCAATGACGTCCTAGCGACGTCATTTGGAGCAATGCACGCTGGGAAATTTAGCCGGCGGGGCATGCGCAGTTAAATCGATGCGGGGACGCGCCTGATTTAAATAGTACCCTCCCCCTACCCCCGGAATTTGAATTCCATCGGGGGATTTACGATACGCCGCCGCAAGTTTTGAGGTAAGTGCTTTCTGAATACAGCACTAGCCTCTAAAACTTGCGCCGGCGGATCGTAAATCAGAAAGGTTACGCGGATCTAAAGATCCGCTAATCTATCTGAATCTACATAAATGTTCTTACTAGCTATCAGCAAGATCATTGAGGAGGAAAAGGATATTAAGTCAGCATAACAGGACAGTCACTCAGCATCAGCATAAGCAGTCTTGAAGGAATCTGACATTTCAAAAAAATTATTCAGTTACATCAGCATCAGGTGCTTGGTAGCTGGTGTTGATCCAAGCCTGATTCATTTTTATGAAGGTCAATCGATCGACGGAGTCGGTGGAGAGGCGCACCCTGTGATTGATCAACAAGCCACCAGCAGCACTGAATGTGCGTTCTGAAAGAACGCTGGATGCAGGACAAGCCAGTAGCTCAATTGCGTACTGTGCAAGCTCTGGCCAGTGATCCATCCTCAAGACCCAGTAAACCAGAGGATTTTCGGTGGGGAAGGTGTCCAAGTCTGATCTTGCCCCTAGGTATTCCCGCACCATGTAAACCAGACGCTGGAGATGGTTGCTCGAACCGGTCATACCTTGGAGCTGCGGACTAAAAAATTGTCTGAATGCATCGGTCAGACGGCCACCTTCTTCACCGCTCCTTCTGTGACTCACTGAAGCCTCAGCAACACGTTGTCCAGGACCAGGATTTGGTAGTCCCCCAGGTTCTGGGAATGCGTTGCACAGACCTTTCTGCAAGGCCTCCCGAAAAAGTTTCATCTTCTGCTCCCTCTGCGACGGCAATATATGGTCCCACAACCTTACTCTTGTAACGTGGATCAAGGAGAGTTGCCAGCCAGTAATGATTCTTCTCCTTGATACCACGAATACGAGGATCCTTAAGCAGGCTTTGCAGGATCAGGGAGGCCATGCAGCGTAGGTTTGCTGATACATTTGGGGCACAGTCCTCTGGGTCACGGAGGACGACAGGATCCGCAGCCACCTCATCCTAGCCATGTAAAAGTCCATGGGTTCCTTGGGACTGTAAATGATCCCTTGAAGACTACTGCTGCTGCTGAGTGCTAGGCTCCACCTCCATGCTGCTGATACAATCATCCTCCTCCTCCTCCTCCTGTGTGCTAGGCGGGCAAGCAGGACCACTGTCTGGATAAAGGGGGCCTTGAGAGGTAAGGAAGTTCTCCTCTTCCTCCCTCTGTTCTGCCTCAAGGGCCCTGTCCATTATTCCACGTAGCGTGTGCTCCAACATGTGAATTAGAGGGACAGTATCACTGATGCATGCACTGTCACTGCTCACCATCCGTGTGGCCTCCTCAAATGGTGACAGGACAGTGCATGCATCCCTGATCAAGGCACACTGGTGTGGGGAAAAAAATCCAAGCTCCCCTGACCCAGTTCTGCTGCCATATTGGCACAGGTACTCATTGATGGCCCTCGGTTGCGTGTGCAGCCGCTGCAGCATGGCCAATGTAGAGTTCCATCTGATGGGCATGTCACAGATTAGGCGGTTCTTGGGCAGGTTGTATTCCCTTTGGAGGTCTGTCAGCCGAGCACTGGCATTATATGACCTTCGGAAATGCACACACACAACAAATGGGTTTAGGTGCAAAGTAATTAGCACACTTGCACTTTAAACCAAGTGGGTTTAGGTGCAAAGTAATTAGCACACTTGCACTACACACCAAGTGGGTTTAAGTGCAAAGGCCCATATTCTCTCTAAAAATCCGCGGGCTGCGCTTAAGGCACTTAAACTCCGCTGTCCCAACTTACAGGAGCAAGTGTTGTATTCCCCAAACACTTGCTCCATAAGTTGGGACGGCGGAGTGTAAATGCCCCGGCGTAGCCTGGCGGATCTCCAAGGGGGCGGCTTGTATTCAAATTAAGCGCGCCCCCGATTCGAATGAACTGCGCATGCGCCGGGCTTCAAAAAGCCCAGTGCGCATGCTCCAGTTCTCGGCGGAAAACGTCAATGACGCCGACGTGTGCGTCATTGACGTAAAGTCGTATTCAAGAACGACTTACGGAAACGACGTACCCGACGAAAAAACACGTCGCGGACCCGACGCCATCCGTAACATGGCCTACGTGGGACTTGCGGAAATTTACTCCTCATAATAGCAGGACTAAATTTCCGCTTACGCAAACGACGTTCGGGAATCGGCGTAGAAGGATCATTTGCATACGCAAATGAGTCCTTCACGTAAATGCCATCTAGCGGCGGCCGGCGTCATTACATTTAAGATAAGTGTAAGTGACTTACAGATGGCGGATCTTAAGTGTATCTATGCGAAAATGATTCTAAGAATCAGTCACATAGATACACGGGCCAAAAAAGGGAGATTGCACTTGCACTATACACCAAGTGGGTTTAGGTGCAAAGTAATTAGTACACTTGCACTACACACCAAGTGGGTTTAGGTGCAAAGTAATTAGTACACTTACACTACACACCAAGTGGGTTTAGGTGCAAATTAATTAGCACACTTGCACTACACACAAAGTGGGGTTAGGTGCAAAGTAATTAGCACACTTGCACTACACACCAAGTGGGTTTAGGTGCAAAGTAATTAGCACATTTGCACTACACACCAAGTGGGTTTAGGTGCAAAGTAATTAGCACACTTGCACTACACACCAAGTGGGTTTAGGTGCAAAGTAATGAGCACACTTGCAGTATACAACAAATGTGTTTAGGTGCAAAGTAACTAGAACACTTGCACTACACACCAAGTGGGTTTAGGTGCGAAGTAATTAGCACACTTGCACTACACACCAAGTGGGTTAAAGCGGTCCTCCACCCTAAAGTGGAGTCCCGCTGATCGGAACCCTCCCCCCCTCCGGTGTCACTTTTGACACCTTTCAGGGGGGAGGGGGGTGCAGACACCTGTCTAAAGACAGGTATTTGCACCCACTTCCGGCCACACGATACGGGCGAAAGACGGGCATTCCGTCACATCCCGTCTGTCGCCCGTTGTGTGCTGGGAACACTCGGCTCCCAGCACACAGCGTGTGAGCCAATCGGCGGGCGCAGCGCGACTCGCGCATGCGCCGTAGGGAACCGGGCAGTGAAGCCGCAGCGCTTCACTTCCTGGTTCCCTCAGCGTGGATGGCGGGGGGAGCAGCAGAGTGACGAGCGATCGCTCGTGCTCTGCTGCGATCGGCGCTGGACTCCAGGACAGGTAAGTGTCCTAATATTAAAAGTCAGCAGCTGCAGTATTTGTAGCTGCTGACTTTTAATATTTTGTTCCCGTGGCACATCCGCTTTAAGGTGCAAAGTAATTAGCACACTTGCACTACACACCAAGTGGGTTTAGGTGCAAAGGCCCAGATTCACAAAGCACTTACGCCAACGTATCTAGCCACTTAAGCACCGGACCAATATGCAGCTTAATGCCCAGAGGTGTTTTTACAATTTGGCACTGCGCTGCTTTAACTGGTAATTGCGCGGTCATGCAATGTTTTACCGAAACGAAATTTGCGTCCTTTTCTTCCCACAAATAGAGCTTTCTTTTGATGGTATTTGATTGCCTCTGCGATTTTTATTTTTTGCGATATAAACGGAAAAAGACCGTAAATTTTGAAAAAAAATGATTTTTCTTATAACAAAAAGTAAAAAATATCGAATAAACTAAATTTTAGTCAAACATTTAGGCCAAAATGTATTCAGCCACATGTCTTTAGTAAAAAAAATCGCAATAAGCGTATATTTATTGGTTTTCGCAAAAGTTATAGCGTCTACAAACTAGGGTACATTTTCTGGAATTTACACAGCTTTTATTTTATGACTGCCTATCTCATTTCTTGAGGTGCTAAAATGGCAGGGCAGTACAAACCCCCCCCCCCCCAAATGACCCCATTTTGGAAAGTAGACACCCCAAGGAAACTGCTGAGAGGCATGTTGAGTCCATTGAATATTTTTTTTTTTGTCCCAAGTGATTGAATAATGACGAAAAAAAAAATGTTTACAAAAAGTTGTCACTAAATGATATATTGCTCACACATGCCATGGTTATATGTGGAATTGCACCCCAAAATACATTCTGCTGCTTCTCCTGAGTACGGGGATACCACATGATTGGGACTTTTTGGGAGCCTAGCCGCGTATGGGGCCCCAAAAACATAGCACCGCCTTCAGCATTTCTAAGGGCACACATTTTTGATTTCACTCCTCACTACCTATCAAGGTTTCGAAGGCCATAAAATGCCAAAATAGCACAAAACCCCCCCAAATGACCCCATTTTGGAAAGTAGACACCCCAAGCTATTTGCTGAAAGGCATGTCGAGTCCATGGAATATTTAATATTTTGACACATTTTGCACAAAGTTGTCACTAAATGATATATTGCTCACACATGCCATGGTTATATGTGGAATTGTACCCCAAAATACATTCTGCTGCTTCTCCTGAGTACGGGGATACCACATGTGTGGGACTTTTTGGGAGCCTAGCCGCGTATGGGACCCCGAAAACCAAGCACCACCTTCAAGATTTCTAAGGGCATACATTTTTGATTTCACTCCTCACTACCTATCACTACCTATCACAGTTTTGAAGGCCATAAAATGCCAAGATGGCACACAACCCCCCCAAATGACCCCATTTTGGAAAGAAGACACCCCAAGCTATTTGCTGAGAGGCATGTTAAGTCCATGGAATATTAATTTTTTTTGCCCCAAGTGATTGAATAATGAACAAAAATTTTTTTTTACAAAACATTGTCACTAAATGATAAATTGCTCAAACATGCCATGGGCATATGTGGAATTACACCCCAAAATACATTCTGCTGCTTCTCCTGAGTACGGAGATACCACATGTGTGGGACTTTTTGGGAGCCTAGCCGCGTACGCAGGGATGGACTGGCCATCGGGAGGACCGGGAGATTCCCGGTGGGCTGGTCCCTCAGTGGGCCAATTTTCAGTGACAGCTCCGAGTCTCTGCACTCTGCTGACCGCTGCTTATCAGAGTCAGAGTACTGTATAAGCGAGGGCTTGCTGAGCAGCAGCTTGTGCGGGCTATTTTCGTTCCTGCACGCTGCTACGAGCTACACTTTTTACTGCAGAGAGAGCCGAGTCAGCCATCGCTCCCCGCAGTCCCCGGCTGCCTGGCCCTGATACACACACATTGCAGACTGCATAGTGTAGTGGAGAGAACTGAGCCCGCCCCCTCCTTCTCCTGCTGTGTGATATTTCCTGTGTACACAGACGAGGAGGAGGCTCACCATGCTGCCGAGTCAAAGCTGCTCGTTTGAAAATGCCTGAACAACTGCAAAGTAAGTTTTCCAGAGGTGGTGCAGAACAAGCCTACAGTTCACTTTGAGTGATTTGGGGGGAGAGGATATGTTTTAGGGGGCACTTTAGGACTTGTGCTACAAGGGGGCTTGTATATGAAATCCACTCCCCTTAGCACATATCCTCTCCTTCCCCCCTCAAATCAAAGAGATACTCTCTGCCACAGAGGGGGGTGGACCTTGGCACCCCACAAGTGATGTGCACAAATGCTCCAGGTGCCCAAACTAATGCCCCCCTTCCAGCCAAGTTAGTGCAGCAAAGTGAAAAACACAGGAACATGCTGTGCGATCTGTGCAATGCACATGCGACCCGGGTGCAATTTCAGCCCAATTATGTCTGCACACTCTCTGACCCTCTTCTGTAGTATGTTTGCAGTCTCTGACCCTCTCCTGTAGCATGTTTGCAGTCTCTGACCCTCTCCTGTAGCATGTTTGCTGTCTCTGACCCTCTTCTGTAGCATGTTTGCAGTCTCTGACCCTCTTCTGTAGTATGTTTGCAGTCTCTGACCCTCTCCTGTAGCATGTTTGCAGTCTCTGACCCTCTCCTGTAGCATGTTTGCAGTCTCTGACCCTCTCCTGTAGCATGTTTGCAGTCTCCGACCCTCTCCTGTAGCATGTTTGCAGTCTCTGACCCTCTCCTGTAGTATGTTTGCAGTCTCTGACCCTCTCCTATAGTATGTTTTCAGTCTCTGACCCTCTCCTGTAGCATGTTTGCAGTCTCTGACCCTCTCCTGTAGCATGTTTGCAGTCTCTGACCATCTCCTGCAGCATGTCTGTGTGATAGACGTGAAACTAAAATGAAAATTTTATGTTATGATTAGAAATATTAAAGTGTATTTCCGTAATATTTCTTTAGTATACTGCTTATTTTCCTTGATGAAGATTTTGTCATATCAGGAATGAAATGAAGAGATAGGTGTTTTAAAGTTATAAGTACATCTTGGAACTTAAGGTTGACCATACAAAGACATGTTATTAAGAACAGATGTAATCCTCCCTTCAAACTACCATTTCCTCTTTACTACACATTCCAAGCCTTTCCTGGATGTTTCATATTGGAGAAGCAATTGTGGATTTGTGGAAGTTCTACCCCTCCCCCTTTCCTGCTTTCTGAGTTGACAAGGAACTTTCCTATGCTTGAATGACACGTATGGATTTTTCAGGAAGAGCTGAAATGAACTCGTGAGGAGAAACCACCCTTCTATATGAATTGACCAATAAAAGACTTAGGCCGGGTACTCACGACCAAACATGTATGGTGAAAGCGGTCCGTCGGACCGTTTTCACCATACATGTCTGCCAGAGGGCTTCTGTACGATGGTTGTACACACCATCGTACAGAAGTCCGCGCATAAACAATACGCGGGGCGTGTCCGCGGTGTCGCCGCGTCGATGACGCGGTGTCGCCGCGACAATGACGCGGCGACGTGGGCGGCCCGCCTTTAAAATGCTTCCACGCATGCGTCGAAGTCATTCGACGCATGCGAGGGACGGCGGGCGCCTGGACATGTACGGTAGGTCTGTACTGACGACCGTACATGTCCGAGCGGGCAGGATTCCAGCGGACTGTTTTAAAACAAGTCCAGGAATATTTGTCCGCTGGGAAAAGGCCCGGCGGGCAAATGTTTGCTGGAATTCGGCCTGCTCGCGCCCACACACGACCAAACATGTCTGCTGAAACTGGCCTGCGGACCAGTTTCAGCAGACATGTTTGCTCGTGAGTATGGGGCCTTACAAGGGTGATGGGGAGGGATTGATGGGCGTGTACGTATGTTGTGATATTCTCTGTGTTTTAAATAAAGAACCAGCAGGGTTTGTTCTTCCTGTTGGGATTGGAGACGAGAGAGGTGAGGATGTGAAATCATTCTGTGTCTAGATGCCATTTTTCTCATCCGGTAGTATGGATAACCCTGAGTTTATAAGTAATGAGTCTTCATCAGTTGGCGCCCAACGTCGGTTCTTTGCTTTATTTGGGAAATGCAACGCGTCTGTGCGGGTGGAGACAGGCTGATCACCTACACTTCGGTGCAGGCGTTGCACTTCCTCAAATCAAAGATGAAAATTCTTGAGCAAAGCTTGTAACCCTTTTGTCCCGTCTGCCGGGTTGATATCTGTGTTTTTATGTTTAAGTTTTGTGTTAGTTTGAAGGTGACTGTTTCGGGGGTCTATGTCTGTAGGTGGTGGGTGGACAGTATATTTCTTTCAGGGGTCCTGAGCCGGTGACGCATGGTAAGCGTGTCTTGGGGTGGAGATGTTTATGTGTGCATGTCTGTCCCGGGCTCCTTCCTATTATAAGCATCAGTGATTTACTGGTGTTTGGTTAAGTGAGGTAGTATGCACATGTCAATATGTCTGGTCTGAAAGAAGAGGATTTGGGGGTTCGATAGTCGCTAAGACGAGCGGACTGAGTTTTTCCTTGACTGAGGTTAGTTCAAGGTGGTGGCTTGGGTAGTCGAAACGGAATAAAGATAACCACTAAGGAAGTTGGATCTTTATGGGTTTGCTATACATATGGCTTGTGCCATATGTATACCAAATCTCTTTAGTCAAAACGGAATAAAGATAGCCACTAAGGAAGTTGGATCTTTATGGGTTTGCTATGCATATGGCTTGTGCCATATGTGTACCAAATCTCTCTAGTCGAAATTAGAAGATTGGGGTTCATTTTGCCTTCTTTTGGGGGGGCACTGAGGGTTTTTTTTTTACACTTTTGGGGTTAGGGGTTAAACTCTATGGGATTTTAAGCTAAATTTGGGTTACATTTTTGGGGTTAGGGGTTAATAATTAGGGGCTGAAAGAGCCGTGTATTTTGTGTGTTCTGTGTTGTTCTGTGTTGTCCGTGCGTTTTTTTTTTTTTTTTTTACATGCATTCTTGTTCTGAGGGCTGCTAGCAGCCCACTTTAAATGGGAGACGAGCACATGGTGCAGCCTTTTTTTTTTCTTTTTCATTCCACCCTCCTCTTCCCCCCCCCTTTGCAGCGTAAGCTGGCTGTGTGATAACAGCCGAGAGTGTAGCTGACAGTTTTTTTGTGTTTCTGTTTCTTTGATAGATAACGGTAACTTGCCTTTATTGATTTTGGAAAAACAGAAAAACATAGTGAAATAGTTTTTTTTAAACAAAACACATGGGTCTGGTGTTCTCAGCAGCTGCTGATGTGTCTTTTTGATTCACAGACCTTTGAGGTTTTTGGGGTAATGCAGACTATTTTTATATCCGAATCTATGTGTACAGTGGGGCTTATTATTTTTGCTGTTTTTTTTTTTTTTTTTTTTTTTTTATATTTCTGGGATGCCTCCCTGATATAATATATACTCCTGCCGCCTCCCTGGTGGGGGGATAGAACTGGGTGTGTGAGGAATGTGGGAGGTCCAGATCCCCGCATCCTGCCCGCCCTGAGCTCTGCCACATTTGCAAGTTGGAGGATAGCCCCTCTCTCTCTCCCCCCTTCAGGGACGACAACCTAGGAGACAGTTTTTTTTGTAACACAGAGTTTTTTTTGTCGCAATTAATAAACAGTAATAAAAACTAATAGGATATTTCTCCTGAGGTTTAACAACTATGGAAAAGACATTGGATGCACATAATAAGCAATTGTTAAGTCTTTATTTTACAGTTAAAATCTTCTACAGAAAATTAATTTAGGTGAATTATTTCGTCCCGTTTTTTTATCCTTTTAATCGGATAGATTGAATGCGTGTTCTGTGGGGACCTGTCCCATCTGGGTTGCCCACTTACACTTACACTGACGATGCCATGCACTGTATTTTGACTTGATACATAGAGGGCTTTTTTTGCCAGTTTGGTTGTTGTAATGTGATACCCAGGGCCTGTTATTGTCTTTTCGTTTCCCTCATGTTCTGCCCACGATGCCTGCTGGAAGCATGGGCCCCGCTCGACTGCTTGAGGCCGTGCCCCTTCCTTCCCCTCACGTTCTGCCCAACTGTATGCCCGGCTGGAGGAAGCATGGGCCTGCCCGGATGCTCTTCCCTGCTGAAGGCTTTGCCTCGTTCTGAACGCATATGGTGTCGCCTCCTGCCCGCTGCCCGCTGCCCATACTGGATTCTGTGCCCTCCGGCCCACGGGCCTTCTTCTTCATTCTCTCCTTAGTCTGTCCAGGGGGGGGTAACTACAATGCCACTTCGCTGGACAGACGCGTTGGGATGAGAATGATGTAGATGGGAGTGGCAGACCTACCTGAAGGTAGAATCCGCTCATATGCTGTCCTGTGTGCCCCGACCTCAATGCCTTGACCTAAATCCTGGCGTTCATGACTACAGAAGCTGTGTTCACAAGTCACAAATGAGGGATGAGGAGATTCTGGGTATCACATTGGAACAGTAGAACATTTTACATAGTACATTTAAATGGTTTTATTCCACATGCTGTGCCATGCCATCCTCAGGGTTAAGTGGGTAAGGGGCCCCAAGGGGGGAGCATTCAATACATTATCCCTTTCTGAAATCTTGTTTGAGACAGTCTCTAGATTAGATTGTTATGAGCTATGATTATGTGACCGCTTTTGAAAATAGGTAACTAATATCCCTGTACGAGTTTTTCTCACATTTCTGATGTAGGTACCGATAATTACCAATATCCCCTGGGTGATGATTAAGAGGTTCCTTTGAAAATATTCTCTGGAGATGAGTGATATGATGGACTGTGCCCAAATCTGAATGAAATTATATATCTTTTTTCAAATACATGGGATTGTGACCACTGGGGTTTGTGGGTTGGAATATCTCAAAGGGGGGTCCCGGTTATATAGGGTAATTAGTTAATTAGTGTCAGAGTGTAAAGAAGTTCTCTAATGAGATAATTAAGTTTAATTCTGCTTGTAAATGTTTATGAATATGTTTACCCCAACAACTGAAAATGTATTATGACATGTCAAAGCATAACCATGGGATTAGAACAAAGGTTTAATGGGAAAATTGTTGATTGAGATTGTGTGAAGAATTGTATACAATTCAGTCAATGGTAAACAACATGGTATTTTATATTTAACTGAAATCCTACAGATCTGGTTGTAAGAATTAATAAGTAGAGGTTTGAGCAATGTTTACAACAGATTCTAAACTTGGGTTTGGTTTATTATAAGGTTCCCCAGAGAAAAATATTAAAATATGAAAGTTATGTTCAATCTAAAAAACTTTATAAAAAATATTATTATAAAAATTGTAAAAATAAAATTAAAAAATAAACAAGTGTTAAAAGGTATTATAAAGTGACATTTTGGATAAAATATAGATTATGAGTGACATTATCGAAAGAAAACAATGGTCGGTTCATGCACAGGGACTGGTCAGTGGATTTCATGAGATTTGTCCTCTAAGCGATCTTTTTTTCGCTATTATAGGTGGGAAATGTCGTTGTATAATGTGATGTACATGATTTTTGGCAGATGTACAAACCAAATATGTTTTAAAATTTTTGAAAAAGAGTTAAAAATGAGAAAAACGATGCAATTCGATTGTATTGTTTTGTATTGTATATGGTCCAAAACTTGTACAATCTGCTCCAAGCATGGGGGGGGGCAGATGTTTTCCCTTAGAGGTCATTAACAGCAGATCAGGTTACAGGCTGTGGTGAATTACCCTTCTATCTGGAGTGAGGCCCCGTACACACGCAAGAGGAACTCGACGTGCTTGGCACGTCGAGTTCCTCGTCGAGTTTTGGGATGAAGCCGCCGAGGAGCTCGGCGGGCCGCCTTCTCCCATAGAACAACGCGGACAACGAGAAAAAAGAGAACATGTTCTCTATTTTCTCGTCGAGCTCCTCGGCGGCTCCATCGAGCCAAAACTGTACAGACGACAGAGTTTCTCGGCAGAATCCGGGTTTTGACAGAGTTTCTCGGTGAATTCTGCCGAGAAACTCTGTCGTGTGTACGAGGCCTGAGTGCTAGCGTTGAAACCAGACACCTCAGCTGCTGTGATTTAAATGTCTCTTTGCCAAGTTTGAAGGGAAAAATAAATAAATATTAGAGTTTATGTTAAGTAAACTATGGAAGCGTATTATGAGGGTAAATCTTTCTTTAATAATAAAAGGTAATTTGTACACAATCATTAGAAGATCTGAAAGAAAGCCCTTATTAATAAAATATTATTTTTCTCTCTCTTCTTCTCTTTCTTTCTTTTCCTTTCTTTCTCTCTCTCTCTCTCTCTCTTTCTTTTGCTCTTTCTTTCTTTCTCTCTTTCTTTCTTTCTCTCTCATTCTTTCTTTCTCTCATATGTTACTAAACTGTGGGTTTTTGCACCATTTGGTTTGAAGAATACCTTACTTAAAGGGTGTTATTTTAAAGAGAATGAAATATGGTGTTAATCTGCATAGCTTAAGAAAGGTCAGTTAAAATAGTTTAAAAATAAAGATACAATGGATAGATGATGCAGATGATGATGATACAGCTATATTTATGGATTAAAATGTCACTTTCTAGGCTTCAGATTGACGAATGTATTAATGGAAGGATAATTGATCTCTTATATTTGGATCCATGTAAGGGAACAATGAAACTTCTGTATGTTCGTTTATGCTGAAGGCTGCTATGTTTGTTTAAACAGACATGCGACAAGAATATTCATGCTGCATGATCAGTCCTGAAAACTAGTGTAATGTAATAAAGTTTCTTTAGGAAATAAAATATTTAGGACAGAGCCCAATATAAAATTAAAATGCTAATGAAGGGAAATATAGTAATTTGGTGGGAACGGATGCTTTTATGAAATTTAACTTAGTAATGTAAATGTAGATTGGATAAATTATGGTTGCTATGGTCAATAGAGGTTTGTTAACTATAAACAAGGATGCATTCCAGTATATTACTGAACACCTAGAGGCCACTTCACAAATGACTTTGTATAAAATTATGGCCTTATACAGGTTATTAGGTGAACAAGGGGGGGCATTTAGAATGTCACCTGCGGACAATATTTTGGGTGATAACACATTTGTGCTCAAGTATAGCAATTTTGTTTCTGTTTGTATTGGTTATGATAATGTTTTGTTATATTGACCATGTCCTCCATTACCGTCCTTGTCTGTTAAGAAATAACAAAGAGAATGAACTGATAAAATATTTATTTCAAGGGGGGGGGGCTGTGATAGACGTGAAACTAAAATGAAAATGTTATGTTATGATTAGAAATATTAAAGTGTATTTCGGTAATATTTCTTTAGTATACTGCTTATTTCCTTGATGAAGATTTTGTCATATCAGGAATGAAATGAAGAGATAGGTGTTTTAAAGTTATAAGTACATCTTGGAACTTAAGGTTGACCATACAAAGACATGTTATTAAGAACAGATGTAATCCTCCCTTCAAACTACCATTTCCTCTTTACTACACATTCCAAGCCTTTCCTGGATGTTTCATATTGGAGAAGCAATTGTGGATTTGTGGAAGTTCTACCCCTCCCCCTTTCCTGCTTTCTGAGTTGACAAGGAACTTTCCTATGCTTGAATGACACGTATGGATTTTTCAGGAAGAGCTGAAATGAACTCGTGAGGAGAAACCACCCTTCTATATGAATTGACCAATAAAAGACTTACAAGGGTGATGGGGAGGGATTGATGGGCGTGTACGTATGTTGTGATATTCTCTGTGTTTTAAATAAAGAACCAGCAGGGTTTGTTCTTCCTGTTGGGATTGGAGACGAGAGAGGTGAGGATGTGAAATCATTCTGTGTCTAGATGCCATTTTTCTCATCCGGTAGTATGGATAACCCTGAGTTTATAAGTAATGAGTCTTCATCATCTGCAGTCTCTGACCATCTCCTGTAGCATGTCTGCAGTCTCTGACCATCTCCCGTATCATGTCTGCAGTCTCTGAACGTCTCCTGTATCATGTCTGCAATCTCTGACCATCTCCTGTAGCATGTCTGCAGTCTCTGACCATCTCCTGCAGCATGTCTGCAGTCTCTGACCATCTCCTGTAGCATGTCTGCAGTCTCTGACCCTTGCCTGTAGTATGTTTTGCAGTCTCTGACCCTCGCCTGTAGTATGTTTTGCAGTCTCTGACCCTCGCCTGTAGTATGTTTTGCAGTCTCTGACCCTCGCCTGTAGTATGTTTTGCAGTTTCTGACCTTCTCCTGTACTGTGTCTGCAGTCTCTGACCCTTGCCTGTAGTATGTTTTGCAGTCTCTGACCCTTGCCTGTAGTATGTTTTGCAGTCTCTGACACTCGCCTGTAGTACGTTTTGCAATCTCTGACCCTTGCCTGTAGTATGTTTTGCAGTCTCTGACCCTTGCCTGTAGTGCATTTTGCAGTCTCTGACCCTTGCCTGTAGTACGTTTTGCAGTCTCTGACCCTTGCCTGTAGTACGTTTTGCAGTCTCTGACCCTCTCCTGTAGTATTTCTGCAATAAAGGAGGGCACCAGCATGAATTATTTTTTTTTTTTTTTTAACAAAAGAGTTTTTTATTGAAATAAAATAAACAGAGCATACATACAGTTGCCAGAGAATCGCCATACATAATTCAACATGTTTATACAGCATTACAGAATGAAGATACATTAGATTACCACGCAAGGTGACTGGTCATGCGTTTGTGAGAGAATTTCCCCCACACAGTGGGGTCAGCAGATAAGCACATACCAAATGTAATTTTAGAAGCTGCAGACTGCATAGCCCTCGTCTCCCACCAGCCCCCCTTCGCAGAAGTAGTCCTCCCCCTCGGGGGTCACATCTATTATGGAAGCAAGATCCCCCCTAAAGGCACAGGGGCAAGCCCCTGCCAGCCTACCGCACAGTGTGTTAGGAGACGAATGGAAAGGGGGGGAATGGGCCACACTATACCAAAGCCCCTCATTCATCCGTGGTCCGTACAAGTAGTCCAGCAGGATCCCACTCGGCCCCAAGTACCGTTCACCACCACTCCCATAAATAGTAACCTGGTTTTTAGTATATACTGCCTCCCTAGTCAAGGTCCAAATGTTCCGCTTTCACCCAAGCCGCCCACACCTTGTCAAACTTCCCAGGGCAGTTGCGACCCATGTATGTTAGTTTGTACAGAGGAAGAGCAGCATTAATCAGCATCCTCCACTGTCGTATCGTGGGAGGAGAAGCCTCCCTCCACTTCAGTAGAATTGCTTTCCTGGCGTAAAAGGCTGCAAAGAAAATAAAAAGTTTTTTAGCCAAAGTCGCAGGCAGAGTGTCCACTATTCCCAGAAGCAACGGCAAAGGGTCACAGGGTACGCTGATCTTACATACCGTTTTGATTACATTAACCACCCCCTGCCAGTAAGTTTGCAAGACGGGACAGGACCAGACCACATGGAAGAATGAGCCCTCCTCCACGCCGCATCTGGTGCAGACAGGGCTCCTCTCCGGGTAAATTTTGGCTAAGCGCTGGGGGGAGAAGTAGGCCCTATGCAAAAATTTGAGTTGAATAAACCTGTCTCTAGCCGACACCACCAGGGTGAGGTATTGTTGTATGCCTTCTTCCCAGTCGTCGTCAGCCAGCCCCGGAATATCCGTCTGCCACACCGAAAACAACTGGGAAACCTTAGACGTGTCCAGACCCACCAAGAGCGAGTACAGAGCAGACAAGGGTTTAGTCTCATCCGCCGCACTCAGCATTCGCTCTACCTTCGTAGTTTCAAGTGTAATGAGCCCAGGGAATTGTGCCCTGTACGCATGACGCAGTTGGAGAAACCTAAAAAACATCCGATTCGTCAGTCCTTTCCTTTGTTTTAACTCATCAAAGGTGAGTAGTCTGCCCGCCGTGACTATGTCCGCAAGCGTCTTAACCTCGAAACGGGCCCATAGGGCCGGGTCAGGTATGGAGTGGAAGTGGGAAAGACGCGGGTTTCCCCATAGTGGAGTACGCGGGGACCAGCAGCTGGGGCTCTGAACTTTGGATCGAACGACTTCCCACACCCTCAGGGTAGTTTTCATCGAGGACGTAACAGCCGGGCTAGATCGTGGCCCCCGATGGATAAGATTGCGTAGTTCGGAGTAGGATCCCAGGAGTGCGGCCTCCAGAGTAGCCGCCGGGTTGGCCGGCTCCTCCGAAAGCCACCACCGGAGTGTGACAAGAACCGCAGCCCAATAATACTTCTGGAAGCAGGGAAGAGCCAGCCCGCCGAGAGTAACCGGCAGCTGCAGGGTAGATCTAGCGATTCTAGGGGTGCCCCCACACCAGATGAAAGAAGTGATCAGACCCTCTAGTTCCTTAAAAAACGTATTAGGGATCGGGACTGGAGTTTGTCTAAAAATATATAGAAATTTCGGCAAAACCGTCATTTTGACCAGGTTGACCCTCCCAACCGGAGTGAGGGGAAGTGTCCTCCAAGCAGCACACCTCTGGGTTAGGAGGGACAAAACCGGAGTTAGGTTCAGGGGGATGAACTGGCTCAGGTCCCTATGGACCTCCACTCCCAGGTATCTGAACTGTGATACCCATCGCAGTGGAGTGTCCGCCGGGACCGAGGCCTCCGAAGGTTTTAGTGCAAAAACGACCGATTTCCCCCAATTGATGCGGATGCCGGAGAATCTGCCAAACGTATCAATAAGTGCCAGGGCCGCCCCCAGAGAACCAGACGAATTCCGCAGATACAACAAGGTATCATCCGCGTACAGGGATAGTTTTTCTTCGACCGGGCCTATGGGGATACCCCTCACCTCCGACGAGGAGCGGAGAAGGATTGCCATGGGTTCAATAGCTAGGGCGAAAAGGGCCGGGGGAAAGAGGACAGCCCTGTCTTGTGCCCCTGTAGAGGCGGAAGGGCTGGGAAAGCGCCGACCCCGTACGCACCCTGGCAGTGGGCGCACTATATAGGGCCTGTACCCAAGACACAAACCTGGGACCAAAACCGAACCGACGCAGGACCTCCCATAAGTACGTCCACTCGACCGAGTCGAATGCTTTTTCAGCGTCCAGAGAGGCCACCACGTCGGACTCGGTCAACGCCCCCTGAGCCCCCAGCACCGTGTATAACCTACGGAGGTTAATGTCTGTGCCCTTCCCGGGCATGAAACCAGTTTGGTCTTCATGCACCACCGTATGAATAATAGTGTTAAGGCGCCTAGCCAGGACTTTGGTGAGGATTTTAGCATCCGCATTTAAAAGTGAAATGGGCCTATAAGAGGCACATAGCTCAGGGTCCTTGCCCGGCTTGTGTATCACCACTATGACGGCTTCCGCCATGGAGGGAGGGAGACTGCCTTCCTTAAGAGAAGCTACTATCATGGCGTGGAGTCTAGGTCCAAGAAGTTCCCCGTATTCTTTGTAGAACTCAGGGGGAAGGCCACCCACCCCCGGAGTTTCCCCGACTATAATTCCCCCAGGGCCTGCTGAACCTCCTCCAGGGATATCCCACCATCAAGGTATGTACGCGCCTCCTCCGTCAGGGTCGGGAAGGTCAACTGTCCCAGAAAGGAGTCCAGCTCCTCCCCGGACCAGTCAGCCCTGGATGAGTATAGAGTCTCGTAGTAGGAGGCAAAACAAGCATTTATAGTCATTGGGTCGACTTCCACCACCCCACCGTCGTTTTTAATCCTGGCAATAGTGGCCGTAGGCTGCTGCTCCCTGGCCAACCAGGCCAGGAGGCGTCCTGTTTTCTCCCCCTGCTCAAAGATGCGCTGCGTCTGGGCTAGTTGTCTCTTCCCCGCCTTAGCCACCCTGATAAGCATGACCTCCCGGTAAGCCGACTGCATATCCGAATACGTGACCGGGCTCTGCGTGGCCACGTACCGGGACTCCAGATCCCGGGCCTTGGCCTCCGCTTCCTCAAGACAGATCACGGCAGCACATCGCTCACGGGATATGGCAGACTGATAGCACCCCCTAGTGAATGCCTTAAAGGCATCCCACCTGGTACTCAGGGACATGGAGTCCTCATTGGATCCCCAGTACTCGGACACGCGCCTAGAGATCTCCGCTGTGACCCTCTCCTCTGAGATCCAATAGCGAGAAAGCCGCCACAGTCTCTCCGAAGGGGGGGTTCGTGTCTGTAGTCGGAGGAGCACAGGCGCATGATCCGAGATACCCCTGGGAAGGATCTGTACCTCACAAACCTTCGGGAGCAGTCCCCCACTGACATATATTAAATCAATTCTTGACATGGCCCTGAAGGAGGTGGAGTGGCATGTATATACTCTGTCCTCTGGGTATTTCCAGCGCCAGACATCCGTAAGACCGTACAGGGAAGCCCATCGCTGCAGGGGAGAATCAACGTTATTATCCGAGGCCAGCCTATCCAAAGATGGATTGGGGACCATATTGAAATCCCCTGCAATGATAATGTTGTCCGTGGGGTAGGCAGCCATTATAGGAACCAGGGACTTTAGGAAGGACACCGTGGCAGGGGGCGGTATATAGATGCCCACAATCACCAGCTCCACCGTGTCTACCACTGCATGGAGAAGTACAAATTTACCTTCAGGGTCTATTCTAACGTCTAGGAGGGTGTAGGCAAGGGACTTGTGGATGAGTATGCTAACCCCCCTGGCATAGTTGGAGTACACAGAATGGTAAGAGTGTCCCACCCACTGTTTCCTCAGGCCCAATACTTTCCTCCCTGTTAGATGGGTCTCCTGCAGGAGGCATATGTGAGGAGAGTATTTCTTAAGATAGGCCGTAACCAGTGATCTCTTTATCTTGTCATTCAGCCCGCGGACATTCCACGAAATTAACCTAATGGGAGCCATGGGGGTCGCACTAATACAGGGCGGTCAGATCGGGTATGGTAGCGCCACCGTGGGGAAGGGTACCCCATCGACCACACTGAAACAGCCACCTCAAAAGCATTGGGCACCCGGCCTATGCAATCAGCACCGGCCGAAGAAGGCGTCCAAGGCAACATACTGTATGCTATAGTCTGGCAATCACATTGGCAACTCACATGAACATAAAAAAGGGAAAAGAACAAATAAACAAAACAACTCAGCCCATCCCCCCCACCCCGCACGTCCGGAAAAAAGACCGGAGTGCATTGACCCCAAACCAACCCCATCAACCAGTAGGAAAGTCTCCTATGGGGACAACTGACAAGGCGACCCGTCCGAAGGCACCGGGAGAGCAGACACCTGGCTCACCAGTACCAACAAGGGAGGGCACCACCCCCAGACCTGTGTTAATGGACCGGATAATGTGGATCCACCCAGGGTGTTGTAAAACACATAGAGCCCAGCTTAAAGATAAACCTAGTGCAAGATTATAACTGAAGAAGTTGTTGAAAACAGTTCACCTAGGCGACGCTAGGGGCACAAACTTAAACGTTACAACCAGGAGCCGTTAAACAGGCCCCGTAAACCTGGAGGCCTAGGAAAGGCCCCGGCCATCTCCCCCAGCCACCTCTTCATACCCTAGAGCACCCGATCCCAGTCCAACATCCCCCCCCCTACTGCGAACACAGCCCCATCAGTCCCCCAGGTTTAGCAGGCTCGTGGCCATTAGGTCCAGGAGGGGAATCCTTGTAGATATCAAGCCGGGTCATGGGGGGGGAAGGGGCAGGCGGGGGGGCAGGGGGCCAAACGAACCAGGGGCATGGAGGCACAGTCCTGCCCCGCCACTTAGGCGGTAAATGTAAAACTGAGCAACGTTCAGGTGCAGTAAAAATATCAAAGGGAGGTGGCAATAGGGGGATAAGGCAAAGAAGTCAAGGTAGCAGGTTGCGGAGCATGGTTTCGGTAAACGCCGTCGGGTCCCGGCCCTCAGCCCCCTCCGGGAGGCCCACCACCCGAAGGTTGTTTCTCCTGCTGCGGTTTTCGCTGTCTTCCGCTCTCGACTCCAGGGCCTTAACTCTCACCTGAAGGGTGTGCAGGGAGGCTCGCTGATCGCGGATGGAGTCCTCCGAGTCCCCCACTCGTCGCTCCGCCTCCCCCAGACGCTCCCGTATACCGTCCAGGTCTCTCCGCAGGAGCCCAAGGTCCAGCTGTAGGGTGTCGATCTTACCCGTGAGGGTGGTTTGGCATCCCTGTATCGCCAGCATGAGAGCCTGGAAGCGATCCTCCTCCGATGCGCTCGCTGGGGAGGGCGCCGTTTGCGATGCCATGTGCGCGCGGCCTACCGGCGTGTGTGTCTGCTGCGGCCGGGGACTCACCTTAGCTGTGGAGCTGCCTCTCCGTCCGGAACCGGATTTGCCTCTACGCATACCCGGGGGCACCGGCTGCCAGTCAGGGTAAAGATATTCGGTGGATCCTATAAGTAACGGGGGATCAGGTCTCAGAGAGCGGAGCTCCTCTCAAACACGTCCGTCTAGGTCGCCATCTTGGCCACGCCCAGCATGAATTAATTTATGTACTGCCACTGCTGGTCATGGTCACTGATGAAATAATGTTTTTGTGCGTGTTTGCAAAATTAAAGTGGGCCGGTCTGGATGAAGTCCAGGGTCAAATTTGTGTCCCAGTCCAACCCTGCGCGTACGGGACCCCGAAAACCAATCACTGCCTTCAAGATTTGTGTGAGTGAAATCAAAGATTTATGTCCTTAGAAATCTTGAAGGCGGTGATTGGTTTTCGGGGTCCCGTACGCGGCTAGGCTCCCAAAAAGTCTCACACATGTGGTATCCCCATATTTAGGAGAAGCAGCAGAATGTATTTTGGGGTGTAATTCCACATATGCCCATGGCATGTTTGAGCAATTTATCATTTAGTGACAACTTTGAGCAAAAAAAAAATATATATATATTTTTCCCGCAACTTGGGTCAAAACATAAAATATTCCATGGACTCGAGATGCCTCTCAGCATCTAACTTGGGGTATCTACTTTCCAAAATGGGGTCATTTGGGGGGGGTTTTGAATTGTCCTGGCATTTTATGCACAACATTTAGAAGCTTATGTCGCACATCACCCACCCTTCTAACCACTTGAAGAAAAAGCCCTTTCTGACACTGTTTGTTTACATAAAAACATATATTTTTTTTTGCAAGAAAGTTAAGTTGAACCCCGAAACATTATATATATTTTTTAAAACAAAGGCCCTACAGATTAAAATGGTGGGTGTTGCAATTTTTTTTCCCACACAGTATTTGCGCAGCATTTTTTCAAACGCATTTTTTGGGAAAAAAATACACTTTTTTTTATTTTAAAGCACTAAAACACACTATATTGCCCAAATTATTGATTAAATAAAAATGATGATCTTAGGCCAAACACGACATAGTTTAAAATTGCGCACAAACGTGCAGTGGCGACAAACTACATACATTTTTAAAAGCCTTTACAAATTACCACATTAGATTTACAGAGGAGGTCTACTGCTAAAATGACAGCCCCCGATCTGCCCTTCGCGGTGATACCTCACATGCATGGTGCAATTGCTATTTACATATGACTCCAGACCGACGCTTGCGTTCGCCTTTGCGCAAGAGCAGGGGGGGACAGGGATGCTTTTTTTTTTTTATATTTATTTCGCATTTTTTATTTTATTTGTAAACTGTTCCTTCCATTTTATTTATTTTTTACCATTTTTATTGTTATCTCAGTGAATGTAAATATCCCTTATGATAGCAATAGTTAGTGACAGGTACTCTTTTTTTTTAAAAATGGGGTCTATTAGACCCTAGATCTTTCCTCTGCCCTTAAAGCATCTGACCACACCAAGATCGGTGTGATAAAATGCTTTCCCATTTTCCCAATGGCGCTGTTTATATCCGGGGGGGGACATTCCCTCCCACTGAATGTAAAAGCAGTCTAGAGGCTAATTAGCCACTAGGACTGCTTTTACATGAAAGCCGACCGCTGGCTGAAAAGAATGATACCAAGATGATGCCTAAACCCGCAGGCATCATTCTGGTATAACCATTCAAAGTCCAGCAACATACCAGTACGTTGATGGTTCTTGTTGGACATGTATTGTAACCTTTTTTTTTTCATGCAGCCTGTTGGCTGAACGAAAAAAAGATTGATCGGTGGGTATGCCCACCATTAGAATACCTCCCCTTCATCCACCCACTTCTAATGATGGGCATACATGCACCATTTATATATGCCGAAGCATGGGGGCATCCTCCCGCAAAAAAGTTATGCCGCGTACACACGGTCAGAATTTTCTATGCCGCGTACACACGGTCGGACTTTTCTATGCCGTGTACACATGGTCAGACTTTTCCACAGGAAAGCCTCCGTAGGAATGTCAACCGTATGTACGCGGCATTAGGAGCAATATCGCTCCTCCGCCCCTAATGCCCCCATGCTTCGGCATATATGCTCTTTTTTTAACTGTGGTGGTGAAATCACCTCCTACAGTGTTGGAGTCACGGCTTTATATATCGTGGGAGCAAACGCTGTTGCTGTCACGCTAAATAAATCCGCGCTGCAACTGAATGGCGTACCTGCTAAGCAAATGATGGTTAACATTAAAGCAAAGTAACATTACAGTATAACAGTAAGATCATACCATACCTGCAAAGCAAATACCAAAAAAAAAACATAGTAAAAAATAAAACATTTAACGCAACCTGTGCCTAAAATATATATATGCCGAAGCATGGGGGCATCCTCCCGCAAAAAAAGTTTTGCCGCGTACACACGGTCGGACTTTTCCACGGTCAAGCCTCCGTCGGAATTTCGACCGTATGTACGCGGCATAAAAAGTTATGCCGCGTACACACGGTCAGACTTTTCCACGGGCAAGCCTCCGTAGGAATGTCGACCGTATATACGAGGCATTAGGAGCAAAATCGCTCCTCCGCCCCTAATGCCCCCATGCTTCGGCATATATGCTCTTTTTTTAACTGTGGTGGTGAAATCACCTCCTACAGCACTGGAGTCACGGGCTTTATATATCGTGGGAGCAAACACTGTTGCTGTCAAGATAAAAGAGTCCGCGCAACAGCTGAATGGCGTACCTGAAAACAGTAAAGTAAATTACATACCTGAAAAGCAAGCATGAAAAAAACATAACAATAAAACTTTGCAGAATAGAATACAGTTCAAAAGAGCAGAACAATAGAGAGAGAATAGAGAGGGAGAGAACAATAAAACGACAACTATTTTTTATTTTTTTATTTTATATATTTTTTTGTGTTTTTATTTTTTACTTTTTTTTTTTTAACACTTTTTTTTGTAACTGTAACTTCAACTTTTCGGTTCCAGGTTTGGGTCTTTTAAAATGCGATGGCATCTTGGGAGACCCTGTGTAAGTGTGCCTAGCCTGTGAAATGTTTCACCCTAAGCTAATAATTCACTCGTGTGTGGAAGCGTTCAAAACATTCACCAATACAAAGACCAGGATCGGCAGGACATTGGGGACAAAAATAACGGGTGTCACGCCTAAATCCGCGCTTGGTACAGACACGACATTTTCTTGGGGGGCTCGTTGGGTAGGGGTACGCTCGAGGGCATATGAAAAATGCCTCTCATGCAGTCGGCTTACTGCATTTGGTAGGGGATGGAGAGGTACAGTACCGCCAGGATACAGGAGTTCTGTGATGATATCCCTCTGGAATTGAAGGAAGGATCCATTCTGTCCTGAAGCTATGTATAAGACATGAGCATTCAGTAAAGTCAATTGAAATAAATGTAGAGGCACTTTTTTGTACCAGCGTCTCGTCTTACGGGCAATATGATACGGCGCCATCAACTGGTCGTTGAGGTCCACCCCCCCATATTAAGGTTATTCGTGGACACAGAGGGGTATCTACACAACACCAGTCGCCATACGAATTTGTACGGTCGTGTCTGCGTGAAGGGTGATAAGAACGAAAACATTCCTATTGTCCCGCCACTTCACAGCGAGTACATTTTTACATCTGCAGCAGGATCTCGCCCCCAGCCTAATACGGACATCTACAAGCCGCTGGGGAAAGCCCCGGCGATTAGGTCGCACGGTGCCACATGCTCCAATCTGTTGATCAAACAAGTGACTAAAAAGTGGCACGCTGCTGTAATAATTGTCCACATACAAGTGGTACCCCTTTCCGAATAAGGGTGACACCAAGTCCCAAACAATCTTGCCAGCGCTCCCCATGTAATCTGGGCATCCTTCCAGCTCTACCTGACTATCTTTTCCCTCATAAACCCTAAAGCTCCATGTGTAGCCTGTGGCCCTGTCACAAAGCTTATAGAGCTTGACCCCGTATCTGGCACGCTTGCTTGGAAGAAACTGTTTGAAAGACAAGCGGCCAGAAAATTTAATCAGGGACTCATCAACGCATACAACTTGCTGGGGATAAAGCAAGGCTGCATAACGTTCGTTGAAATGGTTTATGAGGGGCCGAATTTTGTAGAGCCGGTCAAATTCAGGATCTCCACGTGGACGACAAAGTGCATTGTCACTGAAATGCAGGAACCGTAGGATCGCCTCGTATCGACTCCTGGCCATGTGAGCAGAGAACACGGGCATATGGTCAATTGGATGTGTGGACCAATACTTCCGCAACTCTGGAAATTTGTGTATGCCCATGTTGTGGGTAAGGGCCAGAAAGGTCTTAAATTCGGAAACCTCAAGAGGTTTCCATTCTTTGGCAAGCAGAGACTGGGGATTAGCGGCGATGTATATAATGCATATAAATTAGTCTGGTCCACAATAGATCTATAGAGATCTTCCGTGAAATACAGCGAATAAAAATCAAGTGGCATAAAATTCGCTGTATCCACCTGAATACCGGGTTGACCAGTGAATGGGGGAAGTATGGGTGCTGCAGAAGTGGTGGGGACCCAATCAGGATAGGCGAATTCTGCAGGAAGGGCACTATGGGAACGACGGGCTTGTCTCTGTCTTCTTCTTGGTGGCAGCGGGACACTACTTGTGCTTGCCACCTCGCCAGCTTGAACTGCACTTATGGGACTCGCCACGTCACCACGTCTTACTGCAGTGCTGGATGAATGACCAGGGTGTACTAGGCCGCTGGTGCTTGCCAATCCACCAGAAGGAATAGCGGCGCTTGTACTTCTCTGCTCCATACAAGGGTCCTGCGGTTCTTGCTGCTCAACAACATCAGAACGGGATCGGGTACGCCTGGCCTTAGCAGGGACCTCAACTTCGTCGTGAGAGCTATCTGACATGGAGCCGCTGTCGTAAAAGGGTTCGTATTCTGAGCCAGATTCTGACAGATGCGTGACCTCCTCCTCTTCACTATCTGTCATGCTCATGAACTCGAAGGCCTGCTGACTATTGTACATCCGCTTTGCCATTTTGGGCTCTAAATTTTGTGGTACAATAGTAAGGATTCACAGGTAAAAAAAGCACCTGATCTGTAGAAAAGCAAACGTAGAAAACGATAAAAAAAAAAACTGTTAGCGATCGCAGGGATCAGGCCTGTCTCTGCGAATGCTGCAGTTATGTGTCTTGTGTTTTGTAAGTGACAGTGATCAATCGATACTGCACTTGGGTGGGTTGGGCTGGGCAGAGGGGGAAAACGCAGGTGCTAGCGGGTATCTGGCCTGATTCCGCTAACAATGCGTTTTTGGGTACCCTAAACTGCTGGGTACGCTAGTATAGATCTGATCAGATCAGGTATCGATCCGTTCAGATACTATACCACTAAGGGGGTGTATGCTTTGCGCGTGGGTGTAAGCGTTACTGGCACTAACCTAATGCTGCCTGGGGCGACGCAGACCCTGACTGACGATAAAATGTAATTTATATCACCCACCGGGTGATCAGGGGGTTAAACCTTTATTGGGTTATATACGGCGGGTGCCCTGATGCTATAAACAGCAAACTAACCAACCAGCGTCAACCGTAACACTTATACGGTGATCACTGGTAAAAGGGTTAACTAGGGCAATTAGGAGGTTAAAACCTTTATTAGGTAATATATGGGGGTACCTGACGCTTTCTAAAAACCTGGCGGCGAACCTAAAATAACTAGATAACTAACTGGCAAACCCGCGTCACCAGTGACACTTATACGGTGATCACTGGTGAAAGGGTTAACTCTAGGGGCAATCAGGGGTTAAAACCTTTATTTATGGGGGTACCTAACGCTATATAAACCTGGCGACGAACCTCAAAATAAAATAACTGCCTAGCGGCAACAGTGACACTAATACAGCGATCAGAAAACCGATCGCTTAGTGACACTGGCAATAGGGGGTGAAAGGGTTAACTAGGGCGGTGATCAAGGGGTTAAACCTTTATTGGGGGGGTAGGGGGCTACCCTGGACCTAAAGGGGCCTAAAGCTAACTGCCCTAACACTTTTTTCTGTCACACTGACACTAAATGCAGTGATCAGAAAATAAATGATCACTGCAATCAGTGACACTGTGACAGGGGGGTGATCTGGGGGTGATCGGGGGGGGGGGGGTTATGTGCCTATGTGTGCTGTGTCAGTGTTGTGTTGGTGCAACTCACAGTACAGACGTCTTCTCTCCTCTGGATCCGGACTGAAAAGACCGCCAGAGGAGAGAAAACGTCACTTCCTCCCTGCCTGTGTTTACAGTTACACAGGCAGGGCGGGCTGGAGGAAGCTGATTCGCGGGGAGCGATCGCGAGGGGGTGGCTGGAAACCAATAGCCGCCCCCTCATCCCGGATCGCCCGCACACCGTTCCCGGCCATCGCATGTACCGGAGGGGGTCCCGATCGGACCCCCGACCCCAGGAAAGGCGAGGACGTACATGTACGCCCATTTGCCTGTACGTGCCATTCTGTGGACGTACATATACATGCGGCGGTCGGGAAGTGGCTAGAGATGCGCGGCGTAATTGAAAAATGCGCCGCGCGTATCTTTGCACCATATCCTCAAAACGAGATACGCCTGAAAACCAGTTTTTTCACTCTGACGTAAAACGATTACACCGGCGCATCTTGGAGCGCAAAATACGCTAGACACACCTTTGTTTTGATAGGCAAAGATGCAAATGAGGGAGATACGGCGATCCACAAAATTAAGTTTGTGCGGCGTAGGCTACGCCCTGTGCGCATCTGCTAGTTTCCCGGTGTAAAGTTACATCTTATAAAAGGTGCCTTAATTTTGCACCAGCCGTGTAAAGGTCAGCTAAAGCAACACCATTAAGGAATTGCTGAGCACACACACTTGCCGGACTACAATCTGTCTGCCAACATGCCAGGGGCATCCATGCTCATAGCTATACTAGTGACTTTAGAGGAACGCAGAAGTAGGAGGGAACGGAGGAGGAGGAGGGCACAGGAGAGGATATACCGCACGCGCCTAGATGTGTTTGGCATGGCTGTTTCTGAGGTGTATCGCAACTTCAGATTCAACCGTGAAGCCATCATGGAATTAACCAGAACCCTGCAGGATGACATCACTAGCCCAACACAACGCTCACATGCAGTGGAGCCACTGATCAAGGTCCTGGCAACACTGAATTTCCTTGCCACTGGCTCTTTTCAGCGCACAAGTGGAGCAGTGGCTGGGATGTCACAATCCTCCATGAGCAGATGTGTGCACCAGGTTGTCCCTGCAATCCTGAGACGCATGGCCAACCAAATCATCAAACCAACCCAGGAGGACCTGCGGATGAAGACAATGACAGATTTCTACAAAATTGCCAGATTCCAACGCACCGTGGGGGCCATTGATTGCACACATGTGGCACTACAGTCCCCCCATGAGACAGAGCACATGTACCGCAATCGGAAGCATTGGCACTCAATCAATGTGCAGGTGATAGCCGATGCCCAATACCTCATATGGCACGTCCGTGCCAAACACCCCGGGTCCAGCCATGACAGCTTCATATTCCGTCAAAGCGACATCCCAAGACAATCTGAGCAGAACGTGTATGGGGACAGCTGGCTGGTTGGTGAGTGACATGGGTGTCAGGTATGACTGTCCCCCCCCCATGATGCAGACATCACGAGGGGCACATGCATGACTAACATCCTCCTGTCTTTTCCCTTCCAGGTGACTCTGCATATGCACTGGGACCCCATCTCATGACTCCATTCTGGAACCCCCAAACCCCAGGAGAGGAAAGATACAATGCTGCACACATTTCTTCCCCGTGGAGTGGTGGAACGCACCTTTGGCCTCCTGAAGTCCCGTTTCCGATGCCTGGATAAGTCTGGGGGTACCCTGTTGTATTCCCCAAACTTTGTGTGCCAGATCATCGGTGCATGTTGCATGCTGCACAACTTCGCCGTGAGAAGGGGCCTGGAGATTGACATACGTGATGACCTGACCCTCGAACCAGACATTCCCCCCCTGGCCGAGGCTACCCCGTCTGCTGAGGGAACAGCAGTCAGGAGTTGCCTCGTGGAACGCATCTTTTTACGTTAAAACACACACATTCATCATGGCACAAGGAGAATGCACACATGCACACCACTGTGGTCCCTAGCTCACACACACCACATCCACATCACATTGGATTAGCCCAAGTCCACCATGCAGGACTTGGGAGCAGCAACGCCACGCCAAGGCTCCAATTTATGTTGCCCGTGGAGGCCAGGCTGTATGCCACACGCCGCATCTCCACGACCATCTCACCCATATGGCGGGTCTGGGAGTCCTGGTCGCCTTCCTGGGGCCAGGAGAGGCTTGAGGCCTGGCATACGGGGAGGCACTTGAAGGAGTGGGTGTGTTGGGGATGGATCCTGAGGGGCTGGAAGAGATGGGGCTTGACGTCCGTGACGGATCAGCCGAGAGGGAGGATTACTCCAAATACAGGGACACCTCCTCACCCATATGGAATGCATCCTCCTCAACCACCTCTTCATTGGAGGTCTGGGCACCACTCCCCTCCACCAATGTCTCTTGGCTTCCCAGGGGGTCAGGGGCATGATGCTCAGGGGATGAAGGTGTGGGACGGGCAGAGGCAGATGATGGCCCAGCTCCCTCCTGGACATCTGCGGATGACACAAAACATTCACATGTTGGTGGACACACACACTTGTCACATGTTCCCTTCCACCCCCTCACATGCTACACACCAGATAGGAGAAAAAACACACTTGCCTGTCTTCAAGGCCGGCTCAACTGAGTCATAGCCCTCCACTCCCTCCACTTGCTCCCTCTCAAGGCACCGGGAAACCACCTACTCCTCAGGAGTCAGCCTAATAGTAGAGGCTGGTCCACCTCCAGTGGCGCTGGCATACCTCCTCATCTTGCCCAGCTTCTCCTTGACCTTCCTACGCAGGTCGTTCATTTTTTTTGACAATGTCCTTGGGCCTCCTCACCTCATTCCCAAGGGCATTGACCTGGGTGGTTATCCGCATCAGGATCTCATCCCTCTTCCCCTTGCCGGTGTCTTTACTTTGTGCCCCATGGAGGCGAGCATCATACCTCTCCATGGCCGATATGATAATGGCCCTCTCTTCTGGGGAGAAGTTTTTCTTCCTACTACCACTACAACGGGCAGACATGGCACAAAGGAAGACAGCAAAAGCACTTACACCACTAACAAACAGACGGGTGTACTTTTGCACTCGACGGGCGCATGTCTGGGCGTATTTATGCCCTGGGCGTAAACGGTGAGCCGGCGTATCTCAGGGTTTACGCCGTGCGTAGTTGTAAGCATGTGCAGAGGGGTGCGGGACATACGATCACATCACGGGGGGTGGGCCCTTCGTTGGGCCCTTCATTTGCATGGGGTCATGCCTCATTTAAATGGATCACGCCCACTTCCTTCCTACTTTGAATTACGCCGGCTTACGCCAACGATTTTACGTTACGCCGGTGCAAAATTGGATGCATTTGCTATGAGAATATGGACCTTACCTCTCTAAGTTACGCCGGCGTAACGCATATGAGATGCGCTACGCCAGCATAAAGATGCGCCGATCTACGTGAATCTGGGCCTGTAAATTTAACTGACTGACTAGCCTGCCTGTATCTGCATCTAGCTAGAAAAAAAATACACTCTCTCTCTCTGACTGACTGATCTCAACCAGCGCCGCAACACACTAGACGAGGGCCGCCCTGCAGGCGGCCCTTTTTATAGTGTGGGGCGTGTACTAAAGCCCAGAGCCATAATTGGCCAAAGCCACCCTGGCTTTGGCCAATTACGGCTCTCTTTACTGACGGCGCTGTTATTGGCCAAGCATGCGGGACATACAGCATGCTTGGCCAATCATCAGCCCGTAATGCGCAGTGAATTTGTTCGTATTTCGACGAACGATCGAACGTACGCTGTTCGAGTCAAAACATACGTTCGACTCGAACACAAAGCTCATCCCTACTGAGCTATACTTGCCTCTCCAATGCAAATACTCGTTGCATACAGTATTCTCATATGCTACGTGCTTGACATGTGTTGTTAAATGTATACAGGCTTTCGCCCAAAAATATTGAACATGTTCGCTTTAACTTTTTTTATGCTAAGGGTTGAAGTTTTTTTTTTACCTGCTCCCTTAGTGGCCTAATGCATCCCTTTATGTAAAGTGATGTGATGTAGAAAACCCCCAAACTCCTGTTCTCAGATTGGAGTGACGCTGAGGTCGGTACTGATAATCACTTGAAGTATTGCAATCACTGCATATTGAAGTGCATTGGAATCTTTACGTTCATTGTAATCTTTCAACGCTAGGGGTTGGAGGCATGTTGTAATACCTCCACCCTTAGTAGCTCAACGCATTCCTATATGTGAGAGAGATGATGTAGTGAACCCTCAAACTCCTGTTCTCTGATTGGAGTGACGCCTGGGGTCCAGTACTGAAATTTCACATAACAGAGAGGTGCATCAAAATATTTCCTTAACCGCAGTTGTGGTTCACTCCCGTTCACCATAATTTGTGACAGAATAATAGAACCTTATCATGAACCCAGTGGAACTTGCTAATCATGTTGACCCCCAATACTCAAAACGTAGATGCTCTTTCTCAAACTGTACAAACTCTTCAAGTAGAGAATCAAACACTGCAAGATTTATTTGCGCAAAATCCAAATGTGCCTTGTTTTCCTCCTGAACCTAAGGTTAATCCACCTGTACCCTTCACTGGTGATCAAAAGACCTATAGAGAATTCATTAATGCATGTAAATTAATTTGAATTATGCCCTTGCACCTTCCCAAATGATTAAGGTGCTTACCCTTATATCCTATTTAAGTGGAGAACCACGTGCTTGGGCAAATACCTATCTAGAAAAAGAGGATCCAATCCTTAACTCTTGTCCACAATTTGGAGGCTTGTGGTGGACTATAATGGCATCATATGTGCAACTGATAAACAGTCGATATTATAATTAAAAGGTTTTTATTACAAAAATAGAAACATTCCATAACATTTACAATAAAATATCAGTTGTGACAACCATGAATCAACTTATCATTGGCACATATTACCAATGATATATAGAAAGTACCAGTAATTGCGCAGTGTATGTAAACTCGAGTTTACATACACTGCGCAATTACTGGCACTTTCTATATAACGTTGGTAACACCTGCCAATGATAAGTTGATTCATGGTTGTCCTTGCTTTATGATGACTTCAATAAGCAACTTACTGCTGAAAATGCTATTAAGGAATCTCAAACAAGGTAGACGGCCAGTTGAGGATTTTATAGCGGAATTTCAGAGGTGGGCTCTCGAGACGGAGTGGAATGATGTTACTCTCCGTAACCAATTTTGCCTTGGCCTTTCTGAACCACTCAATGATGAGTTGGCTAGAGCAGATCTCCCTCATTCTCTCAATGACATCATACAACATTCTATCACTATAGATCGTAGGTTAACCACTTAAGACCCAGGCCATTACGCAGGTAAAGGACCTGGCCAGTTTTTGCGATTCTGCACTGCGTCGCTTTAACTGACAATTGCGTGGTCATGCGATGTGGCTCCCTAACAAAATTGGCGTCCTTTTTTTCTCACAAATAGAGCTTTCTTTTGGTGGTATTTGATCACCTCTGCGGTTTTTATTTTTGCGCAAAAAAAATAAAAAATTGCCAATTTTGAAAAAAAAAAAACAATATTTTTTACTTTTTGCTATAATAAATACCCCCAAAAAAGATATAAAAATATGAATTGTATGCTCACCATAAAATCTCTTTCTCTGAGTTCATGGACGGACATAGCCTTAATCTTGACTTAGTGGGTATTAGCCTTCCATTAGGAGTTGACTAGGCAGAAACTTATCTAAAAGGTTAACTTATCATACCCACCCTATAGCCCCGCCCCTGCATCTCGCAGATCAGTTCGTCAATAAGTAGTACAAACATAAAAAGGTGGGGAGGGTGCTGTGTCCGTCCATGAACTCAGAGGAAAGAGATTTACGGTGAGCTTAACATCTTTTTTCTCTTTCGTCATGGACGGACACAGCCTTAATCTTGACTTAGTGGCAAGTGTCAAAATGAGGGGTGGGAACAGCAAAAAAATTAATCTTCACCCCAAAACAGAGCTCCTCAACTGAGGAGTTGTAACTCTAAGCAGCCGCCTGCAAACTTTGCGGCCAAAGAAGCATCCGAAGATGCACTCACATCAACTTGTAAGTTTAGTAAAAGTGTGACCGGGCAACCAGGTTGCCGCCTTACACACCTGGGAAAACAGACACTTGATGTCAGAAACCCTAAGGCCCCATACACACGAGAGGATTTATCCGCGAATACGGTCCCAGCGGACCGTTTCCGCGGATAAATCCTCTCGAGGATTTCAGCGGATTTCTCTGCGATGGAGTGTACTCACCATCGCATTGAATCCGCGCCGAAATCCTCTGGCGATGACGTGTCGCGCCGTCGCCACGATTATGACGCGGCGACGTGCGCGACGCTGTCATATAAGGAATTCCACGCATGCGTCGAAATCATTACGATGCATGCGGGGGATCCCTTCGGACGGATGGATCCGGTGAGTCTATACAGACAGCGGATCCATCTGTTGGGATGGATTCCAGCAGATAGATTTGTTTAGCATGTCAGCGAATATTTTGATCTGCTGGAATCCAATCCCAGGGGATAAATATCCGCGGAAACAGATCCGCTGGAGTGTACACACCATAGGATCTATCCGCTGAAACCCATTCGCTGGGATTTTTCAGCGGATAGATTCTATCGTGTGTATGGGGCCTAAGAGGCACCATAGCCCTGGTCGAATGCATCGTGATAGGGAGGCGCCCGACCCTTTTTGGCGTAAGCCTGATCAGGATCTGTTGGGTCCACCTCGAAATGGTGGCCGATGAGACCGCTGGGCCCTTCTTGGGAACAGCCACCGAAACAAACAGTGAGTCTGAACTCCGGAACAGAGCTGTAACAGACAAGTATATTCTCGGAGCTCGAACAGCGTCCGAGGAATGCCACGTCGTCTCCTTAGGATTCGACGGATGAGGACACAAGTATGGCAGTACAATGTCTTCCTTGAGATGGAAGGTCGAAATGACCTTAGGAAGAATCTAAGGCCTGCGAACTCAGCACCATCTATATCCTTGTGGAAGATCAGATAGGCAGCCTTTCATGACAAGGCTGCCAGCTCAGAACCCGTCTTAGCTGACATAACAGCCACCAAAAGGACCACTTTCTGAGAAAGTGTCAACAAGGGAACTTCCCTAATGTTCTCAAACAGTGGTTCTGAGGCACCTAGAGGTCATGGCGTTAAGCCATTGACTGTAAGGCAGGATGACCTATGGGACTTTGCGACAGCAGATCCTCTCGTAGCGGTAGACGCCAAGGTGCGTCTGCTATATAAATCCCCACGGAGGTAGTGGAGGACGGAATGGAGGGGCCACCTGCCGATCCCCCTGTAGAGATGTTCTCACTAGAGAGTGAGTCGCCAGGGGTCGCTGAAAGAAAAACAGCCAGGGCAGATATCTGTCCCTTAACCAAATAAGTCCGTGGATTCCACTTAATTTCCTCGCAAGGGGCTAAGTAAGATCTCCAAGTGCGATAATAAATCCTCCTAGAGGATAACTTCCTATTCTACCTTAAGGTAGGAATCACAGAATCCGACAGGCCCCGGTCTCTTAGTATCTGGCTTTTAATAGCCATGCCGTTAAGCCAGCGACTGTAAGGCAGGGTGCAGTATGGGACCCTTGTGACAGCAGGCCCTCTCTCAGCGGTAGACGCCAAGGACGTCTGCCTACTAGCCGCACTAAATCGGCGTACCAGGGACACACAAGGCCAATCCGGAGCAATTAAGGATCATCGGAATCCCGTTCTGCCTCCACTCTGTGAAGCAGAAGAGGCAGGAGCTTTAGAGGAGGGACAGCATAGATTAGCCGGTACTGACTCCACGGCGCCACTAACGCGTCTGTCGCGTCCGCCCATGGGTCACTTGACCTGGCCACAAACCTCATTACCTTCGATTGAGTCGAGACACCAGGAGATCTATGTCTGGCGTGCCCCCTCTTGAGCAAAGGAGCTGAAAACCCCTCGGGTGCAGAGACCATTCTCCTTGGTCCAGCATCTAGCCCACAAGTAGTCCGCCTGCCAGTTTTCCACACCCGGAATGTATAAGGCCGACAGTGCGGTATGCTCCTTTCTGCCCACCTTAGGATGTCAGAGACTTTGACGCTGCAGCCGAGCTAATTGTTCCTCCTTGATGGTTGACATATGCCAGCGCCGTGGCGTTTGTCTGACTGGATCTGACTGGATGCCCTCGTAGCCTCTGATCATGTGGAGAGGCCACAGCCTGATCGCCTGAACGTTCAGGACCTTGATCGGCAAATGGGAGTCCTCTGGAGACCAGCCGACCTGGGTCGACTAAACCCACAGCCTCCCCCACCGGTAAGGCTGGCGTCTCGTCGTGATGACTATCCAGTGATAAGAAAGGAACGACCTTCCGGACAGAAGTGCCGGTGAGGTCAGCACACCCCAGGGAGCGGCCTGACAGGTGGCTAACCCGGATCTGATAACTCCAGGGATGATGGGCATAGTCCATCTGGACAGAATCTACCCTTCTGTAGCACTCGCGTGTGAGATAGCGCCTATGGTCCCGCCTCGAACGGGGGCCTCCATGAGGCCAGGGACTCACATGAAAAGCGAGAGAAGAGTGACGACCCTTCTGGGATGTCAACTACTGCACCGCCAGCCCCGAAGGTCCTGCACTTTTCACAGGGAAGCAAACCTTTGCTCTGAGGAGTTCAGAATCAATCCAGATACACTAGGCATTGAGTCGTTTACCAATTACTGACTTCTGAAGTTCAGTAGCCACCCAAGTGTCTGAGGGCCTGAGTTATAGACACGCTCACCTCTAATTCTGAGGCTGAAGCGGCCCTCAGAAGCAGGTCGTCCAAGTAGCACATGACAGCGATGCCACGTTGTCTTAGTAGGGCGAGAATTGAGGCAATCACCTTGGTGAACACCCTTGGTGCCGATGCCAGGCCAAAGGGGAGAACCATAAAGCGCAGAAGTTTCTGATGCTTTGTGCATATGGGGACATGTAGATAGGCATCCCTGATGTCCAGTAACGACAGAGCGGATTGATGCCATCCAGAATCCTTGTACCTTCACAAAGCAATTGAGGGCCCTGAGGTCCAGGATAGGACGAACGCCCCTCCTTCTTTGGCACACAATGAACAGATTGGAGTAAAACCCTGAACAACCGATCCTTGTACTAGGACAGGGATAAACCACCCGCGTTCCAGCAGGTCGACGAGCTGGTAGTAGCTGGAGGTTGGAGGGAAAAAAATCTGTTTGGTGGGCAAGATAGGAGCTCCTATCTGTACCCTGATGAGACTACCTCGCGAACCACGAGATGTCCACCGGGTCGCGCATTTGCGAAGCAGGTCTCCCCACCAACGGGATGGGTGGGGGGCACCTTCATGCGGACGTGGTCTTGTCTACCGGGTTTGTTGGATCTCGCGAAACCAGGACTTCTCTGTAAAAAAAACGTTGGGTGCTGTTGCTGGAACAATGTAATATATGTGGACATTTTATTGTAGGATTGTGGTTTATAGATTAACATAGACACAGGGAGACAGAATGACAATCGAGGAGCGCTCTCGCAGAGCGCACTTGGGTTGAATCAAGCAGCAGTAAAAACGGTCAGTATGAAAACTTCTTATGAGATTGAAAGTGTTCTCTGTGCTGTGTGGGCATTTATTGGTTTGTAGATATCAAGCGCAATGGCTGAACTGCTTGCTTTCCAATGACTATAAAGAATAAGGGGTCCAGGGATTCCCCACAGTCCCCGAGGCTCGACAGAGAGAAAATGGGAGGGAGGACTATACCGGTACTATAACGATTGGTTGTAACAACCAGGATGAGTCACATTAGATAAATTGTAAGAAAATATTTATTCACATAAATACATCAAACAGAATAAAAAAACCATAACATTAAAAAGACAGTACAAACATGTTCTAACACAAATAGGTCACCAGTTGTGCCAATCCCTTATGTACAAGCAAGAGGGGGTAACGGTGAGGAAGTTGGGGTCATGAGACAACAGTCTCTGGTCTCTACTAGTTTCGCGACCTCAATTTGTCGCTTCGTCAGGAGACAGTCTAAAACAGGGGTCTCAAACTCAAATTACCTGAGGGCCACAAGACAAGTTTTCATATGCCATGGGGGGCCGCATGCAAACTTTCAAACTTCAAAAACAACAGTACTGGTGTCAGCGAACACATTATTAACCCCCAGGACTGGTGTCAGCGAGCGCATTATTACCACCAGCACTGGTGTAAGTCAGGGTTTGACAAATTTGCTTGGAATCTAGGAGCCAGCTAAAAAAGTTAGGAGCCAGAAAACGCACCCCTTCCCGACGAGCTTGCGCGCAGAAGCGAACACATACGTTTACATATGCGGATATGTAAACGGTGTTCAAACCACACATGTGAGGTATCGCCGCGATTGGTAGAGCGAGAGCAATAATTCTAGCTCCTCTGTAACTTAAAACATGCAACCTGTAGATTTTTTTAAACGTCGCCTATGAAGATTTTAAAGGGTAAAAAAGTTTGTCGGCATTCCACAAGCGGACACAATTTTGAAGCGTGACATGTTGGGTATGAATTTACTCGGCGTAACATTTTCTTTCATAATATTAAAAAAAATGGGGATAACTTTACTGTTGTCTTATTTTTTAATATAAAAAAGTGTAATTTTTTCCCAAAAAAGTGCGCTTGTAAGACCGCTGCGCAAATACGGCGTAACAGAAAGTATTGCAACGATCGCTATTTTATTCTCTAGGGTGTTATAAAAATATATATAATGTTTGGGGGTTCTAATTAGAGGGAAGAATATGGCAGTGAAAATAGTGTAAAATGACATTAGAATTGCTGTTTAACTTGTAATGCTTAACTTGTAATACCAACGGCCACCACCAGATGGCGCCAGCTCACATCTGGTGGTAATAACTTGTAATACCAACGGCTCACCACCAGATGGCACCAGCTCAAAAAAAAAAATTTTTTTTTTTTTTGCTCCCCTCACTTCCACCCTGCCTGAGGGCCATTTATAACTGGTCCGCGGGCCGCAAATGGCCCGCGGGCCGGTACTTTGAGACCACTGGTCTAAAATATAATGCAAGATAAAAATAAAACATTACATTAAAACAACATAAAACAAACAATTGCTATCAGGTGGTGTATAGAAAACGCCACTTGAATACCAAATTACACTCATGGTAGGGGAAATTTTTCAAAGTTGTCTCATACCTAGCGGCACATCGTCCTCTGGCCCCTACAGGATCCAAGGCAGACAGTGGGTAATAAGCTCCCAGAAAAACCAAGAAAATTTCTTGGGGCAACCTGATGGTAGGGATAGGTAATACTGATGTGAGCATTATATGTCATGAAGGGAAAGGAGGGGGAAGGGGGAAGGGTGGAGAGAGGGAAAGGAAGGAAGAAGGAAAGTGAAGGTCCAGGGGAAGGTCCCAATCCCCTGGACAGTATTACCTATCCCTTACCATCAGGTTGCCCCAAGAAATTTTCTTGGTTTTTCTGGGAGCTTATTACCCACTGTCTGCCTTGGATCCTGTAGGGGCCAGAGGACGATGTGCCGCTAGGTATGAGACAACTTTGAAAATTTCCCCCTACCATGAGTGTAATTTGGTATTCAAGTGGCGTTTTCTATACACCACCTGATAGCAATTGTTTGTTTTATGTTGTTTTAATGTAATGTTTTATTTTTATCTTGCATATATTTTAGACTGTCTCAGACGAAGCGACAAATTGAGGTCGCGCAAATAGTTAGAGACACGAGACTGTTGTCTCATGACCCCCCAACTTCCTCACCGTTACCCCCTCTTGCTTGTACATAAGGGATTGCACAACCGGTGGACCTGATTGTGGTCAACATGTTTGTACTGTCTTTTTAATGTTATGTTTTTTTTATTCTGTTTGATTTATTTATGTGAATAAAAATGTTCTTACAATTTAACTAATGTGACTCCATCCTGGTTGTTTAAACCAATCTTTATCGTACGGTATAGTCCTCCCCGCCCAATTTTCTCTCTGTCGGAGCTCGGGGACTGTGGGGAATCCCTGGGACCCCTTATTCTTTATTTGAATATTTAGGACGATGGTACATCTTTTATCTAATTATATTTTTCTAATGATAAAAGGTTAAATTATACTTTTCCAATGACTATACACATTAGAGAAGCGAAGTCCGCATAACAAGAGAAACCTATTATATCTCTCTTGCAGACTTTGTTATCCGTTATGGATACATATCTGTGTGAGAGGACATTGATATATCTGTCTTGTTGGTGTACTTGTACCGTATATTGACAACAGCAGTAGCGATGTCCCCGCAGATTGTCTGAAGCCTATATGAACATGTAGAATGATCTTTATTCAGATATTGTTTTACTTTGAACAATGTCTGAATGGGATCCATGCTGGCCAAAGATGGGGTTTGTGACTTCCTTTCCCTTGCCTTTCTTTGAGTGCCCTCCTCCCCTTTTTGTTTGTCATTTCCTGTCATGTGATTGTGTATTAAGGGAAGTGATTAGCTGTTGGGGCCATCACTTCCTGCTTTGTTATTCTTTTGTTTCCAATGAATAAAGGATTTTGAGTTTCCTGTGCTGAGTGCAGAAGCTTGAGATTCCAGCTAGAAGCAGCATTGTTTTCTGATTCTTCTCTGGTGCCATGAAGTACTTCACATTCCCTTGTACAAAGAGCTTGATACAAACATGCTTTTAAGCATGAAGGAATTGTTTGGTGCTTTGGGTGCATTGAGACGCTGGAAGTGCACATTTTGGCGCGGTGTGGATTTGCGTACAAAGCCCAAGGGAATTCTTCCACGACATTTTCGGCGAGCCCAGCCAGGAGCCAACTTAGTTCCAGCACAGCGATCCGAGAGGAGAGATTGGGGTCCCCGGTTCTGGGACAGATAAAGGCCGGCAAAGTTTGGTAAGACAAACTCCCATTTCAGTTTTTGAAATTTTTTGTTGTTCTAGAACTGGCATCTAGTCTCATTTGAATCGTGATTGCAGAGGTATACTAAGCTTAGCAAAATAACACATTTTGCGGTTTCACTCCTTTATGTACAAGGACAGGGATTTATATTTGTACTGGGAGGGATAGTTGTATTGACTGGGGATAGAAGTCTATATTACTGTCCTCTGTAGACCCACTGGTCAATACAGCTAGAGGGTCTCTTGTATGGGGTTTACCTGTTAAATGTAAAAACCATTTTCTGTAGTACAACGGCTGACAGTATGATGCGGGGGATAATTAAATGTAAAAGTGACAGTTTTTCTAACTAATAACACTAATCTTTCTAATTCTAATCAAGTTTGTGCCAAAGACTGTCTTCCCTTTTGATAGAATTTGAATCAGGCAAGCAGCAGAGCCCTGGTAAGTAGGTTCTCATCTTAGATGCTAAGAACCTCTCAATAGCTCCAGGTATTACAGGAGATGGTAAGCAATTGCAGGCGATGGTGAGCGATTACAGGCGACGGTAAGGCACGCACAGCTTGTACAGTGAACACAGTCCCGATGTCTGGGTCATTGTAATAAGTTTGTTTGGAGGTCAACCGAAACCAGGGTCGTACTCCCCTCATCAGCTGTCACGTCTATTCTCAGGTGATGGGGTGAGTGCGATCACTGTAACATGAACTTCAAAAGGGTTCAGGAGTCTCTCCTGGACCCTGACACGGTAATTGGTTTTCATTTTTCCCAACCAGGTGACTGGGTCGTGTTTAAAGAAGCTTGATGGATGAAACCACGCCATCCACTGCAAGAAGCGGCTCAACCACATCAAAGAAATGAGTAGTATCTTCGTTTATTTTGTATTTGTTTGTTTAGTCAATTTTAGCAGAGGTAACGATGAAATACATCCCAAGTTATTATTTAAAGTCTATTCTATGACTAATTAAGAAAGTGAACGGGACAGAGTGCGGGGTCTGTTCCGAGTCTCCACCGAGCTTTAGTGCCCAACGATGACAGCGGTACATGCTATTTATGATGTTATGATTGGTATGAGGATTATTGACAAACTAGTGAAGACTCCGAGCAGACACTTGTCAATGGAATTTAATGAGATGTCTTTAGAGGGCAGAATTGGTTATCGTTTATATGGCATGGTTTTCTGCATGTACAAGGTGGGGGGGGGGGGGGGGGGGCTTGAGCAGATTGTCTGAAGCCTATATGAACACGTAGAATGATCTTTATTCAGATATTGTTTTCATCTTTGAACCAAGTGTCTGAATGGGATCCATGCTGGCCAAGATGGGGTGTGTGCACTTCCTTCCCTGCCTTTCTTTGAGTGCCCCTCCCCTTTTTGTTTGTCTATTTCCTGTCATGTGATTTTGTATTAAGGGAAGTGATTCGCTGTTGGGGGCCATCACTTCCTGCTTTGTTATTCTTTTGTTTCCAATGAATAAAGGATTTGAGTTTCCTGTGCTCGAGGGCAGAAGCTTGAGATTCCAGCTAGAAGCAGCATTGTTTTCTGATTCTTCCTGGTTTGCCATGAAAGTACTTCAACATTCCTTGTACAAAGAGCTTGATACAAACCTGCTTTTAAGCATGAAGGAATTGTTGGTGCTTTGGGTGCATTGAGATGCTGGAAGTGCACATTTTGGCGATTTTTTTCGTGACTGCGGCATTACGACCCACGGCTGGGCACTTAAAGAGGACGTACAGGTACGTGCTTGTGCCCAGCCGTGCCATTCTGCCGACGTACAGTACAGACCAAAAGTTTGGACACACCTTCTCATTCAAAGAGTTTTCTTTATTTTCATGACTATGAAAATTGTAGATTCACACTGAAGGCATCAAAACTATGAATTAACACATGTGGAATTATAGATAACAAAAAAGTGTGAAACAACTGAAAATATATTTCATATTCTAGGTTCTTCAAAGTAGCCACCTTTTGCTTTGATTACTGCTTGGCACACTCTTGGCATTCTCTTGATGAGCTTCAAGAGGTAGTCACCTGGCGCAGCACCCCATCACTCTCCTTCTTGGTCAAATAGCCCTTAGACAGCCTGGAGGTGTGTCATTGTCCTGTTGAAATAAATGATGGTCCAACTAAATGCAAACCGGATGGAATAGCATGCAGCTGCAAGATGCTGTGGTAGCCATGCTGGTTCAATATGCCTTCAATTTTGATTAAACCTCAACAGTGTCACCAGCAAGCACCCCACACCATCACACCTCCTCCTCCATGTCTTCACGGTGGGAACCAGGCATGTAGAGTCCATACGATTCACCTTTTCTGCGTCGCACAAAGACACAGGGGTTGGAACCAATAGATCTCAAGTTTGGACTCATCAGACCAAAAGCACAGATTTCCCACTGGTCTAATGTCCATTCCTTGTGTTTCTTTAGCCCAAACAAGTCTCTTCTGCTTGTTGCCTTTTCTTAGCAGTGGTTTCCTATCAGATATTCTACAATGAAGGCCTGATTCACCACAGCCTCCTCTTAAACAGTTCTAGAGATGTGTCTGCTGCAAAAGGTGGCTACTTTGAAGAACCTAGAATATTAAATATATTTTCAGTTGTTTCACACTTTTTTGTTATGTATAATTCCACATGTGTTAATTCATAGTTTTGATAACCTTCAGTGTGAATCTACAATTTTCATAGTCATGAAAATAAGAAAACTCTTCTGAATGAGAAGGTGTGTCCACACTTTTGGTCTGTACTGTATATGTGCAGGAGGCGGTCCTTAAGTGAGTAAGAGAGAGACGAGCTGAATGTTCAATCAAGTTCCACAGCACCTGTCCCTACATCTCAAAAATTTAGTTTGACCTCTTTTGATGAAAAACTGGAATTGGCACTGTGCGTGCTCACCTTCATCATTCGAGAGGGCCCCATCGTCGTCATTGAATCTTTGCCTCTATTGTGCCTCATCGGATCATGCAATTTCCTTCTTGTTCTCTCATAAAAAAGAAAAGGACGAACGTAAGCCAATTCACCTTTGAAAATTGACCCGTTTTGTTTACCAAACACACCCCTTACATTTTCCGACTTCTTATTTTACAGTGGGGACAATGTTAGAATTCCTGTTAAAGGCTATGCTGAATGATTTATTGATTCAGGCCCGTGTTGCATCAGAAAAAATTCCACACCTGAAGAAATCATCTCCTCTTTCTGTGAGTTTTATTGATGGAACGACATCTGCATCAGGGCCTATCTTATACCAAACTCAACCTATAGTAACAACTTGTGGTGATAATCATAGTGAATTCCTGTCTTATGACATTATTTCATCTCCTCTCTTCCCTGTTTTATTGGGTCTACCATGGCTTAAGCTGCATGTGCCTACCGTTCTCTGGGATCAAGGAACTGTAGTTCTGCATTCTCCTTACTGTAAAAAGACTTGTTATTAAGTTGCTCCCCTGCTTCATCTTGCTCCGCAGGAGATACCATCCCAGTACCACAATTTTACTGATGTATTCAGTGAGAAGAATGCGGAGACATTGCCTCCTCATAGGATATACGACTGTCCTATCGAATTATTACCAGGTAGCCCTATACCTACAGGCAGGATTTACTCTCTTTCCCAACCTGAACTTCAACATTTAGAGAAATATTTACAGCACAACCTAAAAAAGGGTTTTTTAAACCCTCCACTTCTCCTGTCAGTGCTGGAATGTTTTTTGTCAGGGACAAAGATGCCAGTCTCAGACCTATAATAGACTATCGCGCCTTGAATAAAGTCACAGTGAAGAATCGATACCCTCTTCCACTCATTCCCGAATTGATTGAAAGATTGCAGGCTTCTACCATATTCACTAAACTTGATCTCAGAGGCGCTTACAATTTGATTCATATTAAATCCGGCGATGAATGGAAGACTGCCTTTCACACACGTTACGGACTTTTCAAATATACTTTCATGCCTTTCGGCTTGTGTAATGCTCCGGCAACTTTCCAAAGCTTTGTGAATGATATTTTCAGAGATCTTCTCAACATATGTGTAGTTGTGTACCTTGATGACATACTTATTTATTCAGATGACTTAATGCAACATCGAAAACATGCCAGATGGGTGCTCGCAAGACTCACAGCTCATTCTCTCTACGCTAAACTTGAGAAATCTTCGAACAAACCACTATTTCCTTCCTTGGCTTTGTTATTTCTCCAAAAGGCATACATATGGATCAGTCCAAAGTGACTTGTATTTTGAACTGGCCTACACCTACTACCAAAAAGGCCATACAGAGCTTTTTGGGCATCGCTAACTTCTATCGAAAGTTTATAAAAAAAATGTTCTTACTTGTGAAGCCCCTCACCCAACTTACTAGTTCCTCGGTAAAATTAACCTGGTCAAATGCTGCCCAGATGGCTTTCGAACAATTAAAACATTGGCCCAGATTCAAGAAGCACTTGCGCGGGAGCAAGTGTGATTTGCGCCGCGCAAGTATGATTTGCTCCCATGCAAAATTTGCGGCTGATTCTGTAAACCAGTTAGCCTGAAATGCGGCCATTTTCCCGCGCACGCAGCCTAGCTGCTCCGGCGCAAATTATAGCGCAATTTTGCGCGGGGTTGTAAGTTGCGCCTTCATGGAATTCCCTCAGCGAATATGCAAAATTAGGTACTGCTGATGATTCAGAAACATGCGCGTGTGATGCGCATCTTGCGCTGGAAAGCGCGCAAGCTTTTTTCCCCGGGCAAACTTGCTCCCTGCTAAACGCAGGGGCAAGTTAGCAAAAGATGGCAAATGTCATCTGAAGGAGCGCGCAACTTCAGCAGCACCTAGACAGACGAGCTGAACAAGCAGAGCACCCACATTTTCGGGACCTCACATCTGTGCACCAACATGCCAGGGGCAGCTATGGTTCTTGATATTCTATTGACTGAGCCGAACTGTAGGAGGGCACGGGAGAGGATTACAGAGGGCGCTACAACCCTTTTTGAGATGAGTGACTAATGAGGTGTATCGCATGTTTCGCTTCAGCCCTGAAGTCATCCTTGAGTTGGTAAACAATCCTGCAGGATGGACATCAGCAGCCCGAACCCATCGGGGACAGGCAGTGCAGCCACTGGTGAATGGTAGTGGCAACTTCATTTTTTGGCAAGTGGCTCATTTCAGCGCACGGTGGAATGGTGGCGGGGATGTCCAATCCAGCATGAGCAGGTGTGTGCACCAAGTGATCCCTGCAATACTCAGACGCATGGGCACACAATTTATCAAACCAACCACGGCTGACCTGCGGCAGAAGGCAATCAGTGATTTTTATGAAATAGCCAGATTTCCACGCACTGTGGGTGCAATAGATTGTACCCATGTGGCACTACGCCCCCCCCGGCACCTCGAGCATATCTACTGCAACAGGAAACATTGGCATTCGATAAATGTGCAGGTGATTGTGGATGCACATGGCCTCATATGGCATGTCCGTGCCAAACACCCAGGGTCAAGCCATGACAGTTTTATTTACCGACACAGCCCCATCCCAACCGAGTTTGACCAGAACATGTATGGAGACAGCTGGCTGATTGGTGAGTGACATGGGTGTCAGGTATGACTGCCCCCCCCCCATGATGCAGACATCACAAGGGGCACATGCACAACTAACATCCTCCTGTCTTTTCCCTTCCAGGTGACTCTGCATATGCCCTGGGACCTCACATGATGACCCCATATCGTAACCCTCAAACACCAGGAGAGGAAAGATTTAAACGAAGCCCATGCACGTACCCGTGCGGTGGTGGAGCGCACATTTGGCATCCTTAAATCTCGATTCAGATGTCTGGATAAATCAGGGGGGACCCTGTTGTATTCACCCAACTTTGTGTGCCAAATCGTCGGGGCATGTTGTATTCTCCACAATTTTGCTGAGAGAAGGGGCATGCACATTGAGCTATGCAATGAATGAATGAATGAAAAACTTATAAAGCGCGGCGCATGCGAACTGAATCGCTTCTGGGCGCTAGTTGTTCGTGTCTCATGACATCAAAAGAGCAGAGTTTTGATCCGTCTTCTGAAAGTCAGGTGGTTTTCCTCCAACCGAATGCTGGTTGGTAAAGCGTTCCATAGTCTAGGACCCTGAAAAGCAAACCTTCTTTCTCCTTTGGACTTGTATTTGGTTTTTGGTACCCTGACCAGATTTTGGTCGGTGGATCGCAGAACGCGATTCGAATTGTGAGGTTCTATCTTGTCGCAAAGATATTGCGGAGCCTTCCCATGGATGCACTTATGTGTCAGGCAGAGTGCTTTAAATGCAATTCTGTCTTTTACTGGCAGCCAGTGAAGGGTTCTCAACGAAGGTGAGATTGATTCCCATTTTTTTTCCCAGTCACCAGTCTGGCGGCCGTATTCTGAACGACTTGCAGACGGGAGATTTGGTACTTTGGGAGTCCGAGGTACAGGGCGTTAGCATAGTCCAGTCTGGAATTCACGATTGTTCCCACCACGACTGCTACGTCTTCTTTGGGGATAAATGGAATAAGTCTGCGTAGTAGGCGCAACAGATGGTGCGCTCCGCTGACTACTGACCCTATTTGTGCGTCCATTGTCATGAAGGTGTCGAATGACCTTACCCCCGAACCACGCAACCCCCCCCCCCCAAGAAACACTACCGGATCTTCTGAGGGAAGAGCAATCCGGAATGGTCTTGTGGAACGTCTCTTTGAACATTAAACACACCCTGATCTTGTCACAAGTATAATGCATGTATGCACACCACTGTAGTCCCTAGCACACACCCGACACATGCACCCCAAATTGGATTAGACCCAACAATACCCCATGGTATTAGGGAGCAGCAACGCCGCGTCAAGGCTCCAATTATGTTGCTGTCCATTCATACACCTTTCACATGGCAGAGGGTGACACCCCTTTTCCAGCAGGAGTGCCACCCCCCCCCCATTCACACACCAGTCACACTGTAGTATACACTCCTCACCGTGTGTAGGGACTACAAATAAATATAAAAGCTCATATCCTGAGCATATATCAAAAATAAAATAAACTCATATCCTGAGCATATATCAAAAATAAAATAAACTCATATCCTGAGCATATATCAAAAATAAAATAAACTCATATTCTGAGCATAAAATAAATGTAGAAATTAGATCATTTTTTTGATTTTTTCTTTGGGCCAAGGGTGCCCCGGCTCTGGCTCCTCAATCTCCGTGGTGCGGAGGAGGCATGGGGTGGGGATTGAGGGGGGGGAGGAGCATCAACCCCTACTTCCACACTCCTCGCAGGTGGTGGCTGCATGCCCTCCATGGCGTTGGCCAGGCGGGCGAGGATGGTGTTGGTCTGGGCCAACATCCGCATTTGGCGGGTGGTGGTATCCCGCTGATGACGGCGGGTAACTCTCCCCTCCTCCCGCACTGCAGCGGTGTTGGCCTGCACAGCAGCGGTGTTGGCCTCCACCGCAGCTGCCATCCTGCTTAATAAAGCGGGAGCGTTCTCCTGAGCCACCAAGCAGGTGACTATGGCCTTGGAGTTGCCACTTATTTCCGCCAGGCTCTGTGAGACATGTTTGTCCCGGTCTGCATGCAGGGTGAGGGCATGCTGCACAGAGGTGGAGGTGGATGCCATGCTGTCCGCCAGACGTCGAACATCTCCCACCATGGCCCCTATATGGCGGGTCTTCAGGGCCTGCTCCTCCAGCAGACCGTCACGGAGGCTGGAGGATATATTTTGGACAGAGCCTTCCTGGGAGGAGAGGCTCGGGCACGGACAGAGGGAGAAGGGGAGGGGTCCACAATGGAGGGGCTTGCCCTGGAGGGGCTTGCCCTGGAGGGGGATGACATGCTGGGCGGGGGGGTGGTGGGTTGCTCAGGGATGGTGGTATCCTCCTGGAGGGAGCCAGAGTCCTCCTGGATGAGGAAAAAGGAATCCTCCTCCAAAACAACTTCCTCCACCATACTTGGCCCCGGTAGGATCTCCTCCTGGACCAGCATAGCCATAATGTCCATGGGGCCTGACTGGACCCCTGGCTCTGGTATGGATGGCGTGGGTCGACCCGCAGCCGAAGACGGCCCAGCTTCATCATCATCATCACCACCTGTGGATGACACCAAAACGAAATATTTTGCTGGTGCAACACACTGCTCACATGTTCACTTCTACCCCCTCCCATGATGCACAGCAGATATGAAACAAAAATAATAGTTCCATCTTCACTTCTACCCACAAATATGTTCACTTCTACCCCCTCCCATGATGCACAGCAGATATGAAACAAAAATAATAGTTCCATCTTCACTTCTACCCACAAATATGTTCACTTCTACCCCCTCCCATGATGCACAGCAGATATGAAACAAAAATAACTTACCAGTCCCCAAGTTCCCAAGAGTGGAGTCGTACCCTGCAAGTCCCTCCACCTGCTCCTGCACAAAAGTTTGGGCAATAAGCTCCTCCTCATGATTTAGGCGGATCTTACATCGCGGTCCACCTCCCGTGCCACCGGTATGTTTTCGGATAAGAGCCAGTTTATCCCGGACCCTGCGCCTCATATCATTCAGTTTTTTTTTGAATGTCATCCCAGGAACGATCTTCATTACCCAGGGCATTGATGTCCAGGGCTATGGCTTCAAAGATAGCCCTCCTTTGGGCAACGGTGGTGTTTGCCCGCTGGGCACCATATAGAAGTTCTTTATGTTGCTGGAGTGCAGCAATTAAGATGTCCATCTCCGCAGCCACGAAGTTTGCCTTTCTTTTTTTAGTTCCTTTGGGAGGTGCCATCTCTTCAAAATGGGCTGAATTTCCTTGCTCAGGGGGGGTTGGAAAAAGCAGGATGAAATTCAGCAAAGAACCTGTGCAAGTCTGCTCCTATTTATTTGCTCAGTGCAAGCAGCTGAGCATGATTTGCCCTGAAAGTATGCTAGGCGCAGTTTGACGCATGTGCAGACGGCAGCGCTATAACTGCGCATGCGCGCGCCCGGCGCAAACCTCTGCTGAGCCGAAAAACCCTCATTTACATAGGGGCACACCCACTTTGACTTGCACGGCCTTGCGCCCTCAGCTTTGCCTTAAACAGGAGCAAATTAAATGAACAAACGATTCCTGAATCAGGTGGCAATTTGGCAAAATTGCCCCAGCGCAGAGAAATTCAGCTGAGCAGCTCATGTGTAAGTAATGGGCAAATCTACCTGAATCTGGGCCATTGTTTTACTACTGCTCCAATTCTCCAGCCTCCCAATTCTAATTATCATTTTGTATTGGAAGTTGATGCTTCACAAACTGCCCTAGGGGCAATACTTTCTCAACGTTCTGCTTCCGATTCACCACTTTATCCTGTTGCATTTTTTTCAGACTTTAAATTCAGCTGAATGTAATTACCCTATTGGTGAAAAAGAATTGCTTCCAATTAAATGTGCCTTAGAGAACTGGCGGCACTTACTAGAGGGATCAACATACCCAATAATGATTTATACTGATCTTCGTAATTTACAATATCTCTTGTCCCACAAAACCCTTTCTTCTAGACAAGTACGCTGGAGTCTCTTTTTTGATAGATTCGATTTTTTGATCACCTACAGGCCAGGTGCAAAAAATGGTAAAGCGGATAGACTCTCAGAACCCACTGAAGAACTTCCCTCTCCATCTCTTCTCATTCCTTCTCATAAGTTAATGCTTGCTAATCTTAATTTAAAACTGTTACTTAAACAAAGTTTGAATACGCAAGATACTACCATTCCTCAGGGCTTAACGCAAGATGAAGGTTTTTTTTGTATAAGCAAACTCAACTCTACATTCCTCCTTCTATGGTTATCCACATATTAACCACTTAAGCCCCGGACCATTTTGCAGCTAAATGCCCAGGCCAGGTTTTGCGATTCGGCACTGCGTCGGTTTAACAGACAATTGCGCGGTCGTGCGACGTGGCTCCCAAACAAAATTGGCGTCCTTTTTTCCCCACAAATAGAGCTTTCTTTTGGTGGTATTTGATCACCTCTGCGGTTTTTATTTTTTGCGCTATTAACAAAAATAGAGCGACAATTTTGAAAAAAATGCAATATTTTTTACTTTTTGCTATAATAAATATCCCCCAAAAACATATATACATTTTTTTTTTCCTCAGTTTAGGCCGATACGTATTATTCTACCTATTTTTGGTAAAAAAAAACGCAATAAGCGTTTATCGATTGGTTTGCGCAAAATTTATAGCGTTTACAAAATAGGGGATAGTTTTATTGCATTTTTATTAATTATTTTTTTTACTACTATTGGCGGCGATTAGCGATTTTTTTCGTGACTGCGACATTATGGCGGACACTTCGGACAATTTTGACACATTTTTGGGACCATTGTCATTTTCACAGCAAAAAATGCATTTAAATTGCATTGTTTATTGTGAAAATGACACAATCGGACCCCCCACCCGCTAGAAGGCAAGGACGTATATATACGTCCTTCTGCCTGTCCGTGCCATTCTGCGGACGTAAATAGTCGTGCGGCGGGCGTTAAGGGGTTAAACGTTCTGCATGATGCTCCCTTGGCTGGTCATCCTGGAATAGAAAAAAAAACATGGGGTAGATTCAGGTAGCAATTACGCCTGCGTATCCATTGATACGCACCGTAATTGCTAATTTGCGCCGGCGTATCGACTTTTCTGTATTCAGAAAGCTCGATACGCCGACTGTAGCCTAAGATATGACTGGCATAAGGCTCTTATGCCGTCGTAGGCTGCATTCTTACGCTGGCCGCTAGGTGGCATTCCCGTAGTGGTCAGCATAGAGTATGCAAATTGCCGATTCACAACCGTACGCGCGCCCGGCGTTCGCATTTTACGTCGTTTGCGTTCGTCGGTTTCTGCGTAAGGCTGCTCGTGCTATTAGTAGGATCAGCCAATGTTAAGTATACCCGTCGTTCCCGCATTGCGATTTTTGAAAATTACGTTGTTTGCGTAAGTGAATCGTGAATGGCGCTGGACGCCATTTACGTTCATGTTGAAGCAAATGACGTCCTTGTGACGTCATTTACCGCAATGCACGTCCGGAAAGTTTCCCGACGGAGCATGCGCACTACGTTCGGCGCGGGAACGTGCCTAATTTAAATGATCCACGCCCCCTACGGGATCATTTAAATTACGCGCGCTTACGCCGGCCAGTTTTACGGAGCGCACGCGCAAATTACGGAGCTACTGCTTCGTGAATGAAGCGTAGCGCAAGTAATTTACGGAGGCGTAGCGTTAAAACGGTACGCTGCGCCTCCGTAAGAGTGCGCAGCCCTACCTGAATCTACCCCACTGATCTCATCCAACGTTATTTCTAGTGGCCCAATATGACAACCACCATAAAAGAGATTACGTATCGACCTGTGAGGTCTGTATAAGATCTAAGCATGAGAGAAGACCACCCTATGGCTTGCTAATGTCTTTACCTATTCCTACTAAACCTTGGGAAGCATTGTCTTTGGATTTTATTGTTGAACTACCCCCTTCCAACGGTTATAACACCATTATGGATATCTTGATATGCTTACAAAAATTGCAATTTTTTTCCCCTTAAAAAAACTACCTTCTTCTAAAGAAACAGCCCAAACTCTACTTGATCATGTCATTAAATTACATGGTGTTCCTTCACGTCTGGTTTCTGATAGAGGCTCCCAATTTATTTCAAAATTCTGGAAAGCCCTATGTCATATTCTCCAAATAGACCATAGATATTCCAGTGCATACCATCCACAAACAAATGGACAGACAGAACGTGTAAATCAATGTCTTGAACAATATCTCAGATATTATTGCACTCATCTTCAGGATAACCGGACTACCCTCCTTCCTCTTGCTGAATTTTCCTATAATAATTCAACTACTCGTTACTCTCCTTTTTATGCAAACTATGGATTTCATCCTAATATTCTGCCTGAGTCTCCATTACTTACAAATGTACCCTCAACAAATTATTATTGGTCTATCTACCCTTTCTTCTGTTTTGCAAGTTTTGAAACAAAATCTCAAACGTGCACAAGATCGCCAAAAAAACTATTATGATCTTAGACATAGACCTTCACCATCTTATAAAGTTGGGGATCAAGTTTGGCTCTCTACAAAAAACGTACGTTTACAAAATACTATGCAACTTTCCCTCCCTCCGGAACTAAGGATTCATCCCTCATTTCATGTTTCGCTCCTTAAACCCTACCTACCCAATCAATTTTCTGGTAGGAATCCTCCTCCCGCACCCCTATCTTAGTTCAGGGTGAAGAACATTATGAGGTTGAATGTATTCTAGACTCTAGAAGAAGAAGACGTTGTCTACAATACTTGATTAGGTGGAAGGATTATGGTATACAAGATGACTCTTGGGAAGATTCAACTGAAGTACACGCACCCACTATATGTAATCAATTCCATTCTAGATACCCTGATAAGCCTTCACCTATTGAGATCCCCAGGAGGGTATCCCTTAACCACTTACCCCCCGGACCATATTGCTGCCCAAAGACCAGAGTACTTTTTGCGATTCGGGACTGCGTCGCTTTAACAGACAATTGCGCGGTCGTGCGATGTGGCTCCCAAACAAAATTGGCGTCCTTTTTTTCCCACAAATAGAGCTTTCTTTTGGTGGTATTTGATCACCTCTGCGGTTTTTAGTTTTTGCGCTATAAACAAAAATAGAGCGACAATTTTGAAAAAAATGAATATTTTTTACATTTTGCTATAATAAATATCCCCCAAAAATATATAAAAAAAACTTTTTTTTTCCTCAGTTTAGGCCGATACGTTTTCTTCTACATATTTTTCGTAAAAAAAATCGCAATAAGCGTTTATTGATTGGTTTGCGCAAAAGTTATAGCGTTTACAAAATAGGGGGTATTTTTATGTCGTTTTTATTATATTTTTTTTACTAGTAATGGCGGCGATCAGCGATTTTTTTTTTCGGTACTGCGACATTATGGCGGACACTTCGGACACTTTTGACACATTTTTGGGACCATTGGCATTTTTATAGCGATCAGTGCTATAAAAATGCATTGGATTACTATAAAAATGCCACTGGCAGTGAAGGGGTTAACACTAGGGGGCGAGGAATGGGTTAAGTATGCCTGGGTGTGTTCTTACTGTGGGGGGGGGGGAGTGGCCTCACTAGGGGAAACACTGATCCTCGGTTCATACATTGTATGAACCGAAGATCAGCATTTCCTCTGCTGACAGGACCGGGAGCTGTGTGTTTACACACACAGCTCCCGGTCCCCGCTCTGTACCGAGCGATCGCGTGTGCCCGGCGGCGATCGCGCCCGCCGGGCACACGCACGGGAGTCGTGCCTAGTGGCGGCTGGGAGAGAGGACGTCATATTACGTGCTCTCGCCCAGCCGAGCCACCTTGTCGACGTATAACAGCGGTGGCCGGTCGGCAAGTGGTTAAGAGGGGAGTACTGTAATTGGCGCCTGTCGCCGTATTGCGTTCCACGCTGGAGCGCATATAGCGACCGCGCGATGACATCGCCCGGCGCCGCATGCGTTCCAGCTTGAAATACACACTCTGTTCTATTATTTTCAGCTGTAGCCGGCCACGCTACATAACTACGGGTACTATCAATCCTTATGCCTGCAAACTATGCCACCCTGCCTGCCTTAATGAAGCTAATGCAGATTGCCATTGCTGGGACACCCTAAACAGATCTTCCTTCAGGAGACCCTGCACTACAGAATCCCAGGGCTGCTACTAGCTTACTGGAGACACTCATCCCTGCAAACGCATAAGTACTATTACTGCTCTAGAATTACTCAATTATTATACCCTTTACAAAGTGCTGTATTTGGATCTGGTGTAATTAATAGTATCCTGCTGTTTGAGTTTACTTAGTATGCCTTCAGCTGACAACTCTGCAATATCTTAAAGGGATATACACTCTCAAACCAACTGAGCTATACTTGCCTCTCCAATGCAAATACTCGTTGCATACAGTATTCTCATATGCTACGTGCTTGACATGTGTTGTTAAATGTATACGAACTTTCGCCCAAAATGATTGAACATGTTCGCTTTAACTTTTTTATGCTAAGGGTTGAAGTTTTTTTTTTACCTGCTCTCTTAGTGGCCTAATGCATCCCTTTATGTAAAGTGATATGATGTAGCGAACCCCCAAACTCCTGTTCTCAGATTGGAGTGACGCCTGGGGTCCGGTACTGATAATCACTTGCATAGAGAAGTGCATTGGAATCTTCACGTTCATTGTAATCTTTCAACGCTACGGGTTGGAGGCAAGTTGTAATACCTCCACCCTTAGTAGCTCAATGCATTCCTATATGTGAGAGAGATGATGTAGTGAACCCAAAAACTCCTGTTCTCTGATTGGAGTGACGCCTGGGGTCCAGTACTGAAATTTCACATAACATAGAGAGGTGCATTGAAATCTTTCCTTAAAGCGGGGTTTCTACTACATTTTGCATTTTTTTTAAGTATGTCCGTTCATTAATCGTTTTAGCTGTACACATAGAGGCTGATTTACCAAGCCTTTGTTCCATGATTCATGGAGCAAAGGCTGGAGCAACAGCCGTTTTGTCATTTACTAAAGAAATGGCTGGCAAAGCAGCACATTTCTTTATTTACTATAATGCCGAGTGCGCCCAGGAGGGGGCGCATGATGCACCGGCTACAGACCTGGCGCACAGCATTTAGAAATGTTAATAAAAAGTGTTTGGGAGTGTGTTTATTAGGGGGGATGTGGGGTGATGTGGGGAAGTGTAGTGACATGTGTTTGTTTAACTTTTACGGGTCGAATTGAAAGTGAAAGTGTTTTTTGTGAAAACGAGCCGCTACGCCGGTCTAAGGAACCTTGGTTGAAAGACCACTCAGGCAGGTTTTAGGTTCAATGCAGGAATGAGTTTCCGTAAGCCCCACAGGCCTGGAGATATCAAATAATGACACAGTACACAAGCATGCTTTGTGATCATAAGATATCTGTTTTACTCGACTTACGTCCCTCATATATATACAGATTTAGAAGGACAAAGGAGGAGTTTCTCAAGGACATAGTGTAATTACAAAAATACATTCAGGTTAATCATTTCCTATTAGATAGTATCTGTTGTATAAGTTCAGTTAATATATGGATGTGACCTAAGATCTTAAACAAACATTAGCAGAGGTGAAATTCCATTCATACATATCTAGGTAAAAGGTATCTATAGATAACCATCTATCCTTCATGTGAAGCTTTTTTAAACCTTTCCTTTTAAACTATAACATGGCAACCTGAATATAAAATGGAGCTGGTCATGCTATGTTCTTTACAAATCCTCTCTTTGAGACATAATATGTCTCACAATTATATAATCCTTCTTCTATCATAATACATACTCAGATAAATCCTATTCGCAGCCACAGGATCAGATGTTCGGGATGCCTTGGCAATTATGCACATTATAAGCTTATAACAAGCATATAGGAACAAAACAAAAAGAATAATCATAATGATGGTTATGGCAGCACTTTTTAACCATGTCAGTATTCCTATTCCAGAACTTAGGTTTGCAAAAGGATCCCATGTCTTGGCAATATTTCTAGCTTCATCTTGTAATTTGCTTACTTCCTTTCGGTGTTGTGCAATTATATTATAATACTCTGGTACCTCAATACTTGTGTTATGGAACCAGGTACAACACTCATAATCTTCTGTATTTTCACATAAACCAGTTAAAGCAGCACTCATGCTTTCTATGGCTAACTCGTGTAGTTCAAATTGTTTTCTAATTGCTCTAGTTTCTATATTTAATTTAGTAATATCATCAGAATTCTTTTCCATTATTTCATCAATAATTTCAGCGTAATCATTCAACCTTTTCATTAAGTCTATTCCCCACCCACTCCATGAGGGAAACCATGCCCATGCCATATCCTTTTCTTGGAATAAATCCCGTCTTCCACGATACTTAAGGGGGTATCTGGGATGCATACTGGCCTCTAATAGGTGTCTTCCCTTATCATCCCCCAACACACCCATTATAGGGATCAGTGATGCAAGGTAACACCATCCCTGAGGGTCCATGGGAATCCATGGATGACATGTTTTCCCACAACAGATATAAATACTGTTTCCTAAAGCTAGGGGTCGTTTGTTGAATATTATCATCATTTCGTCAGAAAGACTGGAAAAGGTTAAACTCGACAATAATTTTCCTACTGTGGAAGTGGAACTGGAGTTAAGAAAGTCCATTAGAGTGGTGTTTAGGGCAGGTTCTGAAGTGTGAAAGAAAGGGCTTTCAATTGAAGTCATTGAAAAGTTAATTTTAGCTTGTTGGCAAACTTCAGCTCCCTTTGTGGAGTTCCCCAACCTAAAACACCAGTCTGGGGAATAACTTCTACCAATAATTTGGAAAGTAAGGGTATTATCTAAAAAAGCGTTCTTGTGACATTTGTAAGGACAAGAGGAGGTGTGCCATTAAGGAGGGGGGTGAAGTTTAGAGGTACTGCCATTAGGGGGATCCTAGCAGTGCTAGGATGAAGTTTACTACATATCCAACATTTTTCATATCCAGACTTCTGGGCATAAGCATATTTAAACTTCAATAATAACATTTTATCTGTAAAACTTTCTGAGTTTTCATTTCTCTTTTGTCTGTCATGTGTATTATTCATATTATTCTGTTGTGGACTGTTAGAAGCTCCACACATGCTCTTTATGTGTCCCAAATCTTCAGGATGATAAATACAGTTGGTTATCAGCCAAATTGGCAGGGGACACGATCGGGCAGCCCAGCATAGATGCACAAGGCCCTTCCCTGAGTCTGTGGTGAAAATAGCAACGTCTTGTTCCAGAGACTTTTTTCCATCTGCTTCACTCGCTGTTTCGAGGATTTGTATCACCTTCTTCACCTCCTTTAATCCTTGGCTTGCTTCTTAGGTGCTTGGTTCACCTTCTTCAACGCGACTGGCATGATCCAAGCCTGTTGTCCTTCTACCAGAATGGCTGTTCGGGTAACCGCAATCCTGTAGTCGGAGGGGTCCAAATGGATACTCTTCCTCTTGTATGCTTCAGATGCTGGACCACTACGATATCTCCCACTTGAAAGGATGAGTTGGTTTCTGTGAAGAAGATGGAGAGGTCGAGCAACATTCCTTTCAACTTGATCCTAAAGTTTCAATACGTTTTTTTACATATTCTTCCTCAATAAGATCTAGGTCCCCTCTTTCTAACATAAGTGGCTGTCTGCCCATGGGCGTGGGGAATGGTCTACCCATTAAGACTTCAAAAGGAGAGTATCCTGTCTTTTTAGATGTGTCATTCTTACCTCGGCTATTACAGCTGGTTAGTACCCTTCTTCCAATTTGCATACGTACCTCCAGTGGCCTTCCTGATCTTATCTTTAAGGGTTCTGTTCATTCTCTCCACTATACCTGAGCTCTGGGGATGGTACGGAATATGAAACTTCCATTCTATTTTCAGTGTCTTTACTAGATCTTGACAAACTTTGGCCACAAATGCAGGGCCATTGTTTGAGTTGATCTGAAGTGGGCATCCCCATCTGGGAATGATTTCTTGTGTGAGAATTTTTACTACTGTTTGTGCATCTTCCTTTGTTGTTACAAACACTTCTATCTATCTTGAGAACATGTCCACTATTACTAGCAAATATTCCTGTCTTTTACCTAGTTTGGGCATGTGTGTAAAATCAATTTGTAAATGAGTGAATGGTGTAGATGGATATATCAGATGTTCATGTTTTGCCTTGTGAGGGTTCCTGGGATTATTCCGAATGCATGTGATGCATCTGGAAACATATGCCTTAACGAGAGAGAAAAGACCTGGAATGTAAAAATCCCTATCCAAAAGTTCACATGTGACTTTCCACCCTCTGTGACCTATGCCATGGTATTGTGAAATAAAAATGGGTGTGCTGGCTACAGGGATACATGGTCTCCCCTCTTGGCAGACAAGGCCAGTTTCTGGGCTTGTCTGCACACCTATTTTGTTCCATTGCTGGATGTCTTGGTCTGTGGCATATGCTTGTAGGTCATACAATGTTTGATCTAGGAGTGGGATTTCAGGTGAGAGCAATGGCATTTGGATGTCTGCTGGCTGTGTGGATGCTGCTTCTCTAGCTGCTTTGTCAGCTAAGGCATTGCCTTTGGCTATGTCATTTTGTTGCCCTGTATGTGCCCTACAGTGTAGTACAGCTATGGACCTTGGCAACTGTATGGCTTCGAATAGATTTGTGACAAGTGTGGAATGTGAAATTGATTTACCATCCGCTGCTATGTAGCCCCTCCTTTCCCATAGGACCCCAAAATCGTGCGTCACGCCATGTGCGTATTTTGAGTCAGTGTAAATGTTTACATCTTGCCCTTCAAGAAGCTGACAAGCTCTGGTAAGCGCAATTAATTCAGCAGCCTGGGCTGACTGTAAAGGAACTGGATTTGCTTCTAGGATTTTATCAGGTAATTGCACAACAGCATACCCAGCATGGTATGTGTTGTCATTCGGCCTGGAACAGGAACCATCCACAAAGACATTCTGTGCATCTGGAAGAGCCACAGAAGACATGTCTGGCCTTGGGGATGTATCCTGATGTATGAGATCGATACATTTATGCTGTGGGACAACCTCATCCTGTTCTCCTTTTAACCCTAACAAAGCATTCAGAATTGGGGCGGGGCCAGAAGTAGGAGAGGTGTACTTTATTTCAAGCTGTGGGTTGGACAAAAGAATAACCTCATACCCACTTAGCCGTTGTGCTGACATATGTTGGGTATGGATATTCTTTAGTAAAATTGATACATTATGTGTAGTATGCAGGGTGGTGGGATGACCCAGAGTGAATGATGTAGCCGTTTCCACCACCATCGCACAGGATGCTAGAGCTCTGAGACACGCCAGCATGCCCTGCACTGGCATAGGCACAACCCTTGGGGGAAAAAAACGTTAGGGCGCAGTTTGCCTCCCATGTTTTTGCGTCAGGACTCCTGTCATGGTTGTACAGTTGTCCCTAGCAAATAGGTGTAACCCTTTGCTATACTCAGAGGCCAAGACCAGGAGCTGTTATCATAGTTTTGAGGTATACAAAAGCATTATACATGTCATACAATCTGGCATGTCAGTACCTGTGGTTTGTCTCAAAATGTTATCATAGTAGGAACAGTCAGGTATGCATTGGCAGCAGTCATGCCAATCATGCCAAGAAAGGACAGCATATCCTTCTTGGTCTGTGGGGGTGCTAGACCCACGGAGAGCCGCAGCTCGTGACTGACTTTCCTTTCACCTTTTGTGAGTACAAAACCAAAGTATACAACAGTTTCCTGACACCATTGAAGTTTCTTTTTGGAAACTTTATGACCATTATCTGCCAACCAATGTAGCAGATCTGAACCATCCTCTTTGCAGGCTACCTGGCTTGGGTTACATATTAATCAACATATTGGAGTAGGACAGAACAATGGCAGGGAGTCCAGGACCGCAATGTGGCCTGGGGCACAACTGAGTAGACTACAGGAGTCCACATAACCCTGGGGCTTTCTACACCATATCATCTGGCAAAAAATTGTTTTTAAAAACAGAAAGCAAGGATTGGCTGTGTCTCCTTATCAACAAGGACGCTAAAAAATACATTTGTTAAATCAATCACAGAAAAATACTCTGCATCGGGTGGTATGGAGATAAAAGAGTGATTGGCACATCATGCACTTTAGGTGCACACCAGGTTATTTTACAGCTCGAAGGTCTCTAAACAAATCTATAAAATGGCCACCCTGCCTGATAATGGGCACTCACTGCTTTCTCTCTTATTACCATCAAAACCTCCTGCTGCTTCTTTCTGTATTAAAGTTTCCTGAAAATTGGGCAATCGTCTTTGTTGTCCATTCAGATATCATCTGTTTGACCAACAAGGCGAACTGGGGCTTTAGATTATTCATATAGGTTTGAACAAACCAAGCTCCCACATCAGCCGTTTTAGCTAATCAGCGTCTGTTGTCAATTGTCATGAAATCTTTTCCAAAACTCAACTACAGTTTCTTCTGACTTTTGTTTACATGCTATGGCAGTAGGAAGAGAACTTTTATTTTAAATACCTTCATCATTTCAGCTTCTAATTCTGTCCACATGGTATTAATAACCTTGCTACTGTGTTTAACCCATATGCTCCCGCATTTCAGTGTCAATTAGTATTTATGCTTGGAAATTTGCCCAGCTCCGGAACTGGTGTGTCCCTATAATGCCATCATTGATAAGGCGCATGTCTTCCTTTGTGTATTTCTACCCTTACATGCCTTTTTTAAGTAAGTTAAAGTACCTCCTGCAGAGGCGGTGGGTTTGGGGCAATGTTTCACTATCCGATCTATGTCCTCCAATGTCAATTACTTTTTTTTTAAATTTAATTTCCAATCCTCATGAAAGGCAATGAAAGGTCAGTGTTACTATATACCGTTTCCACTCTTTGTTTTAAGGGGGGCTAAATGTTTTACTTGTTCCAGCGTTCTCCCTGTTCTTCCTCCTGCTCTTGGCCGGGTGGTGAAACTACCCCTCCTATAGCTCCCTGGTCTTCTTCTGGTTCAGCTACCTCGACTCTGACTTCCTGTCTGTGCCTCTGTAGGTGCTGTCTATCTTGTTGTGAAGTGTGGAGGAGAGTGGGGGGCCTGGAGATATCAAATAATGACACAGTACACAAGCATGCTTTGTGATCATAAGATATCTGTTTTACTCGACTTACGTCCCCTCATATATATACAGATTTAGAAGGACAAAGGAGGAGTTTTCAAGGACATAGTGTAATTACAAAAATACATTCAGGTTAATCATTTCCTATTAGATAGTATCTGTTGTATAAGTTCAGTTAATATATGGATGTGACCCTAAAATCTTAAACAAACATTAGCAGAGGTGAAATTCCATTCATACATATCAAGGTGAAAAGGTATCTATAGATAACCAATCTATCCTTCATGTGAAGCTTTTTTAAACCTTTCCTTTTAAACTATAACATGGCAACCTGAATATAAAATGGAGCTGGTCATGCTATGTTCTTTACAGCCGGCAAGTACATATAAACCTGCGGAGGTTTATTTGAGTACTGCGCATGCGTGAGTGGGAAATTCGGGGACTTACGCACGCTGCTTCACTACGCCGGCAAAATATTGTTAAATACCAAGCGGTGTAGCTGCCTTTGCATGGCTTGAAGCGGCGCACGTGAATGCCCGCAATCGTTTTCAGCTTACGCTGACCATGAAGGGGAACTCTGCGCCAAATTTCAAAGAAAAACCGGCGTGGGTTCCCCTCCAGGGGCACATCAGGCCCTTAGGTTTGGTCTGGATAGTAAAGGGGAAAACCTATGCCGAAAGAAACGGCGTGGGGGTTCCCCAATATCCATACCAAACCCTTATCCGAGCACGCCGCCTGGCCGGACAGAAAACAGGGTTTGGACCAGCGAGCGCCCCCCCCCCCTCCTGAGCCGTACCAAGCCGCATGCCCTCAACATGGGGGAGTGTGTGCTTTGGGGCAGGGGGGGCACTGTGCCCCCCCCCCCAAAGCCACTCTTGTCCCCATGTCGATGGGGACAAGGGCCTCTTCCCGACAACCCTGGCCGTTGGTTGTCGGGGTCTTATCGGAATCTGGGAGCCCCCTTTAATAAGGTGGCCCCCAGATGCCGACCCCCCACCCTATGTCAATTAGCATGGGGTACATCGTACCCCTACCCATTCACCTGGGGAAAATATGTCAAGTTAATAAAACACACTACACAGATTTTTGAAGTCATTTATTAGTCAGCTGGGGGGGTCTTCTGCCAGCCCCCCGCCTTTCTTCTTTAAGCTCTTTTACAAAGGTGGGTTGGCCCAGTCTTCTCCGCTGTCTTATGCGGGGGGTCGGCGGTCTTCTCTGTTCCCTCTTCTGCCGGCCCCCCTTTCTTCTTTAAGCTCTTTTACAAAGGGGGGTTAGGCCCGGTCTTCTTCGCTTTCTGCGGTGGGGGGGGTGGCGGTCTTCTCTGTTCCCTCTTCTGCCGGGCCCGGCCTTCTTCTCCGCTGTCTTCTCTCTTCCCCTTCTGCCGGGCTCGACCGCGGGGGACGGGTCTTCTCTTCCAGCGATGTTGACACAACGAGCTCTCCAGCTGTAATGCGTATGAGCGTTGTGCAACGACTTATATAGGCATGGGGCATGGTCACCGGGTGACGCCAACCGGTGACCCCACCCTTTGTTACATCACATTCCCATCATGCCCCGGGAATGTGATGTAACAAAGGGTAGGATCGCCAGTTGTCTTACACGGCATTACAGTGGGAGAGCTCGTTGTGTCAACATCGCTAGAAGAGAAGACCCGGCCCCGCGGTGGAGGCCGGCAGAAGAGGCAACAGATAAGACAGCGCAGGAGAAGACCGGGCCCCGCGGTGGAGCCCGGCAGAAGAAGCAACAGAGAACACAGTGCAGGAGAAGACCGCATCCCCCCCGGCAGAAGGCGGCGGTGAAGTCCGGCTCCCCCCGGCAGAAAACGACGGAGAAGACTGCGCGCACCCCCCGAATGTAAAAGAGCTTAAAGGGGAGGGTGCCCCGGCAGAAGGCGGCGGTGAAGTCCAGCTCCCCCCACGGCAGAATGCGGCAGTGAATTCCGGCTCCCCCGGCAGAAAACGACGGAGAAGACCAGGCACACCCCCCCGAATGTAAAAGAGCTAAAAGGGGGAGGGTGCCCCGGCAGAAGGTGGTGGTGAAGTCCGCCCCCCCGGCAGAAGGCGGCGGTGAAGTCCGGCTCCCCCCAGCAGGAAAACGACGGAGAAGACCGGCTACGCCCCCAGCAGAAACAGGCGAAGACCGGGTGCACCCCTCCCCCATGTAAAGAGCTTAAAGGGGGAGGGGCCCTGCAGACTAATAAATTACTTCAAAAATATGTGTAGTGTAATATGCTCGCTTGTTCCCACCCCCATTCCTGTCTGGCCAGGCGGCAAGCTCGGATAGGGGTTTGGTATGGATCTTGGGGGGAACCCCCACGCCGTTTTATCGCCGTAAGGTGTTCCCCCCTTACAAGCATACCAAGCCTAAGGGCCTGATATGCTCCTAAAGGGGAACCCACGCCGTTTTTTTTTTTAATTTGGTGCGGAGTTCCCCCTTCATGATCAGCGTAACAAAAACCCATGCCGGATTTTATTTAACCCCCCCCTTTAGTTAGAACACACACAGTGTTAACCCCCTCCCCATGCCAGTGGCATTTTTATAGTAATCAATGCATTTTTATAGCACTGATCGCTATAAAAATGACAATGGTCCCAAAAATGTGTCAAAAGTGTCCGCCATAAGGTCGTGGTACTGATAAAAATCACTGATCGCCGCCATTACTAGTAAAAAAAAATATTAATAAAAATGCCATAAAACTATCCCCTATTTTGTAGACGCTCTATCTTTTGCGCAAACCAATCAATAGACGCTTATTGTAGAACAATACGTATCGGCCTAAACTGAGGAAAAACAATAGCTTTTTTAGATATTTTTGAGGATATTATTATAGCAAAAAGTAAAAAATATGATTTTTTTTCTCAAAATTGTCGCTCTATTTTTGTTTATAGCGCAAAATATAAAAAACCGCCCCAGAGGTGATCAAATACCAACAAAAGAAAGCTCTTTTTTGTGGGGAAAAAACAAGGACGCCAATTTTGTTTGGGAGCCACGTTGCACGACCCGTGCAATTGTCAGTTAAAGCGACGCAGTGCAGAATCGCAAAAAGTGGCCCGTCATTGACCAGCAATATGGTCCGGGCTGGCTGAAGTTGTTAAAAATAAACAAAACAGTTAGTTAGCCCAATTTTTGGGGATAATGTGAAAGATGATGTTACACCGAGTAAATAGATACCTAACTTGTCACACTTTAATATTGCACACACTCATGGGAATGGCGCCAAACTTCGGGACTTAAAAATCTCCATAGGCAACGTTTATTTTTTTACAGGTTACCAGTTTAGAGATACAGAGGAGGTCTAGTGCTAAAATTATTGCTCTCGCTCTAACGCACGCGTCAATACCTCACATGTGTGGTTTGAACGGCGTTTACATATGTGGGCGGGACTTACATGCATGTTCACTACTGAGTGCGAGCTACTAGGGACAGGTGGCGTTTTTTTTTTTTTTTGCACTTTTTTTGTCCCTTTTTTTAATCACTTTTTTTCCTATTACAAGGAATGTAAACATCCCTTGAAATAGGAATAGTGTGTGACATGTCCTCTTTATGGAAAGAGGCGGGGTCAATAAGACCCCACATCTGTCCTCCAGGCTGGAAAGCATGAGATCGGGGGAAAAAAACACTGATCTCATGCTTCTAGCTGCGATTGCAGCTTTGTTTATGTTTTTAAATCTCTATGCTCCTCATTCGGCGGCGGACGATTCGTTCTCTGGGCCTCCGATGGCAGGGGAGAGCCCGGAGAAGCACCGGATGGCGGTGGGAGGGGGGATGTCCCCTCCCACCGCCTGTAAGAAAGATCAAGTGGCGGAACTGCCGCTATGATCATTCTTATGGTGCGAACAATCGCCGCCTGTAAAAAAGGATATCTGAATGATGCCTGTAGCTGCACCCATCATTCAGATATCCCCCACTGAAGTCCAGGACGTCATATCACATCCTACAGTACGGAAGTGGTTAAAATTTGCCTTGGAGTCAGGGCCGGTGCTACCACTAGGCAGCCGCCTAGGGCGCACTGGAGAGAGGCGGTGGCACTACCACCCAGGACACCCGGCCACCGGTGATCCTACTCCCTCTCAGCAACTAACTCAACAGGCAGCCGCTCCACTATAGAGTCCCTCCATACAGTGATAGAGGCGCTGGCACAGGCAGCGGTGGAGAGGAATGGGGGAAGGAAAGAAAACATCCCCTGTGCGCCCCCTGATCATCACAGTGCCACTGGCAGTGAGTGTGACCTGTCTGTGTACCTGCGGTCACATCGTTACCATCCACCACCAGGTCTGCCTCTGATGTACCGCTCCGCCTCTGCTACAGCCAGCCAGCTCTGCCTCTGAGCCTCTGCCTTTCTGCCCAGTGCTGCCTGTGCCCATATGTCGCATGTCCCCCCATCATGGAGGCCACTCTCTCTCTCTCTCTCTGTGTTTTTCCTATTGCGACAGCCAGCGCAAAATTTACAGTACCCTGTCGCCGAGAACCAGAGTGTCGAGATCACGCTGAAAGTACAATAACGGCGGCAGGTCCTGTATGTCCCTCAGGTGGGGACCTGGGCCCCCATACCCATTTTAAGGCCAATTACCTAGAAGATAAGCCAGCCAAGTGGCGGTCTAGCAAAATGAACAAGTCAATTCCCATAGACTGCAATGGTATTTATGATATAACTTTTGCCCATGTTAGGCTCTTTGTTTGCCCACCCGGGACCAGGGGGTGTTTGGTTCCCATCTCTTATTTTGTAGCATGCTGGATGATGTAATTCATTTTGGACAGGGCTTTGCCTCTGCATTTCTGTTGATCTGAGCATGCCCAGGGACTTAGATTTGTTGATGTTGCTTTTTGTGTGTGAACAGCACTTGGATGTTTCTGAGCATGCTCATAGAGCGTGTTTTTTGGGTTAGTAATTTAAGGACATCCTTAAAGGGGTTGTAAGACAAAAATGTTTTTCCTCTTAAATTAAAGTCTGACAGTAGCTGATAAAGTAAAAAGTAATGTTTTGCATTATAACAAGTTTGATACCTGTTGAATCATTATCTCACTGATTCCTGGTTTGCGGTGCGCATTCATTCTTGCTACATCACGGCCCTAATGAGAACTGCAGTTCCCATAGGCTTAGGCCTCCATGCCTGTGAGGATAAGAGAGCATCTCACGCAGGGCTGTAGTCATAGGGAGGGGTGAGCACATTCTGCTTTCCACCATGCAAAACAGCTCAGATTCTGGTGGGAAGCAAGAAGATGAGAGACAGGAAATTGCATTTTCAACCGGATTTACTGTATTTTGGAGGTCAAAGGAAAAAACGAGGTAAGTGATATTTAAATGCTCTAGCTTACAGCAATCAATTGATCTAATAAAAACGAACCTTTAGTGTTCCTTTAACAGGTGTACCCCCTCTTAAAGTTCAGTCTCTACTTTGGCTGAAATAGTGTTTTGTGTGTTTCATGGGCTGTGCATGTGTTTTCAATTGCCTCATTAGCACACAAGCCTATGTTATATAAAGCTTGCAGAGAGCAGTTGCTACCTGCCCTGAAAAAGAGGCAGGTTGTGTGTGTGTGTGCACCTTCCCTGCCCAAGCCAATTTTCAGCTTTCAGCACTGTCACACTTTGAATGACAATTGCTCATGCTACATTGTACCCAAACTATTTTTTTATCATATTGTTCCCACAAATAGAGCTTTCTTTTGGTGGTATTTGATCACCTCTGCGATTTTTATTTTTTGCGCAACAACTAAAAAAAGACCGAAAATTTTGAAAAAAAAAAAAAGTTTTTATTTTTTGTTATGTTTTGGGGTAAATAAGTATGTTTTCTACTTTGATTACGGGCACCGATGAGGTGGCACTGATGGGCACCGATGAGGTGGCACTGATGAGCAGCGGTGAGGCGGCACTGTTGGACACCTATAGGCAGCACTGATGGGCAGCGCTGGTATGCGGCACTGATGGGCACTCATAGGCGGCACTGGGCACTCATAGGCGGCACAGATGGGCACTCATGGGTGGCACTGATGGGTACTTATGGGTGGCACAGATGGGCACTGATAGGTGGGCACTGGGCATGGATGGGCACTGAGGGGTGGCACTGATGGACACTGTAGGGTGGCACTGATGGACACTGAGGGGTGGCACTGATGGACACTGAGGGGTGGCACTGATGGACACTGAGGGGTCCATGTTGCCAGTCAGTGCCCATTTGTAGGCACGGATTGGCAATCTATTCTTTTTTTACTGCCCTTCTTTTATTTTCTTACTGCACTTTTTTTATTTATTTATTGCCCTTTTATTTTATTTTTTCTGCCCTTCCCTGGTGGCCCAGTGTGGGCTTCCCCTGTGGTCCAGTGTGGGCATCTGAGGGGGGGCCTGCGCTGATAAACAATCAGCGCAAACCCACATCAGGAGAGCCGCTGGACCGGCTCTCCTCTACTCGCGTCTGTCAGACACGAGTGAGGAAGAGCCATCAACGGCTCTTCCTGTTTACATTGTGATCAGCCGTGATTGAACACGGCTGATCACGTGGTAAAGAACCTCTGCCGGAGGCTCTTTACCGAGATCGAAGATGCAGGGTGTCAGACTGACAACCCGCATCACCCAATCTCCGCGCTGCGTGCCCCCACGGGCGTGCGCCGGCATGAAATCCTGAAGGACGTCAATAGACGTCCAGTCAGGATTTCACAACCACTTGCCGGACGTCAATTGTCCATTGACCGGGCGGGAAGGGGAAGTTGGTTTAAAGTAGAACTATAATCAACATTTTTTTCATTTTGGATAGAGTGAGGGAGGGAGTGAGGGAGTGAGGGAGGGAGTGAGGGTTATAGCCCCTGTCAGTTTATTTTGTACCATCCCTGTAAAATTGTGGAGATTTCCCTCACTTCCTGCCCCATAGCCAAACAGGAAGTGAGAGAAAAAACTATGCAAATTAAGGGAACCCAATGCCCCCCTCCCCCCAGAACTAGTGTGTCCCCCCTGAAAATTTCTGGGCGGGTCAAAAAAAAACAGGGTGTGCTTGACAGAAGGGGTGGGTCATTATTCTATTAGGAGGTGCAGAAGTTTAGTCAGGCCTATACTACTGCATATTAGGGCTTATTTAGACAGGATCGATTTTACAGCATGTTTTTAGATTGTGGAGGAAAACCACGCAGGCACAGGGAGAACATGCAAATTCCAGGCAGATGGTGTCACGGGCGGGATTCGAACCAGCAAACCCTTTTTGCTGCTAGGTTTAAGTGCTATCCACTACACACTGTGCTGAACGAACATGATTGCGGCTGAAAGCAGGAGATCAGTGTTTTTTTTCTGATATCATGCTTTCCCAGCCTGGGAGGACAGATGTGGGGTCTTTTTCACACACTAGTCCTATTACAAGGGATGTTTACATTCCTTTTAATAGGAATAAAAGTGATAAAAATAAAAGGAAAAAAAAGTGCAAAAAAAAAACGGTAAAAAATAAATAAAAAAAACGCCCCTGTCCCTAGTAGCTCGCAACTCAGAAGCGAACTCCCATGTAAGTCCCCGCCCAAAATATGTAAACGTCGTTCAAACCACACATGTGAGGTTTTGACGCGTGCATTAGTGCAAGAGCAATAATTCTAGCACTAGACCTACCCTCTGTATCTCTGAACTGGTAACCTGTAAAATAAATTAAAGCATCGCCTATGGAGATTTTTAAGTCCCAAAGTTTGGCGCCATTCCATGAGTGTGTGCAATATTAAAGCGTGGACAAGTTAGGTATCTATTTACTCGGTATATGTAACATCGTCTTTCACATTTATCCCTAAAAATTGGCTCACTTTACTGCTTTTTTAATTCATGAAACCGTTTTTTTTTTTGGGAAAAAAATAGGCGTTTGAAAAATTATTGTGCAAAATACCGTTGGAAATAAAAACATTTTAATGACTGCCACTTTATTCCCTAGGGTGTCTGCTAAAATATACTATATATAATGTTTGTGGGGTCCTTTAGTAATTTTCCATGAACAAAATATAATTTTTACACGAAAGAGAGAAGTGCCAGAAATAGGAGCGGTATGGAAGTGGTTAACCACTTCCATACCAGGTACTTACGAGCTTCCCGCCCCAAGCCAATTTTCAGCTTTTCAGCACTGTCGCACTTTGAATGGCAATTGCGCGGGTCATGCTACACTGTACCCAAACAAAATTGGCGTCCTTTTTTTCCCCCACAAATAGAGCTTTCTTTTGTGGTATTTGATCACCTCTGCGATTTTTTTTTTTGCGCAACAACTAAAAAAAGGCTGAAAATTTGGAAAAAAAATTACATTTTTATTTTTTTTCTGTTAATTTTTTTGTAAATAAGTTTTCTCTTTCAAATTACGGGCACTGATATGGCGGCACTAATGGGCACCGATGAGATGGCACTGATGGACATCGATGAGGTAGTACTGACGGGCACAGATGAGGTGGCACTGATTGGCGGTGCTGGTATGCGACACTGATGGGCACTCATAGGCGGCACTGATGGGCACACATAGGCGGCACTGATGGGCACACATAGGCGGCACTGATGGGCACTCATGGGCGGGCACTGGGCACTCAATAGGCGCACAGATGGGCACTCATGGGCGGCACTGATGGATACTTATGGGTGCACAGATGGGCACTGATAGGTGGGCACTGGGCATGGATGGGCACTGTGGGGTGGCACTGATGGACACTGGGGTGGCACTGATGGACACTGGGGTGGCGCTGATGGACACTGGGGTGGCAGCACTGATTTTTGTCAGGTTGCCAGTCAGTGCCCATTTGTGGGCACTGACTGGCATATTTTTTCTTTTTTTTAATGCTTTTTTTTTTATATTTTTTTTAGACTTTTTTTTTTTTTTTTTTTTTCTGGCTTTTTTTTTTTTTTTGCCCACCCTGGTGCTCCAGGGTGGGCATCCCTGGTGGTCCAGTGTGGCGATCCGAGGGGGGGCTGCGCTGATAAACAATCAGCGCGAACCCCCCCTGTCAGGAGAGCCGCTGATCGGCTCTCCTCTACTCGCGTCTGTCAGACGCGAGTGAGGAAGAGCCATCGACGGCTCTTCCTGTTTACATCGTGATCAGCCGTGGTTGGACACGGCTGATCACGTGGTAAAGAGTCTCCGCCGGAGGCTCTTTACCGAGATCGGAGATGCAGGGTGTCAGACTGACACCCCGCATCACCGATCGCCGCGATGCGCGCCCCCACGGGCGCGCGCGGCATGAAATCCTGCAGGACGTTCTAGAACGTCCTGTCAGGATTTCATAACCACTTCCCGGACGTAAATCGGCTATAGGCCGGGCGGGAAGTGGTTAAAGTGAAACAATAAAAGTGAATTATTCCTTTACATTTCATAGGGGGGAGGGGGGGTATAGCATGCCTGTGAAGTAGTGCATGTTTCCCCGTGCTTAGAACTGTCCTTGTACAAGATGTCATTTCTGAAGGAAAAAAAAAGTAATTTAAAAGTACTCATGGCTATAAAGAATACAGAGAACAGTCATTGCTCATAACAAAAAAATAAATAACGTGGGGGTCCCCCCAAATTCAATTACCAGGCCCTTAAGGTCTGGTATGGATATTAAGGGGAACCCCACCGTCAAATTAAAAAAAAATTATGTGGGGTACCCCCCAAATATCCATACCAGGCCCTTCAGGTCTGGTATTGATTTTAAGGGGAACTCCACCCCAAATAAAAAAAAATGGTGTGGAGTTCCCCCAAAAATCCACACCAGACCCCTTATCCAACCACGCAACCTGGTCGGCCGCAGAAAAGAGGGGGACGATGAGTGAGCGCCCCCCCTCTCCTGAACCGTACCAGGCCACATGCCCTCAACATGTGGAGGGTGCTTTGGGGTCCCCTTTGGGACCCCCGATTTTTGACAATTCCTTTATTAATGTCTTCTTTCCGCGCTTCTTCTTCTTCTTCCATCTTCTTCTTTTCTGCTTTCATTCGGGTTTCTTCCTCCATCTTCTTCTTCCTCTGCTTCTTCCTTGGGTCTTCTCGTATGCATCTTGCACCGGCTTCTTCCTCCATCTTCTTCTCCTTCCTTGGGTCTTCTCGTCTGCATCTTGCTTCTTCTTCCTCGGATGATCCGCTTGCAATTGAAGTTCCCGCTGTGTGATGCTCCTGTGACCCCGCCTCCCTCTGACGCACATGTACCACACGGGGACTTTCTTATGACTTTCCCCGTGGCGTCAGAGGGGGCAGGGTCACAGGAGCGTCACACAGCGGGAACTTCAATTGCAAGCGGATCGTCCGGGGAAGAAGAAGCCGTGCAAGATGCGGACGAGAAGACACAAGGAAGGAGAAGAAGATGGAGGGAGAAGCCGGTGCAAGATGCGGACGAGAAGACCCAAGAAAGAAGCAGAGGAAGAAGATGAAGGAAGAAACCCGAATGAAAGCAGAAAAGAAGAAGATGGAAGAAGAAAAAGAAGACATTAATAAAGGAATTGTCAAAAACCGGCTATTGTCTTTTTTTAAATTTTTGACACGTTTTTTGGTGAAATGGTAGAGGTACAATCTACCCCATTACCATTTCACACAGGGGGGCCCCAAAGCACCCTCCCATGTTGAGGGCATGTGGCCTGGTACGGTTCAGGAGAGGGGGGGCGCACTTTGTCCCCCCTCTTTTCTGCAGCTGGCCAGGTTACGTGCTCGGATAAGGGGTCTGGTGTGGATTTTTGGGGGAACTCCACACCATTTTTTTTATAAATTTGGGGTGGAGTTCCCCTTAAAATCCATACCAGACCTAAAGGCCTGGTATGGATATTTGGGGGAACCCCACGTCATTTTTTTTTACGACGGGGTTCCCCTTAATATCCATACCAGACCTGAAGGGCCTGGTAATGGAATTTGGGGGGACCCCACACTTTTTTTATGAATGAATTTGCTCTGAATTCCCAGGAGCCGACAATTCATTATAGCCGCAATTGATTTTTTAAATTACTTTTTTTCCTTCAGAATGTCATTTTGAGCAAGGACAGTTCTAAGTACGGCAAACATGCGCCATTTCACATGCTTACTTTACTCCCCCCCCCCCTAGGTACGAAATTTAAAGGAATATTTTAGGGCTGTTACTTATTAAAAATTTTGTGTTCGATTAATCTATTTTTTTTAAATTGATTAATCGACCAATTTCGATTAATTATAACGCACATATAGATCCAACTACTTTTAGCTGATCTCCTTGCATTGCAACTCTGCATTAGTCAGTGGTAAATGTGGTATACACTATATACAATCACCCGACACTAGTTAGTTTCCACAATCCATGACTTAACTTCACAGTTCACAAAAATACGTTTTAAATTCAAACTGTAGCACTGACGTAAATAATTTTTTCGTATTAAACTTTAAGAAAAACGTAGAAAGTTAGTTTAACTTTTATTATAAAACGTATCTAGTATATTGACTGCCAGTCACTTTATAGTAGGCAAGTAGGCATCACTTTAGCCAGTCACACAGACATACCAGAGTGTTTACATTTTCTGGAAGCAGACATGATCGCATTTTATTGACAATATACCCTGAAGAACTGAACAGTCTTTCGCACGGAACAGATGTTGCCGATACACAAAGAATTGTCTGCACAAAACTGCTTAGGACAGGAAAACGATTGTTATTTTTGCCCCCCTCCCCTGATGGAGCCTGATGCATCCTCCTGCTCCGCTCCACAGATGCAAAGGTACCTCAATCCAATGGGTGCAGTTTGCTCGCATTCCAGCAGGGTAAGTCTCACTGTCCAGGCTGTCCGGTGACGTCAAGAATTTTGATCGATCAAAAGAATTTTGATTGCTCAAAAAAATTAAAGATTAATCGAGGAATTAATCTTTAACTTCCCCAGCCCTAGAATATTTCACTTTTATTGTTGCACTTTAAGCATTACTAAAATCACTGCTCTGGAAAAAAACGGCTGTTTTAAAAAAAGCATTGATACATGTCCCCTGGGGCAGGACTCAGGTCTAGGGTTGAGCGAAGACCCGAACCTGAACAATTTGCTGAAAGTTCAGGTTCGGGTACGGTGTTCGGCATTCCAGCAGGGTAAGTCTCACTGTCCAGGCTGTCCGGTGACGTCAAGAATTTTGATCGATCAAAAGAATTTTGATTGCTCAAAAAAATTAAAGATTAATCGAGGAATTAATCTTTAACTTCCCCAGCCCTAGAATATTTCACTTTTATTGTTGCACTTTAAGCATTACTAAAATCACTGCTCTGGAAAAAAACGGCTGTTTTAAAAAAAGCATTAATACATGTCCCCTGGGGCAGGACTCAGGTCTAGGGTTGAGCGAAGACCCGAACCTGAACAATTTGCTGAAAGTTCAGGTTCGGGTCCGGTGTTTGGCAATGTAATGGCGGGCTGCAGGGCAGCCAATCACCATTTGTTTTGCTACTGTGACTAAGAAGCCATCACAGCCATGCCTACTAATGGCATGGCTGTGATTGGCCAGTGCAGCATGTGACCCAGACTCTATATAAGCTAGAGGGACATAACACAGCTCGTCACTCTGCTTTAGATATGGTAGGGAAAGGCTGCTGCTGATCTGATCTGAGGGAGAGATTTAGATAGGAGTCAGACTGTCCTGCTACAGAAATCATATTACACCAGCGCTGCATAGGTTCCTGTGATATACTCTGCATTAGATACTTTAGGGAAAGGTTCCAGATTGTTCTTATAAGGACAGAAATATATAGGAGGCAGTCCTGCTTCAGAAATCATATTACACCAGTGCTGCATATGTTCCTGTGAGATACTCTGCATTAGATAGTTTAGGGAAAGGTTCCAGATTGTTCTTATAGGGAGAGAAATATATAGGAGTCAGTCCTGCTTCACAAATCAAATTGCAGCAGCATTGCATATTTTCCTGTGAGATACTCTGCATATTACACCAGCACTACCTAGGTTCCTGTGAGATACTCTGCATATTACACCAGCACTGCCTAGGTTCCTGTGAGATACTCTGAATATTACAACAGCACTGCATATGTTCCTGTGAGATACTCTGCATTAGATAGTGTAGGGAAAGGTTCCAGATTGTTCTCATAGGGAGAGAAATATATAGGAGTCAGTCCTTCACAAATTAAATTGCAGCAGCATTGCATATTTTCCTGTGAGATACTCTGCATATTACACCAGCACGGCCTAGGTTCCTGTTAAATACTCTGCATATTACACCAGCACTGTCTAGGTTCCTGTCAGATACTCTGCATATTGCACCAGCACTGCATAGGTTCCTCTGAGATACTCTGCATATTGCACCAGCATTGCATATGTTCCTGTGAGATACTCTGCAGATAGTTTAGGAAAAGGTTCCAGATTGTTCCTATAGGGAGAGAAATATATAGGAGTCAGTCCTGCTTCACAAATCAAATTGCAGCAGCATTGCATATGTTCCTGTGAGATACTCTGCATATTACACCAGCACTGCATATGTTACTGTGAGATACACCCTTTATATACTTTTCTTCTATTGTGCTATTCAAAAAACATCCATTTAGGGAAAAGAAATGTTTGCAGTGTTTCCTCCGTATCTGTACGTGTGAGATAAACACTTTAGCCAGTGTTCTTCTATTGTTCTATTCAAAAATCACCCATTTAGGGCAAAAATATATATTTTGCAGTATTTCCTCCAGTTTTTGCAGTGTTTCCTCCAAATCTGTACATGTGAGATAAACCCTAACCCTAACCCTAACCTCGCCCTCCTAGGTCAAGATTTTTTTTTTTATTTATGTTATTTTAAGTTATTTCCCTATATTTTTTGCAGAGTACTTGCCAACAATATTTTGCTGCCATTTGCAGCCCTCTTAGTAGTCAAAAGTCCGGGTCCCCATTGAATTCAATGGGGTTCGGGTCAAGTTCGGGTCCTGAACCCGGACTTTTTTCCGAAGTTCGGCCGAACCCGTCGAACCCGAACATCCAGGTGTCCGCTCAACTCTACTCAGGTCCCCAAACACTTTTTAGGACAAAAACTAGTATATTAACCTTGAAAATTAACACTTTTGATTTCTCCCATAGACTTCTAAAGGGAGTTTGGCGGCGGCTTTACATATTAATTGCATTGCGCCCTCTGCTGCGCTGGTTCATGCGCCCAATACAGGATTCATCCGGCGTGCCAATTAAGCCATGAACCGACCCAGCGCATTGTTAATAGTAAATCAGCCCCATAGGGTCACTTACTATGTCTAAATGCGCCACCGTTCCGCAGACTTCTTAGCAAAGAACACTTTATATTCCGTTGTGCTGATGGTTGTCATTTTGCTTGTGGGCATTGTGAAGCCCACAACCAATTACTTCCTGGATTTCTCTGGAGACTAATCGGAAAGCGCCGCCCGTCCCACCCCAATCTTGCGCATGCTCAAGGCAGAATCAGCGCTGCGCCGTCAACCACTTGGGTTGCCATCACAACGAGCGGCGGCGGCGGAAGTGCACGCCGTTGTGATGGCAACCCATAAACAAAAAACATGCATTCATTGAATTGCGTCACTTCCGGTATCAAGTAACGCGATTCTTGCCCTAGGGGAAGCGCACGGCATTCTGGGATATGCATCAGTGTTCGGAGGAGCCAAGGGGGCTGACGTCAGGATCCTCGGTGAATCCGAGGGCAGATTACGTGGGACCGCCTAGCAACAGGAAGTTCCAGGTGAGTAAAAACATTTTTTTTTCCGGTCTACTTTCAACTATAAAGCAAAATTGTTTTTTAGATTGAAACTCCACTTTAACCGCAGTTGTGGTTCACTCCCGTTCACTGTAGTTTGTGACAGCTTGTCATGTCTGTGCTCAGTCTAAATCCTCCACACAAGCTCCTGCTGGTCTCATTATGCCCTTGCCCATTCCTAAGGAGCCCTGGGCTCACATTGCCATGGATTTTATCACCGATCTCCCACTGTCTGAGAACAATGCGGTTATTTGGGTGGTAGTCGATCGGTTCTCCAAGATGGCTCATTTTGTTCCTCTTCCTGGTCTTCCTTCTGCTCCTGCCTTGTTTCCCTATTTTTATTCGAGAAATTTCCACCTCCATGGGGTTCCTTCTCATATTGTTTCCGACAGGGGTGTTCAATTTAGGTCTCGCTTCTGGAGAGCCTTTTGCAAATCCCTTAATATTTTGGGGATTTTTCCTCTTCTTACCATCCTCAATCCAATGGACAGACTGAGAGGGTTAATCAGAAGTTAGAGTTTTTTCTTCGCACCTTAGTCTCTGCTCATCATGACGATTGGTCCTCTCTACTCCCGTGGGCAGAATTCTCTCATAACAATCATGTAAATATCAGTTCGCAGAAGACACCCTTTTTCTCTGTTTATGGAAGACACCCTCAACTTCCTCTTCCCATGACCTGTTCTCCGGATATTTCAGCTTTGGCTTCGGCTCAGGAGTCCTTCAATTTTATCTGGAGTGACGATCATGATTCCCTTTCGGGCAGCTGCTGACAAATTCAAAGGCTTTGCCGACTGCCGCAGGTGCAAACCACCTTCTCTTCAGCTAGGGGACAAAGTCTGGCTCTCCACCAGGAACATCAAGCCCTGAGTTCCTTCTCTGAAGTTTGCTCCAAGATTCATTGGTCCACACTATAACTTCTAAACTGAATCTGATTTGTTTCAAACTCCAGATTCCCAAAAGCCTCAAAATCGCCAACTCCTTCCATGTTGCCCTTCTGAAGCCTTTAGTCCTCAATAAGTTCTCTCGTCCTCTCCCTACCATGGCGCCGGTCTCTGAGGATAATCAGGAGTACGAGGTCAGTCAAATTCTGGATTCCCGACTTTGTAGAGGCGTTCTTCAGTACCTCAATCATTGGAAAGGGTTTGGCCCTGAGGAGAGGCCTTGGATCACTGCATCTGAAGCCTTTGCACCTCGTCTGTTAAAGAAGTTTTATCTGACGTTTCCCTCTAAACTCGGGCCGAGGCGGGGAAGGGGGAGGCCTCGTAAGAGGGAGGGTACTGTCATGGATATGCAGTAATGTCTGGCAGCTTTATGGCAGGCTATATCAGAAACTCTATATTAACCAGTGCACTGCAAGCCTGCCTTGCTGATCAACGTTGTTTGTTCCTGCTTGCGGTGTGCTACGTTTATCTCTGTGTATCGATCTTGGCTTGTCCCCAACTATTCCTGTTTTCTTGTGACCCTGACTATTGGCCTGTCCTTTTTTTATCCTTGTCTGCTTGTCGCCCTGACCTTGGCTTACCCCTCACTATCTTTTGTATCCTGAGTGGCTGCTTCCACTCTCTCCTCTATGCCCTACGGAGCGTGAGCTGGGGGACTCTGAGGGCCGCGACTTGGATTCAGTTGCAGCTAAGGCCATCCTCACTACTAGAGGCTCTGGTGAATACCTGCTGAATCTTAGACTCCGCGCCCTGAGAAATCTTGGGCTCAAGCTTCCTGTGGGATCCCTGTTTGTGCTTCAGTGGACCTGCCTTCCATATACACTCTGTGTTCCATCCGCAGCAGTCTGCCTTAGGGTTTACTACCTTGTGGTGCACTCCTGACTCCAACGGAGAGCATCTGGCCACAGGTGACCTGACAACTAGGTATGTAAGAACCTTCTACTACCCTCCAGTGGCGACACATGGGCAGGACATATGGCTACTGGGAAAAAAATTCCCGCCCGCAGAATACCGCTGGAACAGCTACCGGTAGATCCAATCTTCACCCATCATGGCGGGCCAGGTCTTGTGTGGACCTTCAAGGACTGGGTCCCCAATGTCAGGCTAGGAACAGATAACAGTTCAGGTGTGCTAACTTTGCAAACAGTTCAAGAACAAGCACATGCCATGAGCAGGTTTGATGAGCAGGTCAGCTGGGACTTGTAGTTCACCGCTGCAGACGAAGGTGGGATGAGCAGGTCAGCTGGGCCTTGTAGTTCACCGCTGCAGATGAAGGTGGGTGAGCAGGTCAGCTGGTACTCGTAGTTCACCGCTGCAATGTGAATGTTGCTACAGGAGAGTCAGTTAAAGCGTAGTCTAGGCAAGCTGGGTCATACACAGGTAGATCAGAGTTCAAACGGTACCAAATCAGAAGCGAACAAACAGGGTCAAATGAGCCGGGTCATACACGAATATACAGAGCAGAAAGTCAGGCTGGATCACACAGTGGCAAACAAAGGTAACTCTATCACGAGCACTGATTGGATGATGACACAGGTGATTTAAAGGTGAGCTGGCCAATCACTGTTGTTTCCCAGGCAAAGGCTGTGTCAGGTGAGTTGTGCTGGGTCCTAAATGGATCCTAGTACTGACACCCCCTAGCATTTCTGGGGCCACACCCTTGGACATGTACAACACCCTGCCGGGACAGCCTTTAGCTTCTCTGTATGACCAAGGGTCCTGGATACCAGGGTCCAGTGCTCAAAAAGGAGGCACATTGGGGGGCGTGTCCGGACGTACAACAGGGAGGACGTGTGGATGCTGAGCTCCACACAGGCAGAATAGATCCATTGCCATCCTAGCCCCGTTTTTTTTTTTTTTTGGATCCCATCTCAGCACCTACTTTGGACCACCTTCTGCTCCTACCCCAGCAATTTTTGTGACATTCTTGGGCAAAACATACCCCTGCAGTGAGGCCCGATCCCTGCCGATGCCGCCGCCATCTTGCGGCCTATACCTCCGGAGTGCTCCGTTCTTGCCTCCTGTGATCCGGGCATCCGAGGTTCCTCCACGCACCCCACTGGCTGTTACACCCCCGGAGGTCTCGGTTTGCCCGCATTGGTGTGGATATACTCCCGGGGGCCCTGACGTGGATCGCGGAGCTCCGCGGCGCCGTTTTGCGGCCTGCAGTCCGGACCCTTTGCATCTCTGGGACACAGTGAGTACCAGGGCCCCGGCCTCCCACCCCTCCAGATTGCCTTACCGAGCTGTGCCCGACTAGCAGCCAGCTGTGGGGTCCCGATCGCGGCTCAAGAGAGGAATACTGGGCCTCCACAGACACGGAGCTCACTTGCCTGGCCCTTGATCTCAGGGAAGTCCCCGGCTTCGGCCTTCTGCTGGAAGTCGGCAGCCATCTTGCTGCTCCAGGTACCCCCAGCCTCTTCCATCAATCCAAAAACTTCACCTTTTTTTTTTTTTGCCTTAATCAAGCTCATTTTCTTGCTGGTCCCATCTCTATGCTATTACTTGATTCGTTTGCAGAAATACTGACTCCTATCCCACTTGTTATGTAGTCTGCTGTTTAAATGAGCTCAGGGATCCATCTGCACACCGAGACCCCCGCAATGCTATCCTAACTACCTACAGCTTCGGGGGTAAGCATCTTCCTTCATTCCATTTCTTTGACACCCCATGGGCAAAGTTGGCCAGCAGCAGCGATATTACAAACCTCTATTTGGGCACTGTACAGGATCAAATATGGAACGTTTTGTAACTAGGTCGCAAACTGCGACCTCTAGTCATGCCGCAGATCCCTTTGCCACAATGGATCCAACCCTGGTCTCGGAACCTATTCACAATTCTCAGTTGATCTCCGCCCAGGGCCCCGACTCCGATTCCCCTTCCCCGCACGAAGTCCTCACCCCGGATATTCTAGATGCTAAGCTTGATGCCAAACTGCAACTATTGCTCCTGCAGATTACAAGTAACGTCTCGGCTGAGGTGAGTAAGCTGGCCTCAGAACTCAGAGGAGAGATTAACCAAATTGGAGAACGTACAGACACCCTTGAAAACAAATTTGATGAGATGATCAACTACGTAAAAGCCATAGAGGAGGAAAACCTCAATCTCCGCCTTTCAGTCTCCCAGCTACAACTGCAACAGGAGGACCTGGAGAACAGGGAAAGACGGCAGAACCTGCGCTTCAGGGGTATCCCGGAAACAGTGAGTGACTCTGAATTACGTGCATACCTTCTGGGTCTTTTCAATGTTACGGCCCCCACTGTGGTGGACATAGACTGGCGCCTAGATAGGGCCCACCGATCTCTGGGCCCTAAACCTCCGGCTGGAGCTAGGCCTAGAGATGTCATAGTGAGGTTTCATTTCTTTGAAAGCAAAGAGGCTTTGACCCTGGCTACGCGCAACAAGTCCCAAATTACATATAAAGGGGCAAAACTGCAGATTTTCAGCGACCTATCTCCCATTACCCTTGCTAAGCGTAGGTCGCTGCGCCCAATCACATCTCACCTTCAACATCATAAGGTTCCATATTATTGGGGATTCCCCTTTCGCCTCGTCGTATCCAAAGATGGAGTCCAGCATACCCTGCGTGACCTGCAGGAGGGTGAAGCGTTTTTGAAAAGTCTTGGCCTGCCTTCTCTTCCGGAAGACGACTTGAATCCTCCCTTTGCTTCAGTGCGCCCTCTACCCAACACTCCAAACCGCATCTGGACCCCCGTGAGGGGAAGATCTAGGAAACATCTCTCTACTCCACAACGTCCACGTTTCTCCAATCAACCACCTTGAACTCCCCCTTTTTTTGTTTTTCTTGTTTTCCCCTTGTGGATCCATACCGTGGTGCTTCATGTACCCCACATTCTGGTTTCTTTGTTTTTATGAGAAACTATTTTTTTCTGGCCTTTTTTTTTTATCTTCAAGATGTTATATCCACCCTACTCCTGGTTTGGGGTGGGTCTTTTCCCAACCCATGGGATAAGTTCTAACTATTGGTTTTGTTTTTCTTCAGGTTGTTATACACATGTTGTCGGTCATCCATGTCTGTGCACTGACCCTCACTAGTTACGGATCACTGACTTCTCCACGCATTTTGGTAGCTACCTAGTTCATAAGATGTGCAGATGACCCTTCCCTGTCTCCTTATCCGGAGTCTCCTGATGGAAGTCCGTTTACGTCCCTACCTGACCCTGGGCTTTGCCCAGGGCCTCCTGAGTGATATTCACAACTCAGGTTTTCAAAGTTTAAATTTTTTTTTCTTTTTCCTGACTTTTTTTTTTTCAATATTTTTATTTTTATTATTTTCGTTTTTTGTGTCCACATCTGTAGATCAACTCTGTAGGTTGAATATGCATTGTTTTTGTTTTATTGATTCACTGAAGTTCCTTAGCAGAAAATACTTATTACCTTGCAGGTCTCGGGGGAACGTCTTTTCTAGAAATGTCTATGTATCTCGCTATGCCTCTTATTATGTTTACGCCCTTTATTTTGTGCTAATATCTGTTTTTGTTATATTCACGCAAGCCTGTTTATTTAGACTACTTCCATGGCCTTAAGGATTATGTCATATAATGTGAAAGGTTTAGGTTCTGTCCACAAGCGCTGGATGGCCCTGAAGGACTTCAGGGCCTCTGGCGCAGATGTGATAATGATCCAGGAGACCCACTTCCGTGAGGGAGGTTCGTTTAAATTTGCCTCCAAATTTTTCCCCACCTCTTTTCTTGCCTCTGATTCCACGGGCAGGGCGGGTGTGGCTGTCCTGGTGAAAAGGTCATGTCCTATTAAGGTAAAGAGCTCGTATGCAGATCCTCACGGAAGATTCCTCATTTTGGACTGTGAGTTTCTGACTACATCGCTCACCCTAGTCAATCTCTATGCCCCCAACACTGGCCAGATAGCCTTCCTCAACAAACTTTTTGACTCCCCCCAATATCGTGCGCAACCATTTATGATTGTGGGTGGGGATTTCAATTTGGTTATGTCTCCCACCAGAGATAGACAAACCCTTCTCAATGTCTCCCCGTCTAAAAAAGTCACGTCTCAGGCCAATGCTTTCCGTAGGTGTGTTAGGTCCCACCAACTTTTTGACTCATGGAGGATCAAACACCCACTTTCCAAACAGTTTACCTTTTACTCTCCAGCTCATAAAATGTATTCTCGTCTTGACCATTTTCCCATCTCGGCCCCGACTATTCCCTATGTAGTCGGGTCTGATATTTCACCCATCACATGGTCTGACCATGCTCCCGTTGTGTTGGATCTCATGCTTTCCCAGGCCCATGCCAAATCCTGTCACTGGCGTCTTAATGATCATCTGTTACAATCTGAGGTTTCACGTTCAATTTTAGCCAAGGGCTTGGAGGATTTTTTCCAACTCAATGTGGGGTCAGTTTCTGATTTTTCTACACTGTGGGAGGCGCACAAGGCCGTATTTCGTGGCATTTGCATAGCTGAAAGCTCCCGACTAAAAAAAGATCGTAATGGCCTTCTTCAGTCCTTGACGTCTGCTCTGGTTCTCGCCGAGCGGAGGCTGTTGTGCGCGCCCACAGTGGCGAAATTACGTAAAGTTACCTCCCTTAGGGAGCAAATCAAATCTTTGAAAATGGGGTAGGGCGGCTAGGGTCCTTGCTTTGGTCAAAACAGAAATTTTAACGAGTTCTCGAACAAACACATAGGATGTTAGTCAACAAACTACACCCGCGCCCATATTCATTCCTTCCCTGACTTCTCCTCCAACCAGACGGATCTAGAACACATTGCCCCCGCGAGATGGTCAGATACTTTTGGCAAATTTTACAGTAAGTTGTACAATTGTCTGACTCCAGAGCATCCATTTACTTTTACCCAAGATAAAGTTTGAGTCCTTTTTCTCTAACATTAAACTTCCAAAGTTATCTTTAGCAGCGATCTTGCCGGATTGAATGTGGCGAATCAGCTGAGGAACTTTAACTATAATTTAAGATCATTCCCCCTACATAAATCTCCTGGCCCTGATAGTCTGACTCCCTAATTTCTATTATAAAACTTTTATACCATATTTTATCCCCCCATATGCTGACCCTTTACAGCTCTTTGTTTTAAAGGCACCCCCCGCATGCTCACTTCTCTCACTCTCACATTTCGGTTATCCCGAAACCTGGTAAGGATCCCTCTATTCCAGATAACTATAGACCCATAGCCCTTTTAAATTCAGATTATAAGATATTTACCAAGATCCTCGCTTCCAGACTGTCTAGGCTAATTTCCAAGCTAGTCCATAGGGATCAGGTGGGATTTGTCCCTGGCAGGCATGCGGGGGACAACACCCGACGTACCGTGGATCTGATTGATCTCCTGGACAGAACCACCCGTTCGGCACTAGTTTTAAGTTTAGATGCTCAAAAGGCCTTTGATAGGTTGAGTTGGCCATATATGTTTGCCACTCTTAAATTGTATGGTTTTAAGGGCCCTTTTTTGAAAGCTTTAGAGGCCCTGTATTCAACCGTTACTGCCCAAGTGCAGATGTCGTCCTTCCTGTCGCCGTGTTTTCCCATGACGAACGGGACTCGGCAGGGGTGTCCCCTATCCCCATTGCTTTTCATTTTATGTTTGGAGCCCCTTGCTGAGTCTATTCGATCCCATCCAGACATTCGTGGGGTGGTGATGAGACAGGGGGAATATAAATTGTCGCTTTTTGCGGACGACATCCTGCTCACTATTACCAACCCACTGATTTCTCTCCCTTCTCTACATAAATTATTATCTTCCTTTGGTGCCATTTCAGGTTATAAGGTTAACACTTCCAAAACATGAAGCGCTCCCCATACATATCCTGCCCGCATTGCTGTCCCAACTTAAGGGATCATATCCCTACAGGTGGTGTACTGAGTCCCTTAAATACCTGGGTATTCTCCTTACTCCCTCCTACTCATCTCTCTATTCTGTTAATTTCCCCTCCTTGGTTTTAGACATTAATAAATCTCTGCTGACCTGGACAAAATATCCTCTCTCCCTTCTTGGTAGAATTAACGTTTTGAAAATGTCCGTCCTACCCAGATTGCTTTACCACTTTGAAACGCTACCGGTCGCTGTACCTTCTCCCCAGCTGAAAGCGCTTCGACTGAGTTTTTTAAGGTTTATATGGGGCGGCGGGGCTCATCGTATAGCTAGTTCGGTGGTATTTGCTCCCACATGTAGGGGTGGCCTGGGAGCCCCGGATATTGTTAAATATTATTATGCCTCACACTTGAGAGCGGTGGTCTCCTGGTCCTCTCTACACGCGCCGAATCAGTGGGCCGCCATTGAAAAGGGGGTGTTGTATCCGGTCCACCCTTGCTCGTTGATTTGGGGCGCCCCTCTATCCCTAGATCCTATTTTTAAACGTCAATGCACGGCCCCAATGGCTTTCACTTTAGCCATTTGGCATAAATGTCTTAAAAGCCACTCCCTTGCCTCACCCTGCCCTCCATTGGCGAATGTTTTGTTTAACCCAGTTATACCTGATAGCATCTCATTGGGTAGGATATCTCCGTGGCTCGATGTTCCCCTATTTCAACTTCGAAATTTAGTTCATCCTGTCACACGGAGACTATATAGCTTTGATATTTTACGCAAAAAATTCAATATACCCAACCACCTTTTTTATTTTTACCTGCAGGTGAGACATTTCTTTCAATCCAAGTCTTCTAACCTGACCCTCGATAAACCGACGGCTTTTGAGTTTTTGTGTGCCCAGGGCCCCCACCAACTACACCTAATATCTTCTATTCACCGTATCCTCCATGGGTCAATCCCTCTTTCTGAAACAACACACCTTTACATGAGAAAGTGGTCCCACCTATTGGGTAAGCCCAGGGCTTTTTTTCAGGGGGAACTTGGGGGAACTCAGTTCCACCACCTCTGGCTCAGACCCTTTGGTGCCTGCTCACCACAATCACTTGTAAAAACAGAAGTCTGGTTTCTGTGTTTACAAGTGACAGCTCTGCACTCTGTGTGTAACCCCCCTGAACTCTGTACTCTGTATGTAATGCAATCCTGGTATTTAATGCCCCTTTAAGATCCTTCTACTGTTTGTGAAATCTGAACGGGGTCGTGGTTGAGTTCCTGCACCTATTTTCTGAGAAAAAAAGCTCTGGGTAAGCCTATTACGGTCCAAAACTGGGATAAGATTTGGTCCTCTACCTTTAAATCCTCTAAATGTGTGATCCATCGGGAAACGTCTATTAAAATTCTCATGTTTTGGTATAAAACTCCTGATGTAATTCACACATACGTTCCCTCAGTTCTACCGCATTGTTGGCGTTGTGGAAACGATATTGGCTCTTTGTTTCATATTTTTTGGAGATGTTCCCTGGTTCAACTGTTTTGGCAGGAGGTGAGGGTGCTGGTACAGGAGGTGATAGAAGTTTCTCTTCCATTTGAACCATTGAACTTTCTTTTGGGCCTCCCGTTCCCGGGTCTAACCAAAAAAGCTAACCGCTTGGCCGCCTATATTTTATTGGCTGCCAAGAGGCTCATACCGTTGTGTTGGTTGTCTAGTGCTCCGCCTCCATGGCCCAGATTTCTCCACCTCGTGGCTGAAATTCGGAGGATGGAATATTTGACGGCCTCTGTTAACGATTCCATACCACAATTTGATAAAGTCTGGGAACCTTGGGATCTCTCGAGATACGGGACCCCTGTGTCGTTGCCCTCACCTTAGTATATGCCTTCCCCTTGTGGTTTATTTATTTTTTTCTCTGTTTGTACCTCTAATATATACCTGAGAGTTGTTTGTTTTATATGATTCTCTAGATTCATGCAGATCTCCTCTGTGATCTGCGTCCCTGGACACTATGTATATGTCATTTATTTTCATGTTCTTTTTTTTCTCTTTGTACAATCTCTGTATCGTCAGTGTGTTGAACTTATCGATACTTTGTACTTTATGATACTCTGTTGTCTTACTTGTTTTTATAACCCAATAAAAAAAATACAATTTAAAAAAAAAAAAAAGGAGGCACATTACAGGCAAAACCTTGTTCTTCTTCCTTGAGGCTCAGGTGCCATCCATTTTCTGACCTCTTTGTCATATTGCATGGATCCGAATGCATAGTCCCTTGATCCTGACAGGACCTTCCACCGGGGCCACTCACAGCGTAGAGCACTAATCCAACGTGACCATCACCTTAAAGACACTAGTGAAAAAAAACTGAGGTACTTCCTGTATGGGAGCGGTTATATAGAGGGGGGACTTCCTGTCTTTTTTTTATTGTGCCAAAAGACAGGAAGTGACGTATCACCCAGGTAGTAATTACTATAGCTGCTCTGTGTCCCATGATGTACGATAAAGAAATGGTGATATGCCATACATGGGGATCAATCCTGAAATGGTGACATATACATGGGGATCAATCCTGAAATGGTGACATATCATACATGGGGATCAATCCTGAAATTGTGACATACCACGGGGATCGATCAATCCTGAAATGGTGACATACCATGGGGATCAATTCTGATATGGTGATCAATCCTGAAATGGTGACATACCATACATGGGGATCAATCCTGAATTAGTGACATATCCTACATGGGGATCAATCCTGAAATGGTGACAAACCATATGTAGCGCCACCCCCAAAGGAGCCACTTGGTTATTTTTTGATTCTCTGATCTCTGCCTCAACTCCAAGATTGACCTCAGCCCCTTTGACAAACCTGGTTTAATAAAATTACTGCAAACACATTTAAGGACACATCCTGGTTGTGGATTATCACCAAAAATAGACACACACCTGGTAGTGATAAAAAAGATGAATATATTAGCACGGTTTAAAGCATATGGAGACTTACAACACTGTTAAACCTTGCTACAAATAACTAATGCATTAGAAAAGACAACCTTCAATATTTAGCAACTGCAGGTATAGAAATGGCAGTAATCTATATGCTCTTTTCTTTAAAATTCTTTATTTTATTTTATCAAATATAAAAGGTTAACATGAAACATATCAGGGCTTTTTTTCTCAGAGAATAGGTGCAGGAACGACTTCTTTCCAAGTCACCCCTTGTCTCCACCCTTACCCACCCCTCAGAGAATACAGTAACATTTTTGGTCCCTTGCAGACAGCAACAATAGACCACCCACAACAAAATACCCTCCTCCCCAGCAACATTAAACCCCCTTCAGCAACAACAGATCTCCTCACAGCCAGCATCGATAGACCCCCAGCAACAATGGACCACCTCAAAGAAAATACCAACCCCTCCCTCCGCAACAATAGACCCCTTCCTCAATGGTAGATCTATCCCAGCAACAACTGATCCCCCCCGAAACATATGACCCACCCCAGCAAAAATAGATTCCCTGCAAGCAACAACAGACCTCCTCAGTAACATATCCCTCCATCAACAGTAGATTCCTCCCAGCAACAACTGACCATCCAGCAACACAAGGCCCAACCCCCAGAAACAATAAATCCCCTACCAGCAACAACAGACCCCCCCCCCACCTTCAAAAATAGATCCCCTCTAGTGACAAAAGATCCCCCAGAGAGTTGGCAGGTAAGAACCTTCTAGTAGCTCAGGGGTTGAAGCTATGGAGCCATCATGGCTCATCCCTAGCCCTGGTCTCTGCGACCCCCCCCCCCCCCGGAGCCCCCTTTTTGGGGAATCCCAGACTGCCGTCGGCTTTCGTTGACCCTGACTCATTCAGTTGGTGGAGTGATCATGGCTTGACAACTTTGGAAGATTTTCAACATGAGGGCAAATATCTTTCTCCCTATTACAATCCCTTAAGGAGGCCCCGGTGAGTGAATTTTACAGATTCATGCAAATTTGTAACTTTTTTATAACTCACTACGCACAGTCTCCCTCTGACTCATACTCCTCATTTGAATCCCTGTGCAGGTCCTCTCCTAGACAGAAAGGCCTAATTTCTGTTCTATAGAAGTCTATGGAACTCAGTAAGTTGGGACCCAAACTCAAACATATGTCCCAGTGGGAATCAGAATTGGGCCTAGAATACGACCTGAGGGACTGGGGGGCGAACTGGCAGAACCTCTGTAAATGTACTATATCTCTTTCTATCAGAGAGACAGCAATTAAGCTATTTACTCGCTGATACTACACACCCCAACGTTTACATCAGATTTTCCCTCAGTCCTCTTCATATTGTTTCCGGGGGTGTTCTAGCCCTGGTTCTTTCCTACATATTTTTTGGGATTGCAAAAAGATCTCTTCTGTTTGGAAAGGAGCTTTTGATCTCATGGATAAATTAGCGGGGAGTCACATTGATCTGACATATAGACACTGTCTACTTTTTGAAAAAATTCCTGATACCCCTAAACCCTTGAGGCAACTATTACACACCTTGTGTATTGCAGTTCTCTGGGCTATTGCCTTGAACCGGAAATCACCCACGGTCCCATTTGCTCAGGTTCTCTCTAGGATGGATCAAATCATGCTGTCTGAGCAAATATTTCACAAACCTAATGATACTGTCCCTATCTATTACGCTAAGTGAAACCCTTAGTGGCTGTTGCGTTTTCAAGAATGACCGGAATTTTTATTTTTGTGTCCGCTCTGTCTGAATATGACTTTGTTTGGTATGTTCTCCTACTCCTTTCTTTTTGCCCTTTTGTTTTTTCTTCTTTTTTTTATTTAATTTAATTTTTTTTTTTTGTCTTTGGTTTGCAGATAAAGGTTGTTTTAGCACCTGCGTACTCATTATGTGTGACTGATGTTCAGTTAATGATGTCATTTATTATTCTATTTTTTATGGTTGTCTATAATGGCCTGTTATCTGACTAATGATGTATCCTTTTTTGGGATATTCCCGATGTCATTTGATACGTGTTATGATACGCACTGCTATATTGTACTGTAAACCCCTGTTTTTACTTCAATAAAAAAATTATTTTTAGTAAAAAAAAAACATCCCCCAGAAGCCAGAATCAACAGACACTGCAGCACATCCCAGAACCCTTGCCATTACATACATTTAGTCCTGGAGATGCCGGAACTGCTTTCCCCCGCGTTCCTGCTGAAAAAAATCCCTGCATATAATACAAAAGAAAATACTCCTATGAACCCTATTTGTCCTCCCTTTAATATCTGTTTTCATCCACGTGCCCGACCCCCATCCCCCCCCCATGACCCGTCCATCCTTCCTTCTATCTTTTTGATCACTGAATTTTCCATTTAGTGTTTATCTTTTGCTCCCAATATAGATGAGGTCCCTCCATCTGGGGTCTAATTTCTAGCACTCCCAATTGTCTCTAAACCCCTCGCTTTTTTCCTCTAGGCCCTGCTTCAGACTTTCCAATCTATAAGTCTCCTCAACACTAATTATCCATTCCTGTACTATAGTGCCTTTCACCTTCCGCCTTTTTGCTGCATTCAGTAAATGTGGGATTATTGATTCTTTATATTGTTTTACCGGTCCTTCTATTCCATGTAGTAACACGACCCAAGAATCCTCCGGAATTTCCTTTTTAGTAATTAATTTTATTAACTTTAAGATATTTCTCCAGAATTTCACCACAGGTGAGTCATTGTTCCTGTTGAAAAGAAAAAATGAACCTGCGCTACAGAATTAAAAATATATGTTAAAATGTGACAGGGAAAGTATAAGATTTGCAAATGCGATTGAATGCAATTAAATGCGATTTAGAAATGTGATTAAAATGATAAAATATAAAATATAAGGCAGATAGTGAAAGGGAAGAACAGTTAATAAGGTGGATGCCTCTACTTTAATTATCCCACCTGGATGGGTTAATGAATGAATAGGAATTAGTTAGTAGATTTTGCGCCTACCTAACAACTATAATGTACTCATGCTAGTGTATTAAATTGGAATATAAATGATATGAATACAAATAATAAAAATTAAATAAAGTGATAAATTGCTATGCAAACATGCAGTGAATATAATGATTAAATTCAGGTAATGCGTGAAGTTATATTAAATACGTGACAAATTAATAAATAATTAATAAATAAATATTAATAGTGGGTTTCAATCAGTACATGATAATTGAAGAAAAAGGAGAAGAAAATGCTTCGCGCTGAATCCAGAAAATCCTGGAAATTGCTAGAAAAAACTGTGTCCGTGTCCCATGCAGTGACACCTTCTTCTGTGCTCTGATAGCGACCACACTCACCAGATCCGGGCCCCCTCTTGGGGTGGAAAGCTTTCACAGTGTATGCCCTGTGCTGCACTCTGGCGTTTTCTCGTTCCCTTTGTTCCTCTTTCAGTGTCCAACAATAAACATATGTAGAGAGAAGGGATCCCAATAGTGTGATACCGTTTTAAATTTTGTACTTTATTTAGTTTTAAAAAAGGGTACTCACAATACAGCTGGTTAAAATAGGCAGTGTTATTCAAAATCTCGGAAGTGTATGGTGACAGCGGTAATCGCCCGACCGGTTTCATTATAAAACGTCGTCTGGAGCACTTTCTTCTCATTTTTTCTTCAATTATCATGGACTGATTTAAACCCACTATTAAAGCGGGGGTTCACCCTTAGAGGGCACTTTTCCCCCTTAGATTCCTGCTCGTTATTACTAGGGGAATCGGCTATTTATTTTAAAATATGTGCAGTACTTACCCGTTTACGAGACGCATCCTCTCCGTCGCTTCCGGGTATGGGCTTCGGGAATGGGCGTTCCTTCTTGATTGACAGGCTTCCGAGAGGCTTCCGACGGTCGCATCCATCGCGTCACGATTTTCCGAAAGAAGCCGAACGTCGGTGCGCAGGCGCAGTATAGAGCCGCACCGACGTTCGGCTTCTTTCGGCTACGAGTGACGCGATGGATGCGACCGTCGGAAGCCTCTCGGAAGAATGTCAATCAAGAAGGAACGCCCGCTCCCGAAGACCCATACCCGGAAGCGACGGAAGAAGATGCAGCTCGAAAACGGGTAAGTACTGCTCATATTTTAATATAAATAGCCGATTCCCCTAGACCGAACGAGCAGGAAGCTAAGGGGAGATTTTTTTTTTTTTTTTAAATGGGTGAACTCCCGCTTTAATATTTATTTATTAATTATTTATTAATTTGTCACGTATTTAATATAACTTCACGCATCACCTGAATTTAATCATTATATTCACTGCATGTTTGCATAGCAATTTATCACTTTATTTTATTTTTATTATTTGTATTCATATAATTTATATTCCAATTTAATACACTAGCATGAGTACATTATAGTTGTTAGGTAGGCGCCAAATCTACTAACTACTGTATTTATCGCGGTATAACGCGCTCCCGCGTATACCACGCACCACTAAAGTTGCCCCCGAAATTCCTGTAAAAAAAAAGTTATATGATTTTATTACTTACAGTTTTGGTGTCTTCCCAGCGTCCATCGTCCGGTCGGGCGTCCGTCTGCGGCCTCGATGGTGTCCTCCCAGGTTCTCCAGCGCGCGCCTCAAGTCGAGTCCCCGCTTCCCGCGCTCAGTTCGAACGCCTCTGCCGACATATACCGAGTGCAGTACACTCGGGTACATTCGGAAAGGCTCGGCTTAGCTCGCGCTCACGCTCTGTGACGTTTATGCGTGAGCACGAGCGAAGCCGAGACTAGCCGAATGTACCCAAGTGTACTGCACTCGGTATATGTCGGCGCAGGATTTCAAACTGAGCGCGGGAAGCGGCTATCGGCGTATATCGTGCACCCACGATTTTCCCCTTATTTTAAGGGGAAAATAGTGCGCGATATACGCCTATAAATACGGTAATTCCTATTCATTGTTCCTGTTACCTTACATCCCCGCCAGCAGTCTGCGGATTTTCCTGGTTGAAATTTACTAATTTTGTCGGGGGTTGCGTACCAACTTGTCAAACATTTATAGTTCATTTCCACCGTTTTTATGTCAACCGCGGAAACTATGGGTTAATTGCAAAATCTTTCCGATAGTGACTTTATCTCTCTGTGACCTTAGTTTCCTTTCCCATTTTTTTTTTGAATAGCGGGATCTCCAGTTGGGCTATTGCCGATAGTATTTTATATATCCAGGAAATTTTATTTTTTGTATTTTCTGCTATACATAGCCGTTTCATTGATGTTAAATCATCTCCTGTTCTTATTGGTTGGGGTAGCTGTTCAACAAAATGACTCAACTGGAGGTATCGCCACTTATTTATTACCATAAGATTAGTGTTGTGTTTCAACTCTTGAAAAAGTATAATTTTCCCCTGTTTAACTATATCTCTTAATTGTGCAGTCTCACTTTTTATCCAATTTCCTCCTATTTTCTTTTTACCTGGTGTGAAGTAATCATTTTCTTTTAGTGCAATTAAAAGGTGAGTTATATTTCCCCTTACTAGCTTTATACGTTGCATCCCATATTTTTAGTGAATTTCGTGTCAATGCATGTGTATTTACATCTAGTGTTCTGAGTTGTGGGGGGTTCCAAACAATACTACCTAGTTTTGTGTTACTCATTGTGTTTTCTAAGTTAACCCACCTTTTTTCATTTTTTCCCTTAGTCCATTCCACCACACGTGAAAGCACTACCGCGTGGTAATATGTTTTAATATCTGGTACTGCTAACCCCCTTGCTTTTTACCTTTTTTTAGTACTGAAAATTAGTCTCTGGGTTTTTTGTTTAGCCACATGAAATTCCTTATTATGGTTATTAGCGCCCTAAAGTAGTACTGTGGTAGTTCTATCGATAACATCTGGAACTTGTACATTATTTTCGGTAACAATACAATCTTCAGGGCGCTAATTCTACCGAACCAGGATAAAGATCTACTTGTTATTCTTTTTATTTCGTTTTTTATTTCATCCAGTAGGGGTATGTAATTTGTTTTATATATTGTCTTTGTTGAGTTAGTTAGTTTTATTCCTAGATATTTTAACTCTTTCTTCCATGGAAATTGGAATTCTTTCTGCAGGGCCCGTTCATCCTGTTTACTTATGTTGATATTTAGAATCTTGGTTTTAGTTAAATTGATTTTAAAATGAGAGAGTTCTCCATACTGGTTTACTGTTTTTAATAGAATAGGCATTGTGGTTCTCAGCCTTGTTTTTTTATTCTTTATTTAAAGATGTGTCACAGATACAATAAAGCGGTAACTTCACAGAACTATCAATGTCAAACTTGTGAGGTATTGCCAATACTCTGTACTGAATCACAAAATGTCCAATCAAATATTGAAGACAACTTCCGAAAGAAAGAAAAAAAAAATACAAGACATTCCTATCTTCCCGAGGAAAAACCCCTCAGGCAGATCTCATCGAAAGCAAGCCCGTCCAAGGGGGGATACCCCTTAACTGCCAGGGAGATCCATCACATCTTAAAGGGAAGTCTAAAATGGGGTAGAGAATGCTATCCTGTACACACCATATTTTCATTTATTTATTAGAGACAAATTAAAAGAGGAACAGAAGAAGAAGAAAAAAAATAAAATAAAAGAGAGAGGTAGGAAAAGGAAGAAAAAGAGAAAAGGGTAAGGAGAGGGGGGGGGGGGAATGGAGGGGTCACCAACCAGAGGAAGGCATCCACAGCGTCAGTCAGGCAGAGGAAGCTACCAAAAAAGAATCTCAACTAGGTATATTGGAGGAATTCATCCGAGAAGCGGAAGAGGTCCCAGTGTATCCATCTAGACTTGTGTTCCTCAGACTTATCCTGCAATGCCGCTGTCAACTCCTCCATCTGCCCTATGTCCTTCACTCTTGTGAACAACTGGGCCACCGTTGGGGCAGACTGATGCTTCAACAAAGGCGGGATGCAAGCCCATGCAGCATTAAGGAGGTGCTTGAGAAGGGATTTATGGTATTGTTTCCTTGACAATGGGGTGAGGTTAAGCAGGACTGCCGCTGGGTCATTTTGCAGTGAGATGTCAGTGAGCTTATGTATGAGTTTAAGCACTGGTTGCCAGAAAGTGGCAAGTGTAGGGCACTCCCAGAAAATATGGAGAATGGTACCTGAGTGAATGAATGAATGAAAAACGTATATAGCGCGGCGCATGCGAACTGAATCGCCAGCAACGGTCCGTCTCAGGGGGGAATATTTTTGCCAAAACTGATGGGGTTCTATACCAACGTGTCAACATTTTGTACGTGGTTTCCTGATACCTACTGCATAGGGAGGATTTCTGCGCAAAGAAAAGTATTCTCTCTTTTTGGGGTTCTATAAAGGTGACTTGTAGGTCAATGGGGGGGTATGCTGTAGCACGGAGATCTAACAAACATTTGTATGAGGTTGATAAGGATCTCCGGACCGGGCCCTCTCCCAGGCAGAGCTCCTCGAAAAAGTGGAGCTTACGAGTGAAGAGAGCCGGGCCAGGCAATGATCTAAAAAAGTGCGATAACTGCAATATCCTCCAGTGGTTCAGTTTAAGAGGGGCCCCTCCAGAGAGCAATGCCTCCGGAGATATCCAACCGGACGGCCGCTAAAAAAACTGCGAGGCCCTCAAAAGTCCCCGCGAACTTTGCGGGAAGGGAAACTGCTTAATGTAGAAAGTCAGAAAAATCTGTCCAATTTCATCAAAGTGGGGCCAATCAACGGATGAGTAGTTAAATGTGTAACGTGAGTTTTCCCTGCCCAGGGCAAGTCAGGAAGCGGAGCCTGAGCTGCCTCCTGTTCCAGCGACACCCAGAGTTTCAGGGCACTGTGTCGGCACCAGTCCACGACCCTTGTCATATGCACCGCAGTATAGTATAGGGCCAGTAAGCCCACTCCACCCTTCAGCTTAGGTCGCAACAGTAACACTCTACCAAGGCGTGAATGCTTACCTCTCCAGATGAATTTTATAAATGTCGACCGAACAGCATGAAAAAAGGTCTGGGGTATTTTTACCGGCAAAGCCTGCAATAAGTACAGGAGTCTGGGCATCGCGTTCATCTTAAGTACGTTGCAACGGCCAAACCATGAAAGGGCTAGAGAATCCCACTTTTTAAGATCAGCGGTTAGCGTTGACAGAAAAGGTTGGTAGTTGAGGGGGAGAATGTCATTTAGGTTTGCGGGTATTTTCGTTCCCAGATACTGGATCGAGCGAGTAGCCCATTTGAATGGAAAGTAAGGGCGTAAGCTTGCTCTGGTAGCTTCTGTCAAGGAGATATTTAATGCCTCAGATTTTTGTAAATTGACCTTGAACTTAGACAAGCCACCATAGCGTTTCAACTCCTGTAGTAGGGAGGGTAGGGAAGTAAGAGGCTCGGAGATATAAAATAAGAGGTCGTCGGCATACGCCGCCACCTTGTGTTGGTAATTGCTGGCTGTGATGTCTTGAATAGACGGGTTGCCCATAATATGTTGTAAAAAAGGTTCCAGCGAGAGAACAAACAGTAGTGGGGACAAGGGACAACCCTGTCTGGTGCCGTTGGATATGGAGAAGGGGCTGGAGTCATAGCCGTTTACTCGTACAGTAGCGGTGGGATTCCTATAAATGGCTGAAATCCATGACAGGATGGGGTCTGGCATTCCCACAAACAAATACAAAAAAATACCCCTAATAGTGCTACCACATGATACAGTAACACACAGTGTTCTGTGATAAAAAATACAAAAAACCTTCAGTGCAGCTGTCAACCACTTGGAAGATGGGCAAAGGAACAAACAAACAAAAGAAGCAGCGCACAGTGGTTAAATAATGTCACTTTATAGTCTAAATGTGCATAAAAAACGAAAAGATAAACACACACTGGTATAAAATACAATTAAACAGCAATAAATGACATGAATTAAAATAAAAGTTAATAGAATCTAATCACAGTCCACAGTGCATCCACAGAAGTAGTCTAATGATGGAATGATTAAAACCAAAGTCACGCTGTAAAGGAATGGCAGAGTGCACTTCCAACCAGTGGGCAAACTGTAATGAGGGAAAATGTACAATACCTCCACAATAAGCTCTCACAAATCCATACAGAGAAGCTGTAAAGCGGTCTGTAGATGGAATCGGTAGTTCAGGAGAGGTACTACAACGCCGGGAACAGTCATTACCGATGTGGTATAGCGTGGTTTAGATGTGAGGGAGGTGTGGAGAAGACCAGATGACTGTGGAGGGCCAATGGGAGTGGGATCCTCCTCACGGCCGCGATGTGGAGCGGCGGGGAAGCCCAGACACGGCACTGCTGAAAAGATGACGCAGCCGCGTCAGTCGAGGCGATGAAGGGTGGGTTACCCACAGCGTCACAGAGAGGGAAGGAGGATGCGGTGTCCAGACGCCGTCCTCCTATGATCATGTGACACCAAAGGCCAATCAGGGGTACAAATCCCAGGCAATGTGGAGGCATGCACGAGCGTCACTGTGAAAAATGCCAGGACGTCAGTATATGGTAAGAGAGGCTACTGGGAGCTTCTGTGGGCATCAGTGGACATCAAAGGTAGTGGGGATGAGCCGTGACTGACATGTTTCGCGTCCCTGACGCTTTGTCAAAGTCTGGTATTCCCACAAATTTAAGTGTCTCTTGAAGAAAAGTCTAGTCCACCCTGTCAAAGGCCTTCTCGGCATCTGTGGAAAGGAGTAAAAGGGGAATATGGGAGCGTTTTGCTGTGTCTATGATGTTCAATGTACGGTTAGTGTTGTCCCTGCCCTTTCTATTTTGAATGAACCCAACTTGATCTGGTGCGATCAAACGTTGCAACAAGACGTTTATCCTGTAAGCCAGAATTTTATTGAATAGTTTCATATCACAGTTTAGAAGAGAGATTGACTTATAGCTGGCACACAACGTGTCCTTACCTGGTTTAGGGATCACTAAATTGGATGCCCGTTGCATGTCTGCAGGGAATCTGTGACCATCTAACACAGCGTTAAAGGGCGTGATAAAGTGAGGAGCTTATAGTAAGGGAGGGTGAATTTGTCGGGAACGGGGGCCTTACCAGGTTGAGTGCCTCAGATTTTTGTAAATTGACCTTGAACTTAGACAAGCCACCATAGCATTTCAACTCCTGTTGTAGGGAGGGTAGGGAAGTAAGAGGCTCGGAGATATAAAATAAGAGGTGACCGTCTAACACAGCATTAAAGGTCGTGATAAAGTGAGGAGCTTATAGTAAGGGAGGGTGAATTCGTCGGGACCGGGGGCCTTACCAGGTTGAGTGTCAGATATGGCCGCGGCCAACTCCTCCACCGTAATGGGCCTAGAAAGGTCCTCACGCTCCTCTGTAGTCAGCGTAGGGAGATTGGCTTCCCGAAGATAATCGCAGATGCCTGAGGGACTCCGGGGCAAGAAATCAGGAGTGGAAGATTGGTCCAAGTTGTACAGTTTAGAGTAAAAGTTGCGGAAGCTCTCCACTAGTTCCGGAGAGGAGTGAACATTAGACCCAGATGACAAAAGTAAAGCTAGTATATATGTCTGCGATCGCTTGGTACGCAAGGCATTGGCCAGAAGACGGCCGCACTTATCTCTATATTCGTAGAAAGAGCGACGAGCCTTCAACAGAACATGTTTTGCTTCATATAGGGAATGATCCCTTATGGCCTCTTGGAGCCTGGTCAGTTCCGATTCAATCGTACAGTCTATTCTGGCTTTGTGTTGGCATTCTAGGGAGTGAAGTCTAGCTAGTAGGTCAGACAAGGTTTTGAGGCGACGTTTCTTGGCTGCATGGCCATGTTTAATTATTATACCCCTAATATAACATTTATGTGTGGACCACGCGGAGATCGGGTTTTCGACAGAGCCTACGTTAGTAAAAAAATATAAGGCAAATTATTTTCGGATATCCGCTGTAATTTCAGGGTCATTCAAGAGGGCCACGTTGAGGCGCCACGTGGACGTTTTAGGGGACGCTTGAGAGAGTGCAAGCTCCAGAGTGATTGGGGCATGGTCTGAGAGTGCGATCTGACCGATGCCCGTCCTAGTGACCAGGGGTATCGTTGAGTGTTTTAACATGAATAAGTCTATTCTGGAATAAGAGCCGTGGACATTTGAATAAAAGGTGTACTCCTGCTCCTAGGGATGAAATATTCTCCATATATCAACCAATTGATGAGAGTGCAAGAGGTTCTTAAGGCGAAGGCGGTCTCCTCGTGGTAGAGAGGACAAGCTGGAGGAGGAGTCTTTGTGTGGATCTAAGGTCAAGTTGAAGTCCCCACCCAGGACCAGGGTTCCCTCGAGAAATGTGTCAAGGGTGGATAAAAAGATTTCGAGGGTTGGGAGAGGATTGGAATTTGGGAGGTAAATGTTCACGAGAGTGAAAGTCTGAGAACAGATCTTTCCCTTTAGGAGCAAGAATCTACCCTCCTGATCATGGTACACATCGAGGAGCTGCCATGGCAGAGATTTGGATATGAGGATACTTGTTTCTTTAGATTTTGAGGTAGAGGACGGACTATGGTAGACCGTTGGAAAGTATTTGTTAGATAATCTGGGTATCTTGTCTGCCCTGAAATGAGTCTCTTGGAGAAATGCTATGTGCACTCTGTGTCTACAGAGCTCGGCTAGACAGCTAGTGCGCTTCTCCGGGGAATTCAGCCCCTTTACGTTCCAAGAAAGGATCTTGACAGACATACTGCCAATGAATCCGCCTCTGTCGATGACCACCCTTGGGGCGAAAAAAAAAAGGGGGGGAGTTTAGAGAGTTAGAGAGAAAGTAAAGAGAAAGAACAGTCTTTAAGGAGATAAAAACTCTACAGAGAAAAACTACTACCACCAGGGCAGAGTATACCTTGTGTGGGGAGTAGTAAGGTACAGGCAGGCCCAGAGCTCCCGCCATTGGGATCCCACTAGCCAGCATCGCCCAATGTTGGAACACCGGCATTTCCTAAGATGTGAGGTAATAAATGCAGATGATCGACAAACAAAACAAACAAACCACGGGGTTAAATACATTAGTAATTAAGTATTGAAAAAAAAAAAGGAAAAAAAAAAACTCCCACAGTAGAGGGCAAAGTCGACACAGGTCCAGAGCTCCAAGCCCAAGCAGTGCGACAGAACAGACCCCAAAATTTGAGGATTCACCGCCGCTGGCCCTGTCCCGCGGCAGTGACTGTTAAACCCACAGTCCAACCCCACTCACCCAAAGAGCACAACCATTAAAACATTCAAGAGCGAAATTGAACATCGAGGACCCAAAAATGCAATGTTGTAAACTATACTAAAAACAACAACTAGGGATCTACAGCAACTTTTTAATGTATGGGGGAGGCCCTCCCTGGTCCATGGCTGAAAACAGGCCACCCCACCTCCGAAGCCCGTAGCAGAATGCTCCCTGCAAAGGAAAGGGTAAAATCCGCACCGGTCTCATGCTCTAAGCCCGGGGCGGATTAACCAATCAACCCATGAATCGTAGGGGCAACCAGCCCCCAGACCCATCCCAAAGCAAGGCCGCGATTCACGAGTGTGGTCCCAAAAACCACAGTCCCACCCCTGGAACCAAGGGCACACAGCCAAAAAAACAAAACAAAACAGCAAAATGTGATTCTCAATGGGCATAAAAAGCAGTGTTACATATGATGTGGAAGGCAAAGGGATGCTATCATACTACTGTAATTTCAAATGTAAAGCCCCCTGTAGAGGAAAGGGTGGAACCATCAGGGGCCTAGTGCTCCAATCCCAGCACAGACCAAAAGACCACCCCTTGAATCATAGTGGCATCTGGCCAATAGGTCTGCCCCAAGGTAAATGGGCTGTCTTAGAAAGACCCCCGGTGCATTGGTCCCCCCCTCCCCCCGACCCCCATCATAAAAAAATAAAAATAAATAAAAAAATATATAAAAAAAACAAAAACAAAAAAAAAATTGTATACACTGCAGGTTAGTAGATCTTGTTCGGCCAATGGGTGAAACGTAAAAGGAGCGTAGCTGCATTCAGACTGATAGCCTGCGGTAAAAAGTTCAGCCGGCCGCCTCTTTATTCAGGTGCATGGAGCAGGGGTGTCCCGACACTCTGGCCTGGGAAAGTGTCATGGTCTTACCTCTTTGCAGGCTTCTCATCACTAACATGTGCTGGCGGCCATCTTGCTTCATGGGGTTCTTGTAACCTGCCTCACTCTGCGGCTCCTCCTTCCCACTGGGAGGAGCTGGCTGCTCTGCATATATATATGACGGCAGCTGCAGCATTTCCTCGCTTGGGCCTCTCGTCTGTTACCCCTTCTGTGATCGTGCTGCTTGTTCCTGGTTACCGACCCGTCCACGGACGTTCCTTCTGGTTCCTGATCCCCGGCTTCGTCTCACCCCGTCTCTGGCTACAGACTCCGGCTTGGCTGACGTTCTTCCCTGGCTATCGACCCTGGCACTGTTGGAAGACTCTTCTGGCGGTTACGATCGTCAGCGTGGACTTTGACCTTGCTGTTTGGTTTCCAATAAAGATCCTCTTATTCATTTATCTGTTTTGTACGTCTGATTCATGCTTCCATGACATTAGGCCCAAGCCATGAATCCTGACGGTGCAGGGCCATCCTCCCTACCCATGCTGGTTGCCAGACTTGATCAGCAGGATCACCTGCTGGGTCAGTTCGCTCAGGCGTTGCAAACCCTGCTTGCATGCACTGCTCATCTCGCTCCTGCTGCTGTTAGGCCGGTTGTCGCTCCTGTTTCCGCTCCTACTGCCGCTCTGGTTGTTGCGCCAGAGTCTACCCCGGCACCTGTTGTTGCGCCTGCGGTGTCTCGGGGTATGACCGGTTCTGCCCCCCTCCCACAGCGCTTTGGGGGTGAGCCAACTCAGTGCCGAGGCTTCCTTAACCAAGTGGGCATTTATTTCGAGTTGCTGCCGCATGCCTTCCCTACTGAGAGATCGAAGGTGGGCTTCCTGATCTCGCTGCTCTCGGACAAGGCCTTGGCCTGGGCAAGTCCTTTATGGGAGAACAATAATCCGGTGGTTGCCGAGTTTTCCGGTTTTGTTGCTTCTCTTCGGAGGGCTTTCGATGTGCCGGCTCGCTCTGCCTCTGCTGCGAAGCTCCTCATGTCCATCAGACAGGGTTCACGATCGGTAGCCGAATACGCCATTGAGTTTCATACCCTGGCAGCAGAGGTGGGCTGGAATAATGAGGCTCTGGTGGCTGCCACCTCCCATGGTCTCTCTGACACCTTGAAAGATGAGATTGCAAGCTAAAGACCTACCGTGGAGCTTGAGGCTCTCATTTCTTTCCTGATATTGATTGACACCAGACTCAGGGAGAGACCTTCCTTTAAGGAGAGCCTGCGGAGGCCTCCCAACAGATTGGCGCCTACCTTTGCTTTCCCACCCGTTCCTCTCTCTCCTCCCACGCCTCCTAGGGTTGACGTGCCTGGGGGTAAGCCCATGCAACTGGGGTTTGCTCGCCTGTCTGAGGGGGAGAGGGCACTTTGGAGACGTGAGGGTCGTTGCATGTACTGCGGTCTCAGTGGGCATTTTCAGTTGTCATGTCCGAACCGTCCGGGAAACGCCCGCACCTGAGATCCTGTCGGGGACAGAACTTGGGTGGAGTTTCCTCGTCCCCGGTTTTCCATGCTGAGAAACCACTGCTCACCGTTGTCCTCTCCTGGGCCGGGGGCTCGGTGGCGGCCCAGGCGTTGGTGGATTCTGGTGCTGGTGGCCTTTTTATCGACAATAGATTTGCTGCAGCAAACTCCATTCCTCTGCAGGTTCGAGCTTCTCCGCTGGTTCTTGAGGCGATTGACGGCAGACCCCTTCAGCCGCCACAGGTGACTCATGAGACCCTTCCAGTGGAGATAGCCATTGGGGCCGTTCACAGGGAATCGATCTGCCTTCAAGTCATTTAGTCTCCTCACTACTCGGTGGTCTTGGGGTACCCCTGGCTCCAGAGGCATAATCTGACTTTCGATTGGAGATCGGCCAAGATCCTCTCGTGGTCCCCACAGTGCATCCATGGGCCTGTCAAGGTGTTGTGTGCCTCCTCGGACTCCGTGTTGCCTTCTGAATACAGGGAGTACCTAGATGTATTCGATAAGGTGCGCGCGGTTGCTCTGCCTCCGCACCGCCCATACGATTGTGCCATAGATTTACAACCTGGTGCCATTCCTCCTCATGGCAGGGTATATCCACTGTCGGTTGCTGAGAATGAGGCCATGGAGGAGTACGTGAGGGAGGCGCTTTCCCGGGGGCACATTCGCAAATCCTCTTCCCCAGCGGGGGCTGGATTTTTTCTTTGTAAAAAAAGAAGGGTGGAGAATTGAGGCCTTGCATCGACTATAGGGGCCTAAATCGCATTACGATTAAGAATGCATACCCGATTTAGTTGATTTCCGAGTTGTTCGACCGTCTCAAGGGGGCTACGGTCTTTACCAAACTCAACCTGAGGGCTGCATATAACCTTGTAAGGATCAGGGAGGGTGATGAGTGGATGACCGCGTTCAACACCAGGACCGGTCATTACAAATCACTGGTTATGCCCTTTGGGTTGTGCAATGCGCCTGCAGTCTTTCAGGAATTTATCAATGATGTTTTTCGTGACCTCTTGCAGCAGTGTGTAGTGGTCTATTTGGACGATATCTTGGTTTACTCTGAATCCATGGAGGTCCACATTTCGGATGTCAAGCGAGTGTTGCAATGGTTACGAGAGAACGAGCTTTTCTGTAAGCTTGAGAAATGCAAATTTCACCGGTCCCAGGTAACCTTCTTAGGTTACATCATTTCCGCGGAGGAGTTCTCCATGGACCCTGAGAAGGTTTCGGCAGTCCTACAATGGCCACAGCCCACTGGTCTTCGTTCCCTGCAGCGCTTTTTGGGCTTCGCCAATTATTATCGGAAGTTCATCAGGGACTTCTCCATGCTGGCCAAGCCTCTCACGGATCTGACCAGGAAGGGCAGTAATTCCCATGATTGGCTGGCCGAGGCCATCCTGGCTTTTGAGGCTCTAAAATCAGCCTTTGCTTCGGCTCCCATACTGTCTCATCCCAATCCTGGGTTGCCCTTCGTCCTTGAGGTGGATGCGTCTGAGACGGGAGTAGGCGCCCTTCTGTCTCAGCGTCGGACACCAGAGGGTCCTCTGCTTCCCTGTGGGTTCTACTCCACGAAACTGTCGTCCGCGGAGTGCAACTACCAGATAGGTGACAGAGAGCTGTTAGCTATTGTGCAGGCTCTCAAAGAATGGAGGCACTTGCTCGAGGGTTCTGTGGTTCCAGGTCCCATCCTACGGACCACAAGAATCTTACGTACCTTTCGGAGGCCAAGAGATTGACACCCCGTCAGGCCAGATGGGCTCTGTTCCTGTCACGATTTAATTACGTGGTTTCCTACTTACCCGGTTCCAAGAACGTCAGGGCGGATGCCTTATCACGTCAATTCTCCGAGCTGTCCAGGGAGGATTCGATACCGACTTCAGTCATACCTCCAAATCAGATCCTGGCCACCATCCGCACTAGCTTGACCTCTCCCCTTGGAGAGCAGATTCTGTCGGCCCAATCCGGTGCTCCCTCTTGGAGACCCAATGGTAGATGTTTCGTGCCTGAGGAGTTGCGTACCCCGTTGTTGCGAACCTACCATAACTCCAAGACCGCGGGGCATCCTGGAAAGAATCAGCTGTCCTGGGCTGTCTCACGCTTGTTCTGGTGGCCTTCTCTACGGTCTGACATTGCCGCATATGTAGCGGCATGCTCTGTTTGTGCCCAGAATAAATCCCCCCGGCACCTTCCGTTGGGACTTCTACAGCCCATTCCCATGGTAAAGAGCGCGGTGGTAAAGAGGTTAAATACCCCCAAGTCGGCATGTTACATCACCGCTGGGGGTGGGCTCAAATTAAAGGTGACCAATGGCTGGCGTGCTCAATTAGGGAGAGCATGGGGAGTGATGGCAGCTCCACTACAACAGCCCGCTACTGGGCTACTGCGCATGCGATATGACGCGCAACGAGCGTCACAGGAAGTGCGGCGATCGTTGGCGCCACACCTGGGGATGGACTTCATTGTGGACCTTCCGGTGTCCCGAGGCCATACGGTCATTCTCACGATTGTGGATCGGTTCTCCAAAATGTGCCACTGTGTTCCATTCAAGAAGTTACCCACTGCACAGGAGTTGGCCACGGTTTTCGCCAGGGAGGTCTTCCGGTTGCACGGTTTGCCCAAAGAGATAGTTTTGGATCGAGGGAGTCAGTTTGTGTCCAGGTTCTGGCGTGCTTTTTGCTCTCAGTTGGTTATTTGACTCTCCTTCTCTTCGGCTTACCACCCTCAGTCCAATGGGGCCGCAGAGCGATCCAATCAAGCCCTGGAGCAATTCCTTTGTTGCCATGTCTCCGATCATCAGGACGATTGGGTTGACCTTCTGCCTTGGGCAGAGTTTTCCAGGAACACGGCGGTTAACTCTTCCTCTGGGATGTCTCCCTTCATGGCCAATTATGGATTCCAACATGCCGTTTTACTGGAGTCATTCTCTCCCCATGATGTTCCGGCTGTGGAGAACCACCTTTCTGCCCTACGTGCTTCATGGGTACAGATCCAGAGGTCCCTCGGGGTCTCTGCGCAGCGCCAGAAGCTCCAGGCTGATCGCAGACGGTTGCCTGCTCCTTCCTACCAGGTCGGAGATCGTGTATGGTTGTCCACTCGCAATCTCAACCTCTGAGTGCCTACTCCTAAGCTAGCTCCTCGCTTTGTTGGTCCCTTCCGTGTGCTCCGCAGGGTGAACCCAGTTGCCTATGCTCTCGCGCTTCCACCTGGTATGCGGGTTTCCAATGTGTTTCACGTTTCCCTGTTGAAACCACTAATATGCAATCATTTCACCTCCTCGGTTCCTCGGCCTCATCCTGTCCAGGTGGGCGATCATGAAGAATACGAGGTGAGCAATATCCTGGACTCACGCTTGGTCCATGGCCAGTTGCAGTTCTTGGTCCACTGGCGTGGGTATGGTCCAGAGGAGCGTTCCTGGGTCCCTTCTGCAGATGTCCATGCTCCTGCCCTCCTCCGAGCCTTCCACGCACGCTTTCCCCAGAAACCGTATTTTGCGCCGCGGAGGAGGGGCCCTTGAGGGGGAGGTACTGTCATGGTCTTACCTCTTTGCAGGCTTCTCATCACTGACATGTGCTGCCGGCCATCTTGCTTCATGGGGTTCTTGTAACCTGCCTCACTCTGCGGCTCCTCCTTCCCACTGGGAGGAGCTGGCTGCTCTGCATATATATATGATGGCAGCTGCAGCATTTCCTCGCTTGGGCCTCTCGTCTGCTACCCCTTCTGTGATTGTGCTGCTTGTTCCTGGTTACCGACCCGGCCACGGACGTTCCTTCTGGTTCCTGATCCCCGGCTTCGTCTCACCCCGTCTCTGGCTACAGACTCCGGCTTGGCTGACGTTCTTCCCTGGCTATCGACCCTGGCACTGTTGGACGACTCTTCTGGCGGTTACGATCGTCAGCGTGGACTTTGACCTTGCTGTTTGGTTTCCAATAAAGATCCTTTTATTCATTTATCTGTTTTGTACGTCTGATTCATGCTTCCATGACAGAAAGACCACCCCGACCGTGGCAATGTTGATGGGCCCTCTGTGGTCCGCCTGGGGGGGCCTGGCGTCGGGGGTCACCAGAGACGAGTACCAAAAGCCAGTTGGGTATTGGAATCGGATCAATCTCAGCAAAGTTAAACAGGTCTGGCAGTTCCGAAGGGTGACGCAGAGGGAAGGTGGCTGCTCCTTTGCGGACGATGAGATGGAACGGATGTCCCCACTTGTAGGCGAGATCCTTTGCACTAAGAGCGTCCAGGAGTGGCTTGAGGGACCGTCGCATTAGAAGGGTTTTCCTGGAAACATCTGGTAAAAGGTGGACAGCTGCGCCATCGAACTCCAGGACCCCCAACCTCCAAGCCCGCTGTATTGTGTCTTTCTTTAGGGTAAAAGAGTGCAGGCAGCAAAGGACATCCCTAGGTCTGTCTGAAGAGTCCGCTCTTGGGCCCAGGGTTCTGTGAACTCTGTCAATAACCACCTCAGAGTCCGGTGTGCGGTCCAGATAGCGATTGAAAATATTGGCCACTGTTGAGTGCAATTCCGACTGTGGGACAGACTCCGGGACCCTCCTCAACCGTATGTTCTGCCTGTGACTGCGATTCTCCAGGTCATCAATGAGTAAGTGCAGTTGAACAACTTGGTCATTAAGATCAGAGTTAGAGGATTGCAAAGTCTGCACAGTCTGAGGTATTGCACCCTGTTCCTGCTCCACAGCAGTTACCCGGGTGTCCAGTGCAGACACCTCCTGCTTATCGGTCTGCACCTCACCCTTCATAGCAGTCTTCATCCTCTGTGCCAAGGACTCAAAATCTGCTCTAGTGGGGAGCCGCTGGAGAAATGTCTCTGCTCAGAAACAGCAGTGAGAGGGAATACAGGGGACTGAGGAGGGCCATCAATAGTACTCACTGCGACCTGTGTTGTAGAGGCATCCCTCCTCGCCCTGCATTGTGCTCAGGGCTGAAGCATAGAGCACTGAGTGGCGGAGACGCCGGTGGAGAGGCAGCGTGCTCCAGGCTGAGCAGGTCCCCCTCTATGTCCATGGAGACAGTCAGCGACCTGGGCAGGCAGGGAGAAAGATCACTGGGGTATGAGAAGGGCGGCATTGTGTGATCATCCAGCCGCTGTAGTGGGAGAACGGGCACTGTGGGATCCCCCGTTGTAATCGAGGCTGCAGAGGGGGCCGGCGCCATCTTGGGAGCCGGCTTTTGGGACCGCAGATATCGATCCAGGGTGGAAACTGAAGCCGTGGAATGTCGGTCGGGCTTCTTGGACATCTGAGGGTGCTGGTGGATGCCGGTAATGTGGGGTAAGTAAGCTGTAGCTAGCTGCTGGGAATCCTCCAGCCGGGAGCTCTGCAAGTACACGTCCTCACGCTGCCATGCCGAGACCACGCCCCTCGGCCTTGTTATATAGAACAGTACGTCGTCGGCATAAGCTGCCAATTTGTGTTCCTCTTTTCCCGCACGTATGCCTCTTATATCGGGGTTGTTTCAAATTGTTGCGAGCAGTGGCTCTAAGGCCAAAATAAATACGAGGGGGGATAGGGGGCACCACTGTCTCGTCCTATTTTTCATCACGAAGAGAGGATGACACTCCATTAATTTTTATAGATGTCATAGGGTGATGGTACAGTACTTTGATCCACTGGATCATTCTTGGACCAACTCCCATGATTTCCAACATTTGTATCATGAGTCCCCAGTCTACCCTGTCGAATGCTTTTTCAGCATCTATCGACAGGAATAGACCTGGGGACCCCGTTTGTTTTATTTGCTGTAGGAGGAGCAACGTTCTTACCCCGTTTTCCCTCCCCTCTCTTCCTGGGATGAACCCTACCTGGTCAGGATGTACCAAGGTAGTCAGCAGGTCCTTCATCCGTTCCGCTAAGATTTTAGCTTACAGTTTTGTAACTGCATTAGGCAGAGATATGAGCCTGTAGCTTGAACAGAGCGTACAGTCCTTCCCCTCCTTCGCAATCACTGTTATCGAGGCCAGCAGGGCCTCTCTACTCATCTCGTATTCTGCCCCCAATCCATTCATATAATGACACGGGAAAAATTGGCTCATGTGTAGTGGCATGATGTTGCCATCATCCCTTGATCAATGGAAAATTGAATACCTCTAAATGGGTGGGATTTTCTGGGCAACAATAATTGTGGGTGACAACTAGGTCATAAAAATATTAATTTATTACAAAAGGGTAAATAAACAGACTAAATATCGCAAAAAAGATCTTTCAAAATTACATCCTTCTTCAGGGAAAATTGTACAGTATGATTCTTCTATAACAAAAAATAATGAAAAAGAACAAAATAAGTTGCATGATCAGGTGTATATACATAAGGGTACACACATTGCGGACATATAGGGCATGAACAGGGAAACAAGTAGGAAGTCCAGGAACCCAAAGGGGGAGGAAAAAACCTCCACCATGAACTCACCCTCTCCCAGATAGGGAGTGCTTGGATCTCCCCAAGGAAGACGTGAATGTAACGTCTCACGAACAATTTTGCACTAAATACAATTGTGCTTCTTTCCCAGTTAACTCTCATATGTTACTTCCTTCCCAAACCTTCTTCCTGAAGAGTCTCTCACTTGAAGTTCAACTATAGTTACTTCCTTCTTTCTAATTAGCCTGTGACTTCCTGTTAAGCTGCTGGGCGGCCTATTTAAGCTCCTAGCACTAACCAGGAAGTGTTCCTTTATTTTGGCTGACACAACGCCTCTGTCGGTTGGGTATCCAGACGCACCTGCTTTGAACTCCAGCTTCCTGACCTGGACCAGGAGTCTCCACTGCTTGCTTCACCAGCCTTACCCGTCTGGACCCTTGGAGCCTGACCTTATGCCTGCATCATTCACTTTAGTATTGCAAGTACCCTGATGTTGTTATGCATTGCTATCCAATGAACTGCCCTGCCTGCTAATTATGTATGTTAACTATACCAGGAATTGCTGTAGCCATAGTCTCTCTATGTTTGGTACTTCTAATAAGGATCCTGCCATGATTTCTACATTCTAAGTCACCAAGTATAAACGGAAGTCTTGCATGCCTACGTACCTCCTTCTCAAATGTTATTTTGTGCACATATACTACCTATTACTTTGAAGACTTTGCCGTTAAGGTTATTTACATGCCACGCATGCTCGGCTACTTCTGCATTTAACTAGTATCAGTTCTACCTGGACTTTATACTTATTTGTTTGAGTTTTCACTGGTGCCTATGAAGGAATATGCGCCATGTTTCTTGACTGAGACTGTGATTGTAGGATTCCAAACTCTCTGCACACAAGAGAGTGAAACCTGGGTCCAAAACTGAGTAGTCTCCGCAGTTGAGATCCTAACTCTCAAATAATATCCGGTGTAACGTTACAGTGAATGTCCCAAAGATAACCACAGTGGCCAGACCGGATGGTACCTCGAGTGTCCACAGGGGGTCTCCCACCTCCAAGGGCCCCCTTAACCATACGGGGTGGACAGGAAAGAATAGATTCCACTTTTTGGTCAGCAGTAAACACCGGCAGTCCCAGCTATAATGGTCAAGTAAGCAGTACATAAGTAATTGCTCCTTAAAAAAATATGTAACAAGAAACAAAATAGGAAAAGAAAAGGAGGCCAAAGGCACACTCACCAATCCAAGGGAAGAACCCCATTCACTGAAAACTTGACCAAACAGCGATTTCCAAAAAGGGGAATCCAAAAATACAAACAAGGTTGTGCAGGACAAACGCCATATGTACTCCCACTCCTTCAGGAGATGGGAGAGATGTGTGCTAGATCAAAGCCCCCCTGACATCCTTAAATACTTACCTGGGTGCAGGTGATAGGCCCCTTGACTTAAGATCCTCCCTCTTGGCAGCAAGAATGGCGGCAAAATAGTGTGTGAAAGATTAGCATAATGATATAGGTGCAGAGAACGCCATTGTATCTCTGAACCTGTAACGTGCACCGCATTTAGAGCGACAACGTCGCAAATGCGGTTGACGTCACCGCGCCGTGTGTCACGTGACCATACTGAGAGGATGTCGGTACAGAGAACGCCATTGCGTCTCTGCACCTAACGCGTGCGCCGTGCTCCAAACAAAGACATGGCGCGCACGGATGACATCATCAAGCCGTATGCCACGTGACCCCCTTGCGTCACATTCAACCCAGTGCGACGCAGCCAGCACGTCCGCTCCTGCCTCATCACTGATGCGCCCAGCAGGCCTGGTGTCAGCAAAGAAGGTACACTAGTGCCGAGAAACTGTCACTTGCAAACCAAAGCAAAGTGACCCCCGTCAGTCAAAGAAAGGATAAAAGTCACCACTGCCGGAGGAGAAACATACCCCCCGGGCGTGAATGTCCGGGGGGGCAAGGGCACAAAGTGCTGTTCTTCACCCGGCAGTGGATGGGGGAACCCCTGAGAGATGGATAGACCCATGGCATCAGAGGAAAAACCATCCGGAGACCACGCACATGCGGAATCGGACATAACACGTCACAAGAAAAAAAAGGCCCAATTGTCAGGATATGCACCCACTAGGTCCCACCTCACCTAACCACAATTAAATCATACATTACAACAAAAATGTCTTGAAAAATATCAAAATACATTTGAAATTAACAAAATTACAAATGAATTACAGTATAATGAGGAAATCCTAATTTCTCAAATCTCGGAAAGAAACATGACCCTCTAGATCTGGACACCGAGAGGATAAGCCCCCAGAGGGACAGGTCCACCAGGGGGGAATGGAATGGTCGGAATGGTGGAGAAAATGTCCGCCAAAGATAGGAGTAACAATGCAGAGGACAGAAAACCAAAAATTGACATAGCAGACAACACTAATCAGTTTTACCAGAGCTAAAGCCCTCGAGGAAGGGTCTGAAACTCTCCACCTCGTTAAGTCCTGGGGGGGTTTGTGGCTTTAAGGCGTCTAAACCAGCGCATTTCCGCGCTGGAGTAGTACCTTATTCCAATCCCCCCCACGAAGGGGAATGTGTAAACCTATCCAGAACTGTGAAATTCACATTGGGCATGTGGTACCCCGTGGCGCATATTCTAAAGAAGTTCTGCCGGCGTATATGGAGATGCGCGGTGTAAGTGTAAAGATGCGCCGTCCTATCTAAGCGCCGCAGTCACAGAATCAGATCCGCCAGAAACAAGGCTGCTCCCGGTCCCGTCCTAGCTCGTTTAAGTTTACGCAGCGTAGGCGCATATTTCCGCTGAAGGCATCCTATGCGGCCATAGAATTAGTATTCAAATATGCAAATGATGTACTTAAGCAGATTCCCGAACCTACGCGCGATCGGCGTAGGCTACACGCTGTGCGCGTAAGACGAATGTCTGGCTGAAAGTTACTCCGCATAAAGCTCGGATAACTTTGCTCCAGACCTGAGTAAGTCAGCTTGAAAGCCAATACAGCAGCACAATCCCGGACGAGCTGAGCAACCAAACTTCTCGGACAACACATTCGTATGCCAACATGCCAGGGGGCAGGCGAGGTCTAAGCACTACTAGTGTATGCAGAGGCAGAGGAAGAGGAAGAGGCAGAGGCGCGTAGAAGGAGGAGCAGGCACGTAGGAGGGCACGTGAGAGGATATACCCACAGCGCATTAGCCTCTTTGGCATGGCTGATGTGGAGGTGGTATCGCCGTTTCAGATTCAGCCCTGATGCCCATCCTGGAAATTACCAGAGGCCCTGCAGGATGACATCACCAGCCCAACACAACGCTCACATGCAGTGGCAGCCACTGGTGAAGGTCCTGGCAACATTGCATTTCCTGGCACTGGTTCTTTTCAAAGAACAAGTGGAGACGTGATTGGGATATCACAAACCAGCATGAGCAGATGTGTGCACCAGGTTGTCCCTGCCATCCTAAGGACACATGTCCCACCACATCATCAAGACCCACCCAGGAGGTCCCAGCGGCTGAAGGCAATGCGTGAGTTCTGCGAAATTGAAGGATTCCCACGCACCGTCGGGGCCATTGATTGCACCCATGGGCAATCAGCCCCCCCATGAGACACAGCACATTTATGTGAATAGGAAGCACTGGCATTCCATCAATGTCACAGGTGATCGTGGATGCCCATGGCCTCATATGGCACGTTCTGTGCCAAAACACCCAGGGATCCAGCCATGACAGCTTCATTACCGTCAAAGCGACATCCCAAGGCAATTTGAAGAGAACATGTATGGGGACAGCTGGCTGGTTGGTGAGTGACATGGGTGTCAGGTATGACTGTCCCCCCCCATGATGCAGACATCACGAGGGGCACATGCATGACTAACATCCTCCTGTCTTTTCCCTTACAGGTGACTCTGCATATGCCCTGGGACCCCACCTGATGACCCCATTCCGGAACCCATTCCGGACCCACAAAACCAGGAGAGGGAAAACTACAATTAAAGCACATGCACGTACCCGTGGTAGTGGTTGAGCGCACATTTGGCATCCTGAAGTCACGTTTCCGATGCTGATAAGACTGGGGTACCCTGCTGTATTCCCCAAACTTCGGTGTGCCAGATCATCGCTGCATGTTGCGTGCTGCACAACTTTGCTGTGAGAAAAGGGCCCTGGAGATTGAGCTACGTGATGACCTGACCCCCCCAACCAGACATTACCACCCCCTAACCGAGGGGTACCCCCGTCTTCTGAGGGAATCAGCAATCAGGAGATGTCTCGTGGAACGAATCTTTGAACGTTAAAAAATACACATTAAACATTGCACAATGAGAATGCACGCATGCACACCACTGTGGTCCCTAGCACACACTCCCCACATGCACATCCCATTGGATTAGACCGAAGACACACCGCACGGTACTAAGGAGCAGCAACGCCGCGTCAAGGCTCCTATGATTCGCTGTCCATTTATACACCGTTCACACGGACCTGGGGAGAACTTATCCCAGCGACGAGGGTGACACCCCTTACTGGCAGGAGTGTCACCCCCCCCCCACATTCACACACCATTCACACTGAACATTGCACTACTTTGTGCAGCACCCAAAAAAAAAAAGCTCTTACTCAGAGCATAAATAATACAAAAAAGCTCTTACTCAGAGCATAAATAATACAAAAAACTCTTACTCAGAGCATAAATAATACAAAAAGCTCTTACTCAGAGCATAAATAATACAAAAAAGCATAAATAAAAATAAAAAAATCACTGGCCCCGGGCGCGGACTGCGGCCTGGTGCCCAGGTTTCCTGGCCCTCACTTGCCTGGGGGAGGCCTCATTTGGGGGGGTGGGGCATCAGGTGGAGGAGCATCCCCATGTGCCTCCCTGGCTTGCTGTCTGCCCTCTAGAGCCACTGCTATGCGGGTGAGCAGGGCCTCCTGGCAAGCAGTCTGGGCCTGAACAAGCCTTCCCGCAGGCACCTGACCTCCCCCACAAGTTCGGTCTGTGGTGGTATGAAGCTCACCCAGGCTGGTGATTGTGGCTGCAGAGTTTCCAGCCACATCCTGGAGAGCATCGGGCACTGCTCCAGAGGAGGACAGCGTATTATTGAGCCGCCTCAACTCCTCCACAATGTCCCCCATATGGCGGCTCTGCTGTCCTGCTGCCTGGCCAGCTTTTCCTGCAGGACTCCTGCCACACCCCTGGTCTTATGAGTGGCCTTCCTGGGGGACAGGATGTGCCTGGGAACCTTGAATAGGGGGAGGGCCGTGAGGGGCTGGTGGTGAGGGCATGGGACGGGAGGGGCTGGAGAGGGTGTTGGAAGACCCTGAGGGGCTGGAAATGTGGTGGCGTTGTGATGGTCCGGCCCCTCATGCGAGTCCTCTAGAAATAAAAATAACCTCCTGCTCGCTCTGGACCACCTCCTCTTCATTGCCCACCACCTCCTCATGGGAAATCTCCTCTCTCCACCTCCTGTGCGGAGGACTGCACGCTCCTGTGCGGAGCCCCCCCCCACACGCCCACTCCCAACAAAGAGCCTGTTGGCTTTCCTCAGGGGGTTCAGAGCCACTGAAGCAGGCTGCTGGGTGGATGGTGTTGGACGGACATCTGCCAGCAGTAGACGGCCAGCTCCCTCCTGCACACCTGTGGTATGACACAATAAATTCACATGTTGGTGGAGCCCGCAAACTTGTCACATGTCCCCTCCCCCCCTCCCAAACATGCTACACACCAGATAGAAGATAAAACACACTTACCTGTCCTCTGTGCGGCTCACTGGAGTCGATGGCCCTCCACCTGGGCTCCCTCCGCAGTGCATCGGGCTATCACTTCTCCTCCTCTGTAAGGCGATTCGGACAGGGTGGCCCACCTCCAGTGCCCCATGGCATGTTTGGCAATGGTGGCCATTTTTTCGGACCACAAACCCGCAGGTCATTCATTTTCTTGATTAGTCCTGGGGGGTACTCACCTCATGGCCAAGGGCATTGACCTGTGCCGTCACTCTTCTTAAAATCTCCTCCTTTTTTATTTTGCTTGTGTTGCCACTCTCAGCACCATGGAGCCTGCATCAAAGCGCTCCATTGCTGAGACAATAACTGCCCTCTCAGCATGGGTGAAGTTTTTTTTTCTCCTGTCTTTCCTTGGGCCTGGGCATAGCAGCAGCAAAGTGTAAACTCCAAAAAACGAAATCCAAGGGAGTCACTTTGCACTAGCTGGGTGGATGTGCTGAGGCTTTTATACACTGGGGCCGGCCCAACTCAGCAGGGATTTACGCCTTTTGTCATTGTGCGCATGCGCAGGAGGGCGGGGCACGGTCCGGCGCATGCGCCGTTCGGGCCTGGACAGTCAGTTTGCATGGGGTCACGGTTCATTAGCATGCGTCACGCCCACATGCCCTCCGTACCATCACTTGCGCCTACTTACACCGACACAATTTAAGTTACGCGAGCGCAGCGTAGGACGCAATGTGGGTCCAGAAATATGGTCCGGCTCTCGCCAAGTGAAGCCGCGGTGCGCATCGGAGAGTCCGCTATGCCACACTAAATATGCGCCGATCTACGAGAATATGGGCCCATGTCCTTGGCAACATGTCTTCCAAGGGGCAGGTATAGATTACCTATCCGCATTGAATGCATATGTTTTTTCACTCTCTTCTGAAGGGGCTGTTTAGTCTTCCCCACAAGAAGGTATCACACTGGCATTGCATGAGGTAGATTACCCCCCGGGGTCTTACAATTAGCATTAATGTTTCAAAACTTGGGTAGCGTGAAGTATTGTATTTTCCCGCTGTCTCTTTTCTGAAAAGGGTAGAATTGATTCTGCCCTCCGGGGTCTTTCCTAATGCTGATGTCCAAGAAGCTGTATTTCTGACTGGTTGTGGGACATTGTGAAGAAGAGATTGAACTCATTTACATTCATGAGTCTCAGAAGCTCAATCAAACCATCCTCTGGTCCGTCCCAAATGATAAAGATATCATCTATGTAGCGCTGCCAACATAAGAATATTGGCAGCGCACATAGATGCGCTCTCTCCCAGGAGGAAATCCCCGCTCCCACTCCCCCAGGTACAGGTTGGCATAGATGGTGCACAGCACGTTCCCATTGCCACAGCCCTGTACCTGAGGTAGTGGGAGCCCTGGAAGAGACAGGTATTAGATGAAGTTTGAACTCCAACATAGTTAAAATAAACGTGTTAAATTTCCAGTCAGTTGTTGGGACGCTGTTTTAGAACCTGCCCAACACCTTTAGCCCCAAAGTGTGGGGAATGCTGTTAACAGGGTTTCGAACAATCTATGGTAACCAAAATTGGCATCCACAGGAACAGTCAAATCCTCAAGCATTTGTAAAAGATGTATGGTGTCCTTTGTGTATGAGGGTAGGTCAAGGACATGTGGTCTCAAGTATTGGTCTATGACCTGGCTGACTCCCTCAGAAATTGAGCCATTACCGGAGATGATTGGTCTCCCTGGGGGGTCCACAATACTTTTGTGGACTTTCGGTAGGGCATACATGGGTGGGTTGTCTGGGATGTTGGATACGGATAAAGTCCCAGAGATCTTTGATGATTATTCCTCTGTGGAAGAAGTCATCCACGAGGCAATAGAAATCTTTATTGAAACCATCGGCCAAGGCCGAAGAGATCTTCTGGTAACATTGTTTATTATTTAAGATTTTTAAACACATCCTCTCATAGTTGGTATTATCCATGAGAACTACATTTCCCCCCTTGTCTGAGGCTTTAATTGTCACATCTGAGAGATTTCTCAGAGTTTTTAGTGCATATTGCTGTTCTAAACTTAAGTTTGAATGAACATTCTCCTTTTTCATAGCTTCTAGTTCTTTAGAAGTTTGCCTAACAAAGAGGGAAATGGCTGGGTTCTGATTCAAGAAAGGAAACTTATTAGATTTCCGTTTGAATCTAGTCTTGGTGTCTTTCTGTTCCTCACATTCCTCGTCCTCTATCTCTTCTAGGATCTCACTGTCCCAGGCTCCATCTAGGGTGGCATTCTCCTGAAGGAGGAGATTGAGATCGCTCAGAGCTTTAAAATCAGGCTGCTTTAAGGTTGGGAGCTATGTCTTTGGTGTGGTCTACATGTTTGGCAGTTAAAGGCTTTTGTAAAAAAAGCCTGCGGGCAAAGAGGGTAAAACGTCCTTAACTGCATCGAAGGTGTCCATGCCACTGTTTGGACAGAACGAGAGTCCAAGTGATAGTAACTCCATGTTCTGTTGGCGTGAGATTTGGTGGCGAGGGAAAGGTTTATGATATTATAAGGTCCCCTCCTGTCTCGTTATCGGGGATGCAGAGGGGATTTCCATTGGTATTGGATTCAGGGGTACCACGGCATCCGCTTTGGACTCTCGATCTGCCAAACCAGTGGCATGGGACCACCGTTCGATGCAGTTAAGGACGTTTACCTCTTGCCCGCGAGGCTTTTTTAAAAAAGCCTTTATGCCAAACATGTAAACCACACAAAGACGTAGCTCCCTTCTATGCCAACCTGTACCTGGGGAGTGGGTAGCGGGATTTCCTCCAGGGAGAGAACGCTATCTATGTGCGCTGCCAATATTCTTATGTGGCAGCGCTACATAGATGATATCTTTATCATTTGGACGACCAGAGGATGGTTTGATTGAGCTTCTGAGACTCATGAATGTAAATGAGTTCAATCTCTTCTTCACAATGTCCCACAACCAGTCAGAAATCAGCTTCTTGGACATCAGCATTAAGGAAAGACCCGGAGGGCAGAATCAATTCTACCCTTTTCAGAAAAGAGACCAGTTTTCATCCAGAACCGTTGAAAAATCAATACCCTATAGTCAATTCCTCAGGATTAGGAGGAACTGTTCAAAGGATGATGATTTTCACAACCAATGTGATGCCCTTGCCCTACGTCCTGTTCGCCAGAGGTTATACAAAAACCTTTCTTAGAAAAGCATTCAATAGAGTAACGAACTACAAATAGGCGGAGGTTTGTGATTTTCAAAACCAAACCCCACAAAACCAAATGCGGAAGAGAATAACTCGAGAATTATCTTGGGTTTCTCCAATGAACACACACGGATAAGGAAGGTAATCTTGAAATTCTGGCCTATACTCACGGAGGACCCTATTCTCCGGAATCTCCTATTGGACAAACCCCAACCAACCTTTAGGCGAGCAGACTCACTTGGGACCATGTTTGTCCAAAGTGAGTATAAAGGAAATGCCAAGAAGGACCCATGCAAAACCCATGGGACCTTTCCATGTGGACAATGCTCACAATGTGAGGTCATGAGAAGAAGGACCACACTGGCCTTGCCCAATGGAGAAACATTTGCATTGAAACATTATGCTAATTGTAAGACCCGGGGGGTAATCTACCTCATGCAATGCCAGTGTGATTCCTTCTATGTGGGGAAGACTAAACAGCCCCTTCAGAAGAGAGTTGAAAAACACATGCATTCAATGCGGATAGGTAATCTATACCTGCCCCTTGAAAGACATGTTGCCAAGGAACCTGGGTACCACATGCCCAATGTGAATTTCACAGTTCTGGATAGGTTACACATTCCCCTTCGTGGGGGGGATTGGAATAAGGTATGAAAAAGGGGGGAACTAATGCGCAAATCAACCTACCCAGGGCACAATAAATAGATAAAATAAAATAAAAAATGAAATATAATATAAAATATTAACTAAGCAGCAGCTACGACTAATAGTGCTCATGCACTGGTAACAGATAATAATAGGGGGGTGTAATGGCGCTTGCAAGCATAAGTGATTAAAAATGAATTAATAACAGCATCTATACATCAATAAAAGGGAAGTACGTGCATCCATCCCCTGCTGGGGTTAAATATGTTCCACTCTGGGTCAAGACCCAGAGTGGAACATATTTAACCCCAGCAGGGGATGGATGCACGTACTTCCCTTTTATTGTTGTATAGATGCTGTTATTAATTCATTTTTAATCACTTATGCTTGCAAGCGCCAATACACCCCCCTATTATAATTGGAATAAGGTACTACTCCAGCGCGAAATGCGCTGGATTAGACGCCTTAAAGCCACAACCCCCCCAGGACTTAACGAGGTGGAGAGTTTCAGACCCTTCCTCGAGGGCTTTAGCTCTGGTAAAACTGATTAGTGTTGTCTGCTATGTAAATTTTTTGGTTTTCTGTCCTCCGCATTGTTACTCCTATCTTTGGCAGACAATTTTCTCCACCATTCCCGACCATTCCATTCCCCCTGGTGGACCTGTCCCTCTGGGGGGCTTATCTCTCGGTGTCCAGATCTAGAGGGTCATGTTTCTTTCCGAGATTTGAGAAATTAGGATTTCCTCATTATACTGTATTTTCATTTGTAATTTTGTTAATTCAAATGTATTTTTTATATTTTTCAAGACATTTTTGTGTAATGTATGATTTAATTGTGGTTAGGTGTGGTACTAGTGGGTACATATCTGCTGACAATTGGGCATTTTTTTTCTTGTGACGTGTTATGTCCGATTTCGCATGTGGTGGTCTCAGGATGGTTTTCTCTTGATGCCATGGGTCTATCCCTCTCTTCAGGGGCTCCCCCATCCACTGCCGGGGGAGAACAGCACTTTGTGCCCTTGCCCCCTGAAACGTTCCACGCCCGGGGGGTATGTTTCTCCTCTGGCAGTGGTGACTTTTATCCTTTCTTTGACTGACAAGGGTTCCTCCCGTCAGTCCTTCCCTTACTGGCGAAACGGCCATCTTTGCCATGTCCTGGGTGTGCAGGAACTTCTTTTTACCAGTCTCCTCCTTCCTGCTTCCCCCTTTGGGGATTTTTGAAGGATGTTGAGAAATATTTTTTTTAGCCCCCATATAGCCCTGTGTCTTTCTTTCCCCTTTTTTTCTTTCCCTCTTTTTCCCTTTTTCCTATTTTTTTCTTATTTTCCTTTCTTTTTTCTTTCTTTTCCACCCCTAGCAGCCTAGTGTATGCCCTACTCATTTTAGGGTCCTTTCCCTGTTACCCACAGGCTTTGGCCCCTTTTTCTTTATTTGTTATTTTAGACCCAGCCGTTACACACCCCTGTATACATATGTGGACACACTGGCACGTCCACCCTGATCTGCTCAGAATCCGCTCTGATGCCACCTCTAGTGCCGCTGTCACTTTGCTTTGGTTTGCAAGTGACAGTTTCTCGGCACTAGTGTACCTTCTTTGCCGACACCAGGCCTGCTGGGCGCATCAGTGATGACGCAGGAGCGGACGTGCTGGCTGCGTCGCACTGGGTTGAATGCGACGCAAGGGGGTCACGTGGCATACGGCGTGATGATGTCATCCGTGCGCGCCATGTCTTTGTTTGGAGCACGGAATGCGCAGTAGGTGCAGAGACACAATGGCGTTCTCTGCACCGACATCCTCTCAGTATGGTCACGTGACACACGGCGCGGTGACGTCATCCGCATGTGCGACGTTGTCGCTCTGAATGCGGTGCACGTTACAGGTGCAGAGATACAATGGCGTTCTCTGCACCTATATCATTATGCTAATCTTTCACACACTATTTTGTTGCCATTCTTGCTGCCAAGAGGGAGGATCTTAAGTCAAGGGGCCTATCACCTGCACCCAGGTAAGTTTAAGGATGTCAGGGGGGCTTTGATCTAGCACACACCTCTCCCATCTCCTGAAGGAGTGGGAGTACATATGGCGTTTGTCCTGCACAACCTTGTTTGTATATTTGGATTCCCCTTTTTGGAAATCGCTGTTTGGTCAAGTTTTCAGTGAATGGGGTTCTTCCCTTGGATTGGTGAGTGTGCCTTTGGCCCCCCTTTCCCTTCCTATTTTGTTTCTTGTTACATATTTTTTTAAGGAGCAATTACTTATGTACTGCTTACTTGACCATTATAGCTGGGACTACCGGTGTTTACTGCTGACCAAAAAGTGGAATCTATTCTTTCCTGTCCACCCCCCATGGTTAAGGGGGCACTTGGAGGTGGGAGACCCCCTGTGGACACTCGAGGTACCATCTGGTCCGGCCACTGTGGTTATCTTTGGGACATTCATGTCTTCCTTGGGGAGATCCAAGCACTCCCTATCTGGGAGAGGGTGAGTTCATGGTGGAGGTTTTTTCCTCCCCCTTTGGGTTCCTGGACTTCCCACTTTTTTCCTGTTCATGCCCTATATGTCCAATATGTGTACCCTTATGTATATACACCTGATCATGCAACTTATTTTGTTCTTTTTCATTATTTTTTGTTATAGAAGAATCATACTGTACAATTTTCCCTGAAGAAGGATGTAATTTTGAAAGATTTGAAACGCGTTGGAAAAAATCATCTCTGCCCTTAGCCTTGCCCTGGGGCATGCGGTGATCTACAGTACTTTTCTAAAAATCATGTTTTTACAATGTATTTTGATACTATCTTTTTGTGATATTTAGTCTGTTTATTTACCCTTTTGTAATAAATTAATATTTTTATGACCTAGTTGTCACCCACAATTATTGTTGCCCAGAAAATCCCACCCATTTAGAGGTATTCAATTTTCCATTCATATAATGACAGGCTTGGGGTCAGGATCTCTTTATATTTTTTTCGGTAGAATGTTGTAAACCCATCGGGTCCTGGACTTTTCCCCGTGGCTGGCTCGTTTAATGCTTTGTTAATTTCCTCTTCAGTTATAGGGTTATTCAGAATTAATCTATTGATGTCGAAATTTTTTGGTAATTCAGCATTTTTTAAGAATTCTTTTATTTTTGCTATTTTCTCTTTTGCAGGATGTCCCTTCTGGTTAACTGAGTACAGAGCCCCATAGTAGTTCCTAAAGATTTCCGCTATCTCCTTAGTCTAATGTACCATTGCCCCTTTGTTGTCTTAGATTTTTTCTATATAGTTTGTTGATTTTTTTCTTTTGTAATATTCTAGCTAGGTGTTTGCTTGCTTTATTGCCCCATTGGTATCTTTCTTTTGTTATTCTATTGAATATCCTTTTTGTCTCTTGGTCCACGAGGTCCTTTAATTCATCTGTCTTTATTATCAATAATTGGTATAGCGCCTGGTGCTGCCCCTGCTGTTTTTTATGTTCTTTTTCTCATTTATAGATTTCTTCCGTTAGGGTTTGGATTTTTTTGTTCTCTCATTTTTCTATCCTGCCCATATAGCAATTAAAATGCCCCATAATATAGGCTTTATGAGCCTTACATAGAGTGGCTGCAGATATCTCCTCTGTCTCCTCTGTATCATTTATTATGAAATATTGTTCTATTTCTTTTCTTACTACTGCTTCTACTTCCTTATCTTGTAATAGTTCTTCATTTATTCATCATGTATAAGGTTGTCTATGAGAACCCGGGACTTTCATTTTCATTCTCACGGGGGCATGGTCGGATATCGTAGCTATTTCGATACTAGTTTCATTTATTCTCTCCAATAACCTATCTTCTACCAATATGTAGTCTAACCTAGAATACGTCCCGATAAAAATGTATAGTCTTGTGTTTTAGGATGCTGGACACTCCAGACGTCTACCATTTGACACTGGTGCATTTTTTGTTTGAACTGTTTTAACTGTACATTATTCTTCTCCTGTGCCCGGGACGTACTGTCCACAGCTGGGTCCATACAGAAGTTTATGTCCCCCATTATTATCACATCTCTTTTCTTAAAATCCATCAGTTTCCCCATTACCTCTTTCAGGTATTTTATCTGGTTCCTATTGGGGGAATAAATATTCGCTAGTTTACATTCAATTTCACCCAGTCTACCCAGGTATCTACCTTCCGGGACCGTCATCCTATCCTCTATTTTAAACCGCATTGCTTTGGCGAATCCAATTGCCTCGCCCCTAGCTCTCTTTGTTGCCGAGTCCGCATAGTAGTACCATGTCGGATAGTCTGGGGAGTATATTTTGACATTTAGGTCATGTGAGATGTGGGTATCCTGAAGGAACACCATGTCGGCGCCATAGTGTTTTAACTCTTTAAGCAGTGGTCTCAAAGTACCGGCCCGCGGGCCATTTGCGGCCCGCGGACCAGTTATAAATGGCCCTCAGGCAGGGTGGAAGTGAGGGGTGCCATCTGGTGGTGAGCCATTGGTATTACAAGTTATTACCACCAGATGTGAGCTGGCGCCATCTGGTGGTGGCCGTTGGTATTACAAGTTAAGCATTACAAGTTAAACAGCAATTCTAATGTCATTTTACACTATTTTCACTGCCATATTCTTCCCTCTAATTAGAACCCCCAAACATTATATATATTTTTTATCCTAACACCCTAGAGAATAAAATAGCGATCGTTGCAATACTTTCTGTTACGCCGTATTTGCGCAGCGGTCTTACAAGCGCACTTTTTTGGGAAAAAATTACACTTTTTTTAATTAAAAAATAAGACAACAGTAAAGTTATCCCCATTTTTTTTAATATTATGAAAGATAATGTTACGCCGAGTAAATTCATACCCAACATGTCACGCTTCAAAATTGTGTCCGCTTGTGGAATGCCGACAAACTTTTTTACCCTTTAAAATCTTCATAGGCGACGTTTAAAAAAATCTACAGGTTGCATGTTTTAAGTTACAGAGGAGCTAGAATTATTGCTCTCACTCTACCAATCGCGGCGATACCTCACATGTGTGGTTTGAACACCGTTTACATATGCGGGCGCTGCTCACGTATGTGTTCGCTTCTGCGCGCAAGCTCGTCGGGAAGGGGTGCGTTTTCTGGCTCCTTACTTTTTTAGCTGGCTCCTAGATTCCAAGCAAATTTGTCAAACCCTGACTTACACCAGTGCTGGTGGTAATAATGCGCTCGCTGACACCAGTGCTGGGGGTTAATAATGTGTTCGCTGACACCAGTACTGTTGTTTTTGAAGTTTGAAAGTTTGCATGCGGCCCCCCATGGCATATGAAAACTTGTCTTGTGGCCCTCAGGTAATTTGAGTTTGAGACCCCTGCTTTAAGAATCTTAAGTCATTTAGTAGAAATGTTTAATCCCCGATTATAAGTCATAAAGTTTATTGTTGTCATCTACAATTTTTTTTTTTTTTACCTGGCCACCGATGAATATGGTGCTCCCGCAGGAGTCCCCCACCTTTCCACATCCCAGCAGTTGGCGTCTCCCTTACTGGGGTGCCCACCCACATGGAAGCAATTCCCCTTTTTCTTGTAAAGTATAGGCGGTAGTACTTCTATCCCTCCCATATCCCCCCTTTCCCTCCCTACCCTTCCTTCCCATTACCCACCTCACTCCTCACCACCTTCTCCGCCCCCTCCCTCCTCCCCTTTGGCCCCTTTCTGGCCTCAGACTCATTGGTGGCGCTAGATACCATAGCCACTCCCGAAGCTCATTTCTCAGAGATGGGGCTCCAAACGGGTCACCCGCCCCCCGTCTGGGCCAGGGTGAGGGGAGGGCCAGCCAAGAGTGCAACGCCCCGCCGCCTGGCCCGGGTCAGCCTATCTCAACCCCTTCATACATTCCTGACCCTACCTGCTCCCCGCCCCCCAGTCCGTTCTCTGCTACAGTTCTTTGAATTTGTTTTATTCTATAGTCCTGGCGCTTTGTTGCATCTATTCTTCTTCCAACTATGAAAATACAAAAAGCAGTGTATAACACGCTCAGACCAAAAAAGAATCCAAAAAAATATAAATCTTCAGCAAACTTAGGTATGTGAAACAATTAGCATAAATCAAATGTGAATAACTGACATATGTATAAACAATATACAAACATAAGTGTAATTGAATATGAGATGAAAAATTGGCATAGAGAGCACACAAAATGAAAAAATATGAAAGAAAAGTCTCTAAATGGTTATCCCAAAAGCCAGCACAAGTGTTGAAAGGTGGAAAACTTCAGTGTGCAGACACCTCTTGTGATTCCTAGCAGCTCACCTCACAGCTGTTGCACTGACAGCCTAACAATCCTCATGTATACACACAGCAGATGATGCGATGAGCCTATGTGCAGCAAGGGGACCCAGTCCCAGATGGTAACATGTAAAAAGATGACGGAGGAATATATAATGTAACTCTGTAAACCAATATTAAGGTACAGATTGATCGCACACTAATGCACTCACTCAGAGCAATAGAATGATGGGCATATCTCCACGCGCACCGAGCTTGCAAAACTTCCTGCGTGTCCTCTCTTATCCCTCCTTGTCTCACAGTTACAGCGGATGGTGCTCAGAGAATGGTAATGCAACGAAAGGAAGAGGGGAGACACATCGCATAATCCCGCAACAAGGAACACATTTATTGATAAGAACACATACAAAACTCACAATTGCAACGAATCTGCGATCAGTGACATCTACGAGCGCCAAGCTCGTCTGCCTGCCGTCAGATGGTGCTTGGTCTAATGCTCCAATCCCGACATGTATCGTCACGTCAGGGGATCCCCTGATGAAGTCACGTGACGTGACGATACGAGTCGGGATTGGAGCACCATCTGACGGTAGGCAGACGAGCTTGGCGCTCGTAGATGTCACTGATCGCAGATTCGTTGCAATTGTGAGTTTACTCATGGTACTTTTCTTAACCCCTCCTATTCATTTCCCCAGTTTGTTTTATCTTTTTCTCTCCTTCTTATTTAATTTGTCCCTCTCTTCACATGTGTCCACACCTAGTGCGCTTAATTCTTAGGATAAGAATCCCCACTCAAAAAAAAAGAGAAAAGGGGGGAGGAGGAGAGATCCAACATTGCTCGAGGCGGCGTACTGATTGAAAATCAATTGATTCAATTGTCCCAGGGCATACTCAGCAACTAGTATTTCTATCCAGGTTTTTATTTCATTCCCCAGTAAAGCAGCTGGATATGCAGGTCAACCAGAGTATATTCTACCTGATGGCTATAAAATATCTACCCCGGAGATTAAACGTACTCTGCATCAAGTGTAACAAAAATAGTTAAACAAAAACCTAGCTGTGTCTCGGCTCTAACTATACGATATAAACAGGCCCTAACTACCAGGCTGAACAAGCCTACAGCTTGTCAGCCTTCAACATAAACTGCTTAACAGTTTTCCACCAACCTTCTTGCTCTCACAGATCAGCACTATCTGTGTTTCCCAGGCAGAGAGCAAAGGCTGTCTGCTCAGGTGAGCTTAAATTGGCCTGGGGAAGAGGGCAAAGACCCGAACTGGATCCTGGATCAGAGATCCCTGAACGTGTAAGAGAGGAGCCTGGGAGATGTATAAACCCCGAACAGGACTTTCCCAGGCTCTCTCTGGGATGCTCTGCTACAATTGGTAAAACTGGTATCTTACTATTATGTCATGTGGCCAGTCAGCTTCTGTGTTTTTTTTTTCCAACCCGATGCACTCTCTCTATCTTGGGAAAGTCTTCTGCTCCTTTATCCAGAAGAGGGCTGAATAATATGTTTATAATTTTTATCACGTTTTCTCCTCTTTCCTCTGGGAGCGATCAAATGTTCTTGATCTTCTAATCTGTAGAATTCTCCTCTGGTTTTGTTGTGTTAATTTAACTTGTTCATTTAAATCCAGTAATTCCTGGGCATGTTTATCTGTTCTCTCTTCTGTCACCTCCACTCTTGTCATCAGATGTCCCAGGTCTGCTCTTAATGTATTAATATCTGCATTAATTGCACTGTCTAATATCAGCAGCATCTGCATAATTTCACCTTTTGTTGGAATTTGGGCATCTGCGCATTGTTCATCCACCCTAATTATCTGCCAGTTCGTTCTCTGTGGTTAAGTCATCTCTGGATTGATCGGATACCTCCCACAATTTACCTGTGCACTTTTTTTTGTCTATTTTTGTTAGTTGCCTGTTTTTTCCAATACGTTGTTAGGGCTGGCCACCTGGGTCATAGAGTGTTTGATCGTACTAGACGTGCTTTATCTTTAGGGGCGGTTAAGGCTTGTGCAATTTGTTTCGTAACGAATCGAAATTCGTACGAATTTAGCAACTTTCGGACATTCGGGAAGCATTCGGATTTCCGAACAAAGCAATTACGAATAAAACCGAATCTGAAATAAATTATATTGCAAATAGCGAATGCCCGATGCATTCGGCATAATTTGTTGTTGCATTAATTTGAATTGATTCGTTTTATTCCCTAGTGAGCTTACACACATCCAACAATAAGACTCTCTGCTGCCTCCGTCACTGTCACGTTCCTGGTAGTGGAGCCCAACAGCGAGGGAGCGGCCTCTCGTAAGCCTCTGAACTCAGGAGCCCCTGGTAGAGTAGGACAGGGGTCAAGAGTTCAGAGGGGCACAAGCGCCTGGTAGTAAGCGGAGTAGTGGCCGATGCGGCAAGCAGGAAGATGCACCAAGGTCCTGGCAGGATGCTAGCGGCAAGCTGAGTAGAGGTGCGGCACTTGTGGACAGGAATCAAGCAGGTGAGGCAGGCCGGGTCAAACACAGGCGGCAGATCGGGAAGCCAGAGCAAAGTCCAAAGGGGTAGTGCAAAGTCCAGGCCGGGTCGTATAAACATGCGGGCAGAGAACAGAGCCAGGGGCAGAGCAGGTGCAGTGGTCAGACGTAGCCGGGGTCAGAGCATGTTGCAGGCAGGAGAGGGTCAGAGAGAGCTGGGTCAGGTAATCGGATACAAACAGGTATACAGGTGCAAGATTCTTCAGGGATACCACTGTAGACTGGACAGCAAGTTGGTGAGGGGTCAGCTGTTTTAAATAGGGAGTTTTGGCGCCAAACGCCGTCACCCGTGTGCGCGCGCTACCAATGCGCGTGCCATCGGCGCACGCGCCGGGATTGGATTCTCCTGCCGGTCACTGATGCTGGAAGGCCTTCCATGACAGTCACTGTGCTGAACTTCCTTCAAAATGGTGTACAGGAGCGGAGGCTATAGCCGTATGTCAAAAACTAAAGTAAAACACGAGATTTCGAATCGTTACAAATAACTGCAAGAGTATTTAGAAAGGTATGAGATCCATTGTCGAACTCGTTAGGCAGCGCCATTGTGACAGAGTCAGAGACACAGAAAAATTACGAATCAACGAACCACAATGTAGTCTACCGAAAGTACGAATTATAAATCAACAAAAAATTAGGCTTACATTAATAGGAATCAATCCAAATCAACAAAAAATGTCGCTTACGAAAATACAAATTATTCGAAACACGAAAATCCAGTTTAGCAAAATTACGAATGATTACGAATCAACAGGACCGAAAAGAAACTAAACTAATTTTTCCGTTATGCACAAGTCTAGGGGCGGGCCCCCTTTGCGGTTTTACTCGTCGCTTTACTCATGGTACTTTCTTAACCCCTCTTATTCAGGTTGCCTAGTTGTGTTTTAGCGTTTTTTCTCTCCTTCGCTATTTGAAGTTTGTCTCTCTCTTCACATGTGTCCACACCTAGTGCTCTTATTTCTTAGGATAAGAATCCCCACTCAAAAGGGGGGAGGAGGAGAGATCCAACGTTGCTCGAGGCGGCGTACTGATAGAAAATCAATCGATTTCAATTGTCCCAGGGAATACTCAGCAACTATTATTTCTATCCAGGTTTTTATTTCATCCCCAGGAGAGCAGCTGGATATGCAGGTCAACTGGAGGTAAATTCTACCCGATGAAACCGCAGGCTATAAAATATCTATCCCAGAGATTAACGGTACTCTTCATCAGTGTAAACCTGTAGATGTAGAAGTAAAAATTTTGGGCAGCCCCAGCTCAGGGACTGAGTGAGAGTGCAGGTAATTCCAAGGAGAGCACAGATAAGTATCCACAGAGGGACCCACTGCAGGGGGATGTAAATAATCTTTGATTTGATTCAGTGATACATTGCCTAGCAAGTTAGTCCTCCTCCGCATAATCAAAGGGCTACTGGTTGTTATACAAAGGCAGTGTATGGATTGGAAGTATAGTTCACAATGCCTAAATATATTTTATCCACCATACGGTACTGTAAATACCCGAGCCAATGCGCTGAGACAAACAAATCATGGTAATCAAGAGTGTTGGCTTAACACCTGGTTGTAGTTCTCATGCGCTTCTCAATATCTCAGGTTAATCAGGCTTATCCCATGTCAGTGTTTTTTTGTAAAGAGATCAGATGTTGAGCAACTTAATGCATAAATGAGCATACATGCCTGGTAACTATTGACATATACAGTTCTACTCCGTGAGCAGACCAACTTGTGGTTCCTCATTAAAGTTCCGGGGGAGCTTCACCCAAGCATTGCATATGCAAAACCTCACTGCATCGCCCAATGCTGCCTGGTTTGTCTGCTGACGGTGGTACAGCTAGAGGCAGGGTGCAGGTAAGCAATTATGAGGAAAATAGTAGTTTCTGGAGACAGTTCTATTAATGTTCTGTAGCGGGGTACAGATTTGTATATAAAAGGTTACCTCCTTTTCCTGCTCTTCTGATTTATATCGAGAAAAATAGATAAAGGTCTGGTGCCACCAGAGACACACCTCCATCCCTGCATTTAGCGTCACAAAAAAAAAAATTCGCCCTTGGGACTTTGAGTGAGGTGAGCACTATGGAGCCAATAAAATAACAGAGTAATTATGAGTATAATATTTAATTCAAGTAAAAACCAGTACATACATTAATGTCATGAACATGAGCCAATTCATACAGAATACAAACATGGGGTAAAATAATATTTATAATTGAAAAGTGCAGGCGCTGTAGGATTAATAATAAATTAAAAATAATGTCCAAATGAGCATATGCAATCTTCAAAATATTCAAAGTGTTGAAAATTAAGAACCTCCACCGAGAATTCAGTGTGCAGATAAAGAAACACACCACACCCTGTGCAGTCAAACTGCTTACCAGATCAACATCATTATAGGGCATGTAGAGTTAAATAATGCAGGGTCAATGGCAGTCGCACTTCCACTCGGGGAGTAAAAATCCACAAACCCATCAAGGGTAAGAGTCCATCCACACCTCAAAAGGATCCAAAGTTATATATTGCGTTCATCAGCAAGATTAGGGAAACCAAAAAATGCAGAGAGGAAACACAATAGTGAAGCCCGTATGATGAAAGTAACACGCAATTTTATTGTAATGTACTTACAAACATAATTGGGAAAACAGGCATCAAAAAACGAAACGTTACAGGAGAATAGCGTACATGTGTCAGGTCAGCCTTACATGTTTCATCCGACAGATATCTTCAGAGGCGTGGCCTATGACACATGGTACGCACATTAAATAAGAACACAACTAATTAATCAATGCCCATGATAGGCTAGCACTGCTGCATAAGCAGCTTGAAGTATAATTAGTCCCCACTTGCATGCCCAGCGCGATTGCGAGATCAGAGGGTCAGAGATGCAGATAAAAAACCAGCCGTGCACCAGGCACAGCAAATCCGCACTCACCTGCGGGTAGAGGAAGGCACCAATCTGCCTTCCGGGGTGATCCACGGCGGACGCCGCTCGCGCACTACAGCAGATAGTGGTGGAGAGAGGAACTGATGCGCGCCATACATGTTCCCAGGGGGACGGAACAATGGCACACACCAGGGTTGCTAAGGGCACAAGGGAGGTGGCCAGAAAAACGGAGGGAATCTCTGCAGGGGAACAGAGCCAGCTAGTGATAACAAAGCACAGCTAAAAGAAAAACACACACACACAGATCCGCCCACCCCTTGTGTGCCAAGCAGGCTATAAACATACAAGGAAAATGATAAATTAATACACTTGCATGGACAGAGGATAATAATAAACATTAAACATCTCTAATGAAAAATTGATGCAAAAAAGAAATAAAAATAGAAATAAAACGATACAAAAATCATAGACATCCGTACATCACATTTACTTGTGTATATAATCATAATATAAAATGAGTATAAAATACCTACATTATGAGAAAGGAGGCTCATATGGCTATTAAACATGCGGTCTGAAACAGGAGGTAGGGTGTCTGTCCTCAGAAAATCTCCAACAAATTTTAAAGACTTCTAGCCAAGACTTGTACAATCTCCTCCCACCCTCGACAGCTGATCGGTCCCTGACCTACATTTCCGACTCTCGAATGCCGAAACTGACACCTTGAAGTGGTGAACTGCTGGACGAACCAATCACTAGATGATGTAACGGACACATGCATGCTGCCGAGACAGTTATAATCTTCGTGCAGGGGGACTACAAGGAACTGCATGGCTTGTCACCATTGGATGTACCACCATTGTATTCTGAGCTCAAAGGGTTAATTGGACAAGTTTCTTTTCATTGTTGAATGCTAATGTTCCCTTCGCATAGATAATGACCCTTCTTTTGTGTGCAGGTAAACAGCCCCCTGTGAGGTGTATGCTGATGGGGATTATGTGTGAGTGATAATTGTTTAAAGGTTAATTGAATTCTATGTGCCTGGCCAGGAAATGTTAAGTGGGTGAGGTGCCGAAGAGTCTAGAAACTGGCCAAGTGATTAATTCAAGGAGATGTCATTGTTTCAGGGGGTCTGTGTTGAAGCCCCTACTGGGAAAAGGGGAGGGCGGAAACTTTCATTGTTCTTGTAACAGTTGTAACCAGATATAAGCAGGTGAAATATGCCAAATAAAGAGTCTGCTTGACCCTCAAACGTAGCACGTCTCGTTTCTTGGAAGGGCGTTCGATGGGATATACCGGCGGTACCTGCATATGCAGAACTTGTCAGCGAAAAGGACGTCTCCAACGGCCGATACCCCTCACCTACCAGTGGGTAGCCGTTACATTGGTTGGTAGCAGTGGGATGGTCCCTTTAATCCAAAGAGCAAGTTCTGAATGGAGTCGCAGTACGCCAGGCTGAAAAGATCCACACTGAAAGATCTATTGGAGATTCGTGGTAGGAGCGCCAGCAACAGACCACGGAGGGAGCTGATAGCTGACCTGCTGGAGCTGGACGAAATGGATGGATCCATGGAAGGAACGGAGAGCCCCTTGCACCGGTCAGCGAGGAGAAGTAATTACTGGGATTGTACAGCGGAGATTATCCTTGTATCCAGAAACGTCCGTGGACTTATCACCAGCCTGTTCCGGGAAGCAAGGGAAGAAATACAAACGAAGAGGGGACAAGAACTGGAACTGGGTAAGAGCGAGGACAGCCATTACACCTGCAGTTCCTACCCCCCCCACCTGCTGCTACAGGAAAGAAAATACCGTTCACTGCATTTAAAGCTTTTGTAGAAAGTGAGGAGGAAATCGATGGATATTTGGCCGGACTTTGAGAGGCAGTGCTCACTACACCAGGTACCACCAGACCAATGGGTCACTATTTTGTCGGGGAAATTGTCCGGGCAAAGCCAATGAAGCCTTTGCGGGCTCTCCGCCCCAGAGGATATTTTACAATACCAGCAAGTTAAAAAGGCGCTGCTAACCCGATACGCCGTAACTCCAGAAGCCTACCGCCGTCGCTTCCGGGAGTCCAAGAAGAAGGCTGTGGACTCCCACATGGAATGGGCCAACCAGTTACAAAGGGTGGCATTCCATTGGGTCCAAGGGTGCAAGGCCAACACCGGGGAGGAAAGTATTACAGCTGTCCTAATGGAACATTTCTTCCAAGACCTGGCCGCCGACATACAAGACTGGGGTACGAGATCGCCGTCTCCGCTAACTTAAACGAGGCGGCTCGGCTAGCAGATGAGTACGCGGAAACAAGGAAAGTAAGCCAGGGTACTATGCGGCTGGCTCAGAAGGTGGTACCGCGTACTCCAACCGTCACCCCACGCCCAGAGTTTCGGGCTCCAGTTCCACCAGGACCACCCCGTCCTCAGGGGCCTAACAACTACCCCCGGGCTTCGTCTAGGGTGACGTGCCATCACTGCAGCAACACGGGACATATTGCTCGTTATTGCCCTCTAAGAGCTACAAATAACAATTGGAGACGTACAACACCCAACACAGAAGTCACTCCATCACGTCCCTCTGCGGCCCACTGCCTGGAGACCGAGGGGGGCCCGGAGGAATGTCTGGGGATTTTGTATGAGGCAGACCCAATACAAGCTGCCTCCCCAGATAACCGTCAGCATCACCGTCAGGAGGTACGGGTGAATGGACAAGTAGCACAAGGCTAAAGAGATCCCGGGGCCACTATCACTCTGGTTCAAAAACATCTGGTAAAGCCAGAGAACGTCTCCACTCGTACAATTGCCGTCCGGGTCGCAGGGGGCGCTGTATTCCGCTTACCCACCGCCCGGGTGCACTTAGACTGGGGAGTCGGGTCAGGAAAGACCACCGTTGGTATCATGGACAACCTACCGGCCGAGGTTGTGCTGGGCAACGACAGTGGCCCTCTGACTTCGTCGTATCTACCTACACCTGATGCAGCTTGCCCCGTGACCACCCGCTCACAGACCCGTATCACAGATGATCCTACAACAGGCCAGGAGACCCAGGTAAGCCAAGAACCGACATGTAACCCCACTACGGTAGAGAGACCCATAGCTTGGGACACCCCAGAGGAATTTGGGAGGGAAACTAGGGAGGACTCCACCCTTCAAAAGTATCGAGAATTAGCAGACAGTAGAGGGGATGAGCGGGAACGTTTTATATGGGAGGGTGACAGGTTATACAGATTGACTGAAGGCAGAAAGAGAGGCGGTGTCCCTTCGCAAAAGCGCCAACTAGTGGTACCCAGAAAGTACCGGTTGGAACTTCTCCGAATCGGCCACGACATTCCGTTGGCAGGGCACCTAGGGGGTAACCGCACCACCTACAGGATCACCCAGACTTTCTTTTGGCCAGGGATCTCGAAGGATGTGCGACGTTACTGCAGCACCTGTGACGTATGCCAACGGGTAGGAAAAAGAGGGGACCACCCTAAGGCTCGACTGTCACCTATGCCCGTGATCGAGGAACCGTTTAGCAGGGTAGCAGTCGACCTAGTGGGACCTCTACCTAACCCCAGTCCCTCAGGTAAGAAATACATTCTTACTGTAGTAGACTATGCTACCCGCTACCCGGAGGCCATCGCTCTGACGAATATTCAGGCGGACACTGTTGCCAGTGCGCTCGTCGGGATATTCACCCGAGTGGGGTTCCCTCAGGAAATCCTGTCCGACCGAGGGACCCAGTTTACTGCAGATCTAACCCAACAGTTATGGAAGGTCTGCGGTATTAAGACCCTGCTTAGTTCACCGTACCACCCTCAGACCAACGGTCTCTGTGAACGCTTTAATGGTACCCTCAAGCAATTGCTGCGGACCTTTACGGCGGAATACAGAGACTGGGAGCGATTTTTGCCGCACCTCTTGTTTGCCTATCGAGAGGTACCGCAGGAATCCACAGGGTTCTCTCCCTTCGAGCTGCTCTATGGACGGAGAGTGCGAGGCCCCCTCGACCTCATCCGGGAGCACTGGGAGGGCGAGACAGAACATGAAGGTGTCCCCATTGTGCCATATGTGCTGGAAATGCGGGACCGCATGGAACATTTAGCTCGGATGGCACGGGACCATCTCCAAACGGCCCAGGGACGACAGAAACACTGGTACGACCGGGGCGCCCGTCAGAGAACGTTTCAAGTGGGCCAGAAGGTGCTGGTGCTTAGGCCTGTCAAAGGGAATAAGCTCCAGACCTCATGGCAGGGCCCTTACAAAGTGGTAGCGCAAGTCTGCGATACTACATATGTAATCGCCAGCAGCCAAGATGAAAGGGTCCAGAAATCCTTTCATGTAAACTTATTAAAAGAGTATCAGGAAAGACCAGAGGATGTAGCAGCCATATGTATTCCAGCCACTGAAGACCCCGACAGCTTACCCATCCCAGATCTATTAGCAGATTCGGAACCTAAGACTCTGCTCAATACGATACAGCTAGGGGAGCGGTTACCTCCCGCAGAAAAGGGACAGATGCGACAATTGATAACTGAGAAAGGACTGACATTTTCCCAGGAGCCCGGGTACACTCTCTTAGCGACTCACTACGTAGAGACCCCAGGACAAAACCCTCTCAGACAGACTCCCTACAGAATCCCTGAGGCAGTAAAAGAGGAGATGAGGAAGGAAATACAAGAAATGTTAAGACTGGGGATCATAGAACCATCTGACAGCCCCTGGGCCTCGCCCGTTGTCCTAGTACCCAAAAAGGACGGAACAACCCGATTCTGTGTCGATTACCGACGCCTCAATGACAAAACCGTGACAGATGCCTACCCCATGCCCCGAGTAGACGAGCTATTAGATCGTATTGCCAGGGGACGTTATCTGACCACAATCGATCTGTGCAAAGGGTATTGGCAGATTCCCCTGTCCAAAGAGGCTATCCCTAAGTCGGCATTTGTCACCCCATTTGGCTTATTCCAGTTCAAGGTCATGCCATTTGGGATGAAGAACGCCCCAGCCACATTTCAGCGCTTAGTGGACCGCCTCCTTGATGGCTTCCAGGATTTTGCTTGAGCGTACCTGGATGACATTGCGATCTATAGTGAGACTTGGGGGGAACACTTGAGGCATGTTGAGGCTGTACTGGATCAGATTAGGGCCGCGGGCCTAACCCTGAAACCAGAAAAATGTAATTTCGGGATGGCAGAAGTCCAGTACTTGGGACACAGAGTGGGGTGTGGGAAACAACGACCAGAACCCGCTAAGGTTGAGGCTGTAGCCAATTGGCCAACTCCCCACACTAAGACCCAGGTACTGGCATTTCTAGGGACAGCGGGGTATTACAGAAAATTTGTCCCTGACTATAGTACCATTGCCAAACCCCTGACGGATTTGACCAAAAAGAATTTGCCTAGAGTAGTCCTGTGGTCTCCCGCCTGTGAAACAGCATTCCAAACCTTGAAACAAGCATTGATCAACGCACCTGTCCTATCTGCCCCCGTCCCTAACAAAAGATTTGTGGTTCATACAGATGCGTCCATGTATGGACTGGGGGCAGTTCTAAGCCAGATCGGGGAGGATGGAGGAGAACACCCTGTCGCGTACCTGAGTAGAAAACTATTACCCAGGGAAGTGAGCTACGCGGCCGTGGAAAAGGAATGTTTAGCCCTGGTTTGGGCCTTAAAGAAGCTCACACCCTACCTGTATGGTCAGGAATTCACCCTGATCACGGACCATAACCCACTAGTATGGCTGAACCGAGTAGCCGGAGATAATGGGCGCTTGCTAAGATGGAGCTTGGCCCTACAACCCTACAATTTTTCTATCCAATACCGCCCTGGCAGATTCAATGGGAATGCCGACGGACTGTCCAGGCAAACCGAACTTTTACCCTAACAGCAGACCGGACATCCCGAAGTTGATCCGGAAAAGATCAATCCGGGTCTGCCGGAGTGTTCCACAAAGGGGGAGTAGTGTAACGGACACATGCATGCTGCCGAGACAGTTATAATCTTCGTGCAGGGGGACTACAAGGAACTGCATGGCTTGTCACCATTGGATGTACCACATTGTATTCTGAGCTCAAAGGGTTAATTGGACAAGTTTCTTTTCATTGTTGAATGCTAATGTTCCCTTCGCATAGATAATGAACCCTTCTTTTGTGTGCAGGTAAACAGCCCCCTGTGAGGTGTATGCTGATGGGGATTATGTGTGAGTGATAATTGTTTTAAAGGTTAATTGAATTCTATGTGCCTGGCCAGGAAATGTTAAGTGGGGTGAGGTGCCGAAGAGTCTAGAAACTGGCCAAGTGATTAATTCAAGGAGATGTCATTGTTTCAGGGGGTCTGTGTTGAAGCCCCCTACTGGGAAAAGGGGAGGGCGGAAACTGTCATTGTTCTTGTAACAGTTGTAACCAGATATAAGCAGGTGAAATATGCCAAATAAAGAGTCTGCTTGACCCTTCAAACGTAGCACGTCTCGTTTCTTGGAAGGGCGTTCGATGGGATATACCGGCGGTACCTGCATATCATAACTTGTCAGCAAAAAGGACGTCTCCAACGGCCGATACCCCTCACTACCAGTGGGTAGCCGTTACAATGGAACTCCAGGCAGCCCTGAAATCCGGGCCCGGATGGTCTTACTGTCCCTTATTACAGGACCCTGTTCCCGTCTTTGGGAGACAGACTGTTGCACCTGTTCAATGCTTTAGTAAAGGAGGGAATTTTCACTCCTCCACCGCAACAAGCTCAGATAGCGGTGATACACAAGGAGGGGAAAGACCCCAGTCAGTGCGGAAGCTACCGCCCCATATCACTTCTAAATTCAGATATTAAGCTATTTACCAAGATTGTGGCCATGCGAATCCAACGACACCTCCCGGACCTGATTCACCTCGATCAGGTAGGCTTTGTGCCGACTAGGGAAGCTAGGGACAACACGACCAAAGTCCTGAATCTCCTACATGTCACCAGCACTACCAAGACGCCCGCAGTTTTTGTCGGGACGGACGCCGAGAAGGCGTTCGACCGAGTGAACTGGCAATAGATGTTTGCAACGCTCAGACACATAGGACTTGGACAGAAGATGATGGACTGGATAGAGGCGGCTTACACGGGCCCGTCGGCCAGGGTAAGGGCGAATAGCACGACGTCGGACCCTTTCCCGATTTCGAACGGGACCAGGCAGGGATGCCCGCTGTCGCCCTTGCTCTTCGCCTTGACTCTTGAGCCTTTCCTACAGCATGTTAGACAGAATCCCGACATTACGGGAGTTGTTATAGGCAACCGTCAACACAAAGTCTCGGCCTACGCTGACGACATGATGTTTTCCCTGACAAACCCATCGACCTCATTGCCGAATCTTCTACGGGAATTTGACGCATATGGTAGGCTTTCTAACCTAAAAATTAATATGACCAAATCTGAAGCGATGGCAGTGGGGATCCCCCAGGCACGACTTTAGGCCCTTAAACAACACTTTAATCTGAAATGGACGAGCACAGCCCTAACGTATCTCGGGACCTGGATACCGCCCAAAATCTCGGAAGTCTTCAAGCTCAACTTCCCCCCATTGCTCCAAACGGTTCAGAAACTGCTGGATCAGTGGACCACGGGCCTACACTCGTGGTTCGGGAGGTGTAGTATCCTTAAAATGACCGTGCTACCCAAATTCACATATCTTCTGCAGGCCCTCCCCATACGTGTCCCGGCCGCCTATTTTGGGCGAGTTCAGTCTATGTTCAGGACATTCCTGTGGGCGGGAAAACACCCTAGACTTGGTAGGTCGATACTTTCCCTGCCTAAAAACTGCGGGGGCCTCGCGGCACCCAATGTGAGGATGTACTACTATGCGGCGCAGCTGAATCGATTGGTGGACTGGTGTCGCCATGGACAGACTAAGCTGTGGCCGCAGATGGAACAGACGCAATGCGACGTGCAGCTGCGGACTGCTCCGTGGTGCCAAACCATGAAGCCAAAAGACGTGAACAACCACCCACTAATTGGTAACACCATTACGGTTTGCACAGGGCTGCTAACGCGGTTTCGCCTATCGTCGGCTGCCTCCCCCTTGCGCCCGATTCTGGGCAACCCATCTTTTACACCGGGCCTCACTGATCCCAAATTCCGCGCGCTACGAGAATCGGGTCTGTTCCAAGCCTCGCATTTTGGCGGTGCTGGTCGGTGGAGAACGGCAGCCGAGCTGATGGACCCAGCGGGCCAGTATGGACTAGATTTCATGAGAACTGGTCAGCTGAGTCATTTTTTGCGAACACTTGCACCCCCCTCTGAAGTTGGACGTACTCTTACGTCCCTGGAGGAAATATGTATGGAGTCGGAACCGTTGCCGCACGAAGACCACCGGATTCCGAGCCTAGGTAAATGGGAAAGGGATCTTGAATGTCACTTTACGCCAGTTCAGACGCGACATATACTTAGATTCACGCACAGGTCATCGATCTGTGCAAAAACACAGGAGACAAACTTTAAACTACTAACGAGATGGTACAGGACCCCAGACCTGCTACACCGACTGTTTCCGACGTTGTCGGACCTCTGCTGGAGGTGTCAGACAGACAGGGGCACCCTACTCCACATATTCTGGTCTTGCCCACGCCTACAGACATACTGGAGGGAAATCAGGCGCATAACGCAAATGTTCTCAGATCGTACAGTCCAGAATAACCTGGCGTATTTTCTCTTGCACGTTAGTGACACCCCAGCGCGAATATACAAGAAGTCGGTTGTTCGCCACCTACTGGACGCAGCGAAGGCGTGTATACCGCTCTGCTGGCGGTCCCCAAACCCACCGACTGTGGCCATGTGGATACAGAAGGTGGATGACATTAACACAATGGAAGACCTGATTCTGACAAAACAAGACAAGACCGAACTGTACTCTCAGACGTGGAGGTTGTGGAACTCTTTTAAGTACTCGGCGGAAGGCCAGGCCCTCAGAGGCAACCCCTAGAGGGTGACAGCCAGAAACTGGGACCGTTTAGGTCAGAAGACAGACTGTCAGGGAGACCTCCTGGAGTAGGCCACCAAAGCCCGGTTGCTGCCCGGGCTCGTGAAATCCAGACTCGTGACCCCCCCCCCCTCTTTTACTGTTTCTCTGCTATACAACCCTTTCCTGTTATCCTCTAGCCGCTTTCTGTGCGGCACCTACACTCTACTTTCTTTTTCTCTTTACTTGCTGACACTTAGAAAACGGAAAATGGGGGGAACTGTGCCCACTGTACCTTACTGACATGTCGCACCTCATCAGCTCTGGACTCTCGGCAGGAGCTGAGCGAGGGTCGTGATGCTGAGGACGAGGAGGTGAGACGTTGAAGGGACTCACCCTGGAAAGACGACCTCTCTATTTATGGCAGGTATTATCCCCGAAATGTTGTCCTCCTCTGTATTTCTGTTCATGATGGTGCAACCACTGTAATGTTCATGTTATGGTCCATGTGGACCAGTTTCTTGCTATGTATAAATAAACATTTAAAAAAAAAAAGAAATATGTATTATAGAGCAAACGATAAATTTAAAAAATATATAAAAAGGGGCGTGGCTTGGCTATGGAGGAGTGAGGATGTGCGTTGTCTCAGCTCCTCGCACACCGCTGCATTATCATCAGCACGGAGGGGCGACTCGCTGCCCGATCGGCTTAAACAATGTCCCAGGGACGGCGGGCACTCTCCCAGCAGGCGAGAACAGAGGGGACCCGACAGGAGCAGCTAGAGGCTTTCTTCGGCGGAGCCCGGGGACCGGGCCCAGAAGCCTCCAAGATGGCGCCGACGCCTAAAACAACTAAAGCGTCCAAGGCGGCGCAGAAAGCAGCGTTCCAGCAGCTGCAGCAACAACAGGAGGTGGCTGACACCCAGATCCCCTCTCCGGAGTTGGTGAGTGACACTGCTCCCCCTCTCTCCCTGGGATCCTCCACCTCCCATGGACAGGGCCCTGACATGGCAGACGTTCTGAATGATGGGGATCTGAAGCGCCATATTTGGTCTCTCCCCACACGTGCTGACCTAGAACGCTTCACTGCCAGGGTGGAGAAGGCCTTCACCGCGGATATAGCACAGCTAAAAGCAGACACTAATCATCTGGGGGCTAGAATGGAGTCAGTGGAACAGAGGCTGGATGAGGCCTTGCCGGCCATCTCCATGTTACAGGACAGATGCATAGCCCAGGACCAGAAAATTGAAGCATTACTTTGCCAACTTGACGATTTTGAAAATCGCAGCAGGAGGGCTAATATCCGCATACGCGGCCTGCCGGAGGCGACTGCTCCCAAAGACATTGTCCCTACACTGGAGGATGTATTTAGGGAGATACTGGGCCTGCCTGCCACAGCAACCATTGAGATCGACCGTGCACACAGGGCCCTTAGACCCCCCTCTCAGGATGTGGATAATCCCAGAGACATAATATGCAAACTCCACAAGTATACCCTGAAGGACAGAATTATGCAGGGAAACAATACTTTGACTTTGATGGGGCTAAACGTTCCTTTTACCAGGATATTTCGCGGCGCACACTTATGCAGCGCAGAGCCCTGCGACCGCTGCTTGAAGCTATGCAAAAGACGGGGCTGACATATCGCTGGGGGTTCCCCTTTTACCTCCAGGCATCCAGAGACGGCCGGCAGGCGACACTACGCAATAAAGACGACCTCCCGCATTTTCTGGACACCCTGGGTTTGGATCCGGTGGACTTTCCTGACTGGAGGGGACTGTCTGACCACCCCCATTTGCAGCCTCCTCAGCCGTGGATGTCGGTGAATCGAAGGAGTCGCAGACGCGACCGAAGACGCCTTTCTGCCACCTCACCTCGGGGTCCGGACTCCCCGGGGCACTGATGGGTCTGCTGCCATTTGCCCCTTCTGGCTGCTCTCTAGTGGCTGTTTGCACTCCCCCCTGTCCTCACCATTTGCTACCTGTGCAACCCCCTTCTATGCCTGGACTCAGTGGGGGTGTTTAGTTCCGGGTGGGAGGGTTCAGATATAGTGGTGTAGAACGCCATTGTAGGGCCTGCTGCAGGGTCTAGGGCCTCTGTTGATACCAGGGGTTGGTCCTGGACTTCCTACCCCCGACCGTATAGCTGAACTTTAGCTGCGGTCTGGCCCCAACCAGACCATGCCCCGTGAACTGACCCCCCTGGCACTCGAGTTTGAGTGTTCTCACTTTGATAGTTTATCCCTGACTCACTGGGGTTTTGGTTTTGTTTGATCTCTTATTGTATAATTTTTTTTATTTTTATAACGAATTTTGCTGAGTTGATTGCCTCTCCTAATAGAATGCCTCATGTTAGCCAGGCGGTGGTGTGCGGGGACTGATCCTTGCACCCTGCCCTTTCTTGTGGGTCCACGTTCCCCCCGTAGGCCGTACCTTATTAGGTATATTTTCCTTTTAGGAAATGGGAATGGGCTTCGGGGACCTCTCCCTTGGAGGGTTGAACCCGGGGTTATTGTGGAAAATTCTATAAATGTATGTTGTCAGATGTCCCCCCAGTGTTGGTTTTGCTGTAACGCGCTCAGGTGAGCGAATACACGCATACAGACGTTGGTGGAAGGCCATTGGGGCAAACACCTTTTCATGGAAACAGCAGATCTGCGAACTCCTTTTAGGGACGTTAATTTATGCCTCAGCAAGGAACTGGCCACTTCTTGCCGACTGCATTAAATGACCCCAAGTGGACAGATCTGCGTACCTGGAAACTGTAGGATAACTATATGAAAATTATGGTTATCGGATCCATGATTTAAATATGGTTTGCAACATTGGTTTTGGTTTGCACACGGCTCTGGGTAGCCATGCTTCCTGATTCCTTTGTGTCTCACAGAGAATGCAGACTGCCCGCAGCCGTCTTCACAAACCACTACTAAGCATTGTTTGAATAACAATGCTGTGATTGGTTCTTTTGAATGTATACACCATGTCTGATTGGCTGTTTTGTGAAGCCACACCTTTTGTTACTGATGATTGACCCTATATAATAAACGAGCTGCTTGAAGTCAAGGTGAATGACTGAGAGCTGAATGGAATGAGAACATGCTGGTGTGAGGTCTCTTGCTTGTATGAATGGCAGAGAATGATGGTGAGTGAATCTATTTAGTTTAATTATGGATTATTTCATTAAGATGAATGAGACACAGAATGTCTGTCTGTCTGCTTTGCAGACAGCCAGAAATTCCATTACAGATTGGCGGGCCAGAATTTAGGAGTAGACTGGGCCCCCTTTCAGCATCGTGCAGATGGGGGAAGAGTAGGTTTCTGTTCCGATGCGTGGTGGGGGGCTCTGCTCTACAAAAAAACAAAGTTTTCGTCTTTTTGAAATAACATGTCCGAGCGATTGGACACGTGTGTGTGCGAGCGATTGGACACGTGTGTGTGTGTGTGCGAGCGATTGGACACGTGTGTGTGTGTGCGAGTGATTGATCGTGTGTGTGCGCGATTGGATATGTGTGTGGGACCGTGTATGATTGCTTGCGTTTGTGAAATAGAGTGGATTTGATCGTATGTGCATGTATGATTTTGTCATGGACTGGAAGTCTGACTTGTATGTCTGTTGTGTTTAGAGATGTATGAGTTGTGTACTTGTCTGAATTTTTGTGTGGCTGAACAGTTTGTAAGTAAGTAATTGATTGTTTGACCAGATTAAAACTGCTTGGAAAAATTACCTTTTGTGTACGGTTTGTTCAGCCAGGCATGGCTTCTCTGACCATGTGGTGAGGCTCGGGGGAAAGGCGATTTGTTTGGTGGACCATGCGGCTTGGGGGAGGGGCGGACAGTGTTCTGATTCTGAAACTTCTGAAAGTTAGATATCAAATTTTTATGATGCATATGGAAACTGTATATTGTGGATGATTTGTCAGTATAGAGTTGGCATTATTCAGCCTGCGATGTGTGCAGGGAGACATTTTGTATCTTTTGAATGTAATGTCCTCACGTGTGCGGCTGAGACTTTGTTTGAACCTGAATGTCTTGTTCCTGTGAATGAGAAATGGAGACTGTGTGTATTTACATCATTTTATGTTGGACGGGTTGCCTTTGTAAAGTTCAGCCATGTTTCATGGTGTAAAATGGTTTCTCTGGCCATGTGGCTTGGGGGGAGGGGCGACTAGTGTTGAATCTCTGTGTTTCTTGAGTGTACAATTTTTAGAGCAAAGTCATGTGTAATATGTTCATGATCTATGTGAGGAATAGAAATTAATAAATTGTGATTTTTACCTTTGTATGGGACCAAAAGACATGTCCGCATAAGTGTGGCTGAACTGTGATTGAATTGTTTGGCTGATGAAGGAAACATGTGTTTTAGTGGGGGATGGGTGATTTGTTTGGTGTGCCATGAGGCTCGGGGGGGGGGGGATGGGCAACCAGCATGGCTGTCCCATCACTGAGTCAAAGTTGGTAACCCTCTGTAAACAATAGCAGGCGTTTTACATGATGTGACCTGAGTATATTTTTTGAATGGCTTGTTATGAAAGGTGATGCCGCAGTTTGTACATGAGCTTTGAGGAAAAGTGTTTTTGTTTTAATGTTGCGCATGTAACTAACATTTTTTTTGAATGTGCTGTGTTGGCAAAAGGTCCGATTTGAAGGAGCCTAAAGTGTGTGCCTTGTTGGTTGGTTGTTTTTAGAAAATGTTTTTGGTGTTCGTTTTTGATGTCCCATGTTTTGTTTTTGTGGAGAAAGATTCCAGGCAGGTTTTTGAAAACTGCATCTGGCAGCCATCTTGTTTGCCGCTATGGTTGTTTGGTGGCCATTTTGGGAGGTGAAGTCTGTTTGGTCTTTGGGCCATCCTATAGGAGAAGGGGCAGCCACCTTTCTTTGGGGTGTCATACCATGTGACCGCAGTGGAATTTCGCAGCCTTTGGGGCAGATTTTTGTTTTCCTTTGTGTAGTATGGTCTGTCCTTTGGCAGACAGGTGCGAGGCGCAGTTCAAGCGTAAATGGCACCATTGTTGCTGGCCATTTTTGAGATACAGTTTAAGCGCTATCTTTTGAATTGTGCTTGCGTGCTAGGGCTAATTTATATAAAAGATCTGACTAACCTACCGGCTGACTTTGCAGTGTAAGAATTTCGTTTTTGTGTAGAATTTCGTTTTTGGGTGAAAAGACTGCTTTGCATGCACTGAATTTTGATGGATTGTGGAACTGGTTTGAATGAATTTTTGTGCACAGCGATGTGCGTTTTGGTGTTTGAATATTTGGGAGTTTCCCTGTGGGCAATTAATTGTTTTTGAAGATCGTAGGGTAAGGGGGCATTAACTCCTATTCTGCAGATGGGAGGAGATTGTTTTACCTTTCCTGAACCAAAAGAATTTTGTTTTAAAAGGAGATTCAGTTTTGGCTTTGTTAACTATTGGATAATACTTCCAGGGGATATTTGTGGTCCATGGAGTTTTGTTGATGTGTTGAGACGAGGCAATGAAGACAGACTCCCCCTCCCCTCCCTCTTCCTGTCATTATGTAAATAAACCAGATTTGGGGGTTAGGAGCTGAGCATACAACAGGAAGTCCTTTTTCAGCATTTATATATAGGCAGGAAGTCAGTGGGAGGAGTTTTGGAGTCTTCTGAAAGATGAGCGATGAGATTTGTGTCCTGAAAGGACAACGGAAAATATTTTGGCATTTGAAAGAGTGTTTAAAGTTTCGTTTCAGTCGTTTTTGTGAAGTGTTATACTGTAAATACAGTTTTGGGTATTTTAGAGCAAACAGGAGGGCTTCACCATTATTGTTGTGACATCTAGATGCAGGTAGAAAGAAGCCATAATCTTTTTTTGAAAAGTGGAGGATTTCATGGTGCGTTGTAGTTTTGTGTGACAAACACATTTTTAGAGGCTTTATATCGTGAGACAGGTCAGGCCGTGTACAATAATCGGAATTCCTGTGCGCGATTGTATTAGCATAAATGTGAGGAGTAGTACGCTAATTGCCCTGCTAAGGCCGTGTAGAATAATCGGAATGCAGGGATCGGTTATGATTTTAAAGGCGCAAGCCATAACTGCTCCGAAAATAAGCGCATTGGTTTTCTGGACGCAGATTCACCAATAAAAAAGCGATTGAATCGTCGTGGGATGTGCCGCCCATGCAGTGCACCAGTCAGACAGCTGCACGCATATGAAATCTGGGTTTGGGGCTCCGGACATGAGACCCCTTAAAGAATGACATAGGTGGTCAGAGGGTACAGTAAGGTGTACTCCTTTGGAAGGTACTCTGGCTGGAGGTATGAGACCTCAGAATAAAGATACCTTGAATGTAGTTCAGATATGGCTTCAGAAATCTGTAATGATGAGTGTGGATGGAGGCGTGGTACACGCTTTGGTGACCCTCAAAGGAGAGTTATACATAGCCGGTCTATGCAAGGCTCTCACGCTATTCTCATATTTTCCCATTGTATTTTCTTCTATTGCTGAAAGTGAAGGCAGATTTCCAGCGGGTTTTTGTCTTTTTCATTTTTGTTTTGGATACTATGAATATCTCCCCCACATTTGTATATGAATGTTTGTGTGTAGTAACGTGAATATGTTCGAATTTACCGCGGCGATCCTCCGATGCTTCACGGCTGTAGTATTTTTGTAGGAACGGGAAAAGTAGAAACGGGGAAAGTAAGAGTTACACAGAGTTTCGTTTGAATCGGTTTTGAAAGAATGTCATTGAAAGTTTACAGGAATGTCATTTTTGTTTGCCATTCTCTGCAGGATAAATATGAGGGATGGAGTAATGATTTCTGCTTAAGTATTTTTCAGGTCCAAGAAGTTTCTGGAAGTTTCTGTACATAGAGAGCAGGTGTATGTAGACAGCTGTACACCTGGATAAATACGAGTCTAAGGAGGTTAAAGTATCATAGGCTATTTCATTGTTTCTTCTTCCTCCAGTCTGTAATGAGGAAGAAAATGGGGGGATAAATAAATGTAAAAGTGACAGTTTTTCGAACTAATAACACTAATCTTTCTAATTCTAATCAAGTTTGTGCCAAGACTGTCTTTCTTTGATAGAATTTGAATCGGCAAGCAGCAGTCTAGCAAAGTAGGTTCTCATCTTAGATGAAGAACCTGCCAATGGTTCCAGGTATTACAGGAGATGGTAAGGTATTACAGGCGACAGGGAGACACGCACAGATTGTGCAGTGAACACAGTCCCGAGGTCGTGGTTATTGTCATAAGGTTTGTTTGGAGGTCAACCGAAACCAGGGTCGTACTCCCCTCATCAGCTGTCACGTTGATTCTCAGGTGATGGGGTGAGTGCGAGTGTAACATGAACTTCAAAGGGGTTCAGGAGAGTCTCTCCTGAACCCTGACACGGTAATTGGTTTTCATTTTTCCCAACCAGGTGACTGGGTCGTGTGTAAAGAAGCTTGATGGATGAGACCACGCCAGCCACTGCAAGACGCGGCTCCTCCACATCAAAGAAATTAGTAGTATCTTCGTTTATTTTGTATTTGTTTGTTTAGTAAATTTTAGCGGAGGTAACGATGAAAAGCATCCCAAGTTATTATTTAAAGTCTATTCTATGACTATTTAAGAAATTGAACGGGACGGATTGCGGGGTCTGTTCTGAGTCTCCATCGAGCTTTAGTCCCCAGCGATGACAGCGGTACATGCTATTTATGATGTTATGATTGGTATGAGGATTATTGACAAACTAGTGAAGACTCCGAACAGACATTTGTCAATAGAATTTAATGAGATGTCTTTAGAGGGTAGAATTGTTTTTTTGTTTTTATGGCTCTGTTCTTCAGTTGGGTATCTATAGCTTATAAGGTAATTCCCCCAATGCAAGAGGTTCATGTGTGGTGGTGAAGCTGTCCCAGCATCCTATATCGCGGCCGATCGCAAGGATCTGATGGCGCAAGAGAAAGTAGGAATGGCAGGGACAGCAAGACGGGAATTGTTCACCAACCCGGACCAGGTCTGGGCATGGCTTCCTGCATGTACAAGGTGGGGGGGCTTGAGCTTATGATACGATTGAACAATTCACACCTATTCAGGATGGAATGTTTCATATGACTGTTGAAGCTACAAGGAAGTTCTCACGGTCCAGGGGCGATTTCTGGGAATTTACAAGTAAAGATTGTTATACCTGGATCGGGGATACTGGGAATTGGAGTTCAGGCCCATATGGATAAGGTTTGGGTCCCTGCAAGGCAGAGCCAGAGCTGTAGCTAAGTGAAGGTTGGGAATCCTTTGAAAGGTCTGGGAATCTTTGGGGATTAATTTTTATTTTACAGCGGATCGTGGTTGATGGAAATGGGAATATATATACTCATGTCGTTTTTATTTCTATTCTTTCTATGTCGTGATGAGGCGCTCCTGTTGCCTGATTGGACGTGTGACCAGAGCCGGAGCAGATGACCACATTTTCCTTGATGAGACGCCCCGAAGTCGGACCCACGTACAAGACACAGAGGACCCCAGACCGATCGATTACTACAGCTCACCAAGTTGTGCCCTCCTTATAAGTCATGTCTCCTGAAGAACAGAGTCTACATGTCAAGCCGTGTTTTCCTTTTATGAACTCGTATGGACTGTAAGGACTGATTCGTTTCCAGGTGTAAAGAAGAAGATCATCGCGGGACACTTGGGAGAATATGACAAAAAAGGGAGGACTGTTGTGGAAAATTCTATAAATGTATGTTGTCAGATGTCCCCCCAGTGTTGGTTTTGCTGTAACGCGCTCAGGTGAGCGAATACACGCATACAGACGTTGGTGGAAGGCCATTGGGGCAAACACCTTTTCATGGAAACAGCAGATCTGTGAACTCCTTTTAGGGACGTTAATTTATGCCTCAGCAAGGAACTGGCCACTTCTTGCCGACTGCATTAAATGACCCCAAGTGGACAGATCTGCGTACCTGGAAACTGTAGGATAACTATATGAAAATTATGGTTATCGGATCCATGATTTAAGTATGGTTTGCAACATTGGTTTTGGTTTGCACACGGCTCTGGATAGCCATGCTTCCTGATTCCTTTGTGTCTCACAGAGCATGCAGACTGCCCGCAGCCGTCTGCACAAACCACTACTAAGCATTGTTTGAATAACAATGCTGTGATTGGTTCTTTTGAATGTATACACCATGTCTGATTGGCTGTTTTGTGAAGCCACACCTTTTGTTACTGATGATTGACCCTATATAATAAACGAGCTGCTTGAAGTCAAGGTGAATGACAGAGCTGAATGGAATGAGAACATGCTGGCGTGAGGTCTCTTGCTTGTATGAATGGCAGAGAATGATGGTGAGTGAATCTATTTAGTTTAATTATGGATTATTTCATTAAGATGAATGAGACACAGAATATCTGTCTGTCTGCTTTGCAGACAGCCAGAAATTCCATTACAGGGTTCATCCCCTTGTTGTTATTGCGGGGGGTCTCTACCCCCACGCAACTGTATGTTATGTGTATTTGTCCTCTTGCTAATCACTGTCTCTCTCTCTCTTTTTCCTCTCCCTCTTTTCTTTTCCTTGCTTACTTATTTCCCACAGGAACGGCCTCCGGCTCCGCCCTCCGCGCTACACCCACCCCAGGGATAGATTGCTTCCCCGCGACTGGATCATCTGATGGCGTCACTTAAGGTAATTTCATACAATGTCCGAGGTCTTTGCTCCCCGTGTAAGCGTAGCAAATTGTGGTGGGAATTGAAGAGGTCTGGGGCGCAGGTGGTTCTTCTGCAGGAAACACATTTTACCCCCCGGTCCCTGCCCAAGCTCCCGACCCATTTATACAACCAATGGTTCCTGAGTAACTCCCCGGACGCCAAATCAAAGGGTACGGCCATTGCCATACATAAATCTTGCCCCTTCCAGGTCACTGACAGTAAATTAGATACCCTGGGACTCTATGTTTTTTTAAAAGGCTCGGTTTTGGGCCAGAAGCTCACCGTCGCCACGATTTATGCCCCTAATTCGGGTCAACTCTCATTTCTTGACAGCACGCTGGATGCCCTGGCTGACTTTAGGGAAGGTGCCTTAGTACTGGGTGGTGATTTTAATGTTAGTCCTGATCCACAGCTTGACACTTCCCACAATCGACCCTCCCATTCGCATGCTTTCCTTAGACACTTTCGCCGGTCCCTTCAGTCCCACCGACTGTATGATAGCTGGCGTGTATTGCACCCAGCTGACAGGGATTACAGTTATTATTCAAAGGTCCACGACGTTTACACCCGTATAGACCTCATTTGTGTAGACCACCTGGCTCTAGAGGTTTTGCAGGCTGCTTCTATTGGGAACCTTACTATATCAGACCATGCCCCTGTGTCAGCCACGTTGGCCTTCCAACCGGACGCCCGTCGGGCTTGGTCGTGGCGACTAAACAAATCCTTATTGGACGATGAGGTGGCTGTCGCGGGAGTGAAGGATGTTTTGACTAACTATTTTCGAGAAAACACCATGGAAGGAATGAGTAAGGGCATTGTATGGGAGGGCCATAAGGCGGTAGTGAGGGGTGAATTGATCTCCCAGGGATCTAGACTAAAAAAGGCCCAGCAGGCAGACTTTAACAGGGTGCTACAGGCCCTCCAAATGGCTGAACTTCGGCATAAGCATACCGCCGGCCCGGAGGCTCTGCGGGAGCTGACTGACCTGAGGGAATTGTTTTTGCGCTTGTTAGACCGACAGGCACGTAAACAAATGCGCTACATGTCGCATAAATATTATGAGCACGGTAATAAATGTGGCCGTATGCTCGCCAGGGCACTCAGGAAGAAGCGTGCACAAATGTTGATACATAAGCTATGCCTACCCTCTGGGCTGCTGGCGGTCAGGTCCTCCCAAATAGCCTCTGGGTTCCGTGAATATTATGTCTCCCTGTATGACTTGGGTTCGATGCACCCCCCCGGGACTGATGACTCGAGACTCGCTGACATACGTGACTATCTGACGGCGTCTGGCCTTCCCTCGTTGACGGACGAACAGGCCACCCAATTAGAATCCCCTATCACCCCTACAGAGATAGAGGCTATGGTGAAGTCTTTGCCCAATGGCAAGAGCCCCGGCCCCGACGGATTCACCAAAGCCTACTATAAATGATTCCTGCCACTGCTGTCTGGGTCGATGTGTGTTCATTTAAACTCCATAGCAGAAGGCAGTGCCATCCCCAGTGAAGCGTTGTTAGCCCATATTTCAGTCATCCCCAAAGATGGGAAGGACCCGACCCAGCCCCAAAGTTACAGACCCATATCCCTCCTGAATGTGGATGTCAAAATCCTAGCAAAGATTCTCGCCACCAGAATGAAACACCTGATCCCGTTAATTGTTCACCCTGACCAGACAGGGTTTGTCGCGGGCCGGGAGGCCCGAGACAACTCTGTCAGAGCAATTCAGCTCATTCACTGGGCACGTATCACCGCCGACTCTCCCCCGTATTTTATCCTCTCCACAGACGCGGAGAAGGCTTTTGATCGGGTGGATTGGAGCTATCTTCAGGCCGTGCTGGAAACTATGGGTCTCCGTGCACATATGCTGACTTGGATTATGGCGCTGTACTCGGACCCAAGTGCCCAGGTGAAGGTTAATGGATTCCTTTCCCAAAGATTCCCGATCAGAAATGGCACGAGGCAGGGGTGTCCGCTGTCGCCCATCTTGTTTGCCCTGGTGCTTGAGCCTTTCTTGCGCACCGTCCGGGCAAATGTCGACATCAAAGGACTGACGGTGGGCCACACTGAGCACAAGCTTTCGGCGTATGCTGACGACGTGCTGTTTCACTTGACGGAGCCCCTGATCTCGTTGCCAAATCTGTTGCGTGAAATCAACCATTTTGGATCCCTCTCAAATTTTAAGGTCAATTATTCAAAGTCTGAAATACTCCCTATCCAGATCTCGTCCTCACTAGCTGACCGGCTACAGACTGCTTTCCCGTTCACTTGGGCAAAGTCCTCCCTGAAATATCTAGGTGTCCAATTGATGGATAGATGTGATACCCTTTACGCAGCCAACTTCCCCCCCTTGCTAGCCACAGTGAAAAATTACCTGGCCACTTGGACTAAGACGGCCTTTACCTGGCTGGGGAGGTTGGCTGTAGTGAAGATGAATATCCTGCCACGTATCCTGTTTTATATGCAGATGCTGCCCATGTCCCTTCCTAAGGTTTTCTTCACTCAGGTGTCCAGCCTGATCTCTAAATTTATTTGGAACGACCGGAAGCCGAGAATTGCGCTTCGGTTGCTTACACGCCCGAGAGAGGTGGGGGGCCTGGGTCTCCCTGACATTCAGAGATACCACAGGGCGATTATCCTACAGCGAATACTCAATTGGCGTTTTCACGCTGCCACCAAGGTTTGGGCTCCCATGGAAAAGTGCATGGCGGGTAGGAACCTCTCTTACGCCCCTTGGCTGTCCCGGGGATAGGGGACTGTCGAAAGCGGTTTCCCCACTGACAATCCAGACTTTGAGGATCTGGGACTGGCTCAATGCTAGGTTGGCGTTGGCCCCTCCCGTGTCCTCTCTGGCCCCATTGGGCGGTTTCCTGTGGTTCCCACCGGGGGAGCAGGCGGGTTTCTTCGGGTCATGGGTGGACGACAGTAATGCTAGCTGTGGTAAACTGTTACGAGACGGTAAGCTTCTACCCCTGGAGACACTTAGGGGGCGGCATGGGTCCTTTCCCATGGACTTCTGGCACTACAGACAGCTTCATCACTTTTTTGAGACCCACGGGGACTTGATCAGGGACACCTATACACTCACAGCTTTTGAACGCCTCTTTATTGAAGAGGAGCCGATTCCCCACATGATCTCTGAACTCTACTGCCTGCTTAGCTTTGCGACCCCCGCGCGGAAACCCGCTTTTGTACGGACCTGGGAACGAGACTTGGACACGACTTTTACCCCCGGCCAGCTGACGCAACTATACCAATTCACCCGATCTAGCTCCATTGACTCCAAGACCCAAGAAACAAACTATAAATTGCTGTCGCGTTGGTACCGGGTGCCTGCGGACTTGGCTAGGATTTACCCTTCAGTGTCTGACAGGTGCTGGAGGGGCTGCGGCCACAGGGGTACGCTCTTACATATCTGGTGAGACTGCCCAGTGATAAGGCCTTTCTGGTTGAATGTACAGTCCCAGATTAAGGACATACTGAATCTGGACGTCCCTTTCTCCCCGACTCACTTTCTGTTGCACATTCCTCCCATGCCGGCGAGCCAGTATAAACGCAGTCTGCTGCCTCATCTTTTGAACGCAGCAAAACGGCTACTTCCAATATATTGGAAGTGCCCACAGGTTCCCAGCAGAGAGGAGTGGGTTCGCAAGGTTGATGAGATACGGGAGGCAGAGGACTGGATTGCCACTTGTAGGAATACCCGGGAACGTTACTCTAGCACCTGGTCAGCCTGGACGACGTATTTCTTGGACTCGAGACTTGTCTCCTCCAGTTTGGATGTGGCATTATTGGAGTTAGCAGACCCCTCCCTTAAGCAAAGACCTCGGGCCCCATAACCTGCAGCCCTGCCTTTGGTTGAGCCGCTTTGCACTTCTTGAGTGTCGTTTATTTTTAGTTGTTATCATTACGTGGAGGAGGTGGCAAGTGGCGCGGGGGAGGAGCTGGATGTCTGGTCTCAGGTAAGTTCCTTCTAACTCTATTTCTTTTCCTTTTCTCTTTTCCTTTCCCTGCCTTTTCTTCCTGCTTTTCCCCTTATCTCCCCTCTTTTCCCTCTGGTCCCCCCCTTGGGGCCTAGGGACGTTGTGTTGACACTGGGGGCCCTGGTGGCTGGTGGGCTGGGGGGGGGGGCGGGCGCTGGGGGTCCTGGCTGGTCGGACGGACTCGGCGACCGGGGGGCTGCCTGACCTCCCCTGAGGTTGGGCACTTGTTTTGCCGCCCCGGGGCTGGCCTGTCGATCGCGGTGGGGGTCGGTGTGGGTTGCTGCGGGGAGGGAGGTAAGTTGGAGGTCCTTGGAGGCCCCCTTCCTTCGTGCGCGCCCGGCCGGCTTTCCCTCATAACCTGCACAGTGTAAGTGGTTTAATTGTTGCCCGTCGGATCGGTCGGGTCGGCCTCCGGTCCCTGGCCCCTCCCTGGGGCGCCGGGGAATCCCCCCCTTTTGTATTACCTGGTTAGATGATTGTGTGCCACCTCTATATTTTAAGCCACAAACTTATGTGTACTGTATAGGGGAGGTGGCCCTCGTCTTGGGACCGCTACCTGGTTCCCCAGTTCGTTAGTGATAATGGTAAAGCTACCAAGTCCCGGGGAGATTATGTGCCCCCCCTGTTTTTCTTTTTTGTTTCTTGTTTCTTTCTGCATTTCTGTTATGTTGGTAAATATGAAAACGGATGGCTTATTGTCTGATGTGAGATGCTTATAACAACACATGTTGTGATGTAATACCATGCCGTCCACAAATAAAGATTTTACAAAAAAATAAATATATAAAAGATTATATAAATATATATAAAAAATATATATTAAAAAATGGGAAAAATATTATTTAATTCCCCAATAAATTCCTAAAAAGGTCTGTATAAAAGGGAAATTTTTTGCAAGAAAACCCCAACAACAGACACACATATAAAAATGGGACTAAATATTAATTAATCCTCCTAGATCCATGTATGTAGAAAAATGCATACACATACATATACATGCAGGGCTTTTTTTCAGGGGGAACTTGGGGGAACTCAGTTCCACCACCTTTGGCTCAGACCCTTTGGTGCCTGCTCACCACAATCACTTGTAAACACAGAAGTCTGGTTTCTGTGTTTACAAGCAACAGCTCTGCACTCTGTGTGTAACCCCCTGAACTCTGCACTCTGTATGTAATGCAATCCTGGTATTTAATGCCCCTTTAAGACACTTCTACTGTTTTTGAAATCTGAACGGGGTGGTGGTTGAGTTCCTGCACCTATTTTCTGAGAAAAAAAGCTCTGTATACATGTATATACACATATACACGTATGTACACAAAGATACACACACATGGAAAGGGAACAGAAAATAAATAAAAATATATATGATGAAAAAGAAAAAAAAAATATATATATATATATATATATATATAAAAAATTTATGTGCGTATGTGTACAAACCGTGCAGGAAAACCCATACACAAAACACCCCATACATAAATCAACTGTTACTAATAAAGCAATTTATATCCCAATCGACGTTTAGGTCGAAAGGGGTATAGCATTTTAGGTCGTAGATCCAGCGAGTTTCTCGCGTGGATCTACTGCCTCGCCAATGAGGATTAAACCTGTCAATGGCTATGAAAGTCGTGCCCTTAGGATTTTTAGCGTGATGCTCCAAATAATGTTGTAAGACCGAATGCTTGGGAAAACCCTTCTTAAAGTGGAGTTCCACCCATAAATATAACATTACATCAGTAGTTTTAAAAAAATGTCATTAGTCCTTTAAGAAATTTTTTTTTTTTAGATGCCTTCAAAGTGTTGTTGCTAGGCAGAATAGCTAATCTTCCCTCTTCCTGCACCTAGGTGCTTAAGCTTCACCGCACAGACTCCGGGGAATGTAGTGGGTGTAACTTTCCAGGAGTCTGTGCACTCCCCAGTCTCGAAGAATCATGTGACTTGGACAGTACAGGTGCTGAAACCTGATCTGAAAACTAATACATTGCTTGTGCAGCACTGAGCATGTGCGAGATCTGCAAGGCTGAAATCCAGGAAGTCATACAGTCTGGCTTCATGATGCCCAACATTTAAGATGGCCCCATTCAATTTCTATTTTATAAAGTGTCTAAATGCTGTAACAACCTAACAAAACAGACCTTAGTTTACAGACTAACTTTACTAGAATACATTAAGCTTGTGTATTACAGGGGTATTTATATTTAAAAAGTGAAATTGTGGCCGGAACTCTGCTTTAATGTTTGCAATATGTCCGTTGATCCGAACGCTATAGCGCGTGTTGTGCAGCCAACATATTGGAGTCTGCAAGGACAAATCAACAGATAAACAACATTAAGAGAAGAACAGGTGATAAAGGTGTTAATATCATATACTCTACCCGTGATATGTGAATTAAATTGGCAGATTTTTCGGCATTTATTCTGATTGATGGTGCAAACATTACAATTGCGGCAGGGATGATAACCTTTTGATTTTTGAAAAAAGGAAACTCGATTGGGAGCATCCAGGATGTTGGGTGCCACTTGAAGTTTAAGAGGGGGAAACGCCTCTAAACACAACTTGTGGACGTTCAGGGAGTACTGGACCCAAAACCTTGTAATTTCTTAACACTCCCCAATGTCTGGTCAGGATCTTTTTAATATCCCGATGTTGATGTGAAAAGGTGGTAATCATGGAGAAACCAAAATCAACCTTTTGGGATGGAACTCTCTTATTAGTGGAAAGAATAGATGCTCGATTAATATTACCCACTTCTGCAATGACTGCATTTAAATCATTGGCCAAGTAACCTTTTTCCAGGAATCTCTCCCTCAGAACAGAGGCCTGTAAAAAGAAATCATCTTTAAGGGTACAGTTGCGCCTCAGACGGAGGAACTGGCTCTTGGGCACAGACCTAAGCCAAGAGGGATGATGACAACTCCCTTGTCCAATATATCCGTTCCTGTCCGTAGTTTTGAAAAAGGTGGACAAGTTAAAAGAACCATCCTTAACTTGTATAGTGAGATCCAGAAAATTGATTTTAATATTGCTGATCTCAAATTGCAAAGGCAATCCCCACCTGATTAGTGTTGAGTTCCTGCATGTAGAGAGTAAGTGACTCTAGGTCACCCTCCCATAGGAGGAGGATGTCGTCTATATATCTGCCCCAGAAGACCAGTTCCGGCCTCCTGTCAGAATAGACGACATCCTCCTCCCATTTGGCCATGAACAGGTTGGCCATGCTGGGCGCAAATTTGGCGCCCATCGCGACTCCCCTGTTCTGCAAATAATGAACACCACCGAACCAGAAGTAGTTGTGGGTCATCGCAAATTTTAATAAATTAGGGCTGTTACTGATCAAAATTTTTCTGTTCGATTAATCGACTAATTTCGATTAATTATAACACACATACAGATCCAACTACTTTTAGCTGATCTCCTTGCAGGCTGATTCCCAGTGCAGCTACCAACCACTGGAAAAATGGATAGCAGGACACAAAAAACACACAAAGGCAACGCTCAATGGGAATAGCATTAAAACTTTTATAGTCTTCAAGTAGGTAACCAAATAAATATTGCACTGGAGATAAAATTGATGTAGCTACATAAACTGTAAAAATGGTGCAAGTAATACCAAACGGTAGCAAAAGCAGTCATAAAAACATGTACCTACAGTAAGTATGATACTGGTATAAAAATGTGTACAACGATACCACTGCTGAATCCAGATGAGGAGAGGTTAACATCAGCCCGTCGGCATGTAAATGTCCAATGAAGGGAACTATCACAACTCCCAGTGGATGGCTGTAGAATCCCAGGTTGATAGAGGTAAGTGTAACAGCCCTTGCGTGTGGCAGATAGTAAGTCCCGCCAGCATGCAGATATGAAGGCACAGCAAAGGAGCCCTTCAGATGGACACGGCAAGCCCCGCCGGTGTCCGTGACATCACCGGATCTCCGACGGAACTCCCTGAAGGCCCAGAAGCCGGCGGAGAGGTGAGTACCAATCAAAAGAATTTTAATCGATCAAAAATATTTTGATCGATCAAAAAAATTAAAGATTAATCGATTAATTAAAAGTTAATTTGCACAGCCCTACAATAAATCCAAGATATACTCTTGCTGGGAAAAACTCAAAGTGGAATCTCTGTTGAGAAAAAGCTTCACAGCCTTCAATCCATGTTCATGGGAAATAATGGTGTACAAGGAGGCCACATCAGCAGTGGCTAGGATGTAATTCTCCTTGTGCACCATCCCCTCAAAGGTGCGAATAACCTGTGCAGAGTCTTTGATATATGACAGAGTAGCCGCCACCAAAGGCTGCAAAAAACCGTCTATATATTTCCCAACTCTCGAGGTTATGGAATCCAATCCACTTATGATGGGTCTCCCCGGAGGATTGGTCAAGCTTTTATGTACCTTTGGGAGAAAGTACATAATAGGTTTTTTAGGGGCAACAGGAACCAGAAAATCCCTCTCTTTCTTGTTGAGTAAGTTAGTGCGATATCCCTTATTAACAAGACTAACAAGCTCCTTTTTAAAAAGAAAAATAGGATCATGATGTAGCATGATATTGCAAGTAACTGTCCATATTAAAAAACGTGACGCGTTTCGCGAGGCTTAGCTCGCTCTTCAGGGGTAGATGCTTGTGGTATACCTAGAATGAAAAGATAAAGTATGTAATATGATATGAAGGGCACAGGGTAAGGGGGCCCTTGATATGGAAAACCCCATACTCACCAATGGACATAGCCAAAGACCAGCGCATGTGAGGCTCCCAATGCGGCGGTGGTGAGTGTCCTGCCAGGGAGCCGAGGAGGCGGGGCCAAACGGAAGGAAGGTACAGCATGGATGGAAATTGTGTATCCCCAACAGTCTCAAAAGGCTATGTTCATTGGTGAGTATGGGGTTTTCCATTTCAAGGGCCCCCTTACCCTGTGCCCTTCATATCATACTACATATTTTCATTCTAGGTATACCACGAGCATCTACCCCTGAAGAGCGAGCTAAGCCTCGCGAAACGCATCGGGTATACACATGATGCTTGTGCGTTTTTTTAATATGGACAGTTACTTGCAATATTATTTTACCCATTTTTTGTATTCTGTATGAATTGGCTCATGTTCATGACATTAATGTATGTACTGCTTTTTACTTGAATTAAATATATACTGTAATTACTCCTGTTATTTTATTGGCTCCATATTGCTCACCTCACTCAAAGTCCCAAGGGCGAATTTTTATTTTTTGACGGCTTCTGCTTTATATCCGTCATCCTGCTTGTCTCCATTTATGGCTTTCAGGAGGGTCCTCAGCAGCTTGCTTTGCGGTTCCTCTCACTCCCGCGAGCAGTGTGTCTGGTAAGTAGTCGCTTGGGACCTGTGAGAGACAGCTGGGGAATGCGGAGGTTGGAGAGGGGGGGAAGCGGCGGCTCTCAGTCCTCATGCATCCTCCGGTACATCGTTGCTCCGGATGCTCCGCTTGATAATGTATGGGTTCTGGGTAGGTATGGGGGGTGTCATCTACAGAGACACTGCTGCCTCTCACACTACGGGTCTCACACTACGGGTCTACCTTGACTCTTCCCGGGACAACGCTCGCACTCCAGCAGACACGATCAGGCCCCTCCCTCCATGAAGAGTGTTACGTCCTCATCCCATCAATTCAGCTCTGTGCTGTACATTATATACTCCACACACCTCCGTAATCTATATGCTCTTAACACAGGCAATGAGAGGGAGGCGCGAAGACTAGTCAACTTCTCAGCTCCTTCTGGGCTTCAAACACACAACGAAAAGAAAAGGGTTACATAAGTACAATAAGCACAGTTCTGTAAAGTTGCAGGTCCTGAGGTGAACAATACTAGTGTCTTTTGCTAGAAAATGGTGGGTCTCTCATTTGAAGAGTAGGTTTAAACTAGCTTGCATGGAGCAATAATCTTCTAGAATGTTCCATTAGATAAATATTTAAAAGAGAAAACTACTAGAGATGGCAGCTCCGACCAAGCATCCAGTGACACTAAAAAGGGAAATTGGTGTCTGCATGCAGTGTCAATATGGTGTCAAGAAGCATGTTGGGTTTGCACCCTCTCACCAATCCTCTGTGTGATGACACAACGATAATCCCAAGTGCTGATTCAGACTCCTGATGCTCCTAGCGATGTTGTAAGGCACTGGATCCCCTTCTGAGGGCTGATCGAAATGACTGGTAGCAAAACTCGTAAGGTAAAGAGGCAGCGGGTAACCTGGATGGATATCGCGATCCCTGGTGGCGTGGGTCGTCTCCGCTGAGCTGGGTGTTACTTGGGTCACCAATCAGGGTCCCTGAGCTGAATGGTGGTGGAACATGTGGGTGACACCGATTCTGGCTACCCTCTATCTTCTTGCAGCATTCTCCTGGTCGTCTCAGGAAAAATGTGTCTCTCTCTCTCTCTCTGGTGGAGTTCTACCACACAGTCTGGTCCCCTCACCACACTCTCTCTCCTGGCAGTCTCTGGAAAGGCTTGGCTTTCTCTCTTTCTAATAGGTCACACACTCTCTGGTGTCAGTGTGTGTGTCTCTCTCTCTCCCCTCCAAAATCCCTCACCACGTTTTTCTCTCACACTCCACACCCTGATGCTGGTATCTCAGCCCGCTCTCCTCACTCCCCTCAGATCTCCTTTCTCTGGCTTTCTCTATTTCTCCTCTCATTGGTTCCATCCCTCATCCAATAGGAAACAGGCAGGGAGCCTCATCAGCACGGATCAGTCTCTGTCTCTCACACTGCTGACAGGAGAATGTTGGGAGCCAAGAGGAGGAAGGAGACACTGACAGATCCTCTGTTGCTGTGGCACAGCCACTCCTGTCTCCTGTTGGGGCAGCGTGTGCCTCGATCGGGCGGAGGGGGAGGTGGAAGGAGACACTAACAGACCACAGCTCTCCTCCTCTCCTCACTCACATGCAGGTCATCAGGTCTTCTACTTTGGTGGTGCTCTGAGTGTGGGGGACCCCGCAACCACCCACAGCACAGCCGCTCTGGTCCCCTGTGAGTCTCCCTGCTCGTTTGAGCTGACGGGAGGTTGAGAAGGAGACAGTGGCAGCCCTGCAGGTGCTTGCAGTGTTCTCTGTGGGGGGGGGCTAAAGAGTGCGGGCTGTGGTGGCAGCTGGCACCTGCTACACACTCCCCGCACCAAAGAACCTTTGGTCCCCAAATGGGGGAAAGAGTCCATTTACAAATAATGTCCACAACCTTTTACATGCTTTCAAAATACAAGAGGGGGGAAAACAGGTTAGTATGTGTACGAAAACAGGCAATTTGCATGCATGTATGAACCTGGTAAGGGAAACTCCCACCATTTGTCATAAGAGGTAAGGTTGTCTTGCTCACAAGCTACTGATATTGGGATGGCCCACCTAGATGTGCCAGGGGGTGAGTTGGAGTCGCCCTCCACTAAATTAGTAGTGGGAAGACTTGGCAACTTGTGAATTCTCTGTGATTTGATAGCTTCTTCAGAACTTTTGCCCAAAGTATTGTAAGTCAGCCTTTTTGGCAGGTGAATGGTTTGCTTTCCTCTCTGCTCTTTGGGCTCAGATGTTCCTGGTATAGTAGCCTCTTCTTCTGATGCTACAGAAGATTGAAGAGCTTCTATGTCCTCTTCATTTGGGGAACTCAAAAAGTCTCCTTGGCTTGCCAAGGGTCCTCTCTGGAGGAAGAACTCCGGAGCCTCAGACCTGAGGATTCCTGCATCTGCTTCTCTGGGAGAAAGAGGAGTGACAGTCTTTGACAACGTAGACTGCCACAGCCAGTCCATGCCCATTTCTTCACCCTCACTGTCTTCTGCATCCATGTTTGGTGGCGATTGGGACCTGGTTACTGGAGGTGATTCCTGAGAGGTGGTTTAAGTAGGCTGTTGATTTGATTGATAAGGTATACCAACAGCTTCTGATAAAGATAAGCAATGTTTCTAGTGCCAGGTCTTTAGTTGGCCTGTGCTTCCTTCTGGGCGAATCTGGTATACTGGCAATCCTGGCAACTGCTTGCAGATGATCTGGGCTGTGACTTCCACCGATCAGCCAGTTTGTGTTTCCCAGGGATGCCCAAGTTCCTCAGTAACACTGTGGCACCATCGAGGTATGATCTAAAGAGGTGCCAAATGCTAAGTCCACCGGCTCCCTACCAAACATCATCCTATATGGTGAATAGCCCCATGGCATCGTTTTCAGTGCCATTATAGGCATGTAAAATAGCTGCAATGTGCCTGCTCCAATGCTGTTTCTTTTCAACAGTAATGCCGTGTACACACGACCGTTTTTCATGACGAGAAAAATTTAATTTTTTAAACTGGTCATGAAAAATGATCGTGTGTATGCTCCAGAGCATTTTTCTCAACGAGAAAAATGGGCGAAAAAATTTAGAACCTGTTCTATTTTTTCTCGTCGTTAAAAACGGTCATGTGTATGCTTTAACGAGGGGGGGGGGGGAACACGCACGCTCATAAGCAAGTTATGAGATGGGGAAATTAGCCAAAGCAGCCCAAAGGGTAGCGCCATTCGAATGGAACTTCCCCTTTATAGTGCCGTTGTACATGTTGTACGTCACCGCGCTTTGCTCAAGCATTTTTTTCACGAACGTGTGTATGCAAGGCAGGCTTGAGAGGAATCACGACAAATCACGTCGAGAAAAACTTTTTTTTGCATGACATGAGTAACGGTCGTGTGTACGAGGCATAAGAGTCCCAAGCATATCCAGGAGGGTGCAATTAAAGTGTTCTAACAGGTCTAACAGTTTTTTAATGAGTCTACTCTCAAAGTCTCTCCCCTGGTTAGAGTGAATACGCTGAGGTAGGACGTAGTGGATAAGTGGATAAAGAACTTCTCTACCAGAATTTTGGCCACTGAAGATGTTTGTTGGTCTTTAGTTGGGAATGCCTGGGCGTACCGGGTGAAGTGGCCGGTCACCACCAGAACATTTCCCTGTCCACTTGAGTCAGGATCCAGACACAGAAAGTCAATACACACTAATTCTAGTGGTCCTTGACTTTGTAGCTGGCCCATTGGGGCAGCTCTGTGGGGCAGAGTCTTCCTCTGTATACACCGTATGCAGCAGTGACAGTATCCCTCAACTTCAGACCGCATACAGGGCCAAAAGAACTGGTCTTGCACCAGTTTGATTGTCTTCTCCTCTCCACAGTTTCTCTATGCTTTCTTGGTAAGAATAGCTGCCACTTATCTTCAGGATCATCTGATGAACCCCTTCGGTAGACCACCCCATTGCATAACTGCAGTCAATCCCATCCCTTGTGTACTAGTCGTGCTCCTGTTGGAGAATCAGTTAGCAGTAGATTTGGGCGTTGGCCCTCCAGAACCTTCAGTGTTAAACTACAGAGGGGATCTGCTATCTGAGGACAGGAGCTGGAACACTGGACTGGGACCAGGAACAGACAGGCACAGTTCCGCAGACTGGAACAGCTTGAAGTGGAACCAGGAACAGACAGGAACTGTTCAGCAGACTGGACTGGACCCAGGAACAGACAGGAACCGTGCAGCAGACTGGACTGGAACCAGAAGCAGACAGGAACCGTGCAGCAGACTGGAACAGACTAGACTGGAACCAGGAGCAGACAGGATGGTCAGACAGGCCGGGTCGGTTATCAGGCGGTTGGTAAAGGTACAGAGGTGCAGGCAGAAGAATAGTCAGAACAGACCAAGGATCAGCTGCAGGCGGATGGCTGGAATAGTCACAAGTAAGCTGGGGTCTTTCACAGGTCAAATCACAGATCAGGCAGGCTTAAATAACCCGCCTGGTGCCAACAGAGGTGCGCGCACGCACATGCGAGGTTGCACCCATGATCAGGAACCAGAGAGTCTGAGGCGCCTGTTTCTGGCAGAATATTCATGACATTGCCTCCGGCTGCCCTTCCGGGCAAACTTTTCAGGATGAGACCTTTTAAAGGACTGTACCAGACTCTTATGCCGCGTACACACGACCGTTTTTCATGGCGAGAAAAAAGTGCCATTTTTTTAAATTGGTCATTAAAAACGACTATGTAGGCTCCAGAGCATTTTTCTCGACGTGAAAAAAGGGCATTAAAAATTTAGAACATGCTCTATTTTTTCACATTGTTTTTCACGCCATGAAAAACAGTTGTGTGTATGGTTCAATGACGGGGAAAAAAAACGTGCATGCTCAGAAGCAGGTTATGAGAAAATAAATTTGCATAATCAGCCCAAAGGGTGTCGCCAATCGAATGGAACTTCTCTTCTATAGTGCCGTCGTATGTGTTGTATGTCACCGCGCTTTGCTTGAGCATTTTTTCCACGATCGTGTGTATGCAAGGCAAGCTTGACAAGAATCACGTAGAGAAAAACATCTGTGTATGTGGCATGGGATGTTCCCCTCAGGCTCCCAAGAATTTTTTTCAGGTTCATACCCCTTCCACTTAATCAGAATGGTTCTGGTTCCTTTTCCTCCTGTAATCCAGGATAGCCTCCACTTCAAATTCCTCTTCCCCGTCTATAATGACAGGGTTAGGAATAACAGTACTTCAACTTGGGAAAGGATTGGAAATAGAAGGTTTCAACAGTGACACATGGAATAGTGGATGGATCTTCAGTGAGTCTGGGAGTTCCAGTTCGTAAGCCACTTCATTGATCTTCCTTCTAACCGGGAATGGTCCCAAGAACTTGGGGCCCAGCTTCTTCGAGAGACATGCCATCCTTAAGTTCACTGTGGAAAGCCACACCAGGTCGCCGGGTACTAGTGTTAATTTGCCTCGTCTTTTCCTGTCAAGTGTTATCCTGTTGTGCTCCTGAGTCCTGGTCATGGTTTTCTGCAAAAGTTGGTTATTGGAAGAGAAGAAGTTTATTTTTTCTTGAACTGCTGGTACCATACATTCGGGAAGGGAGTTGGGCAGAAACGAAGGGTGAAATCCAAAGTTGGCGAAGAATGGGGTCTGTTTGGTGACGGAGTGAATGTAATTATTGTAGGCAAATTTGGCCAATGGAAGCAAGGACATCCAGTCATTTTGAGCAAAAGAAGAGAAACAGCGCAGATACTGCTCGGGAGTTTGGTTAGTCCTCTCAGTTTGCCCATGTGTCTGGGGGCGATAAGCAGAGGAAAATGACAGTTCAATATCCAGAGTCTCATGCGGCGTACACACGGTAGTTTTTCGGCATGAAAAAAAAAGAAATTTTTCAGCATGTCCAAAAAAATACGTTTTTCCAACTTCACCATTAAAAACGATGTTTCCCACACAACATTGTTTAAAAAAAATTATTAACAAAGCGCGGTGACGTACAAAACACATACGAAGGCACTCTGAAGGGGAAGTTCTATTCTCCTTTGGGCTGCTTTTAGCTGATTCCTTGTTAGTAAAAGACAATACACGCTTTTTTGTCTGTTACAGCGTGATGAATGTGCTTACTCCATTTTGAATGGTAGTTTTACCTGAATGAGCGCTCCCGTCTCATAACTCGCTCAGCCCCTGAAATGGCACATGCGCGGGTTTAAAACGTCGTTTTAGCCCCCACACGATCATTTTTTACAACCCGAAAAACGACATTTTAAAAAACGACATTAAAAAATGCAGCATGTTCAAATTTTCAGAAGCCGAAAAACAATGTGAAGCCCACACACAATGATTTTAAATGACGTTTTTAAAAACGTTGTTTTTTTTCATGTCGAAAAACGACCGTGTGTACGCGGCATCACAGAGGGACCTCCAGAATCGGGAGGTAAACTGTACCCCCTGATCTGAGACGATGTTGGCTGGTACCCCGTGGAGTCTGATGATTTCTTTAATAAATGCCTGTGCCATTTCAGGGGCGTGGCTTTCATCGCAACAAAGTGTGCCAACAGACGATCAACTACCACAAAGATAGTGGTATGATCTTCTGCCGGGGGTAGTTCAACAATAAAGTCTATGGATAACATCCTCCATGGTCTGGAACAGGCAAAGGTTTTAGTAGCCCCCAGGTCTTGGTTCTGTGAGTCTTATTCCTGGTGTGTCATAGAAATATTAATATCGCACGTAAATAATTAAAATAAGCTATAAAAACCTTGTTGTCTATATAAAAATTAAAAACAAAGAATAGCGCTGCGAAAAAGAGAAAAGGGATTACATTTATTGATACAGAGAAGAAACTTGTATTAATCCAATATTTACAACTATAACATAACCGATACCACCTTTAAAACCAAGATGATATCCAAGGCACACAATTATACAAACAGTAAGATGGCTAAAACGGATACATCAGTATCTCAAGACAAGTCATAGGAAAGGAAAAGTTACAGAGATTAATCTTAGGCCCAATCTTAAGATAGGGGGGGAGAGAGAGAGAGAGAAATAGAGAGAGAGGGAGAGAGAGATAGAGAGAGGTAGAGAGAGAGAGAGAGAGAGAGAGAAGGAGAGAGATTACATCACCATGTCTAGGTCAGCTCATCCATCATAATTCAGTCTGACCACCAGTCAAGCTAGGACTGGTTTTATACCCCTCAGATTTTATTTTCCCGCTCTAAGAATTCAAAAACCCTCTGATCTGATTGGTTGAATATGTGTCTTTTCAGAATGACACATAAGGACCCCCCACCCAGTAACCCCCTGTTGTCACATCCCCTTGACATAGGAACGGTCTTGGAGTTTGCATATTTATCAATAACAAAACTTCTCTTGTGAACACTACCTCATCCAGTTCCCACAATTAGCATATCACAGGACCCCTGGCTTATGGAGACGCATTGTCTGGCCGAGCCCTATACATACACACCTGGTATAATTGTCTAATTAACACAGTCAATCTAAATGTGGTCTTCAATCAGACAGGAGATGACAGGAACTCCTTTTAATACAATGAGGGGTCACTTCCTATCAGAAATTAAATTATAACTGTAAAGTCATATACAGCTACATTTGACCACATATATATTTCATATATACATGTGTGCATATATACATATACATGCGCCCAAACACACACACATTGTATATATATATATATATATATATATATATATATATACACACACACATACACACACCCGCACACATTCATCAGGGACATGGTGGTTGAATTCAAGATATGAATATGAAGATGTTCAACATATCCATTACAGGTGCAAGTTGTGTCTATAGTATGCCTGTAAAGTAGCGCATGTTTCTCTGCACAAAATGACATTTGTAAAGGAAAAAAAGTAATTTAAAACTACTTGCGGCTATAATGAAATGTCGGGTCCTGGCAATACAGATCAAAGTCATTGAAAAATAAAAAAGAAATAAATGCGTGGGGGTTGAACATGCGTGGCATGTTCGACCCGAACTTAAAGCTCATACCTATATACCATACATGGGGATGAATCCTGAAATGGTGATATACAGTACATGGGGATGAATCCTGAAATGGAGACATACCATACATGGGGATCAATCCTGAAATGGTGACATACCATACATGAGGATCAATCCTGAAATGGTGATATACAGTACATGGGGATGAATCCTGATATACTGGCATACCATACATGGGGATGAATCCTGAAATGGTGACATGTGTGAAATACAATACATGGGGATTAGGGATGAGCTGCCCCCCCGGTTCAGTTCGCATCAGAACCTTCGAACGGACCGAAAGTTAACGCAAACTTTAGAACGCCGTTAAAGTCTATGGGACTCAAACGTTCGAAATCAAAAGGGCTAATTTTAAAGGCTAATATGCAAGTTACTGTCCTAACTGTCCTGCCCCAGGGAACATGTATCAATGCAAAAAACAAAGTTTTAAAAACTTCAGTTTTTCGGGAGCAGTGATTTTAACCACTTAAGCCCCGGACCTTTAGGCAGCTAAATGCCCAGGCCAGGTTTTGCGATTCAGCACTGCGTCGCTTTAACAGACAATTGCGCGGTCGTGCGACGTGGCTCCCAAACAAAATTGGCGTCTTTTTTCCCCCACAAATAGAGCTTTCTTTTGGTGGTATTTGATCACCTCTGCGGTTTTTATTTTTTGCGCTTTAAACAAAAATAGAGCGACAATTTTGAAAAAAATGCAATATTTTTTACTGTAATAAATATCACCCAAAAACATATATAATTTTTTTTCCCTCAGTTTAGGCCGATACGTATTCTTCTACCTATTTTTGGTAAAATAAAAATCGCAATAAGCGTTTATCGATTGGTTTGCGCAAAATTTATAGCGTTTACAAAATAGGGGATATTTTTATTGCATTTTTATTAATTTTTTTTTTTTACTACTAATGGCGGCGATCAGCGATTTTTTTCGTGACTGCGACATTATGGCGGACACTTCGGACAATTTTGACACATTTTTGGGACCATTGTCATTTTCACAGCAAAAAATGCATTTGAATTGCATTCTTTATTGTGAAAATGACAGCTGCAGTTTGGGAGTTAACCACAGGGCGCTGAACGTGTTAGGCTTCACCTAGTGTGTGTTTACAACAGTAGGGGGGGTGTGGCTGTAGGTCTGATGTTATCGATTGTGTCTCCCCTATAAAGGGGATGACACGATCGATGCGCCGCCACAGTGAAGCACGGGGAAGGCTTGTTCACATATGGCTCTCCCCGTTCTTCAGCTCCGGGGAGCGATCGCGACGGAGCGGCTGTAAACGAATAGCCGCGCCGTCGTCCCGGATCGCTCCCCGAGGTAAGCCGCCCGCCGCGAAGGGGGTCCCGATCAGACCCCCGACCCGCGGAAAGGCAAGGACGTATATATACGCCCATCTGCCTGTCCGTGCCATTTTGCGGACGTAAATAGTCGTGCGGCGGGCGTTAAGTGGTTAATGATGCTTAAAGTGAGAAAAACAAGTGAAATATTCCTTTAAATGTCTTACCTGCTGGGTGTCTATAGCATGGCTCAAAATTTCAAGTCCTGAACTACTAGCCAGGCCTTAAGAGTTACTCGCCACCAGTTGCCCCACCCAAACCCTGCCCCACCCAAACCCTGCTCCGCCCCTAAACATGCCCACGCCTCCTCCAGTACATGCCTACCTCCAATGCCTCTCCCAGTACAGCATGTGTTCTGTCAAGGATCTGTCCGTATCAAATGGCTTTTGGGTTCTGACTTTGGCTGTACTGTGCGTTACAAACTATAACCCAGTACAGCCATAACAAAGTAAGCACCCAACAGCAATATGACACACTGTGACAGATCCATTACAGAGCACATGCTGACTGTGCTGCCTGCATGAGTATCATAATGCTGATGATCATAACATGCCATGCTGTGTGTAAGCGATATTCAGTGAGGAGTCTATCCTCTGTGCTCCACTCACTGTGTGTACTGCAGCCACGGTGTCCAGGTTCTTGCTTCCTTGCCAGCCACAGAGCCGCCTGTGCCTCACATCAGTCTCGGCAGTCGGCACATGAGGACGGGAGGTGGAGCGGAGGCATCGTAGTATTACTCTGCCAGAGAAGGCAGTGAGTAGCGGCAGCTGGGACTAATTAAAAAGCAGAGCAATGTGCGGTACGGTCTTATGTACATCCGCCCGAAAAACAAAAAATAGTCCGACCACTGCGCTCAACTCCATGTAATTTCACCCCCTTTTCTTAAGCAAGTAGTAGCGGAGGACGGGGGTGAAGTTTAGAAAGCTCTATTTTTTAATAGCCAGAAATTACCGTATTTATCGGTGTATAACACGCGCCGGCGTATAACACGCACCCTAATTTTAAGAGGGAAGTTTAAGGAAAAAAACATTCCACAGCCTCTTTTACATTCCAAAGCCTTCCCTGCAGATTACACAGATCAAAGCATCCACTGCACATTACACAGACCAAAGCATCCCCTGCACATTACACAGACCAAAGCATCCCCTGCACATTATACAGACCAAAGCCTCCCCTGCACATTACACAGACCAAAGCCTCCCCCCTGCACATTACACAGACCAAAGCCCCCCCCTGCACATTACACAGACCAAAGCATCCCCTGCACATTATACAGACCAAAGCCTCCCCTGCACATTACACAGACCAAAGCCTCCCCCCTGCACATTACACAGACCAAAGCCCCCCCCCTGCACATTACACAGACCAAAGCCCCCCCCTGCACATTACACAGACCAAAGCCTCCCCTGCACATTACACAGACCAAAGCCTCCCCTGCACATTACACAGACCAAAGCCTCCCCTGCACATTACACAGACCAAAGCCTCCCCTGCACATTACACAGACCAAAGCCCCCCCCTGCACATTACACAGACCAAAGCCTCCCCCTGCACATTACACAGACCAAAGCATCCCCTGCACATTACACAGACCAAAGCCTCCCCTGTACATTACACAGACCAAAGCCCCCACCCCCCCTTGCACATTACACAGATCCCTGCAAATTATGTAGCTCCTCTTTACATTACACAGCATTTTCCCCCTGCACATTACACAGCTCCTTTACATTTCACAGCCCCCTTGCACTCCCAGGAGACCCCCCCAGTCTCCTGGGTCAGCACTTCCAGCATACTCTAAAGTTTTAAAACAATCACTCGTACATACTGTGTCATTCTGTGTACTTCTCGGCTGGTCACATGATCGCTCTCCTCTGTTTCATGTGACCGCTCTCCTCCATTCTTAGACTACACTCGGAGGAGGAGGAGGAGCTTCCACTTGAACACAAGTGGAAGAGTTAAAAACCAGGAGTTTAAAACAAGAGTTAAGACAGGAGTCTTCTAAACTGTAAGTAACATCTTAATCTTCAGACAAGTAATTATATTGTAACTGGGAAATGAGTGCTAGCAGGGTTGAAGGTTTTGCTCAGTGCACAGTGTGTCACATGTATGCAAAATTGGTGCAACAGCTCCAGGATGGATACTGCTGTGACAGATGTGAGCAGGTTGCCCTTCTGGAAGCTCGCATTAGAGATCTGGAGGAGCAAGTTGCAACACTGGGTAGAAATGACAACCTTGAAAGGGGTCCTCTGCTCGCTGAGCAGGTGGTCAGTAAGGTTGATGTGGAGGGTGGAGCGGCAAGTCAGGATTATCAGATAGGGAGATGGGTTAATGTAGTTAGAGGGAGTGGAAGGAGTGTGAAGAAAGGGAAGGCCAGTCCTGTATTTGTGCATTAAAACAAATTTGCCAAGTTGGGTGATGATGTGGAGGTGGCAAACACAGAGGTGGCAGCCCTAGATGTTACAGCTGGGAGAGCAACCTATCTAGTAGAGGTGGGGAGGGGAGTGCAGGTAGGCCTAGACAGTTGGTGGTAAAAGGGGATTCTATAATCAGAAGGACTGATAGAATAATTTGTCGCCAGGATCGCCTCAAACGAATGGTTTGCTGTCTCCCTGGTGCCAGGGTTCGGCATGTGGTGGACCGGGTTGATAAATTACTGGGAGGGGCTGGGCATGACCCAGCTGTCTTGGTACACGTTGGAACCAATGACAGTATACATGGAAGGTGGAGGCTCCTTAAGAATCAATTTAAAGAAGAAGCGTGGGAACCCTAAAGCAATATATGTCTGGATATTTGAAGAACGACAGAACCATGGAGAGGGGGAGGGGTGATGGAATTTCGGATTCTCCGGGGTTCTTTTTTTTTTTGTTTGTTTGGTTCCTGTTTTTCATGGAAGTCCTCCCCGGGAAATAGAGGGGGAAAGAGATAGGTATGACTGATGTATATGATAAATGTTGATTAAAAGGCAGCAAGGGAAGTATAAGAATAGGCAGGACAGCTATCATGGATGTATTATTGTTATAGACTTTAAATCGAAAAAAAAAAAAAAATGTTACAAAGAATATAACAGGATATGTAAAAAGGAAATCAAGCATGCAAAAATTCAAAACGAACGACAGATTGCAAAAGATAGTAGGACAAACCCCAAAAAGTTATTTAAATATATTAATAGTAAAAAGGTGAAGTCTGAGCATGTAGGCCCCTTACAAAATAATCTAGAGTGGGTGACTGGGGACAAGGAGAAGGCAAATGTATTAAATGCTTTCTTCAGCTCTGTGTATACAAAGGAGCATGGGGGAGGGGCTCATGTCCAAAATGGGGGGTGGGAGTGACACAGCCCCAAATCCACAATGGCTCAAAAGTGATATGGTCCAGAAATATTTAGACAGAATAAAGGTGGATAAAGCACCTGGACCTGATGGCATCCACCCACGGATCCTAAAAGAATTGAGCTCTGTAATTTCAAAGCCACTGTATCTAATATTTAGGGACTCATTAATGACAGGAATAGTACCACTGGATTGGCATAGAGCCAATGTGGTGCCCATATTTAAAAAGGGAACAAAGTCTTTGCCAAGTAACTATAGACCTGTTAGTTTAACTTCTATAGTTGGGAAGATACTGGAACGTTTAATAAAAGACCACATGGATGAGTTCTTGCTAGAAAAAAAATATTTAAGCAACAGACAGCATGGATTCATGAAATACAGAAGTTGTCAGACAAACCTGATTTCCTTTTATGAAGAGGTAAGTAAAACCCTGGACAGAGGAGTGGCTGTGGACGTGGTATACTTGGATTTTGCAAAAGCGTTCGATACAGTTCCACACACACGGCTCATGTGTAAGGTAAGGTCTACAGGATTGGATATATCAGTTTGTAAATGGATAGAAAACTGGCTAAAAGACAGAATTCAGAGAGTCGTGGTTAAAGTGGAGGTTCACCCAAAAATCTATTTTTAACATTACATTCAGCCGAGTTGTCCTAATGACAATCGGCTGTTTTATTTTTTTCGTACATACCTTATTTTCACCGCCGCTTCCGGGTTTGTCTTCTGCGGGACTGGGCATTCCTATCTGATTGACAGGCTCCGACCGTCGCATACTACGCATCACGAGTTGCCGAAAGAAGCCGAACGTCGGTGCACAGACGCCGTATAGAGCCGCACCGACGTTCGGATTCTTTCAGCAACTCGTGACGCGCTGTATGCGACGGTCGGAAGCCTGTCAATCAGATAGGAAAGCCCAGTCCCGAAGAAGACATACCCGGAAGCGGCAGTGAAAGTCGGTATGTACGGGAAAAAAAAAACAAAACAGCCGATTGTCATTAGGACAACTCGGCTGAATGTTATGTTAAAAATGTATTTTTGGGTGAACCCCCCACTTTAATGATTCTTACTCTGAATGGTCAAAGGTTATCAGTGGTGTACCCCAAGGTTCAGTGCTGGGACCCTTACTTTTTAATATCTTTATAAATGATATTGGGTCTGAGATCAAAAGTAACATTTCTGTCTTTGCAGATGACACCAAGCTATGCAGTGGAATAACGTCCTTACAGGATGTCTCCAATTTACAAGCCGACCTCAATGCTCTGTCTAATTGGGCGACTATGTGGCAGATGAGGTTTAATGTTGATAAATGTAAAGTTATGCACTTGGGGGCTAAGAATATGCATGCATCATACATGTTAGGGGGAGTACAACTGGGAGGATCTGTAGTGGAGAAGGATCTGGGGGTTTTGGTAGATCATAAGCTCAATAATGGCATGCAATGCCAAGCTGCGGTTTCCAAAGCGAGCAAAGTCCTGGAGAACTTGAGAAAGTGCAGAGAAGGGCAACCAAACTAATAAGAGGAATGGAGGAGCTCAGCTATGAGAAAAGATTAGAAGAACTCAATTTATTCACTCTTGAGAAGAGGAGAATAAGGGGGGGATATGATCAACATGTACAAATATATAAGGGGTCCATATAGTGAACTTGGTGTTGAGTTATTCACTTTACGGTCAACACTGAGGACAAGGGGGCACTCTCTACGTCTAGAGGAAAAGAGATTTCATCTCCAAATATGGAAAGGTTTCTTCACAGTAAGAGCTGTGAAAATGTGGAACAGACTCCCTCCAGACGTGGTTCTGGCCAGCTCAGTAGATTGCTTTAAGAAAGGCCTGGATTCTTTCCTAAATGTACAGAATATAACTGAGTACTGACATTTATAGGTAAAGTTGATCCAGGGTAAATCCGATTGCCTCTCGGGGGATCAGGAAGGATTTTTTTCCCCTGCTGTAGCAAATTGGATCATGCTCTGCTGGGGTTTTTTGCCTTCCTCTGGATCAACTGTGGGTATGAAGTGGGGTGTATGGGATTGTATTGTGTTTTTTATTTTGTTTATTTATTTATTTTTTGTGGTTGAACTGGATGGACTTGTGTCTTTTTTCAACCTGACTAACTATGTAACTATGGAAGAGGAGAGTGGCCAGTGATAATAAGGTATGTGCGGGCTAGTGCGGACAGTGATTTGTTAATCTTTATAGTATGCCAGCGGGCTATCCCAGGGCTAGGAGAGGCGGGACGGCCAGCATGACACCACCGCCCAATCCCCACCCACCCTGGGTGGGGATGTGTGGCAGGAGGGTGAAAGGGGCGGACCTAGGCGGCTGACTGTATGAATTGCAATATCCTCGCTGCGAGCCTGTGCGCAGCGGAGAGACACATGGTATGCATTCCTGTAATAGCACAGCCCTGTCATTACTCGCTCTCCTCATTTGTTTACTCGCCAAATGCGAGTAGGCGAGTGCAAATTTTGAGCCCTGTCTATAGTAAGCCTGTGAAGTGGCACATGTTTCCTGTGTTTAGAACTGTCCCTGCACATTTAAAACTGCTTGCGGCTTTAATGTAATGTCTCATCCCGGCAATATGGATGAAAATCATTGAGAAAAATGGCATGGGTGAAACAAGGATTTGTGATAAAGCATCAGTGGAGAGGAGACACCCTTTTCCCATATTAACTCTTACAGGAGAGAATTTCCCTTCCTAGGGGCAGATTTCCTCTCACTTCCTGTTGTCTCCTTCCGTTTGCAAGTAGGAGTCATTTGTAAGTTGGATGTTTGAAAGTAGGGGCCTGCCGTATATACTCTGCAGAAATTTGGGCCTTAGTTGCCACAACATTGTAAGCCCTCACAGTTAGTATTGGTGGGCGCTGGAACGCCCTGCTGTGAACTATTATATTAAGAATCGTAATTACATGCCATTGTTGAACAATGGTAGAAAAATTGGGCCTTTGGTGGTGGTGGTGGTGTTACCACAACACTGTAAGCCCTCACAGTTACTCTTAGTGGGCGCAGAAATGGGCCCTTCTGTGAAATATCAGATCAAGAATTGTAATTACATGCCCCTGTTGAACAGGGGCAGAAAAATTGGGCCTTAGGCACTGGTTCCACAACACAGCAACCCCTCACAGATACTCTAGGTGGAGCGCAGGAATGAGCCCTGCTGCAAAGTGTTGCATTAATAAATTGTAATTACACGCCCCTGTTAAACAGGGGCAGACAAATAGGACCTTAGGCACTGGTGCTGGTGCCACCACACTGCAATTCCTTTACAGATACAAAAAATAAGGGTGGGGAAGAATAGGGAAGGGAAGGACAACTAAGACACAAAGGGGGAGGAAAAAGGAAATGAGAAGAAAAAGAGGGGAAAAAGGAAGGGGAGGGGAGGGGGATTTGTTAGAGAGGGGGGAAGGAGGAAAAATATAAGGAACGTGAGGAAGAGGGGGAGGGGACAAGATACACTAGGGAAGAGCACTCACATAAGCCACATCCGTATATAGTAGAGACAAGGAAAAACACAAACACTGAAGTGAGTGGTAGTCGGACTTTGAGGCAAGACGGAAGTATGTCTAAAATATATTATTTATTACAAAAATAGAAAATATTTATTACAGCATAGATGGAAATACAATAAAAAAACATATAAATTATTGATTAATTAATTATGAACAAATCCTTTGAAGTCGCCTACGCGTTTCGCCGTTGGGCTTCCTCAGGACGAGACAAGAAGGATTTTTTGCGGTATACAAATATTGTTTTCAGCATCTGAAACGATATGTATCAAGTTAGTACAGCATAAAGACAATTTTAATGGTTTTACAAACATTGACAACAGAGTTTAAAACACACATATATACATGTACATACAACATGGTTACATCACCTAACACATCATGGTGGATGTGTCCATCCAAAATAGTTAGGGCATTCCTTGGGTAGGTGCCAAAGAAATCTATTTCATTTACTATCGATTGTATCAGAGTAATTGATGATCATCTATTGGGTAGAAAAAATATATAGGAAATTATATAGACTATGCTTATGTGGGAGCAATCGTATAAAGGAAAAAAGAAAGAAGAAAAAAAGGGGGGGAGGGGAAAAAGGAGAGTAAAGAAACAGAAAGAAAAAAAGGGGGTAAAAGCGAATTTAAGCCAAACTTTGCGGACATATAACTAATTTACATACCGATAGTCCTAGTTAGTTACACCTATGGTGATAGTCCCATGATGTCAAAGATTGTATAGTAAAATGGTGTATTGATGCAGCACGGTAACAACCAGCAGCAGGTGGGTAGGGGTGTTGCCGAACAATCAACAGGCAATCATATACCCCATTCTCTAAAAGAATGTAAAAAATATAAAAGTTAAGAAAATAATTATCTATAGCAGTCAACTATAAGTGTATACGCAATATGGTTGCAGGGTAGCATGGCAGCCATAGTAAAACCAAGGATAATAATAGACGAATATATACCCAAGATATCCAATAATGGAAATGCAACTGGGGCAAGATTTCACGGAGTCAGATATAGGCAGTAGTGCAGTAGGAATCCAATTATGGTCCGCACTTTAGGGCAATAAAGCCCAAAAAGCCAAGGCGCTCCTGGGGAGCAAAGTAAAAATGAACAAACAATTCATTCAGATGAAACAATGTGTAAGCAAGTATAGTCAAAGCACAAACAAAGAGAGCTCCTTGATGACTTACTGTGATAAGCCGAGATTCACGTGTGCCCCAGGGTAGCAGCCAGCGATGTGTACACGGATCTCAATGTGAGCCGAGTTTAAATACCCTAAGGCGACGGCGTGGCGTAATGACGTCACTATACCACGCCGCAGCGTCGCCGGCGCATAAACACAGAAGTGTCCATGGGTGGAGCCTGTTCCACAGCATCATGACGCTTATGCGTCCATTACAGGCTTGGTGCCTGTTGTATGCTGGGAGGCCATTCATTGCCGGTGGGTGGCGCCATGTATCCACGGAGACATACACGCCTACAAGCCCGCAGATCATCAATTACTCTGATACAGTCGATAGTAAATGAAATCTATTTCTTTGGCACCTACCCAAGGAATGCCTTAACTAGTTTAGATGGACACGTCCACCATGATGTGTTAGGTGATGTAACCATGTTGTATGTACATGTATATATGGGTGTTTTAAACTCTGTTGTCAATGTTTGTAAAACCATTAAAATTGTCTTTATGCTGTACTAACTTGATACACATTGTTTCAGATGGTGAAAACAATATTTGTATACCGCAAAAAATCCTTCTTGTCTCGTCCTGAGGAAGCCCAACAGCGAAACACGTAGGCGACTTCAAAGGATTTGTTCATAATTAATCAATAATTTATATGTTTTTTTATTGTATTTCCATCTATGCTGTAATAACTTTTTCTATTTTTGTAATAAATAATATATTTTAGGCATACTTCCGTCTTGCCTCAAAGTCCGACTACCACTCACTTCGGTGTTTGTGTTTTTCCTTGTCTCCTTTACAGATACTCTAGTTGGAGAGCAGGAATGAGCCCTGCTGCAAGGTACTGCATCAAAAAATGTAATTATATGTAACAGGGGCAGAAAAATTGGACCTTAGGCACTGGTGCCGGTGCCACAATACTGCAACCCCTCACAGATACTGTAGTTGGAGCGCAGGAATGAGCCCTGCTGCAAAGTATTGCATCAAAAATTGTAATTACACGCCCGTTAAACAGGGGCAGAAAAATTGGGCCCAAGCCACTGGAGCCAGAACCAAAATGTTCTTACAAGCTATGAGCATGATCATTGAGGAGGAAGAGGATAGTCACTCAGCATAACAGGATAGTCACTCAGCATCAACATAGGCAGTCTTAAAGGGATATGACATTTAAAAAAAAAATATCTTGATCATACATCATGGGACACAGAGCCTTAATTACTTAATGGGTTATGTAGTCACCACAGGTGATTGGACACTGGCAAACCCAATTAAAATTTAGTTCCTCCCCTATATAACGCCTCCCAAATGGAGAGTACCTCAGTTTTTTCGCCAATGTTAAGGTGGTTGGTTACGTTCAACATGTGGAAAGTTACATTCAGCGCCAAACAAATAATATAAAATTAGCTAAAATACAAAAGCTGCTCCTCAAAAACAATACGGATTGTGATAAATGAAAAAATGTAGAGGGCGCTAGACCACTCAGTGATACTAAATATTAAACCAAAGTGATCCTGTGAAAAAATAGTTATAATTATGTAACTATGTAACTATTTAAAAAAATATATATAATAAAAATATGGCATCTTAGATGGGATGTTGGTCCCAGTGATGGTGCTGACAATTTACAATCCATTGAAGAATGGTACCAGTTTTTTAACGCTTGCGAGCAAAAACTGATGCAATTTATGATCCAAAGGCGCAAAGCCAAAAATATAATCTTGGAAACTAAAATTGCAGATTTAAAAAAGAAAATGGAGCCTCATAAAACCAGTAGTGAATACGTAGAAAAATCAAAACTCTTACAAATACATTTGTCCAAATACGACGGTGAAATAAAAAATAAAAAAATAAAAAAGTATCAGCGAGGTATTAAAGATTCTGAAGAAAACCGGGTATATAAATGGCAAGAGACTTTCCAAATAGGTCTTTCTCCTGAATCTAGTATGGAGAGAGGTGAAACTGGCCCACCGCCCAAAAGTGTGGAAAAGAAAAAAACTGTACAGACTGTTAGCACCCCTAAAAAATCAATCATCAAAAATCATTCCAAGTCCTCCCATTCGAAACCTTCCAACTATCCTCCATCTAACCATGGTGGATATCCATATCCTCCGCCTGTTGAAGTTTACAACAGGTTTGGACCTTTGGATCAGAGAGGACAAGATTATCAATACTATGAACCATATCGTCCGCAATATCCCCCCAGGCCTCCTAGAGGATTTAGGGGCAACTTTCGAGGCAGACCAACCCCTTATTATAACCAACACCAGGGGGGGGGGGATGGAAGGGGGTGGTAGGATGCCTATCGTATCCCCCCAAAATCCCCCCAATACCCGAAAGATTATGTAGAAGGAGAGGACGACGAGGAAGAGGCGGAACGAAAAAGAAAAAGGACAAGCTGAGTGAAGGAATTTATAATTTAACAGAAGAAAAATTTACAGACCATGAATTAGAAGTTTTTCAACAAGGCCTCAAATTTGCCCCTAACAAAGATGTGGACAAATTTGAGCTCTTTATTGATGTGGAGAAACACATTAGAAAATTAAATATAAAGAAACATTTTGCTGGGAACACGAAAGATGTCATACCAAAAAGTCCGGAAAAATTTGTACATAGTGGCCTGAGGAATTAGTCCACTTTCAATCCAAATAAAAGCTCCAATCATCATATTGAAGTTTTTCGTACTTTAGTACAAGACGATATACGAGAGATGGAAATTGTCCGACATGGTTCCAATATGCAATTTAAAGAAGCAATCAAATCTATTGAGAGTAACAGGAATATAGTGGTCAGACCGGCCGATAAGGGGGGGGGGGGCTTGTTATATTAAAAAGAGAATATTATTATCAAGAGATGCAGAGACAGCTTTGATGATTCTAATACATACCAATTGCTGAGGGGTGATCCTACCTTAAAATTAAAAAACTTACTTATTGAATGGGTGAATGAAGGAATTGATCGAGGAATCTTAAACACCAAAGAAGCAGAGTATTTGATCCTCCATACACCAAGGATTCCGGTCTTATACACTTTACCTAAAGTCCACAAAAACAAAGAAAATCCACCTGGGAGACCTATAATTAGTGGCATCGGATCACTCTTTTCCCGGATGGGAGAATATCTGGATGGTTTCTTTAAACCACTTGTATCACAAAGTCCGTCATATCTTAAAGACAGCAAAGATTTAATTATAGAACTCCAACAATTGCAAGCTACCGACCAAACAATAATGGTAACAGTTGACATCGAGTCATTATATACCAATATCCGCCAGAAAGATGCTCTAATAGCCCTACGTTGGGCTTTAAAGCGGGAATCAAAATTAAAGAAAATCCAAATAAATTTTTTGATCAAGGGATTAGAGATAGCGATGTCTAACAATTACTTTTGGGCTAACAACCAATATTATAACCAAATTGGCGGAGTGGCAATGGGGGCCCGCTATGCCCCTAGCGTGGCCAACATTGTTCTCAATAAATGGGAACAAGAAACCATCTTTTTGGATAAACATTTTTCTTTGAGTTTCTATAGACGTTATATCGATGATGTCATTTTGTTTTGGGAAGGTCCAGTAGATAGTTTGGAATTTTTTCTTGATCAAATGAATAGCAATAATTATGGGTTGACATTCACAGCAGAAACCAGTATGACCACTGTCAACTATCTGGATTTAACCATAAGAAAGAAAGGAGAAAAATTCCAGACGCTCACCTACTTCAAAGCCACAGATCGCAATGGTTTTGTACCTACCAAAAGTTGCCATCATCCTTTATGGATAGGGGCAGTGCCCAAAGGACAATACATGCGACTTAAACGCAATTGTGATACAGATGAGGACTTTTTTGCACAAGCCAAACATCTTACCAACAGATTCCTAGAGAAGGGATATGCGGCTGAGACTTTGCAACAAGTGTTTAACCAAGTTTCTGTTATAGACAGAAAAACTCTGCTAACTTCAAAACCAAAAAAAGATTTCAAAAGTGAGGCCGCTTTAATATCTGGCTTCCACCGGCAATACCGGCAGGTCGAGGCCATTTTCAAACGACATTGGCCTATTCTAATGAAGGACAAAGATCTGAAATCATCCATCTCCAGTGTACCCAAATTTATCTACAGGAAAGCCCCAGGATTGCGTAATAAAATAGCCCCCAATGTGCCTGATCCACCTAAGAAACTTGTCACCTTTCTAGATGATTCTGGGTTTCACCACTGTACTCGATGCAAAGCATGCATAACCACACATAAATCTGGAGATAAAAAGAAGATCACACATTTTAAATCTAATGTGACAGGGGAGAGTTTTACAATCAAACCCCTGATTACGTGTGGATCTGATCATGTGACTTATGTACTCGAGTGCCCGTGCTCACTCCAGCATGTCGGCAGGACCACTCGACAACTAAAAACAAGAATAAATGAGCATTTAACAAATATTGCAAAAGAGTTCCCAAATCATAGTGTTTCTAGACACTTTACCAAATATCATAATAGCGACCCAAGCCTATGTACCTTTTATGGCATAGACAAAATCAGCAAGCATTGGAGGGGTACGCACATGACCAGGAGTGTCTCACAGAATGAGATGAAGTGGGTGCATAGGTTATGTACCATGCAGCCCACTGGTCTCAATATTGAGCTAGACTTAAACTGTTTTTTAGCCAATGATTAATATAACAACCTTTCAGATTTAAGTTTTCTATAGCTAAGTGTAGCATCATACCATTTTTATATGTATACCACTTTCCATTGTTAATGAGTTTTGGCATTAGGTTATGGAATAGCTTGTTAAACTTGGTTTGTGCTCTGTTTTGAGTCCATTCAAGTGGCAATATATTCCAATCAGCTTTCTATATTAAGCCTTTTCCATTGGTTCTATGGTTAGGGAGTTTTGTATCTGTTTGTTATTTCCACTTGCCCATTTCTACAGAAATGTATATCCTTGTTTACATTCGCCAGAGTAAACATTTTTGAGACACATGTGTGCACACATGTGTATGTAATTTTTAAATATATTTCCCTAAGAAATTGGGTGAACCAGCGTTTTGCACGCCTGGAGGGATGCGAAGGTGTCCATTTACCCTTAGCTTGTGTTGTCTATGTCATTGATGTCAGGGATCTCTCATCAAACATATACAACATAATAATATGCCCTATTTCCATCATTAAGTCACCGCTGTGTGACGCCTGGCCTGCGAGATGGTTCTTCAATATGTACAGACGTACACCCGGAGTGACGTGAGCTGGCGCAGAGGATGCCACTGTTTACTTTTACATGCACTCATGTATTTTACTTGATGTAAGGGTACAAACACCTGAATAAATATTCCCTGTGTTTTAAAAACTACTACACTATTGGAGGCCTTTGGTTTATCCCTCTTGTTTCCATGATACGGAGATTACATAGGTATCCCCAGAGGAGACTGACTTAGGCTGTGCTGCCATTCGGACGGACTGTGAGGCACCAGGAGAGTGTGTAGGAGAAATTATCTATGCAGGTGGAGACATCTTTCCTTTTCCGTATTGCCCAACTAACCTATTGATGAGGTGAGAGTTCTGGGAGACCAGATTGACGTTCCTACTATTACCACTTTTCCTCCCCCTCTCTTGGATTAGTGGATATTTCTCCGCTTCCATGAGCAAATATTGACTGCCACTTCACTTATGTATTTTTAAAAATGTTTTGATATTTGATTTGAATTCACACCTTTTCCACTTTGCACGATTTGCAATACTATATTATTATTTTGACCACATATGAGTATGTTTTATATAGACTTTGCGCAATAACCTATTCCACACAAAGGCCTAAGATGGTTGGTACTCGGGCCTCGTGTTGAGAAGAAACAAGGTTTGCCTGTAATGTCTCTCTGCGGAGGTCTGGGCTCTGGGATCCAGACTTTGGTGTACTAATACATCCGTGGCACGAAAAGTTTCTGGCAGAGTCTTCTACAGGTCCAGGTATGAGGTTTTCTCTAATGAAACCCTTTGTAAACCTGAAGGTTGGCACAACTTGCCCACCGTGATGGGTGAAGGCTGGAACTACTTTTGGTAGCTTTCCTGTGGCGTAGATCAGGTAAGAAGATATTTTTTATTTATGTATTATCTTCTTGGAGTAGGATGTCTTTCCTGGTTTTCACCACTGGAGGGAGTAAGTGCAACCTGGTGTTTTCTTACATAGCCTTCCAGGATATACATGCTATGGTAGTGTGGTACCCTACCAGTGTCTGAATACAGGATTCTCAACCAGGCAGGTTGAGCCTGGGGATTTCTTAAGCCCTGTACACACGATCGGTTTGTCTGGCGAAAACAGACCGATGGACCGTTTTCATCGGACAAACCGATCGTGTGTGGGCCCCATCTGTTTGTTTTCCATCGGTGAAAAAAAATAGAACATGTTTTAAAATTTTCCTATGGAAAAAAAAAACGATAGAAAAAAATTATCGTCTGTGTGAAAGTCCATCGGTCAAAAATCCACTCATGCTCAGAATCAAGTCGACGGAAGCATTGAACTTCATTTTTCTCAGCACGTCGTAGTGTTTTACATCATCGCGTTGGACACGGTCGGATTTTTGACTGATGGTGTGTAGGCAAGACTGATGAAAGTCGGCTTCATCGGATATCCGACAAAAAAAACCATCAAATTAGATTCCATCAGATATCCGATCGTGTGTACAGGGCTTAAAAGATCCGGGTGGGATGAGATCCCCAGTCCTGGATCCGGGTTTTGAGACTCAACGGCACACTGATTGTTCAGGTGTGTGTGGGTCTGACAGTAGAGTCAGTCCCTGCCGGAGAGTATTGCAGACAGTTTTTTGCTACACCAACTCTAGTTAAAGGGGAAGTGCATGCTGTTGCAATGTGCAAAGTTCCATGCTTACAAGAGGATGCAATTGGGGAAGCCCTGTTAAGGCTCTGAAGCAAGAGCACTGTTTGCGGTGCAGAGACTGGGGGCATGTTGTCTCCAAGTGCCCTTTGTCTCAGTCTCCAAGACAAGGTGACATGGCCAGACAAATGTCGACGACAATGTTTGGGAAACCTGATTTGAGTGCCAGGAGTGTCCAAAAGGCTGATCAGAAGTTCGAGAGGTATGTGGTTGCCCGTAGCAAAGGCGGTGATGTCAAGTCTGCGGACCACGTGAGAAACATATTGCCGACAAAGGATTGTGGCAAGTTGAAAGCAACAATGCTTCAAAGAGTGCAAAGTCGCTGTGTTTGGGAGAGTCAGCAAAGTACAGCTGGAAGAGTGTCCAGTCTCCCTTAGCAATGAGAGATCAAATATTAACCAGAATGAGGAGCTGCAGTGGAGATGTGGAGAGGCGTCCCACTAAAGATATGTGCAAAAATGTACCATGCTTGGAATGTGGACGGCTGGGGCATGGAATTTTTTCTTGTCCCAGGTTATGGAACATGGCTGGAGACATGGCTACTGGGCAGAAGTCTTTGTCTGCAAGCCCAGATCCTTTTACAAACGTGTCTGCAATCACCTCTGACAACAGTGAGGAAGTACCTGTTGTGCCTGCAGGGAGTGATAAGGAGTAAGCAGTGGCTGCTGCAGTTTCATCCCATGGCCACCAGGGAGAATTGGCCAGTGAAAGTGTGATAAAGGATAGACAACGTACTCAAATGAACATGGCAACCTCTGTTACAGTGATCGGTAAGACTGTTAAATGCATGGAAAAAAGATTGACTATGTGAATGTGCACACTGGAGTTGAAGTGACCCCAAATGGGAGATCCGCTGTCTGTGTGGAAAAGGACTTGCCTCGCTGCAGTGCCCTGTCCAGTGGGGAGGCAAGTGGTAAAGTTGAATATGACAATGTGATGGGTAAAACTGCCAATATTGTGTTGGCTAAAGTTAATGGTCCAGTTGCTAATGGGCTAGTGCAGCTCACTAGAGATGAATGCAGTTAAAGATGTGCTATCTCCCCTAGCTACTGTAATGAAGGCCACAGAGGTGTCCCTAGAAACCCCCAGGGATCTCTGTGTTTTGGAGCTGGAGGTTGCCCGGGACAACTATGGTGAATAGGAGGGTACCTGAACATGATGATAACAACATTTTAAAACTAATATGTTTGAAAGCACTCATGATGGAAATGGGTTAATGCAGTCTGGCAATGACAGGTGTGAAATCATTCATGCACCACTTGCCACCCGCCTTATGCAAAAAGACGTCAGCAAAGTGGTTTCAATATCCTGAGTGAACGTCATATGACATCCTCAGGATATGGGGGGCGCACATCGCGGCCATCTTTGTTGCAGGGTGTCGTCTGACACCCCGCAACACCGATCTAGGTAAAGAGTCTCTGACGGAGACTCTTTACCACGTGATCAGCCGTGTCCAATCACGGCTGATCACGATGTAAACAGGAAAAGCCAGTAATCGGCTTTTCCTCACTCGCGTCTGTCAGATGCGAGTAGAGGAGAGCCGATCGGCTGCTCCTCTGACAGGGGGGTTTTGTGCTGATCGATTATCAGCACAGCCCCCCGAGGATGCCCACACTAGACCACCAGGGATGCAAAACACAGGTATGCCACCCTAGACCACCAGGGATGACAATCACAAATAATGGATGCCAATCAGTGCCCACAATGGATGCCAATCACTGATTGGCAGGCATTGTTTGGCACTGATTGGCATCCATTAGTACAACACATACGTTAGTGCCACCTATCAGTGCCCATCTGTGCCACCTATCAGTGCCCATCCATGTCGCCTATCAGTGCCCATTCGTGCCGCCTATCCGCGCCCATATGTGCCGCCTATCCGTTCCCATTCATGCCACCTATCCGTGCCCATCCATGCCGCCTATCAGTGCCGCATATTAGTGCCCATCGGTGCCGCCTTATCAGTGCCCATCAGTGAAGGAGAAAAAACTTACTTATTTACAATGTTTTATAACAGAAACAACATTTTCGGTCATTTTTTTGGCAGAAAATTAAAATCCCAGAGGTGATCATACCACCAAAAGAAAGCTCTATTTGTGGGAACAAAATGATAAAAATGTATTTTGGGTACAGTGTAGCATGACCGCGCAATTGTTGCAAAGTGCAACAGTGCTGAAAGCTAAAAATTGCAGCCTACTCTGGTTAAAAATGTATTACCACAGTCTGGTTTAAACAAAAGTGACGTTTGCAATGTGTCTGTTGCTGTGCCATTCTGTTCCTCTGGCAGCGCAGAGATAACAGACTGGGATGGATGGGCAAAAAGCCAGTTGGCTTTGTTGGAAAGGGCCTCTGTTGGTAAGAGTGGAGCAGACATGGCTTCTGTGGTGCTAGATGAAGGACCTGCAGAGCAACTTATACGCAATGGTGCATTTGCTGCTGCAGATGATGTTGCTCACAAGATGAAAAACGCCAAGTAACGACGAACGCACAGAAGAGGTCATGTCTGTGATCCACAAAGGGCCTAATGATATGGTAATGGATGATGCCGCGCCAAAGGAGCTGGTGTTAATGGAAGTGCCAGGTGGCACAGCCATAAATGAAGGGATTGTAGTCACAGGTTCAAATGTTTTACGTGATGATTAGGGATGAGCTCCGCGTTCGATTCGCACGTATGTTCGACTCGAACATCGTCTGTTCGTCGAAATACAAACAAAACGGTTCGTTTGTGCCAAATTCGAGTGACGCGCTACGGCCCATAATTCACTGCGGCATTGTGCGCTAATGATTGGCCAAGCATGCACTATGACTTGGCCAATCACAGCGCACAAAAAACGGAGAGCCATAATTGGCCAAAGCCAGGATGGCTTTGGCCAATTATGGCTCAGGGCTTTAGTGCACGCCCCACACTATAAAAGGCTGCCTGCAGGGCGGCCTTGTGTAGTGTGTTGCAGCGGTGTTAGTGAATAGATCAGTCCTAGAGAGAGAGAAAGAGAGAGACACAGGGGCAGATCCACAAAGAGAGTACGCCGGCGTATCTACTGATACACCGGCGAACTCTCAAATTTCCTGCGTCGTATCTTTGGTTTGAATCCTCAAACCAAGATACGACGGCATCTGGGTTAGATCCGACAGGCGTACGGCTTCGTACGCCTTCGGATCTTAGATGCAATACTTCGGCGTCCGCTGGGTGGAGTTTGCGTAGTTTTCCGCGTCGAGTATGCAAATTAGCTATTTCCGACGATCCACGAACGTACGCGCGTCCATCGCATTCTTTTACGTCATCTCTAGTCGGCTTTTTCTGGCGTGTAGTTAAAGCTGCTGTTTTGCGGCGTATAGTTAGACTTGCCATGTTAAGTATGGCCGTCGTTCCCGCGTTTATGATTTTTTTTTTTTATGCGCAAGTCGTCCGTGAATCGGGATGGACGTAATTCACGTCTATGTTAAAAAAATGACGTCCTTGCGACGTCATTTAGCCCAATGCACGGCAGGAAATTTAGGGACGGCGCATGCGCAGTTTATTTGGCGCGGGGACGCCCTTCATTTAAATGAAACATGCCCCCTAATCGCCGATTTGAATTCCGCACCGTTACTCCGCCAGAGATAGACTACGCCGCCAGGATTCGAACCGAGGACAAGTAAGTTACGGCGGCGTAGCGTATCTCAGATACGCTGCGCCGGGGCAGATCTTTGTGGATCTGCCCCAGTGTCTATTTTTCTAGATAGATAGAGCAGGCAGGCTAGTCAGTTTAGTTAAAGTTACAGTGTGTAGAGGATATATATACATCCCAGGTGTTGTACATATATTTATACACTGTATAGTTTAGCTAGATCAGTTCTTCCTATCCTAATTTACTGTCTATCAGTTGATTGCGCTAGCTGCAGTATTCTCACGTGCTGTATTGCCTGTGTGCTCTGTAGTATGCACCTAAAGAAACTGGGGTAGATTCACATAGAATGGCGTAACTTTGTGTGGGCGTAAAGTATCCTATTTACGTTACGCCTCCGCAACTTTTACAGGAAAGTGCCGTATTCTCCAAAAAAAGTTGCGGCGGCGTAGCGTAAATAGGCCGGCGTAAGCCCGCCTAATTCAAATTGTGAAGAGATGGTCGTGTGTTATGTAAATCTGGCTTGACCTGACGTGATTGACGTTTTTCCCGAACGGCGCATGCGCCGTCCGTGGAATTTCCCTGTGTTCATTGCTCCAAAGTACGCCGCAAGGACGTCATTGGTTTCGACGTGAACATAAATGATGTCCAGCCCCATTCACGGACGACTTACGCAAACGATGTAACTTTTTCAAATTTTTACGCGGGAACGACGGCCATACTTAACATTGGTACGCCGCACTTACGCCACCATATAGCAGGGGTAACTATACGCCAGGAAAAGCCTAACGCAAACGGAGTAACTGTACTGCGTCGGCCGGGCGTACGTTCGTGAATTTGCGTATCTAGCTGATTTACATATTTTGACGCGTAAATCAGCATACACACCCCCTAGCGGCCAGCGTAAATATGCAGTTACGATCTGACGGCGTAAGAGACCTACGCATGTCGGATCTAATAGATATCTATGCGTAACTGATTCTAAGAATCAGGCGCATAGATACGACCGTCCGGACTCAGAGATACGACGGCGTATCTGGAGATACGCTGTCATATCTCCTCTGAGAATCTAGCCCACTCTGTGTGTATCAGTACTGCACTTGTGCTCTGTAGTTTTGCACCTAAAGTTACTTTGTGTGTATCAGTACTGCACTTGTGCTCTGTAGTTTGCACCTAAAGCTACTTAGTGTGTACCAGTACTGCACTTGTGCTCTGTAGTTTGCACCTAAAGTTACTTTGTGTGTACCATAACTGCACTTGTGCTCTGTAGTTTGCACCTAAAGTTACTTTGTGTGTACCAGTACTGCACTTGTGCTCTGTAGTTTGCACCTAAAGTTAATTTGTGTGTACCAGTACTGCACTTGTGCTCTGTAGTTTGCACCTAAAGTTACTTGGTGTGTACTGCACTTGTGCTCTGTAGTTTGCACCTAATGTTACTTTGTGTGTACCAGTAATGCACTTGTGCTCTGTAGTTTGCACCTAATGTTACTTGGTGTGTACTGCACTTGTGCTCTGTAGTTTGCACCTAATGTTACTTTGTGTGTACCAGTACTGCACTTGTGCTCTGTAGTTTGCACCTAAAGCTACTTGGTGTGTACCAGTACTGCACCTGTGCTCTGTAGTTTGCACCGAAAGTTACTTGTAGCCAGATTCAGAAAGACTTACGCCGGCGTATTTACAGATACGCCGCGTAAGTGTAAATATGCGCCGTACCCAGAACGAAATACGCCTGCAAATAGGTTTCCTCCGACCGACTACACTTTCCTACGCCGGAGTGTCGTGGGCGCATATTTACGTTCGATGCATCTTTCGCTCACATTGATTTCCTATTCAAATGAGGGAGATACGCCGATTCACGCATGTATGTGCGCCCAACGCAGGCTACGCGCGGTGCGCACAAGTCGTACGTCCGGCCTAAAGTTATTCCATCAAAAAGCTGGATTATCTTTGCACCAGACATGCACAGGTCAGCTGGAGAGCAGCTACAGCAGCACCGTTACGGACGAGCTGAGCAACCCCACTTGCAGGAGAACACATCTGTGTGCCAACATGCCAGGGGCAGCCGTGGTCCTAGCACTACTAGTGGATTTCTACATGATTGCAGGATTTCCACGCACCGTGGGGGCCATTGATTGCACACATGTGGCACTACGGCCCCCCCGTGCCACAGAGCACATATACCGCAATCGGAAGCACTGGCATTCCATCAACGTACAGGTGATAGCTGATGCCCAATGCCTCATATGGCACGTCCATGCCAAACACCCAGGGTCCAGCCACGACAGCTACATATACCGTCAAAGCAACATCCCAACAGATTTTGAACAGAACGTGTATGGGGACAGCTGGCTGGTTGGTGAGTGACATGGGTGTCAGGCATGACTGTCCGACCCCATGATGCAGACATCACGAGGGGCACATGCATGACTAACATCCTCCTGTCTTTTGCCTTCCAGGTGACTCTGCATATGCACTTGGACCCCATCTCCTGACTCCATACCGGAATCCCCAAACCAGAGGAGAGATAAACTACAATGCTGCACACATACGTACCCGTGCAGTGGTGGAACGCACATTTGGCCTCCTGAAGTCCTGTTTCCGATGCCTGGATAAGTCCGGGGGGACCCTGTTGTATTCCCTAAACTTTGTGTGCCAGATCATCGGTGCATGTTGCGTGCTGCACAACTACGCCATGAGAAAGGGCCTGGAGATTGACCTACGTGATGACCTGACCCCCGAGCCACACAATCCCCCCCTAAATGAGGCAACCCCGTCTGCTGAGGGAACAGCAGTCAGGAGATGCCTCACAGAAGACATCTTTGCATGTTAAACACATGCATTCATCATGGCACAAGGAGAATGCACGCATGCACACCACTGTGGTCCCTAGCTCACACACACCACATCGGATTAGCCCAAGTCCACCATGCAGGACTTGGGAGCAGCAACGCCACGCCAAGGCCCCAATTATGTCGCTGTCCATTCATACCACATTCACACGGTCGTGGGGATAATTTCTCCCCGACGACCGAGGGTGACACCCCTTACTGGCAGGAGTGTCACACCCACATTCACACACCAGTCACACTGTAGCCAGCACTCCTCACCGTGTGCCCACATATATAAAAAAAAAGGCTCATGACCTGAGCATAAAAACAAATTACTCAAATCCTGAGCATAAATAACCAAAAAAACAACAACTCCTGAGCCAAAAAAAAAGGCACTCATTTGGCCTGACAGGGGCTGCGCCTGCTGGCACCTCTCTGGCTCTTCAGCTGCCTGGGGGGGGACATCTGGAGATGGCTCATCCCCGGGTGTGCCACTCCTGGCAGGTGATGGCTGCCTGCCCTCCAAGGCCACGGCAATGCGGCTCAGAAAATGGTTGGTCTGGGCCTGCATCCTCAGCTGGCGGGTGAGGTTATGCCGCTGGTTGCGCTGCCTCTGCCTCCCCCTGGATGGCAGCCGTGTTGGCCTGGACGGCCCCAGTAAGGGTCTGAACCTCTGCCACTAGGTTCGCTGTGGTGGCCTGCAGCTCCCCAACGCAGGTGACCACTGCTGCGCTATTAGCATTGCCATCCTGCATTGCGTCCAAAATCTGGGCTGTGTTTTCAGCCACCCGGTGCAGGTGCCCGGCTATCTCCCCCATATGCCGGGTCTGCTGGCCCTGGTCCATGGCAATTTGTTCCTGCACACTTTGAGGAACACCCCTAGTCTTCCGTGTCGCCTTCCTTGGGGCAGAAGATGCTTGGGAGAGGCTGTAGGGTGAGCCCCTTGAGGGGGTTCCCCTGCTGGTGGCTGAGACAGAGGGGCTTTCCCTGATGGGGGGGAGGTGTGAGAGGGCCCAGGCACAACGTAAGCCGGCGTATACCAGGAAGTTGGGCCGGCGTAGTTGTGAGCATGCGCACAAGGAATCGATCATACGTCGACATTGCTGCGCATGCTCCATTGATGATACGCCCACACAGGTCACACCCACTTACACTTACGCCGGCTTACGCCTTCAAATTTACATTACGCCGGCGCAACGTTGAAAGCAAGTGCTTTGTGAATCGTGTAGTTACCTCTCTGACTTATGCGGGCGTAGCGCATATACGTTGTGTTACCCGGCACAAAGATGCGCCCATCTACCTGAATCTGGCTAAGTGTGTGTACTGCACTTGTGCTCTGTAGTTTGCACCTAATGTTACTTTGTGTGTACTGCACTTGTGCTCTGTAGTTTGCACCTGAAGTTACTTTGTGTGTACTGCACTTGTGCTCTGTAGTTTGCACCTAAAGAAACCCATGCTATTTTTCTCAGTGATTTTCATCCATATTGCAGGGACCAGACATTACATTAAAGCCGCAAGCAGTCTTAAATTACTTTTTTCTTACAGTAATCTCATTTTGTGCAGGGACAGTTCTAAACACGTGCCACTACTATAGACACCCAGCAGGTACGATATTTCACTTTAAGCATCATTAAAATCGCTGCTCCAGAAAAAACAACCATTTTTAAAACTTTTATTCCATTGATACATGTTCCCTGGGGCAAGACCCGGGTTCTCAAAGACGTTTTGCGACAATAACTTGCATATTGGGCTTTAAAATGAGCACTTTTGAATTCGAACATTCGAGTCCCATTGACGTCAATGGGGTTCTAAATGTTCACGCGAACGTTCGGTCCGTTCGAAGGTTCTGGTTACTAATCTAACGGGGGCGGGGGGGTGGTGTTTGGCTCATCCCTAGTGATGATGGTCAGGGGTCAGAACAGTTGCTGGCAGAGGATCTCATGCCAGTGGAGTTGGTGTATACTGAAGCTGACAGACAACCACACCGCTGGGTGCAGCTCCTCTCCAGACACTGCTCTGCCGAACATGGGTGAAATTAAATATGACAAATGCCTTGATATTTCTGACCATGATAAAAAATTCAGCATATTGGCGATTTTTGATGGTTTGGTTACCATGGGTGACAACAAAAATAATACTTTCTTTATTACTCTTTTTCAACAATACAATACATACATTTCAATACAAAAACACATATACATAACACACATATATGGTCTCAATTTGCCCCCTTCCTTAAGATGGACTAATATTGATCGTAATTATACTGGGAGATCTACTCATCCTGTGTAAACTAAGACCAACCATATAGCCCCCGTAGTCTAGTTCCACTGGTTAGGGGAGTCAACGATAGTAAGAAAGGAGGGGGGGAGAGATAAAGAGAAGAGGGACCAAGGGGGAGAGAGAGAGAGGAAAAAAGAAAAGAAAAAGGAGAGAAAAAAAAAAGAAAAAGAGGGAAGGGAAGGGGAGGAAGAAAAGGAAAAGATGAAGAAAGGAGGGGGGGGGGGGGTGAAAGAAACTTAATGCCCTATATTCTCCCCCTCTTATATTGAATGTTAAATATCTAAAATCAATACCCTCTAAAGTGCAAGTGTATAGTGACACATGTCTGTAGTATTCCAATAAAAATCTAGAGATTACTATAAGAAAAAAAAAAAGTAGAGAAAAAAAGGGGAGGAAAAAAAAGAAAAAAATTATACATACTGTGACAGGAAGTCAGGTAAATCTGTGGGTGTTGTCACAGACGGGACATACATTTCTGCCTTGTTTAGACAATACACCAATTGCTATTAGGCGTCGGCTGCAGCCAGAAATGGTCTAAGGGCATTGGAAGACTTCAGCTGTTCAGAATGAGGCAATTAAGGCCTCTATAAGTAATCCAGAGGATTATCACTGATTTGCTGCATCCTGAGTCTTTGTGAGTAAGGTGAGCAGTGCCAGAAAGTCTTCTGAGGAGGTGAGGAGAGGATTGATTTTTCTGTGTGATAAAAATCAAAAGACTATTGTTTTTCTGCTGTATGACCAGCAGTGTCTGCCCAGCACTAGGCTGTGCCAGACCGTCGCGTTACTGGGAACCGTGTGCGCGTGCCCGGCGGCCGCGATGGCCGCCGGGCACCCGCGATTGCCCGGTAACTGAGCGGGGACGTGGAGCTCTGTGTGTAAACACAGAGCTCCACGTCCTGTCAGGGCGAGAGGAGACCGATCTGTGTCTCTTGTACATAGGGACACAGATCAGTCACCTCCCCCAGTCACCCCCCTTCCCCCACAGTTAGAACACTAAGCAGCACTAAAATTTAACCCCTTCCCCGCCAGTCACATTTATACAGTAATCAATGCATATTTATAGCATTGTTCACTGTATAAATGTGAATGGTCCCAAAAATGTGTAAAAAAATGTCCGATGTGTCCGCTATAATATCGCAGTCCCGAAAAAAATCGCAGATCGCCGCCATTCCTAGTACAAAATAAATAAAAAAAAAATCATAATTATGTCCCCCTATTTTGTAGGCGTGCTGACGTCACCGCGAGAGAGGAATTCGTTCCATTACCGGCCGGAATTGTTTTATGCTGTTTTATCTCAACTATGCTGTAAGTGCATTACCTTTTTACCTAATAAATCCTTAAATGATGTCACACTATTGTGAGTTCTCTTCCACATGTGTATACACCATCTGAACATTCGTTTGAGGATCGATCTGACCATTCCCTATCCTGCTGCACACATCTCATTTACTGTTTGCGCTAGCCATCCCTAGGGCTCTGGTAAGGAGCAGTGTGTACTGTGGTGGTGGTCTTTTTGTTTCACTGTTGGTCTGCCAGTCACTGGGTGATATTTACCATTAAGTGTTCCATACAGTATCACACTATTTTTTGTATATTTGTTTTTTTCTTGGAAACTCTGCTGGAGAACCTATTGTGAGGATCCTAAAGATTCCGATCCCCTGTGCAGTCCAGGTGTGTGGCTGCTTGCTTGGCCTGATCCTTAAGGATCAATCTATCTGGTAAGGGTCATCAATACCAGATATTTGGGATCCATGTTCACCGTTTGATTTCTTTCCAGATTTTTCCACCATCTTTGAACAAATCACCTATGTTCTTGTTTACTCACACGAATGACTTATGATTTTTTGATCACAGTTATCACATTTTTTTCAAGACTTTTTAGTTTTCATTATTGAGAAAAATATTTTATCATAATTTTTTCTTTTTTATCACTGGATATTTTTTTGATTTATTCCCTTGATTACGGGATACACACCACTATTATATTTGTTAGCGCAACTCCACCTTTTTTCTAATATAACAAACCAGTCACTATACGGTTAATGCGATTTATTTATTTTTTTAACAAAAATATGTAGAAGAATACGTATCGGCCTAAACGGAGATAAAAATTTTTTTTTAAAAAAAATGGGATATTTATTATAGCAAAAAGTAAAAAATATTGTGTTTTTTTTCAAAATTGTCACTCTATTTTTTGTTTATAGTGCAAAAACTAAAAACCGCACAGGCGATCAAATACCACCAAAAGAAAGCTCTATTTGTGGGGAAAAAAGGACGTCAATTTTGTTTGGGAGCCACGTCGCACGACTGCGCAATTGTCAGTTACAGCGACGCAATGCCGGAAGCTGAAATTTCGCCTGGGCAGGAGGGGGGTATATGTGCCCAATAAGCAAGTGGTTAAGAAGGCGCCTAGTGTGTAAAAGTAAAAAAAAAAAATTCCTAGTGCTAGTGCTTACTAAAATAACTAATATCCAATAAGAGTATTATGTGTATAATAATTCATAAAGGCCACTACTCCAATCCTATTAACGTGAAAAAACAGGCGCATGCGCGAGAGCTCCGTAATGGACGCCTAAGCCAGGAGCTCCGCAGCATCCCAGGCCCTGGATCGATCTAGCAGGCACTACACTGCGGACCGGGACCCGATTTTAGGACACCCCAGCCAGAGACACTTCAGAGCTCCCAGGTGGATGTCAAATCCGGCCGCCCGGCAAGATCTCGGGCTGTAATTCAACAAATCCGGTGGGGACGGCGAATCCAAGATGGCCGCGGCTCAGGCCTCGGCTCACACACACGCGGCAGCGGGAGGGAGGCCGGACCTAAGGCAGGTGATAGCCCCCGCTACCCTCACCTACTCCCAGGCTACCCAGGGCAAACAGCACCCCATCCAGGCCCCCTCACCGGCATCCACAGAATCCCTATTAGGCCGCACTATAGAGGACTATGGTCTATCTCCTGCAGGGCCTGACTTCCCTCTTCACCTAGCAACACCCTCACCGTCCCAGCATGACGGGGACCACTACTCCCCCCAGGGTGATCTCTTCATGAAACTTTCTACTCTGCTTGAAAGGGGTCTAGCTAATACAGCAGCTCAGATCACTAGAGACATGAAATCTGACTTTGCTAACTTGGGTTCTAGAATGGAGGCAATAGAAAGCAAACTGGACATCACAGTATCGTGTACTAACCAAAATGCAGCTCATATCCAAACACTTCAGGAACAACTAGACATAGCTTTGTCTAAAATCGATAAACTCGAAAACAGAACAAGGAGATATCATTTCAGGGTCAGGGGCCTCCCAGAGACTATTACTGATGTTGTGGAAGCAGTACAAGACCTAGTTAAAGAGCTTATCCCCTCTATTAAGCCCCATCGCTTGGAATTGGACAGAGCCCACCGGACATTAGGTCCGCCCAGGAAAGATGGTCTCCCGAGGGACATTGTTGTAAAGCCGCACTTTTATGCTACCAAAGAAGAAGTCATGAAACAGGCTAGAATCCAGCAACAATTATCTTGTCGGGGGCATCAGATTCAAATGTTTGCAGATCTTTCCCCTTCTACCATCCAAAAGAGGAGAGCTCTCAAACCCATCCTTAATGTTCTCTCTAAAAGGGAAATTAAATACCGTTGGAACTTTCCCTTTGCTGTCAAATTTTCATTTCAGGGCAAGTCTTATGCATTTTCCAGCTTATCGGAAGGGGAGAAGTTGTTGCTGCGTCTCAAGCTTATTTCACAGGAAGCTCCTATGGACATCTCGGCTGCCTCAACGACCTCCTCTAAGCGCCCATCACCCACCAGTCCAATTTCTCCGATGTGGAATGTTGGCAAATCCAAAGAAGGTGGAACTCTGTAATTTTTCTTAACTGGGTTGTTACTCTTGATTGCCCTCTATGGTCTCAATGTCTCCTCCCTGAGGGGACATATGGAGATCTTTTTGCTCTTGTTTATTTGGGGCTGTTATCTATCCCCCTTCTGATAGGAATTTTTTTGCCCTGGGAACACTCTAAATATCCCTTTTATCGGTTAGTCTTTGTGGCAACATTTGCAAGTGATCCTATTGATCCTCATGTTGCCCAATTGGTTCTCTGTACGCAGGTATAGGGCTTGGGGGCCCTTCCTGACGGGCAATTCCTCATGGTTCCTAGATCTCCATGGGTAGAATTTTCTTTTCAGGTTTCGTGTTGTAGCCTTTTATTCTTGTGCTTTTTAGCTGGTCCCTCTTGCCTAAGATGCCTTTTTTGTGCCTGTTACTTAATGGTTTTTTTTTTTTATATCTAAATTGGGACTGGGATGACTCACATGCGCCTCCGCCCATCCCTCACAGGCGGGTTTCGCTTCTGCGGGATGGGAAGTTGGTCCTCGTTTAGAGGTTCACGGCTGTTATTATTTAGGTTTCTGGCTGGTTTTTCCCCCGCCAGAAACTTAGGTTGTACTTTGAAGTATGTATTATATTGTATGTTTTATTTAGCTATTGTCTTTTCTCTTTGCTTCTCTCCTTTTTTTTTCACACCTCTCTCTCTTTCTCGAGTCAGCTGGAGATACCTCTCTGCCTGAGAATCTGGGCCTGGTCTACCGCCTCTCGTTCTCTACCTAAAGCTTCTGTTGAGAGGAGACACCGAAGGGTAAGTCTTATATATCATAGCGAATCACCACCCCTCTACATAGATGTCTGACCCAACTCGATTGAATAGGGAGCTTAAAGTCGCCACCCACAACGCTTAAATTCCTCCAGGAAAAGGAGGATAGCTTTCGATCACTACCGCTCTTCTAAATATGATGTAGTCATGCTCCAGGAAACTCATTTTCCGGCTCGGTATAGTCCTAAGTTTTTACACTTACACTATCCCACCTTTTTTTTAGCGAATGCAGAAAATAAGACACGGGAAGTAGCAATTTTACTTTCTAAAAATTGCCCTTTTAGCCATATCTCCACACATAGGGACCCGGAGGGCAGGTATGTTCTTGTTAAGGGCTCGATTGAAGGTGTCTTATACTCCTTTGTCTCTTACTATGCCCCAAACAAAGGCCAAGCCACTTTCTTTCAGAATCTTCTTAAGACCCTATTACCTCTTTTGGAGGGTAAGGTTATTTTTGGGGGTGACTCAAATGTCGCCTTCGATCAAGGACTGGATAGATCTAAACCATTTAAATCACAGTTAACGCGACCCACTAGAGCTAGTTTGAACATTGCACGTACCCTTCATAAACAGGGACTGATAGACATTTGGAGGGAGTTGAACCCAAATAAAAAAAGATTTTACCCATTACTCGGCCCCTCATAAACTTTACGCTAGAATTGATCACATTTTGGTTCCCCCTAATCTTATCCCCTCTACTACTAAGGCCACTATTATTGACACCTCCTGGTCAGATCACGCTATTGTCTGCGTGTCAGTGTTGAATGCTCTTTCTAAATCTTCAGGGACTTACTGGCGTTTAAATGAATCTTTATTGAGCGACCCCGCTGTGTCCATGGAGATAGAAAATTCCCTGAAAGAATACTTCACCCTAAACAATGTCGAGGAAGTTTCCCCTGAAGTTCTCTGGGCAGCTCATAAAGTTGCCATTAGAGGAAAAATAATTAGCTTAGCAGCACGTTTCAAAAAAGAAAGGCTTATTGATATCAGGAAGCTGGAAGATAAATATGCAGTTTTTAAATCCCAACATAAGAAGTCACCCACCAAGGATTTGGCTTCTCAAATAGATTCCATCAGGTTAGAGCTCAACTTGTTGCTAACTGTTAAGGCAGAGAGAGAAATACGCTGGAGTGGGGCCAAATTCTACCATCAGAAGGATAAAATAGGGTCCATGTTAGCTTCAAAATTAACCCCAAGAATTCGAAACCTATCCTTTCCTAAGATTAGAGGTCGGGACCAAAATCTTACGGCCAACCCCAATAAGATTCTCCACACATTTAAGGAGTTTTACTCCAAACTATATAGTTCATCACAGGTAGATGGGGACCAAAGGATTTCTAAATTCCTTCAAGGGCTTCCCATTCCCGAACTTTCTTCGACTCATAAAGATATCTTAGAAACTGATTTCTCGGTGGAATAAATTGCTGAGGTCATTAAGAACTTGAAAACTGGATCAGCCCCGGGTCCAGATGGACTGTCAGTTCCATACTATAAAGCTTTCTCGAATACACTTACACCTTATATGGCTAGATTTTTTAATGCGAAGACCAAGGGAACTCCTCTAGACCCCCACCTCAATACCGCTTTTATTACCGTAATCCCGAAGCCCAATAAAAATCCGGAGGAGGTGGAGAACTATAGGCCAATTTCACTCATTAATAATGATCTGAAGATCCTAACAAAAATTTTGGCCAACCGTCTCTCATCCTTCATAAGTAGATACATTCATAAAGACCAAGTGGGTTTCATTCCAGGCAGACAAGGACCTGATCAAATAAGGAGGGCTGTAGACATGGTATCTATTCTGCAATCAAATTGGGAGGGAGGTCCTAAACAAAGAGGAATGCTGTTATCCCTCGATTTACACAAAGCGTTCGATTCTATTGAGGGGCCCTACTTGTTTTTATTATTGGAACGTTGGGGGTTTGGTCCTAAATTTTTAGGTATACTTAAGTCTCTCTATTCCAAACCGAGAGCACTAATACGTCTTTTAGGACATTATTCATCTCCTTTTGAAATAGCAAGGGGGACTAGACAGGGGTGCCCCCTCTCTCCCTTGGTCTTCGCCATTGCCATTGAAACATTGGCGATTGCGATCCGTTCCAATCCCAATGTTTTAGGTGTCTCCTGTGGCACTCAAACACATAAATGTGGTTTGTTTGCAGACGACATGTTACTTTTTATTACTTCCCCAGTCACTTCTCTCCCGAATTTATGTAACATATTAAAAGGATTTTCCAAAGCCTCTGGCCTCCAAGTCAACTACAAGAAATCCTTCACTCTTAACGTTTAATTGCTCCCTAGCACGGTGGAAGCTCTGAAGGCCTCCTTTGACTTTAAATGGAAAGATGACCACTTAGAATATCTTGGGATTAAGCTTCCCCCCAAAATTGAGTTGTTGTATTCAGTAAATTTTCCGCCCACTTACAGGAAACTTTAACTAGATCTGAAAGCTTGGGCTAAAAGTGGACTATCTTGGCTAGGCAGGATACATTCTATCAAGATGACCCTCCTTCCCCGTCTATTGTATTTGTTTAGGGCCATCCCAATCACAATACGAAAGGACCACCTCCAAGCTCTCCAGAAGAAGATTATTCATTTTGTTTGGGGTGGATCTGGTCATAGACTACCCCGTAATACGCTCCTTAGACCCAAGAAATACGGGGGATTGGGTCTACCGAATCTAGTCTGGTATTACCAAGCAGCGCGGTTAGCGCAACTTTCGATGATTTACTCAAAGTATGAGAAACCGGACTGGATTCAGATGGAAAGACAGGCTGTCCCGTCGTACACGATTGTGGGCTCCTCCTAGGAACAGACCTGCTATTCTCTCCCCGGTCTTATCACATTCACTTTTGCTTTGGGATAGATTGAGATCTATTCCAACCCTAACCTCGAGCTGCAAACCGCTCTCCCATATTTTTAACAACCCGGACTTCATTCCGGGGTTTAGATATTATTTCTTTTAAGTGGTGGTTAGACAAAGGACTATACCGAATCGGACATTTCTTTTCGGCTTCTGGACCCTTAACTCTTAATCACTGTAAACGGCAACTTAAGCTCCCGAACTCAGAACTCTTTCGATATGGGCAGATACAACATTTCCTTAGCTCACCAGGACTGTAAGACCCCCTATATGTCAGCATGGGAAAGGGATTTGAAGTTGGAATGGGATTTGGATACATGGTCTGTAGTCTTTTCAAGAGCCTATAAAGGCATCCTGAATGTTGCTCTAATAGAGGCCAATCTAAAAGTTCTATCTAGATGGTATCTTACCCCTGCCAAGTTATCAATCATGTATCCTTCCTCAGAAGCTATTTGCTTCAGAGGATGTGGCCTATTTGGTTCCATGGTCCATATTTGGTGGGAGTGCCCCAGAATTAGAGGATATTGGTCTAAGATTTTTAATCTTATTTATAGAGTTACAGGCTTACAAATATCTAGATCCCCGCAAATTGCCCTCCTAAATACTCACGATCCTAAGACCCCAAAACCTCTACGGAGTCTGATCCATTTTATTTTGTTGGGGGCTAAATCTACTTTAGCCAAAGCTTGGAATTAACCCAAGGTGTCATTTCTGGCTGCCAAGCGCAAAATTTCATGGATTATGACCCAAGAAAAACTGGCTAGTATATTGCTTGACTCCAAGGACAAGTTCGAAAATATCTGGGAACCATGGGCCCTTCATGTAGGCATCTCCCTGCGTCCAGGTATACCAGCATAGCAGATACTGTACAACTGTAGTTTTCTTTCCCAATGGTTCAAGATAACCACTCTTCAAGGAGTATCTCCACAAGCTGACTCAGTGCCTATCTTTTCTCTCTCTTTTTTTCCCTCTTCTTTTTCATTTCTTTCTCTGGATAGTGTTCCTCTTCACACTACCCTCTCAGTTTTGTTTTTGTTTTTCCTTTTTTTTATTTGTTTATGGTTTACAAATAGGGTCGTAAGATTAGTATTTTGATTGATGTGGTTAATTGTTTTACAAGCTTCTCTATTTAAGGAATCTTACCCATCAACAATAATTCAATTGAAACCTTACAGGCTTGTAATCTATTCAAGGACCTCAGGACAGGACAATTTTTTGCTTTTTTTCTATTATTTTTAGAATGTATTCGGTCTAGGTAGTGATATCTGATCTTTGTAGCAGCTGGCCTCGGCACAGTTTGCACCCATATGGGGTGCCGGATCTGGCTGCTATAATGCCGATCATTCCTATTATTTTATAATTGTGATCCAGACTCGATACTTCTTTATGTATGAGGTTTCTCCCTCAAATTAAACCTAACTCTGTTCCATGTATGCTAGTCTCTTAAAGGTATATATTATGGTAACTTTTCCCCTTTTGTTTATCTATGGTTTAGATTATTGTCTTTGGAGATTCTGAGAAGTTTGTATACATAATGCCTTAATTTGTATTTCTAATTGATCATTGTCATGGTTAACACTATATTTGTATATTCGGCCACCACTTTGTCTTACATGCCCTATTTTTGTTAATCTAATCTATCATTCGCTCTGTGAAACAATAAAAATCTTTGAAAGTAATGTGAAAAACCCCTTTTAACAAAGTGTAAATAAAGGAAAAAAAAAAAAAAATGAAAAAAAGGGGGGGGGGGGGGAAATATAGTCCCCTATACCCCTCCCCAAGGGGTTCATAGTGCTGGTGTCCTCCAAGGGGAACATATTTTTATACCTAATATCTAGTGATATATATATTTATTCAAAAAAAGAAAGGTAGAAAGAAAATGAAAAATAAGGTAGTGAAGGGGGAGCGAAAGGAAGGGAAGGGATACCAATAGAGGAGATCCCTCTAATTCCCCCATTCCATCCATATAGACCTGTGATTCCTTAAACTCTCTCCATCCTCTCCAGATCTTATAACATTTTGGCCTAGTCTCATTATGAATTGACATCAATCTGATTCTGTCTATCGCTCTTAACCATTCTCCTATTGATGGCACTTTTTTTTCTTTCCAATTCCTAGGTATAAGTGCTTTAGCTCTGTTCAGTAGGTATGGAACCAAAGTCATTCTATATGTTTTCCTTATTATCATCGTGTTATGGAACAGGCAATGCCAGGGATCTTGTTTCACCTCCACTCCGCTAATCTTCTTTATCATACTTAATATCTCTCTCCAGTATACCTGTACCAGGGGGCACTGACACCATATGTGGGCATGTGTTCCCTCCATCCCACACTCTCTCCAGCATAAGAGCGATATCTCCTTGTTTATTCTATGGAGTTTCATTGGAACATAGTACCATTTAGTTAGGAGCTTATAGTTCATCTCTTTTACTTTTGCATCTATTGATGTAGAATGGACATAGTCTAATACTTGTCTCTTCTTTTCCTCTGATATAGTTTGGTTTAATTCTAATTCACAACTTTCTAGTATTTTCAGTGACTCAGGTCCCCTAGAAGGTGTCAGTACCCTGTATATATTTGATATCCCCTGTCTTCCTATTCCCCCTCGCTTTATAAGTTTCTCCCATGGATTCAGCTCACTCCCAGCTCTCAGGGGTTTCGGTAATGTACTTACAAAATGTTGGACTTGTCTATACCACTAATTGTCCCCTAGGGTAGATCCATATTTTTCTCGTAATTCTAGGATTGAGCACAAGGTATTCCCTTTCAATACATCCTTCAATTTTAGTGTGTCCGAGGCTGCCCATCTCAGGTATACACCACCCCCCTTTCCTGGCGGGAAGTAGTCCGTTCCCGTGGGGGGAAACAGCGGGCTATTAAAGAGCCGCTTTTTTATTTTACACACTCTATCCCACATTCTAAAGGTTTCTTTTATTATTGATGGTATCTCTTGAGTAAAACCTCTAAATTGTTTTGGGATCCATATTCCCTTTCCCAATTCCTTTTTACTCAGGCTCTCTTCTACTCCTACCCATTTTTTTTTAGTCCATTCCCCTGAAACCAGTCAGTTATCCTCTTTAGTACAGCTGCCTCATAATATCTTTTAAAATCTGGTAGATTTAGTCCTCCCTCATGTCTAGGTCTGGTCAAGATCTCAACTGAAATACAGGGTTTATTTTCTTTCCATATAAATCTCCTTATTATTTTTCCCAGTATTTTAAAATATATATCCGGAATTTTTATCGGGAGCGTTTGAAAAATGTACATAGCTTAAGGCAATGTCATCATCTTGATAATGTTTATTCTACCCAGCCAAGATAATTTTTCTGTCGGATACCCCTTCAGTTCTAGTTTTATTTTATTTTATTTAGTAAGGGAATATAGTTATCTTCATATAGGTCCCTTTCTATGTTGGACAGAAATATCCCTAGATACTTCATCCCCTTCTGTTTCCATGTAAATGGGTATAGGGCCCCAAGGTCTCTGCGTTCTCTCGGACTCAAGGATATACTCAATATCTCAGTTTTCTCTTTATTCATTTTTAAATTTGAAAGCTCTCCATACTTTTCATATTCCTCTATAATATTTGGTAATGTCTGCCTTAGGTTTGATACATACAGCATCATATCATCCGCGAACGCAGAAATCTTATGTTCCCTCCCATCTACCTTCGCCCCTCTATCTCTTGATTAGTTTGTATAGTTGCTAATAATGGCTCTAGTGGGTGGGGCATGTCCAAGATGGCCACCGGAGCAGACGTGTAGTGAGAGAGCTCCCGCTTGATCTCCGGAATTTAGCCCTATTTCCCTGCAGAAGGACGGTACAGATCTGCCTGTGGCGGCAAGGCTGTCGGCGGTGAGAGGTATGACCAAGGGGAGAGGCTCCCTATCCTCCCGAAAGTCCCATAAGGTCGCTCCCGCTGCACAGGGTTCCCGCTCGGCTACCAACATGACGTCTCAAACTGAGGAGACCTTTGAGGCCTTGATGCAGGCTATAAGTGCCTGTCAGACGACCCTCACGGGCAAGATCGAGCATGTACAGCTGGATATCGGTCTCATTCGCAGGGACATGGACAGCTTTTGTTCCCGCCTCACTGAGGTGGAACACCGCGTGGGGGATACTGAGGACATTGTGCGGGACCTTACGGCATCGCTCCGCACGCTGCAGACCAAGGTCAAAATTCTAGAAACCCGCGCAGAAGATGCAGAGAATCGAAACAGGAGGAATAACCTCCGCATAGTGGGTCTGCCTGAGGGGGCTGACCCCACGGCATTCACGCAACACCTGCTGCGCACCCTTCTCCCTAGCGCAGCTTTCTCACAGTTCTTTGTGGTGGAGAGGGCACATAGGATGCCTGCAGCCCGGGGACCCCCGGGAGCTCCTCCACGCACCTACATGCTGAAGCTGCTGAACTTCAGGGATCGGGATTTGGTCCTGTGCGAGTCCAGGAAATTGGCAGTTGCCATGGTTAACTTTGGGAGGAAAGCACACAGAGGTTTTGGGGGTGGTGCGGGGTGGGGAATTTTGTTGGAGTATCTGTTTTTACTCCCTGTTGGTTTTGTATTGCAGCTATACTATTGTTGAACTTTGTACCTGTGACTCTCTACTTGGGGACCTGCTTGGCTATAATCTTCTGCCGTTGCATGGCATGTGGGATCCCCCTAGTGGTGATCTCACTTGTATGACTAATGTGCTGATACTGTTTTGCATGTTTATGTCCTTTGCGTGGGTTTTGATACACTACTGTCCTTGTAAATGTCCCATACTGTTCTTATGGCTCCGTTAACCATTTTGTCTTGGAATGTTAGAGGCCTGAATTCCAAGATCAAGAGGTCCCTAGTGTTTAACTATCTGAATAAGTATACTCCCCGTATCTGTATACTCCAGGAGACACATTTGCTGGGGAACAGGACGCTGGCACTATGGTAGCCCTGGGTGGGATCATATTACCACTCAACCTACTCCACTTATTCTAGGGGTCACTTGAGTTCACCCTCCTGGATCTTCATCTTGACCCGGAGGGGAGATATGTGGCTGTCCATGCAATGTGTGCTAGATTGGAGCTTTTGATTGTCGGCATTTATGTACCTCCCCCCCCGGCCATGGTGGATGTGCTCGGGAAGCTTACCCCGCTCCTGCCGCAGTATCCGTCGGCCGGGGTGGTTATAGCTGGGGACTTTAATATGACCCCTAATCCAGTTATGGATAGGCTTAATGCGGGACCCCATGGGGACTCCCCCCTGTCCCATTGGGCAGAAAATTATAGGTTTAATGATGTCTGGCGGATGAGGCATCCAGATAAGAAACAGTACACCTGCCATGTATGCCTCCTTCTCCAGAATTGACCCGATCTATGTCACTGACTCCCTGCTCTCCCGAGTTCAGGAGGTAGAGATCCTGCCGCGAGGCATTTCAGACCATGCACCCCTTCTTACTCTGCAGACTGACTCGCCAGCTGGGTCTGCATTGTGGCGGCTCTCCGGGTTTTGGGTAACTGATGAGCGCGTGATCCCCCTGGTTGAAGGAGAGCTGGGAGAACACTGGTCACTTAATGAGGGCACGGTTCCCTCACCGGTTCTATGGGATGCCTTTAGAGTTGAAAATATGTTTATTAGAATTTTAACATGTTATACATGAACAGCATAAGGTGCCACAATCAGGGTACAGTCATAAATACGTAGTGGTAGAGAGTCAGCCCGATGGCTATCGCCCACAGCAGGACTCCCACCAGCATATAACATAACAGGAACAATTATGACAAGAACCCGAAACAAAAATTGTGAGCGGCCAAAATGGCCTCTTAGTAGGTGACAACATTGCAACCAGAGTCTCCAGGAAGGAAACAATAAAATCAACAGAAAAAATGACACATAGGACAAAAAAGAACCAAGGCCGAAAATAAAAAAAGAACAAGAAAAATAAGAATAAAAATGGGGGGGTAAGAATCAGGGGCATGAGAGGGCGGAGAGGAAGGGGGAAGGAGAGAAGAGAGAGAGAGAGAATATAAGGAAAGGAGAAGAGAGAGAAGAGAGAGGAGGGGAGAGAGAAGTATGGGATGCCTTTAAGGCATACACTAGGGGGCAATATAAAACTGTGATTAGACAGGTTAGGAGAGACACGACGCTTGCACTAGAGGAGGCTGAGAGGAGAGTCCTCCTGTTGGAGGAGAGGTATGTGAATGAGAAGGATGCTTTGACCTATGATGCGATGCAGTCCCTTCACAGGGAAATTTCCCTGATGTGGGTTGCGACCACTAAGAAACAATTGCTTTCACAGTCACAAAGAATTTTTGAGCAGGGGGAGAAGACGGGTAGGTTACTGGCGTGGCTGGCTCGAGAACATTCTTCCACGCCACATATTGTCCGTATTAAGAATGACAGGGGGAATTCCACTCTGACCCCCTGGGTATCAACGCCCAATTTGCACAGTACTATGAACATCTCTATACCTCCAGAGCGTATTTCACTGCGGATAGCCTAGGCCATTTTTTGGATCAGGTAAAATTTCCACAGCTCTCAGCTGACGCCCGCGCCACGCTTGATGCTCCAATCACGCTCAAGGAGGTGCGGGTGGCAATGGCCATGCTTCAGTCGGCCAAGACCCCGGGTCCTGACGGACTTCCAGCAGAATTTTATAAGGTGAATAGTGAGCTCCTTGCCCCTAAGTTCCATAGACTGCTTCTGGCTATGTTGGAGGAGTGCTGTCTTCCCCCTTCTATGTCCAAGGCAGTTATTGTGGTTATACCAAAGCCCAATAAAGACCCGAGTCCTGTGCTTCATATCGTCCCATCTCGCTTCTAAATGTAGACGCCAAAATCACCACTAAGATCCTCTCAACTAGGCTTAATTTGGTCATTCTATCCCTGATACATGGCGACCAGACTATGTATAAAAAATTTAATCAGATGGCGCAGGATAAGATGGATTATGGTCAACAGTGGTTCATGAATCTAAATGAATATAAATAAATATATGGTCATACAGGAAGGTATGAAAGAAAATAAAACAACAATAGTCCTTATCAAAAGGATGATAAAACATAAAAATTCAAGTAAAAGTCCATAAAACTCCTAGCGGCAGCGATCCCAAAAAGCAGAAGCGGCTCTGAAATGGTACACAAGAAAAAACAAGGATGCGCCAATCTAGGTACAGTATGAAGATTTAATAAGATGAAATAAAATTAGAGCACACAGCCAAATGGCTACTCACAATTGCTAAAAAGATAACAGGCATCTCTAGGTGACTATGGTCCGGGGTCACTGGTGGCCGATATGTCCTGGTCCAGGGCGAAGTCAGCACAGGATGGACAGAGCTGTAGATGGAACGCTGTGGTAGTAAACAACCATACAGAGAGACAGGAATCCGAGCGATCCGTCGTACGGAGTGGCGTGCGTCTCAGCGTGGACCGCAGCCAGAGATCGTCGCACCGGAAGTGACGTGGCGTGGCCTGCGGGAGAGAACCAATGGGATGACGCGTTTCACAGCTCCGCTGTTTCTTCAGATCTATGGATATTCATTTAGATTCATGAATCATTGTTGACCATAATCCATCTTATCTTGCGCCATCTGATTACAGTTTTTATACATAGTCTGGTGGCCTGTTATCTTTTTAGCAATTGTGACATGTGTCAGGTTTTATACAAAAATATTTAAGATTCTGTATGTGACTTTGTTCACCCTGTAATGTATAGCTGCATTATGTTCTTTTTCTTTTCTTGTCTGTTTGTTTGTATGTATGTGTTTATGCTTCTCCTTTTGGAGACAAATAAAAAAGTTTCTGTTAAAAAAATAATAATGGCTCTAGTGAGAGGACAAAGAGGAGGGGTGAAAGCGGGCATCCCTGACGAGTCCCGTTAAAAAGTGGGAACCTGTCCGAAAGGGTCCCGTTTACCCGCACCTGTGCCGAGGGTTTAGAGTACAATGCCCCTATCCATCTAAGCATATTAGGCCCTAGTCCTATGTGCCTTAATGTTGCTAGCATAAATTCCCAGTATAGTCTGTCAAAAGCATTTTCGGCGTCTAATGACAGAAACAGTAAAGGTACTTTGCTCTTTTTCGCTTTTTGTATCAGGAATAACGCTCTTAGGACATTGTCCCTCGTTTCCCTCCCAGGAACAAACCCTACCTGATAATTTTCTATCAACCCTGACATGAAAGGTTTTAATTTTTCTGCCAATAATTCAGCATAGATCTTTATGTTAACATTGATCAAAGATATAGGCCTATAACTGGCACATAGTGAGGGGTCTTTATCTTCCTTCTCTATAAGAGTTATGTGGGCTCCCAAAGCTTCCTCGCGCATTATCATGCCTCCACCTATAGAGTTCATATACTCCTGGAAATACGGTATCAGGGTTCCCCCATATCTCTTATAGTATAGTGAAGTGTACCCATCTGGGCCATGGCTCTTTCCCATTTTAATGTTTTTAATTATTTTACTTATTTCCTCCCTTGATATTTCCTTATCTAATTTATTAATTACTTCTTTTGCCATTGCCGGGAGCTTGACCTTTTCTAAATATTGTTTAATTTTCCTTCTTCTACTCTGTATTTCTATTGAACCTTGTTCTTTATTTACTTTATATAGATTTTGATAATACTCTTGGAAAATTGTTATTATATCTTTAGTAGAGCGCCTCATATCTCCTTTCTTATCTTTCATTTTTTAAATAAAGTTCTTATTGATTTTATTTCTACCCTTCTCAATCCCTCAAGTAGCCGATGGTCTAGAAGGATAGGGTCTATTCTAGAATATGACCTGCGAACAGATGAATAGTATGTAAAAACCTTGTCTCTTGAATGTAAAATTCTCTACGCCTCTACTAAGTGCATTTGATATAATTTATGTTTAATTGCTCTGAGATATTTTCCCTCTGACCTTGATATAGGTTGGGTGTCTAATTCTGAGTCAAAAACAAAATTAAAATCACCTGCTAATATCACCTTTCCCTCTCTAAAGCCCTCCAATCTATTCAAGATTTTTCTCAAATACACTGCAGGGCAAGTATTAGGGCAATATATATTTACCAAAGTGTATTTCATGTTAAATAAGGAACCTTTGACAAAGAGATATCTTCCTTCAGGATCTATTTCAATAGCTTCTAATATAAACCGTGTATTCTTATCAAACCCTATTGCAGGTCCTTTTGATCTTTTATAAGGAGAATAACTATGGATCCATGTAGGGAAATCTTTTGAGTTCAATCTGGTCTTAGATGTCTCCTTTAACTACTTGCCGACCGCCCACCGTCGTTATACGTCCTCACTTTAAAGATGAATATCTCGGTAACGGCAGCAGCTGCTGCCACAATCGAGATATTCATCTCTTCTGTGGGCGGCCGTGTAAACGATAATGGCGGTCTCCGCGGCGGATTCGCCGTGAGATCGCCGTTATCGGTGGCAGGAGAGGGCCCCCCCTCTTACCGTAGCCGTCGGTAGCGGCGGAGGGGATCGCGACCGTTCGCTAGCTGAGCGGGGACGAGACTGAAGGAAAAATCTCCTTCGCCCGTCCCCATAGCTCTGCTGGGCGGAAGTGACGTCAAAAGAAAGCCTCTTAAAGAAACATTTTTTTTTTGTCATTTGAAAAAATGACATTTCCAAATTTTTTCTTTTTTTTTGCATTTAAGCCTAAATATGAGATCTGAGGTCTTTTTGACCCCAGATCTCATATTTAAGAGGACCTGTCATGCTTTTTTCTATTACAAGGGATGTTTACATTCCTTATAATAGGAATAAAAGTGATAATTTTTTTTTTCAGTGTTAAAAATTGTAAAATAAAATAAAAATAAATGCGAAAACCCAAAAAATTTTTTTAAAGCGCCCCGTCCCGACGAGCTCGCGCGTAGAAGCGAACGTATACGCGAGTAGCGCCCGCATATGAAAACGGTATTCAAACCACACAAGTGAGGTATCGCCGTGATCGTTAGAGCGAGAGCAATAATTTTAGCCTCAGGCCTACTCTGTAACTCAAAAAATGCAACCTGTAGAATTTTTTAAACGTCGCCCATCAAGATTTTTAAGGGTAAAAGTTTGACGCCATGCCACGAGCGGGCGCAATTTTTAAGCGTGACATGTTGGGTATCATTTTACTCGGCGTAACATTATCTTTCACAATATATAAAAAAATTGGGCCAAATTTATTGTTGTCTTATTTTTTAATTTAAAAAAGTGATTTTTTTCCAAAAAAAGTGCGCTTGTAAGACCGCTGCGCAAATACGGTGTGACAAAAAGTATTGCAATGACCACTATTTTATTCTCTAGGGTGTTAGAAAAAAATATATATAATGTTTGGGGGTTTTAAGTAATTTTCTAGCAAAAAAAAATGGTTTTGTCTCGTAAACACCGACTCTGAAAAACAGGCCCGGGGCTAAAGTGGTTAAATGGGTTTCCTGAAAAAATACTATATTAACCGACAGTCCCTTCATCTCCTGCAGTATCTGGTATCGCTTATTTGGGCTGATTAACCCTCGTACATTTGTATGTAACTATTTTTAACTCTGTCATATTCTATAATTTGATTCCTTTGTACCATACCAAGAGCATTGTATCAGACACACACAAGACAGAAGGGGCCCCAGACACTCTTCTTTCCTCAAGAAAAACCCATTTTTACGTGCATCAAACCTCAGTTTTGTAGAAAGTATTTTTACATTCAGAAAGTATCGATCCAAGCTTACCATCAAAAGCATAACATCTAGACTCAGCTTTAACGACCAATATAGAATACTTTGAGACCACATATACCCCTCCTCCCCGCCACACATTGTACACCAATGAAAAACTCCCTCGGCTGCGCGCCAATCGGGCGGCCTGCGAGCGGGGCCCCTACCTCGGGGAGTCTAATAGTGTCCCCCCATTTCCCGGGACCCCGTCTTCCAACTTTAAGGACGGGCTCCCGGGGCTGCAGGCGACAAATCTACTCCATGCTCCCCCCACCAGGTGAGATCAGTTACTACTCTTACATCATTTTATTCTCTTCCCTCTACTTTCAAAAAGGAAGAAAAAAGGGAAGCTACAACACACAACAATCAAAGCTCTATTCCAGTCCTGGTCCTTCCACCTTTTCCATGCTGGGGGTCTCTTTTTCCAATTATCTACTTGTACAAACTGTATATTCAATCTGTTACAGAACTTCTTTATATCTTCCGGGAACCATACATAAGCTGAGACCCTTTGGTTCTTTACCGATAAGCAAGCTGGAAACCCCCACCTGTAAGGAATATCATTTGCCTGTAAGAGGCTTGTCAATGGCTTCAATGCCCTTTTGCATGCTAGTATCTCTGGCGCCAGATCTGAAAAAATAGATAATTTAATTCCTTTATATTCCATGGGGGTAGAGTTTATACCGGGCATTTCTTATCTCTGTTCAGTCCATCTCGGCTCTCTCTCTTAATTCTGTTATTGCACTTTTATGTTCTTCTATTCCTTCCACTCTTTGTAATACACTCGGTATATCTCTTCTTGTAAGACCCATTTCACCCTTTATGGTTCATTCCAGACGCGAGATCATGTCTATCCTATCCATTAAATTTTACTTTTTACTTCTGGAGATTAAGCTTTATTATTTTTACCTTTGCTTTTTCTTAAGGTCCCCTCTTCCATCTTTTTACCATCCTTTTCCACCTTCTCTCCTTCCAATCCAATCTCTGGGTGCCCCTTGTTGTTTGCAGGAGTCATTGGCACAGATTCTTATTTCTTGCTGGGGCTTTCAGCCATTTGATCTGCCCCTTCTACAACAAGATAAGACTTTATTGTACTATAGCTTGTTCCCTCCCCCCTGGTTCGCTTTAGGACCCCTCTTAACCATTTTTGCACCAGGGTCTTAATCCCTGCTGGTTTTATGATGCCAGAACCCAGCCTTCGGGCCCAATAGCAGACCAGTAGCAAAATAATTGAATAGACTTTATAAATATTCAGCCAAGAAAAAAAAAGGGGGGAAAAAAGAAGGGGGGCAAAACCAAGCCAAAAATGAAATCAGTTCATGTATTTGTATCACTTATATATATATATATATATATATATATATATATATATATATATATATATATATATATATATATATATATATATATATCAAAATATCAAGTATCTGGTGCCTATGCCTTTCTGCAGAAAAAATCCTGTTATATTTACTCTCATAGCAGTTGTTACATTGAGTACATTGTCCCTATTACCGCCACAGTAGTCTGTACTCAAACTGACTTTTTATCCCTGCTGTGGGCTATCCAAAATTAAGAATAAAAAATCCTCCCCTTTTTAGTATCTGTGCAATCTCAGTTCATTTTCCCGATTTTCCAGGATTGTTTGAAAGTGCCGATTATAGGGTACATGAACAGATCAAATCAGTATTGATCCAAATAGACACTGTATTAAGCACTGTGACCTTTGGGGGCTCTTTAGCTCAGCGAGATGAGTACTTAAACCGTAGTAGTGAACAAAAAGGGGTTTTTATTTGCAAACCAAACAAAACAACAATTTCTTTAGCATAGGGAAAATCATCAAAACAAAAATCCTGCTTGTCTTCAGCACAAATGAAAAAAGTCTGTTTTTCCTTCAGCACAGCAAACAAAACAAAACACAGGCACATACGGTTTGGTAAGTATTCCAGTCCTTCTCAGCAGTATACAACTTCTGCAGACACCTTCACTTCCACACTCCTAAACCCTCTGTCAGCACTTCCTCTCCTTTTAGCTGACTTCCTGGAAGTTGTTAACCCCCTGTGTGCCTGAAAGCCAGGGGTCAGAAGGTCGCTTTAGAGCCTCCGAAATTCCAGGCCCCCAAATAACATTAAGAAAGACAGAGAGGACTGTAAGCCCGTCCTCTCTGGATCCACTTTTAACTTCCCGGAATCTCTCACCCCCTCTGGGTGACCTCCTGAACCAGTGTTTTAAAGCGACTAGACTAAATTGGCGAGATGTAGCGTCCATCCAGGACCCAACCCTGGCGTCCTGTACAGCACTTATAGTAATCTTTCAGTCCTGCCAAAGGCAATTTCTTTATATAAGCAGCAAGCATATTACACAAGCTATTCACAATTTTATTGCCCACGGATTGTTATGCCTCTCCAAACATTGGCCACCTGCTTTCAATCTTTATACAGAGTTTCGGACATTCCTTTAAACATTGCAGGGACAGTTTAATAGATAAGGTAAGTGGATGTTTTATATTCCTTACTCCATCTTACCTCTTAATGGCCCCATATATCCTGCCAACCACCAAGGCTACCATGGGACTTCAGCTTGTCTGCTGGAAGCAGGAAAATGGGGCATTAATCCAGCCAGCCTGCCCATCAACCATGGCCGCAGCTTCTCGGCTTCACGTCTGGAGCCTCAAGACGGACCTGCGGTCTTGGTCAAGTTGATCTGGTTGTAGCAAACCCTGAAAATTGTAGTGAGACAGGGAATGGTAGGTTTGACACAGAAGAGGTAAAAGTTATAGCAGAATTAGGCCCCCTACAGGTTCAGGAGGGTAATTCTGGGGAAGATTTCCTGAGGTTTGAGGAATTTCTAAGATCTGAGAAGGATCAGGGTAAATGGTTGGAGGGAAATAGCCCAAAGCTCAGCAAGGGGTCACATGACTTAAAACCTCAGAGTGGCAAGACAGTCAGGATGTCCTTCAGGAGGGAGACTAGGACAAGGCCACAGTTATATGAAGATGTTAGTGATGAAACTGACAAAATGAAGCATGCAGTGTACATGAGGAAACAAGTGACGCTAAGTTTGGACAGTAAGTGGGTGCCCGCACAAAGAATGCAGCGAGGGATCAGTGTCACCCCAACAAAAGACCCCCCGCTTATTACTAAACCATTGTTTAAAAACGTGGTTTCTTCTAAGTTATGTAAAAAGAGAAAAAGGGTGGTCTAGGGGAAATTGAGGGAGAACGTTGTAACTTTACTGATATCCGACCCTTAAAACTCAAATCAACCTTGGGTGCAAAAAGGTACCAAGATTAGTAAAATCCCTACTGTCAAGGTGGATAGTGTAGGCCCAAGGGAAATGGGAAGACAGTGCTTTTGGAAGCGTACACGTAAAAAATTTTGGGAGTGTCTTTGTAGAGCCCGAGTAAATTGTAGCCGGGGGACATGGAGAAAGTCACCTGATGGGACAAGATTTGGCCCATGTGGGTGGTAGCTTGCATGGTCATGCCAAAGTGAGGAGGTTGGACTGGTGTGTTCCACCCTCTGGGTCGAAACAAAGGGGGATATGTGGTAGTGTGGTACCCCACCAGTGTCTGAATACAGGATTCTCAACCAGGCAGGTTGAGGGGCTCCAGTGTATTTGCTTGTTTGGGAGGAAACTGGCTTTTCAGTTTCCTCATTATTTACAAAAGTCCACTTTGGGACCTGGAGCCTGGGGATTTCTTAGAGATCCGAGTGGGATGAAATCCCCAGTCCTGGATACGGGTTTTGAGACTCAGCGGCACACTGATTGTTCAGGTGTGTGTGGGCCTGATAGTCAGGACCAGCATTCTGGGCTCCACCCTCCCGAGGAGACCAGGCACGCCAGAGCCTTCTGTAAGCAGCATAGACACAGAGCTGTGGGCTGTAAGCATCCCTGTGGATTGAACCAGGCAAACCTAAGACTCCTACTCGGCATCAGGTTGTGCAGTGAGCTGATATTTTGTGTATTTTAAGACTATAGCACAACAGTGATTGAATTTATATATTGTGTTTAGTACCTTTGCTTTGCAGTAAGGACTATGTCTCCTAGAAGAGGGTCTAGGGCAAATAAAAAAGGCACCAGAAAATCCCCACGTACGGCTAAAGATTCTGAGCTTGCCTGCAGTTTACCATCCCCCCTTGTTAGCCTGATAGCAGCCTCACAGGATGAGCCCCAGTCTGGTTTTGCAGCCTCTCCTATGGCAGCTCCTGTACATGTCACTGAGGGCTCTTTAAAGGTGGCTATGGATGGCCTGGAAGGAAAGATTGCCAATATTGTCGCAACCTCCTTGAAAAATAGCAGAAAACGGGGTAGATCCCCTTCATCTGCTTTGGCTCTCTCATCAGATGAGCCTTCTCAGGGTGAAAAATCCCTCTCATGAGATGAGGATCATGTGCAGTCTGAGATGGTGCCTGCCACTTACAAATTGCCTCTTCTTGAAGCTTCTAGGCCCTCTGTTTCCTCTTTGGGATCTCGGAAATCCCTGCAGGCTGCATGCGCCTTTCCAGTTCATCCCTTGCTGGATAAACAGATGTATGATGACTGGGTTCACCCAGACTAACTGTTTTCTCCTACTAAAAAGTTCTCCCTCCTTTATCCCACGGAGAAAGGTTTTACCAAGAAATGGGGGGTACCTGCTATTGATGCAGCTATTTCTTATGCAAACAAAAAACTGACATGTCCTTTAGACAACGTGCAGGGTTTCAAGGATCCAACTGATAAAAAGATGGAGTCCCTATTAAAAGCCTCCTCGGCCATGGCTAGGGCTGTAGTACAACCTGCTGTTGCAGCAATTGGTGTATGTCAGTTCCTCAAGCAACAAATGAAGCAGATGATTAACCTCCTACCTTCTGAGGAGATTGAGGTTTATGAAGGCCTTCCTAAGGCCTTGTGCTTTGCGATTTATGCGAATTATGGACTCTGTTCAGCAAGCATCTCGCTGAATCTCCTGCAGGTACACATGCGCAGATCCCTTTGGTTAAAACATTGGGAGGCCGAGACTTTCTGCAAGAAATACTTGGCAGCGTTCCCCTTTGGGGGTGAGCGCCTGTTTGGAGATGACCTGGATAAATACATCCAAAAGATGACCGGTGGCAAGTCTACCCTATTTCTGGTTAAAAGAGAGTAAGCATCCCTCATTTAAACGTACTCTTTCTCCAGCCCCTGGAAACTCAGTCTCCAGGCAGTGGCGACGGCCGCCCCAGTCTAACACTAGGGGAAAAGCCCAGAGCCAAGCCCAAGGGCAAAAAATAACTCGGGGTTCAAAGTCTTAACAGACCCCCAATACTTCCCTATGAAGGGATGCCCCTGCTTGGCCGAGTTGGGGGAAGGCTGCTGCTTTTCGCAAACGCCTGGAGGGACAAGATTAAGGACAAGTGGGTCACCTCCACAGTGTCCGTCAGAGAACTTCCGCCACCCCGTTTTCTGAGATCAAGAATTGCCAAAGATCCAGAAAAAATAAGGCCTCTACTACTGGCCTTGGATTACCTGTTGTCCCAATGGGTAATCTTGGAGTTAGCCCTAGAGGATCAGGGGTCAGGATTTTATTTTAAACCTGTTTACGGTTCCAAAACCAAACAGGGATGTCAGACCTATCCTAGATCTAAAGAGTCTGAATCAGTTACTGAACATTCGCTCCTTCCGCATGGAGTCTGTCCGTTCAGTTGTTTCCACCCTTTAGGGAGGGGAATTCCTGGCATCAATAGACATCAGATGCATATCTACACGTGCCAATATTTCCCGCCCACCAAAGATTTCTAAGGTTTGCTGTGAATCAGCACCACTTTCAGTTTGTGGCCCTTCCTTTTGGGCTGGCTACAGCACCTCAAGTGTTAACAAAGATACTGGCCCCGGCCCTGGCAAGGCAAAGGGCACAAGGCATAGCGATAACAGCCTACCTGGATGATCTGTTGATCATAGATCAGTCTGCCGCTCGCTCGGGCCACAATGTGCACAGCACAGTGGAATATTTAGAGTACCTTAGCTGGGTCCTCAATTTGGAGAAATGTTCCTTGCAGCCTCACAAAATACTAGAGTACTTAGACATGATTATAGACACATCCCTAAGCAAGGTATTCCTTCCCAAGAAAAAGGCAAAAGCCATAGGAGACTTGGTCCGAGTGGTAAAGGCAAAGAGAAGGCATTCCATCCGTCTTTGCATGAGATTGTTGGGGAAGATGGTAGAGGCTGTCCCTTACGCCCAGTTTCACTCAAGACCATTACAGGGCAGGATTCTGTCAGCTTGGAGCAAGGATGTTCAGGCCCTGGATCTTCCTATGGTCTTACCTCCAGGGTGCTCCCCCTAAATCTGTCGGAAGGAAAATCTTTTACTCCAGTTACCTGGAAGGTGGTAACCACTGATGGGGGGCAGTGCTAGAAGAAGCATCTGCACAGGGAAATTGGTCCGGGGCCGAAAAGCTCCTACCCATCAACATTCTGGAGATTCGGGCAATTCATTTGGCCCTCAAAGTTTGGTCTTGCAGACTGCAAGGCTGGCCTGTTCGGGTTCAGTCCGACAATGCTAGGGCCGTAGTCTATAACATGTACCATGGAGGCACCAGAAGTCTGGATGCCCAAAAAGAGGTGAATCACATCTTGGCCTGGGCAGAAAGGCATATTCCTCGCCTATCTGTGGTCTTCAATCATCAGCCAGCAATGCACTGCGATGCCGCAGTGAATTATGGGCCGTGACGCGCCACTTGAATTTGGCGTCACGCCCATAATTCACTGCGGCATCGCAGTGCATTGCTGGCTGATGATTGGCCAAGCATGCACTTTGACCCGCATGCTTTGGCCAATCACAGAGCGGAAAAAACGGAGAGCCATAATTGGCCAAAGCTTTGGCCAATTATGCCTCAAGGGATTTAGTACACGCCCCACACTATATAAGGCTGCCTGGAAGTCGGCCTTGTGTAGTGTGTTTCGGCATGCTGAGAGAGTGAGACAGTGTCATTTCATTTGAGTTAGATAGAGCAGGCAGGCAAGTCAGTTAGCTGCAGTTAGTGTGTAGAGGATGTAAATGCATCCCAGGTGTTGTGCATATATATATATATATTTATACACAATGGGGCTGATTTACCAAGCCTTTACTCCATGACTCATGGAGTAAAAGCAGGAGTAGCAGCCGTTTTGACATTTACTATTGAAATACGCTGCAAGTGCAGTGTATTTCAATAGTTACTAAAGTGCTCAGTGCGCCCAGGAGAGGGCGCATTGTTCGCCTGATAGACCTGGCGCACGGCACATTGAAATGTAAATTGCGGGGTTTCGGGCGGGAGTTTATTAGGGGAGGGAGGGGGGTGATGCAGGGGAAGTGTAGTGACATGTGTTTGAATGTGTTTGGCGGGCCGAATTGAAAGTGAAAGTGTTTTTTGGAAACCGATCCCCATACGCTTACACAGTGCGCCTGAACCTCGGGAGGTTCATTTGCATACTGGGCATGCGTACAGGGAAATTTCAGAGCTTCCCGTGCGCCTTGTCAGTACGCAGAGAAATTCTTGGTAAATACCAAGCGGCGTACCCGTGATTGCGCTGCGTGACGCGGAGCACGGGAATCTCCGAACGGTTTTCAGCCTGCGCTGACCATGAAGGGGAACTCCGCGCCAAATTTCAAACTTGAAACCGGCGCAGGTCCCCCTCCAGGGGTACATTAGGCTCTTAGGCTTGGTCTGGAACGTGAGGGGTTAACCCCGTGCCAAAAATCGGCGCAGGGTTCCCCCCCAGATCCAAACCAAGCCCTCATCCCAAGCACGCAGTCTGGCCCGGACAGGAATGGGGGTGGGGACGAGCGAGCGCCCCCCCCCTCCTGAGCCGTACCAGACCGCATGCCCTCAACATGGGGGAGTGTGTGCTGTGGGGGAGGGGGGGCACTGCCCCCCCACCCCACAGCACTCTTGTCCCCATGTCGATAGGGACAAGAGCCTCTTCCCGACAACCCTTGCCATTGGTTGTCGGGGTATGCGGGCAGGGGCTAATCGGAATCTGCGAGCCCCCTTTAATAAGGGGACCCCCAGATGCCGGCCCCCCACCCTATGTGAATGAGTATGGGGTACATCGTACCTCTACCCATTCACCTGGGGGAAAAGTGTAAAGTAAAAAACACACAACACAGAATAAAATAATTTATTAGTCAGCTCCGGCCCCCCCCTTTCTTCTTTAGCTCTTTTTGAAGGGGGGTTTCTTCTCTCCCGATCTTCCGCCGGGACCCTGGGCTTCGGCGATTTCTGCCGGGGGAGGGCGCCATCCCTCGGTCCTCTCCGGAGCCTTCCGCCGGGGGCCCCCACCCCATTTGAGCTCTTTTTCATTAGGGGGGGGCATCCGGACTTCGGAGACTTCTGTCAGGGGATGGCGCCTATCCCCCGGTCTTTCCGGTGCTTTCCGCCAGGGCTCCGGTCTTGTTCCTCGTCTTCTGCCGGGGGTGCGCCAACTCCCCGGTATTTTCTCTGCTGTCTTCCCTCTTCTGCCTGTCTCCTCCGGGGGACAGGGCTTTCTTTCCGCTTCTTTCTTCTCTGTTCCATCTTCTGCCTGTCTCCCCCGCGGAGCCAGGGCTTTCTTCTCTGTTCCCTCTTCTGCCTGGCTCCTCCGGGAGCTCAGGGCTTGTCTCCGCTGTGTTCTTCCTTCTCTTCCATTCGATGTTGACACGACGAGGTTCCGCGCTGACATGCCGTGTGAGCGGTGGGCATCGACTTATATAGGGCAATGCACAAAGGAGAGAAGGATATGGGAATCCCACCTATTTATCAAATATGTAGTACTCACCGATATTGTCGGGGGGTGCAATCAAAAATATAATGTACCAAGAGAGAAAAAAAAAAATGACTGCTGCACACCCTTAAGAGTTATTACTACGTTTTATTAAATATCAGAAAATAGAGCATAAAAGGCATTAAAAACACACAGGTAACCAATTATGGTATAGTACCCTAGAAGTGACCTGAGAATACACTCACAAAACGAGACGGCAAAAATCAGTGACAAATTGAAAACTGGAGCTCGATCATCCAATAAGGAGATCTAAGTCCATAACTCACCCATTCACCCTCCACACAACACAAAGAGACCCCCCACCCCAAGCACATATAAAACCCCCACTGCTATCAATAATCCTAAAGATTTCCACACCATGCGGTGGTTCCCTGTAACTACAGGTGAAAGTTACAGGGAACCACCGCATGGTGTGGAAATCTTTAGGATTATTGATAGCAGTGGGGGTTTTATATGTGCTAGGGGTGGGGGTCTCTTTGTGTTGTGTGGAGGGTGAATGGGTGAGTTATGGACTTAGATCTCCTTATTGGATGATCGAGCTCCAGTTTTCAATTTGTCACTGATTTTTGTCGTCTCGTTTTGTGAGTGTATTCTCAGGTCACTTCTAGGGTACTATACCATAATTGGTTACATGTGTGTTTTTAATGCCTTTTATGCTCTATTTTCTGATATTTAATAAAATGTAGTAATAACTCTTAAGGGTGTGCAGCAGTCATTTTTCTTTTTTTGTTTTTTTCTCTATATAGGGCAATGCCACCATGTGACCTCAACCCATGTGACATCACATTCCCTGGGCATGATGGGAATGTGATGTCACATGGGTTGAGGTCACATGGTGGCATTGCCCTATATAAGTCGATGCCCGCCGCTCAGACTGCATTCCAGCACGAGACCTCGTTGTGTCAACATCGAATGGAAGAGAAGGGAGAACACAGCGGAGACAAGCCCTGAGCTCCCGGAGGTGCCAGGCAGAAGCGGAAGGCACCGCAGAAGCCCGGAGGGTGGCGCCCTCCAGCGGAAAACGACGAAGCCCGGAGCCCTCCCCCATAGGCAAGGAGCCTCATGGTGAAGGGGGCTCTGGCAGAAAACGACGAAGCCCGGAGCCCTCCCCCATAGGCAAGGAGGAGCCTCATGGTGAAGGGGGCTCCGGCAAAAAACAGCCCGGGGGGGCTACAGCACCCCCCCGGCAGAAATCGACGAAGCCCGGAGCCCTCCCCCATAGGCAAGGAGCCTCATGGTGAAGGGGGCTCCGGCAGAAAATGGTGTAGAAGACGGGGGGGGGGGGTAGGTGCACCCCCCCGCAGAAACCGACGAAGCCCGGGACCCTCCCCCATAAGCAAGGAGCTTCATGGTGAAGTGGGTCCCGGCGGAAGACGGGGGGGTAGGTGCACCCCCCCGCGCAGAAACCGACGAAGCCCGGGACCCTCCCCCATAAGCAAGGAGCTTCATGGTGAAGGGGGTCCCGGTGGAAGACGGCGAAGCCCGGGGCCTAATGGGGTGGTGGTGGGGGCCCCGGCAGAAGACCCCCAGCTGACTAATAAATTAATTTTTAAATGTGTGTGGTGTATATTTTTTTTCCCCCAGGTGAATGGGTAGGGGTACAATGTACCCCATACTCATTCACATAGGGTGGGGGGCCGGAATCTGGAGGCCACCTTATTAAAGAGGGCTCTCAGATTCTGATAAGCCCCCCGCCCACATACCCCGACAACCAACGGCCAGGGTTGTCGGGAAGAGGCTCTTGTCCCTATCGACATGGGGACAAGAGTGCTGTGGGGTGGGGGGGCAGTGCCCCCCTCCCCCACAGCACACACTCCCCCATGTTGAGGGCATGCGGTCTGGTACGGCTCAGGAGGGGGGGCGCTCGCTCGTCCCCACCCCCATTCCTGTCCGGGCCAGACTGCTTGCCTGGGATGAGGGCTTGGATCTGGGGGCGGACCCCACTCTGGTTTTCGGCGTGGGTTTAACCCCTCACGTTCCGGACCAAGCCGAAGAGCCTAATGTACCCCTGGAGGGGGACCCACGCCGGTTTCTTGTTTGAAATTTGGCGCGGAGTTCCCCTTTATCCCGGTCCTGTCAGGGGGGGAAATGCCTGATCGTCTGTTCATACAATGTATGAACAGCGATCTGTCATTTCCCCTAGTCAGTCCCACCCCCCCTTACAGTTAGAACACACCCAGGGAACATAATTAACCCCTCCCTCGCCCCTAGCGTTAACCCCTTTCCTTGCCAGTGACATTTTCATAGTAAGAAATGCATTTTTAGAACATTGGTCGCTAGAAAAATCCCAATGGTCCCAAAAATGTGTCTGCCATAATGTCGCAGTACCGATAAAAATCGCTGATCGCCGCCATTACTAGTAAAAAAATATATAATAAAAAAGCCAAAAAACTAAACACTATTTTGTAGACGCTATAACTTTTGCGCAAACCAAACGCTTATTGTGATTTTTTGGAACCAAAAATATGTCGAAGAATACGTATCGGCCTAAACTGAGGGAAAAAAATATTATTTTTAGATAATTTTGGGGATATTTATTATAGCAAACAGTAAAAATTATTTTTTTTTGGTTAAAAAAAAATGTCGCTCTATTTTGGTTTATAGCAAAAAAAAAAAAAAAAGGCAGAGGTGATCAAATACCACCAAAAAAAAGGATGACAATTTTGATTGGGAACCACGTCGCACTACCGCGCAATTGTCAGTTAAAACGGCGCAGTGCCGAATCACAAAAACTGGCCCGGTCATTGACCAGTAATATGGTCTGGGGCTCAAGTGGTTAAAAATTCACAAAACACTAAAGTTAGCCCAATTTTTGGTGATAATGTGAAAGATGATGTTACACCGAGTAAATAGATACCCAACATGTCACGCTTTAATATTGCAAACACTCATGGAATGGCGCCAAACTTCAGTACTTTAAAATCCCCATAGGTGACCTTTTTTTTTTCAGGTCCTTTTTTTCCCCACAAATAGATTATTAAATGTGCGTGTTCACTTCTGACTGGGAGGACAGGGGCATTTTAATTATTATTATTTAGTTTTGTTACGTAATAATTCACTAAGACCTCCCCTTCAGGCTGGAAAAAAAAGCTCTCATGGCATTGCAGCTTTGTTCCTACATGTGTGATGAACTGAGTCTGCTCAGACACTTTTTCCTTTCTTTTTAAAAGGTGAAAATCACTTGGATGCTCATAGAGCTTGGTTGGGTTATTACCAGGTGTAAGCACTTACAAGCTCACCCAAACTAGAGACTGAAATTTGTACATGTGATTTCAATTGCTTCATTACTAGCACATGTTATAAAAAGCGTGATCGATCAGTCCTCAGCTGCCCTCATAGGGGCAGGCAGGAATGCTGTTGCTAAACAGAAATGTGGGTTGGAGCATGTTTATTTTGCCAATGTTTTTTTGTTTATTTTTAAATGATGTTCACTTTGATGTATTTGTCTCTGCTGCCTTATTTTGATAAACATTTCTGAAGATGTTGGGATGGTTAACCTATGTTTATTTTGATTTTTGAAATGTATTTTTGTGTGTGTGTGTGTGTTTGTCTTTTTTTGCTTTCCTTGTTTTGTTGACCAATAAAAATTACTTTAAAATTTTGAAGAAAAGATATTAGTAAGGATTTACCCTCACTTCCTGTTTGGCTATGTGACAGGAAGTGAATGAATTTGAATTAGAAAGGGTGAAGACACCTCACAAATGTTGTCACTATCAGGGGTGCAGACATCCCCAAAAAATGAGCAGATAAATACAAAAATATTAATTTGCAAATAAGTATTAACATTGGGTGGTGTTTGTGGGTGGCCCTAACACACACATTCATACATATTAGCAACGCTGTATCCTGGCCTATTGGCATGGTTATATTTTCTTAGGCCTCTCAATAAAACTCTCTGAAATTTGTGCTTAAACTAGAACTATAATCAACACTTTTTATTTTCTTTAATTTTGGATAGAGTGAGGGAGGGTTATAGGCCCTGTCAGTTTATTTTGTATTATCTGTGTCCAATTGGGGAGATTTGCCTTCACTTCCTGCCCCATAGCCAAACAGGAAGTGAGAGAAAAACTATGCAAATTAAGGGAATCCAGTAACCCCCTCCCCCCAAAACTAGTATGTGGGTCCCCTGAAAATTACTGGGCGGGTCATACAAAAACAGGGTGTGGCCTTGACAGGAAGGGGTGGGTCATTTTTCTATTAGGAGGTGCAGAAATGTAGTCAGGCTTAGGGCAGCACAAATCCTAAATATACTACTGCATATTAGGGCTTATTTAGACAGGATCCGATTTACAGCATGTTTTTATAGTGTGGGAGGAAACCCACGCAGGCACAGGGAGAACATGCAAACTCCAGGCAGATGAAGTCACGGGCGGGATTCGAACCAGCGACCCTTTTGCTGCTAGGTCAAAGTGCTATACACTACACCACTGTGCTGAACGAACATGATTGCAGCTGAAAGCATGAGATCTTTTTTTTTTTTTTTCCAATACCATGCTTTCCAGCCTTATTGACCCCGCCTCTCTCCATAAAGAGGACCTGTCACACACTAGTCCTATTACAAGGGATGTTTACATTCCTTGTAATAGGAAGAAAAGTGATCCAAAATAAAAAAAGTGACAAAAAAGTGCAAGAAGAAAAATATGAGGTAAAAAATAATAAAAAAATAAATAAAATGCCCCTGTCCCTAGAAGCTCGCACTCAGAAGCGAATATGCATGTAAGTCCCGCCCACATATTGGTAAACACCATTCAAACCACACATGTGAGGTATTGACGCGTGCGTTAGAGCGAGAGCAATAATTCTAGCCCTAGACCTCCTCTGTAACTCTGAACTGGTCACCTGTAAAAAAAAATCAAGCATCGCCTATGGATATTTTTATGTCCCGAAGTTTGGCGCCCAGAGGCGATTCAGTTCGCATGAGTTGCGCTATACAAGTCATTCATTCATTCATTCCATGAGTGTGTGCAATATTAAAGCGTGACAAGTTGGTATCTATTTACTCAGTGTAACATCATCTTTCACATTATCCATAAAAATTGGGCTAACTTTACTGTTTTGTTATTTTTTAATTCATGAACCGTGTTTTTTTTTTGGGCCAAAAAAAAGGCGTTAGAAAAATTATTGCACAAATACCGTTGGAAATCAAATAAAAAATGACCGCCACTTTATTCCCTAGGGTGTCTGCTAAAAAATTATATATAATGTTTGGGGGTCCTGAGTAATTTCCCAGGAACAAAATATAATTTTTACATGAAGGAGAGAAGTGCCAAAATAGGCGCGGTATGGAAGTGGTTAAAGTGAAATAATAAAAGTGAAATATTCCTTTAAATTTCATACAGGGGGGAGGGGGTTTACATGCATGTTTCCCATGCTTAGAACTGTCCCTGTACAAGATGTAATTTCTGAAGTGAAAAAAAAAGTAATTTTAAAGTACTCATGGCTATAAAGAATAGTCATTGCTCATTAAAACTAAAAAAAAAAAAAAAAATGTATGGGGGTCCCCCAAATTAAATTACCAGGCCCTTCAGGTCTGGAATGGATATTAAGGGGAACCCCGCCGTAAAAACAAAAAAAATGGCGTGGGGTCCCCCCAAATATCCATACCAGGCCCTTCAGGTCTGGTGTGGATTTTAAGGGGAACTCCAACCCAAATTAAAAAAAAATGGCGTGGAGTCCCCCTAAAAATCCACACCAGACCCTTATCCGAGCACGTTAACCTGGACGGCCGCAGAAAAGAGGGGGGGACAGAGTGAGGCCCCCCCCTCTCCTGAACCGCACCAGGCCACATGCCCTCAACATGGGGAGGATGTCCCCATGTTGATGGGGACAAGGGCCTCATCCCCACAACCCTTGCCCGGTGGTTGTGGGGGTCTGCGGACGGGGGGCTTATCAGAATCTGGAAGACCCCTTTAACAAAGGGGACCCCCAGATCCCGGCCCCCCCTATGTGAAATGGTAATGGGGTACATTGTACCCCTAACCATTTCACCCAAAAAAAAGTGACAAAAGTGTGAAAAATTACAGTAGCCGGTTTTTGACAAATCTTTTAATAAAATCTTCATTCCGCGGTTCCTTCTTCTTCTTCCATTTGGGTTTCTTCCTCTGCTTCTTTCTTGGGTCTTCTCGTCCACATCTTGATCGACGTCTTCTCCCATCTTCTTCTCTGTCCGTCGACCTTCTCGTCCCGCATCTTCTTGATCTTCTGGGCGCTGAGCTTGAAATTGAAGATCCCGCCGTGTTCCCGCCCCCCTCTGACGCCACAGGTAAACTCATATGAAAGTCCGCGTGTGGTATATGTGCGTCAGAGGGGGGCGGGGTCACATGAGCATCACACGGCGGGAACTTCAATTGGGAGCTCGTCCGCATAGTGCTGCGGTTTATTCTTCTCCGGACGGCACGCTTGAAATTGAATTCCCCTGCCGTGTGACGCTCTGTGACCCTGCCCCTCTCTGACGCACATGACCTTCTAAGGAGTTTACTTGTGGCGTCAGAGGGGGGCGGGTCCCAGGAGCGGCACACGGCGGCCAATTCAAATTCAAGCGATGTGTCCAGGGAAGAAAAAGAAGATGTGGACGAGAAGGCTGGCGGACCGAGAAGAAGACAGGAGAAGACACCGGGCAAGATGCGGACGAGAAGGCTGAAGGACGGACGGAGAAGATAGAAGAACACGTCAGGCAAGATGTGGATGAGAAGACCCAAGAAAGAAGCAGAGGAAGAAACCTGAATGAAAGAAGATTTTATTAAAAGATTTGTCAATAACCCTCTACTGTCATTTTTAACACTTTGACATTTTTTTGGGGTGAAATGGTAGAGGTACAATGTACCCCATTACCATTTCACATAGGGGGGGCAGGATCTGGGGGTCCCCTTTGTTAAAGGGGTCTTCCAGATTCTGATAAGCCCCCCACCCGCAGACCCCCACAACCACCGGGCAAGGGTTGTGGGGATGAGGCCCTTGTCCCCATCAACATGGGGACATCCTCCCCATGTTGAGGGCATGTGGCCTGGTGCGGTTCAGGAGAGGGGGGGCACACTCTGTCCCCCCCTCTTTTCTGCGGCCGGCCAGGTTAACGTGCTCGGATAAGGGTCTGGTGTGGATTTTTAGGGGGACTCCACACCTTTTTTTTTTTTATTTGGGGTGGAGTTCCCCTTAAAATCCACACCAGACCTGAAGGGCCTGGTATGGATATTTGCGGGGAACCCACGCCATTCTTTTTTTTTTTTTTACGGCGGGGTTCCCCTTAATATCCATTCCAGACCTGAAGGGCCTGGTAATTTAATTTGGGGGAACCCCTACACATTTTTTGTTTTTGTTTTATGAATGAATCCTGTCTGAATTGTCAGAGCCGACAATTCATTATAGCCGCGAGTGAATTTTAAATGACTTTTTTCCTTCAGAATGTCATTTTGTGCACGGACAGTTCTAAGTGCGGGAAAAATGCGCTATTTCACATGCTGACATTACACCCCCCCTAGGTACAAAATTTAAAGAAATATTTTACTTTTTTTGTTTCACTTTAAGCATTATTAATTTCACTGCTCCCGAAAAAACGTCTGTTTTAAAAAATAAAAAAAGCATTGATACATGTCCCCTGGGGCAGGACTGAGGTCCCCAAACACTTTTTTAAGACAAAACTTGCAGATTAGCCTTTAAAATGAACACTTTTGATTTCTCCCATAGACTTCTATAGGGAGTTTGGCGCGGCTTTACATATTACTTGCAACACGCCGGCTGCTACGCTGGTTCATGCGCCTAATTAAGGCTTCACCCAGCGCACTAATTAAGGCATGAACCAGCGCAGCGCACTGACAATAGTAAATCAGCCCCTGTATTCAGTTTAGCTAGAACCGTTCCTGTTATTCTCTTCATAATATACTGACAAGCAGGCAGGTGATTGTGCTAGCTGCAGTATTTTCACTTAGGGTACTGTGTCTTTTGCACAGTGTGCACCTAAAGCTACCTGAATACAATTGCTGGTGTTCTCATACAAATACAGGCAGAGATCTCCGGTATTTTGTTTTAGTGTCCTTTGCAAAGTGTGCACCTAAAGCTTACCTGAATACAATTGCTGGTGTTCGCATACAAATACAGGCAGGGACCCCCAGTATCAATCGCTCAGGGGAGGGCCACTGACTGTGTACAGGATTTGGTGAGGGGGCTTTGCCCAGGAACCTTTAATGCGTTTCAGAGAATACCACATCCAAATATTGTCCACAGAGTTCCTACATTGCCGATGAAGATAATAAAACGCAAAGCTTTGCCTCCAGGACATTACCGCGGTTGATCTTAAAGGGGACACACCACGGGTATTGAGATCATTTCACTGGGTATGTACTAGAAGCATCGTAGGATGGCCTCGGGTTCCCCTTTAGCCACAGCATCCCACACACACACACCAAAAGTTACTGGGAAGTCTATTTAATCTGTACATATTGTTACCTATTGCTTTAGTTGTTTGCATAGTGTTCCTGACTGTTTTCTTTAAACTTTTTCAACCAAGTCCTGGGTACTTTCACAGGTCCTGGCTGACTAATGTTAACCTGATTTTTATTTTTTTCTTCAAGTAAACTACAAGAAGATGAATGAAGACTAAATTTAACGTATATCCCTACAGGGTGATACTGTGGATATACTGGTAATAGTGTGCCACTATCCCAATAATATGTTGATTTTGGCTAGAAACTAGTAATTTTGGACTTTGAAGGCACACGATAGGTATGGTAAGAAACTAGATAATTTTATTTTATAGAAATGTCATAAAAAACTGTTACAAATATAAAATCAAAGAAATTAAATTAATAACTGGTCCACACAGGTTATCACAATCATAATACAATTCTATCATAGAAGACTCAAAAAAGAGTATCATCAAAGGGTTAACTGTACAATGTGTAACCAGGCGGTGGGTCCAGAGAAAAAGGAGGGCTCGCTCTACATGTTACGCGTTAAAACAACGCTTCCTCAGGAGCATAGACATGATGATAAGATTAACCGCGTTGAAGGTAGACAACAGCCGGTCTTTTTACCTTAACATTGGCAGTAGTTTATTAACCATTAGACAGTTAGGGGGGTATTATCAAATAAACAAAATTACGATGACAATTGACAAGGCGATCATATGCTGGTAAGCAAAGAATCGATCAACAGGGGGCGCAAGGCTGGTCCAGAGCAGTAACTATAGTGCTGAGCCAGAAAGCAATAATCAAGGTGGTAACCTTGAATAGCAAAGAAACTGGCTTAAGACCTCCAGTCCACTTGACAGTAGGTTCAAAGAAAGGAGCCCTTAGAAACCTGCTACAAATGCACTGCCATGTTGTGTCCCCAGATCGCTGGGATCGCCTTAGCACAAGGTTTGCTTTTAAGAGAACCAAGAGGAGTTCTGTGTGATAATGGCTTATTGGATATAGCGGAATCTTGGTTTAAAGTTGCCAAAGCTTTACATGCTGAAAGATGGATAGAAGTGGAGGTGAAGACAGATGAAAATAGTTTTGTATATGTTTACCAAAAACCTGATGTTTCCAAACCACCCCTACAGAATTTGAAACAAAGGAGGAGAGGGACAACCCTGCCCTCCACCTAATGCTCAGTTTCTTCCCACTACCCCGGCACAAGTAGAACCCACTGTGACAACTTTCTGTGGCAGCCATCTTAGTGCACCCGTGCCCTCAGTTTCTGCTTAGCCCAGTGCACTTCCTCCAGGCAGCCATCTTAGTGCACCCACATCCTTACTTCCTGCCAAGCCCACTTCCTGCAGGTGGCCATCTTGGTACACCCAGAAGGTCCAACCAAGGCCTATACCCAGTTCTCCATTTTAAATCAGTATGGTACCTACCACACTCCTGTCATCCCCAATACGGAAGTGCCACCTTCACAGGCGGGATACATTATTGATGAAGAAGCGTCCGAGTGGGAAGACGAACAGCAAGCGGCAAGACCACCCTTGATTTAACCCCCAATTCGGCTCCGGACTCACAGTTCAGAGTGAAGCTCAAACGTATGCTGGCAACTGTAAAGAACATTCCCCTTTGTCAGCCCCCGCCCCAACACCAGTCTCGGTTGCCAGAAGGGGTCAAGTCTGAAAAAGGTGAAATTCAGCGCCAAAATAAAAAGGATTAACTAACTAAATAATATAAAGCTGCACCTCCTAAACAATGCTGATTGTAATGAATGAAAAGATAATAGAGGGCGCTAGACCACTCAGTGATATGTTAATCGATCATAAGTGAAGTGATCATGTAGAGAAATTACCACTACATATAGGTACAAATATATAGAAAAATATATAAATAAAAATAAATATAAATTCAAAACATCAAAATGTCTCTGTGTCATAGTATAATCAATGGCCCAGATTCAAGAAGCTATTGCGCCCGCGCAACCATAGGTTGCGCGGCGCAATAGCTGTTTTGCTCCCGCGTAGCGAATGCCCCTGATTCAGGAACATCGCTACGCGGACTGCAGCCTAGGATATGACAGACATAAGCCTCCTTATGCCTTCATATCTCAGGCTGCATTCTTGCGTTGGCCGCTAGGGGGCGCGGCCATTGTGATCGGCGTATAGTATGCAAATTGCATACTACCACCGATTCACAAAAGTTGCGCGGGCCCTGCGCACGCAAGGTATGGAGTTTCCGTACGGCGACTTTAGCGTAAGGCTGCTCCTACTCATAGTAGGCGCAGCCAATGCTAAAGTATAGCCACCCTTCCCGCTCGTGAAATTTGAATTTCACGTCGTTTACGTAAGTGATTCGTGAATGGCGCTGGACGCCATTCACGTTCACTTAGAAGCAAATGACGTCCTTGCGACGTCATTTGCCGCAATGCACGTCGGGAAAGTTTCCCGACGGAGCATGCGCTGTTCGCTCGGCGCGGGAGCGCGCCTAATTTAAATGATTCCCGCCCCCGGCGGAATCATTTACATTAGGCGCCCTTACGCAGGGCAAATTAGCATAGCGCCCGCGCAATTTACGGAGCTACTGCTCCGTGAATCGCGGGCAAATCGAAATATTTGCGTGGGCGCAGAGGAAAATCTTTGCCCTTTGCCCACGCAAATATTGCGCGGATCTACCTGAATCTGGGCCAATGACATCAAGTCCCAATATTGAATCAAGTGATGTGTCACAAATAAGTGATACATCTTCTTAATTTGCTGTATCTTGCTTTAAGTGAAAAAGGAAAATGCCACCACCACAATTTAGTCTTCTTTAACACCCAAAACTGTGCTGATGAGAAAAGGATGCGCTTACCAGAAAATATGGACTACTTTAATTAAAAAGTTAGTCATATGAGCTTATGTAGGATTGTGCCTGCATACACAACCGACAGGAAAAATATCATAGCCTCATCACCAGGGATTCCTATTGGGATATGCAAAAAAAGCCAATGGAGAAGCCAATAGTGTAATACTGATTTAATAAAAACTTATTTAAAACAGGACATAAAAATCGAAAAAGCCAAGATGGCCTCTTACTGTATAAGTGCCTACCCGGCACTGGGGCTGCAGACGTGTCACCGCTACCTTTCGGTACGAATAGTTTGTGGGTCGTCCGGTCTCAATGCTACCGCCGTAGCACAGCCTCACGTTCCCAGCTGACAGCTCCACGAGCGGGGGGGGGGGGGCACGTCACGTGACCGGGTACCGCCTCAGACATACGTTTCGTTGTATTGAACGCCCCCCTGAAGACGTTCAATACAACGAAACGTACGTCGGAGGCGGTACCCGGTCAAGTGACATGCCCCCCCTGATCTTTTTCCTGTCGGTTGTGTATGCAGGCACAATCCTGCATAAGCTCATATGACTAACTTTTTAATTAAAGTAGTCCATATTTTCTGGAAAGCGCATCCTTTTTTAATCAGCACAGTTTTGGGTGTTAAAGAAGACTGGATTGTGGTGGTGGCATTTTCCTTTTTCACTTAAAGCAAGATACAGCAAATTAAGAAGATTTATCACTTATTTGTGACACATCACTTGATTCAATATTGGGACTTGATGTCTTTGATTATACTATGACACAGAGACATTTTGAATTTATATTTATTTATATATTTTTCTATATATTTGTACCTATATGTAGTGGTAATTTCTCTACATGATCACTTCACTTATGATCGATTAACATATCACTGAGTGGTCTAGCGCCCTCTATTAGTGACAAGTCTGCCTGACCCAGAGAAACAACCAATGCCCTTCTACCGCAGGATGGTGCAAATAAAGAAACTTACTCAGCTGCTTGGAGAGATTTGACCAGCTTATGCCAAATTAAAGCAGGACATGTCTTTTTGCCGGTCATGCAGGCGGCCTTCATTGATGCCTGCTTGACAAGTGGCACTTCCTATTCCTCGGGTGTGGAGTTCTGCACCCAGCTCCACGAATGGACAAAGGAGAAATTGGTGGATCAGGCTACCACAATCCAAGATATTACACAAGATGAAGGGGGGTCTGTGGAGAAGTATCATGCCAGACTCACACAGGTCTTTGAGGATCTGGGCTTCTCTCACTATGAAAAGGCACACACATGTTATCAACTGCTTTTGTCTCAGGGCTCAGAGAAGATATCAGAAAAGGCCTGATGGTGGCCCGCCCCCGGATACTGCTCTATGAAGATGTCTGATCTACTGTTGGTGCCAGAGGTATAGAAAACCAAAAAGGGAAAAAACCAACAACCCTCATGGTAGCCCATGATGAAGACCCCAACTACATTCGTCCACCACCACTGCCCAATATCAGGGAAAGGATCACCTGCTACAACTGTGGGAAACGGGTCACTTCAGAAGAGAATGTAGAGTCCCAAGACATTCCAGACAGGAAAGGGTTTGTGAAGGGCAACGCAGACATCAACAACCACCACCACGCCCCAACTCTCGCTAGGAAATGGGCAAGCCCAAGTCATCCCTTATGGCAGTGTCCTCGAATGGGACTAGGGGACCCCTTGCGAAGGTAACGTTACCTATACAGGAAAGACCTACCACCTTTCTCTGTGACTCGGGTGCAGCCAGGAGCATCTTGAGGGCTGAGGACCTGCCTGCTAATTCTTTTCTTTCCAATATTGATGTTTCCTGCATAGGTGTGGATAGGGTGCTCCGCTCCAGTCCACTTACTGAGCCACTCCAAGTGGGGACATTTCCTGATTTGCTTGCCAGATTTGTGGTGTCCTCTACATGTCCCATGAATTTGCTGGGAGCTGATGTGCTGTCCAGACTACAGGCCTCAATCATTTTTACACCTGAAGGAGGATTGAAGCTACATACTCCCCTATCCTTAGAAGACTCATCTGCCTTGTGTTCTCTGCCTCTCATGATGATACTTCATGAAGCAATAACTCCAAATTCAATATCACAAGAAGTACTTGACAGAATCCCTGCATGCCTATGGTCCTCAAGACCGGAAGACATTGGTCATTTGAAAGTACCACCTGTTTTAGTTAAGCTCAAAGAGGGCGCATCAAAGAGGGCACAATACCCCTTGAAGCCAGCTCAATCTGTAGCTATCTCAAAACAGGTCGAGACCCTTGTGTCCAATGAAGCTCTGATACCCTGTAAAGAAAAGGGGGAGGGGAAGAACACTGCTGCAACACTGAAGGTGTATCAAACCCAAAATTGTTAAAATAAATAAATAGTGCTGCGCTGTGTGATAGGGTAGATGAATGAAAGAAAAGACAGTTGCTATAACTGATATGTGAACATCAAAAAATATTAATCGCTGATATTGGTGATACAAATGACATCCAATCAAAAATACAAAAATACAGAGTGCTCCGTGATAATGAAGCATGCAGTGCTATATAGTAGCAAACCTAAAGCAACACACATGAGTGATAATAAGAAATCGCATCAGTGTCCATGCAGAAAAACAGCAAAAACCAATGCTGTTTAAAAGATCAAAATATCAAAGGAACAATCAACAATAAAGTGCTGGTGCTTATGCCGAAATATTCAGCGTGAAGGTGGTGCAGAGAAGGAATTCCAATATCCTTATGAAGTTTTAGTGAGGGTGTCCTCTTACCTTACTGCTATAAGGTAACAGCATGTATATTATGGCCAACGGTGTTCCAGTAGTGTGTTGTCCTGGTGAAATGCAATCTCTCTCTGTGGATAGAGTCCCCCTCAGGAGTAGGGATGAGCTCCACGTTCGATTCAAATGTATGTTCGACCCGAACATCGTCTGTTCGACCGTTCGCCGAAATACGAACAAAACGGGTCTTTCGTGCCAAATTCGAGTGACGCGCCACGGCCCATAATTTACTGCGGCATTGCGCGCTGATGATTGGCCAAGCATGCACTATGAACCGCATGCTTGGTCAATCACAGCGCGCAAAAAACGGAGAGCTATAATTGGCCAAAGCCAGGGTGGCTTTGGCCAATTATGGCTCAGGGCTTTAGTACACACCCCACACTATAAAAGGCTGCTTGCAGGGCGGCCTTGTGTAGTGTGTTGCGGAGGTGTTAGTGAATAGATCAGTCCTAGAGAGAAAGAGAGAGAGACAGTGGGGCAGATTCATATAGATCTGCGGATCTTTAGATCAGCTAGATCTACCTGGTTTACGATCCGCCGGTGCAATTTAGCGAGGCAAGTGCATGATTCATAAAGCACTTACCTCGCAAACTGCACCGTCGGATCCTAACTCCCCCCGGCGGAATGCAAATTCCGCGGCTAGGGGGAGTGTACAATTTAAATCAGGCGCGTTCCCGCGCCGATTTAACTGCGCATGCGCCGGGGCGAAAAAGCCCAGTGCGCATGCTCCAAATGACGTCGCTACGACGTCATTGTTTGCGGCGGGTACGTCGTTTGCGGCCATCGGTATTCCCGATCGCGGTACGCAAACGACGTAGAAAATTTAAAAATCGGCGCGGGAACGTCGGCCATACTTAACATTAGCTACCCCTCATAGAAGCAGGGGTAGCTATCCGCCGGAAAAACCCGAACGCAAACGACATAGAAAACGAGCGACGGGCGGGCGTACGGACGTGAATCAGCGGTTTTCCTCATTTGCATATGCGACGGGTAAAAAATAGCGACGACACCTAGCGGCCGGCGGGAGATCAGTCGCATAGCTCCGACGGTGGGATCTCACAGATCCGACCGTCGGGTCTCACAGATCCGCCGGCGTATCTCTATCTGAATCTGCCCCACTGTCTTTTTTTCTAGATAGATAGATAGAGCAGATAGTGCTAGCTGCAGTATTCTCACGTGGTGTATTGCCTGTATGCTCTGTAGTTTGCACCTAAAGTTACTTTGTGTGTACCAGTACTGCACTTGTGCTCTGTAGTTTTGCACCTAAAGTTACTTTGTGTGTACCAGTACTGCACTTGTGCTCTGTAGTTTGCACCTAAAGCTACTTGGTGTGTACCAGTACTGCACTTGTGCTCTGTAGTTTGCACCTAAAGTTAATTTGTGTGTACCAGAACTGCACTTGTGCTCTGTAGTTTGCACCTAAAGCTACTTGGTGTGTACCAGTACTGCACTTGTGCTCTGTAGTTTGCACCTAAAGTTACTTTGTGTGTACCAGTACTGCACTTGTGCTCTGTAGTTTTGCACCTAAAGTTACTTTGTGTGTACCAGTACTGCACTTGTGCTCTGTAGTTTGCACCTAAAGCTACTTAGTGTGTACCAGTACTGCACTTGTGCTCTGTAGTTTGCACCTAAAGTTACTTTGTGTGTACCAGTACTGCACTTGTGCTCTGTAGTTTGCACCTAAAGCTACTTAGTGTGTACCAGTACTGCACTTGTGCGCTGTAGTTTGCACCTAAAGTTACTTTGTGTGTACCAGTACTGCACTTGTGCTCTGTAGTTTGAACCTAATGTTACATGGTGTGTACTGCACTTGTGCTCTGTAGTTTGCACCTAAAGTTACTTTGTGTGTACTGCACTTGTGCTCTGTAGTTTGCACCTAAAGTTACTTTGTGTGTACTGCACTTGTGCGCTGTAGTTTGCACCTAAAGTTACTTTGTGTGTACCAGTACTGCACTTGTGCTCTGTAGTTTGAACCTAATGTTACATGGTGTGTACTGCACTTGTGCTCTGTAGTTTGCACCTAAAGTTACTTTGTGTGTACTGCACTTGTGCTCTGTAGTTTTGCACCTAAAGCTACTTGGTGTGTACCAGTACTGCACGTGTGCTCTGTAGTTTGCACCTAAAGTTACTTTGTGTGTACCAGTACTGCACTTGTGCTCTGTAGTTTTGCACCTAAAGTTACTTTGTGTGTACCAGAACTGCACTTGTGCTCTGTAGTTTGCACCTAAAGCTACTTGGTTTGTACCAGTACTGCACTTGTGCTCTGTAGTTTGCACCTAAAGTTACTTTGTGTGTACCAGTACTGCACTTGTGCTCTGTAGTTTTGCACCTAAAGTTACTTTGTGTGTACCAGTACTGCACTTGTGCTCTGTAGTTTGCACCTAAAGCTACTTAGTGTGTACCAGTACTGCACTTGTGCTCTGTAGTTTGCACCTAAAGTTACTTTGTGTGTACCAGTACTGCACTTGTGCTCTGTAGTTTGCACCTAAAGCTACTTGGTGTGTACCAGTACTGCACTTGTGCGCTGTAGTTTGCACCTAAAGTTACTTTGTGTGTACCAGTACTGCACTTGTGCTCTGTAGTTTGAACCTAATGTTACATGGTGTGTACTGCACTTGTGCTCTGTAGTTTGCACCTAAAGTTACTTTGTGTGTACTGCACTTGTGCTCTGTAGTTTGCACCTAAAGTTACTTTGTGTGTACTGCACTTGTGCTCTGTAGTTTGCACCTAAAGAAACCCATGCTATTTTTCTCAGTAATTTTCATCTATATTGCAGGGACCAGACATTACATTAAAGCCGCAAGCAGTCTTAAATTACCTTTTTCTTACAGTAATCTCATTTTGTGCAGGGACAGTTCTAAACACGTGCCACTACTATAGACACCCAGCAGGTACGATATTTAAAGCCTTAAGTCGGCAGAATGGCACGGCTGGGTACATGCATGTACAGGTACGTCCTGTGCTAGTGCCCAGCCGTGGGTCGCGAGCCCGCGACCCGGTCCGAAGCTCCGTGACCCGATCGCCGATAGAGTCCCGCGATCGGTCCCCGGAGCTGAAGAACGGGAAGAGCGGTGTGTAAACACACCTTCCCCGTTCTTCACTGTGGCGGCGGCATCGATCGTGTGATCCCTTTTATAGGGATACACAATTGATGACGTCACACCTACAGCCACACCCCCCTACAGTTGTAAATACACATGAGGTCACACATAACCCCATCAGCGCCCACTGTGGTTAACTCCCAAACTGCAACTGTCATTTTCACAGTAAACAATGCATTTTAAATGCATTTCCTGGTGCCTCCATGGCAGCATACTTGTGATAGAGCTCCGCCTCAACTCCTCCTTCAGGGCTAGTGAATAGAATAAATTAAAGGCATAGCCCCTCCCCCAACATTCTCCTTTTTTCCCTCATACCTTATTGTGCTGGTGAAGAGTAGATGTATGTCCATACCTCTGCAATCGGCAGCGTCCGCCGGGTTTAGCCTTTCCCGGGCGCAGTCCCTGTTCTTGGGCCGTTCTTAGCGCTAATAAGTCTGGGAGACCCCTCTGTGGATCTGTTGGGGTCATTTCGCAGAGTTTCCGTTTAGGAACGAAGTCTGCTATCGCATCCATGATGAATGCAGTGGAGTCGCAAAAGGATCAGCTCACATCTTTCCAGGCTGGTGGTTTCCATTTTATTTTTAGGCATATATTGTTTTTTGTCTCTCCCCTCTCCCATCCTTCCTTCCTTTAACTTGCCTGTTAGGTCTCCTTTTAAAAAAAAAAAAAAAAAAAAAAAAAAGGATGTCCCCAAGGAGGATATAATTAAAGCCTTGGAAGAACTTCGATTGTCAGCAGACTTTGTCAGGGTGGCGGCCATTGACACGATCAGATGCTCTGCAAGATCCATGTTGCATTCAGTAATGGTGAAGAGGGTCTTCTGGCTGGAAGATTGGCTGGCTGACTTATTCTCCAAACAAAATTGGTGCAAAATCCCATTCAGTGGAAAAGCACTATTCAGAGACAAAACGGTTAAAGCTATCTCCAGGCTGTCAGGAGGGAAGTCCGGTGTGCTTCCCCAGGACAGAAGGATGCGAAGATTCAGAGGCAGGTCCTCTAGATTCCGCCAGACAAATCCAATAGATTTTAGGCAGTCAAGACAGCCCAGAGACAACAAAAGACCTTGGAAAGGTACTCAGACATCCTTTTTGAACAGGAAGATGAAGGACCTTTCCGGCTCCACAGGAGCAGAAGCAGTCTTTTTTGACGCCAGAGTAGCCCAGGCACTCCCAGTGGGAGCCAGGCTAAAGTTCTTTGTCCCAGTCTTTACCACATGCTGTCAGGACCCCTGGGTTCTGTCTACAATTCAATGGGGGCACCTTTGGAATTTCTCTCATCCCCCACCTCGGGATTCTTTCAAAGGAACAGAGATTCCATCCTCTCCGCCAAGGGCTCAAGCTCTGTAAAACTTCCTAACGTCACTTCAGCCTCAGGGGGCGGCTGTTCTGGTTCCCTTGGCAGAGCGCTTCGCAGGCGTCTACTCTACTGACAGGCCTTCAGAGGCTCAGCCGGTATATCTGCCCCAAAAGCTTCAAAATGGAGTCCCTGCAGAGGATTATTCAGGCAGTCCAGCCATAAGATTGGATGATTTCTGCAGGATGCGTACCTACACGTTCTAATTCTATCAGCATTTCAAAAATGTCTGAGATTTGCAGTGGGATGGACCCACCTACAGTTTCTAGCCCTGCCTTTCGGTCTGTGCACCTCTCCCAGGGTGTTCACCAAGATACTAATATCCGCTTTGGTTCCCCTGCGGGAAAGGGGCTTGAGGATATTCCACTACTCGGACGACATCCTCCTCCTAGCAAGCAATCCGGATCAGTTGGTATGTCACCGGGAAATTCTTCTACAGTCCCTAAAAGAGCTAGGGTGGCTAATAAATTCCGAAAGGAGTCAACTAGCACCCACACAGCAGATAATCTACCTGGGTGCAATGTTCAACACTCAGGAGGGGACAGTGTCATTACCACCGCCAAAGGCAAGGATTGTCACCCAGAGAATGATCAAGGTCATCCGGAGCCTGTATCTGACAGCTTCACAGTGTCTGAGCCTCATTTGCGCAGTGTCTCCTTGTATACCCATGGTTCCTTGGGCCCATTGGCACTTAAGGTAGTTCCAGACAGGTCTCTTGGCGCAGTGGAAGAAACAACGACTATCCCAGACGATACTGCTGACGGGAGTAATGCACAGGAATCTTCACTGGTGGACAGTTCCAGAAAACCTCTCCAAACCTAGTTACCTGGTCCCCTATCCTTGGATCACAATTATGTCCGATGCAAGCGGACAGGGCTGGGGAACCCATTCCGGGGAAACCAGAATACAGGGTAGATGGTCATGTTCTACCTAGGGAGTGGTATCCAACATCTTGGAGATGAGGACAGCCTTCTTGGCACTAACTTTGGCGTCCCAAATCAGAGGCCAGAGAATACTTCTACATCTAGACAACATGGCAGCTGTCGCTTATCTGCAGAAGCAAGGAGGCACTCGAAGCAGGTCGTTCCTCAGGGTGGTGATGCTGATCACACTCTGGGCAGAGAAGAACCTCCTGGACCCCAGAGCAATGTATCTGCCGGGCAGGTTGAACACGGAAGCAGACACGTTGCCCAGAAACTTCCTGGACAACAACGAATGGGCTTTCCACCCCCTCGTCTTCCATCAGATTGCCAGCATGTGGGATCCCCCTCAGGTAGACCTGTTAGTCTCCCCAAAGAATACCAAGCTGGACAGATTCTTCTCTCGAATGCAGCATCCACAAGCCGAGGCAGTGGATGCCCTGTCATGCCCCTGAAGGTTCACCACAGCATATGCCTTTCCTCCCAGGCCATTAATATTCAAATTCCTCCTGAGGCTCCTCAGGGAGTCAGTCCAGGTGGTGGCAGTACTTCCGTATTGGCTGAAGAGACCCTGGTTCCCTCTAGCCATGCGCCTCAGTGTGAGCTCTCCAATCAGGATCCCTCCTTTCCCTCAACTTCTGTCACAGGGCAGTCTAGTTCATCCAAACCCTCCAGAAGTTGAATCTTCGAATCTGGAGGTTGAGAGGCGAGGGTTCGAGTCCCTAGGGTGTTCCCCAGGAGTCATAACAACCCTTCTAAAAGCCAGAAAAACCGGCAACTAATGCCATATAATCAAAAATCTGGGACAAGTTCTTGTCATCTGCTACCGGAAATGGATTTGATCCAATCCTTCCCTCTACGTCCAATATTTTAGGTTTCATTCAGGGGCTTGGTCTGAGCTCCCTCAAAGTGCAGGTAGAAGCAGTCTCTGCCGCAACAAGTAAGAGATGGGTGGAGGATCTCTTGGTAGTCACTTTCCTCAGAGGAGTATTGAAGATTCGGCGACACCTGTCAGACGATCATTTCCTAAGTGGGATTGTCCCTGGTCCTTGAAATTCTGACCATCCCTTTGCTCCAGTGGAACAAGTAGCAAGATGGAACCTGACACTAAAGACGGCTTTCCTGCTAGCCATTACATCTGGCAGAAGGATCTCGGAACTTCACACCTTAGGGATGGGTGACGACCACATCTCCTTCTTCCCGAACAGGTAAGAAGGTCGCTACTCCAAGCCACCTGTTGGAACCTGGGCACTAGCAGTGTTTACAGACACAGGTTCAGAGTCTTGTCATGAGCTGGATGTATCCAGAGTGCTCAGGGCCTACCTAGCAGCCACGACCCCTTCAAAAACTCTGAGAGACTTTTCATTGTACTGTTCAGTAAATACAGGGGCAAAGATGCTTCCATCAGAACTCTGGCATCTTGGGTTGTAAAGTTAATCCAGAAGGCCTACAGGGTAAAGAATATTCTTCATCCTGAGTAAATGCTCATTCTACAAGGGCAGTCTCGGCTTCCTGGGCAGCAAGGGCTAATGTTTTGTTGAAGACGGTGTGCCGCCACCTGGTCTTCTCACCATACGTTCTTCAGACACTACCATATTGGTCTAGGAGCTCTCACGACTGTTGAGTTTGGAAGAAGGGCAGTTCAGGCTGCTATGTCTTCTTCTAATTAAACGTTTATTGTTAAGCATTATCCCACCCATATCAGCTAGTTATTTATCACAAGTATGCTGCCATGGAGGCACCAGGAAAACGGAAAATTGTATCATACTTACCAGTAATTTTCCTTTCCTGGTGCCTATCCATGGCAGCATACGCTCCCACCCTCGGTATTCTATACAGGGAGTGCAGAATTATTAGGCAAGTTGTATTTTTGAGGATTACTTTTATTATTGAACAACAACCGTGTTCTCAATGAACCCAAAAAACTCAATATCAAAGCTGAATATTTTTGGAAGTAGTTTTTAGTTTTAGCTATTTTAGGGGGATATCTGTGTGTGCAGGTGACTATTACTGTGCATAATTATTAGGCAACTTAACAAAAAAAATTATATACCCATTTCAATTATTTATTTTTACCAGTGAAACCAATATAACATCTCAACATTCACAAATATACATTTCTGACATTCAAAAACAAAACAAAAACAAATCAGTGACCAATATAGCCACCTTTCTTTGCAAGGACACTCAAAAGCCTGCCATCCATGGATTCTGTCAGTGTTTTGATCTGTTCACCATCAACATTGCGTGCAGCAGCAACCACAGCCTCCCAGACACTGTTCAGAGAGGTGTACTGTTTTCCCTCCTTGTAAATCTCAAATTTGATGATGGACCACAGGTTCTCAATGGGGTTCAGATCAGGTGAACAAGGAGGCCATGTCATTAGTTTTTCTTCTTTTATACCCTTTCTTGCCAGCCACGCTGTGGAGTACTTGGACGCGTGTGATGGAGCATTGTCCTGCATGAAAATCATGTTTTTCTTGAAGGATGCAGACTTCTTCCTGTACCACTGCTTGAAGAAGGTGTCTTCCAGAAACTGGCAGTAGGACTGGGAGTTGAGCTTGACTCCATCCTCAACCCGAAAAGGCCCCACAAGCTCATCTTTGATGATACCAGCCCAAACCAGTACTCCACCTCCACCTTGCTGGCGTCTGAGTCGGACTGGAGCTCTCTGCCCTTTACCAATCCAGCCACGGGCCCATCCATCTGGCCCATCAAGACTCACTCTCATTTCATCAGTCCATAAAACCTTAGAATAATCAGTCTTGAGATATTTCTTGGCCCAGTCTTGACGTTTCAGCTTGTGTGTCTTGTTCAGTGGTGGTCGTCTTTCAGCCTTTCTTACCTTGGCCATGTCTCTGAGTATTGCACACCTTGTGCTTTTGGGCACTTCAGTGATGTTGCAGCTCTGAAATATGTCCAAACTGGTGGCAAGTGGCATCTTGGCAGCTGCACGCTTGACTTTTCTCAGTTCATGGGCAGTTATTTTGCGCCTTGGTTTTTCCACATGGTTCTTGCGACCCTGTTGACTATTTTGAATGAAACGATTGATTGTTCGATGATCACGCTTCAGAAGCTTTGCAATTTTAAGAGTGCTGCATCCCTCTGCAAGATATCTCACTATTTTTTACTTTTCTGAGCCTGTCAATTCCTTCTTTTGACCCATTTTGCCAAAGGAAAGGAAGTTGCCTAATAATTATGCACACCTGATATAGGGTGTTGATGTCATTAGACCACACCCCTTTTCATTACAGAGATGCACATCACCTAATATGCTTAATTGGTAGTAGGCTTTCGAGCCTATACAGCTTGGAGTAAGACAACATGCATAAAGAGGATGATGTGGTCAAAATACTCATTTGCCTAATAATTCTGCACTCCCTGTATTACGGAGAATGTTGGGGGAGGGGCTATGCCTTTAATTTATTCTATTCACTAGCCCTGAAGGAGGAGTTGAGGCGGAGCTCTATCACAAGTATGCTGCCATGGATAGGCACCAGGAAAGGAAAATTACTGGTAAGTATGATACAATTTTCAGTTTTTTTGCTGTGAAAATGACAATGGTCCCAAAAATGTGTGAAAATTGTCCGAAGTGTCCGCCATAATGTCGCAGTCACGAAAAAAATTGCTGATCGCCGCCATTAGTAGTAAAAATTTATTTTTTTTATAAAAATGCATTAAAACTATCCCCTATTTTGTAAATGCTAAAAAATTTGCGCATACCAACCGATAAGCGCTTATTGAGATTTTTCTTACCAAAAATAGGTAGACGAATACGTATCGGCCTTAACTGAGGAAAAAAAATGTTTTTTTATATATTTTTGGGGGATATTTATTATAGCAAAAAGTAAGAAATATTGTTTTTTTTTCAAAATTGTCGCTCTATTTTTGTTTATAGCGCAAAAAATAAAAACCGCAGAGGTGATCAAATACCACCAAAAGAAAGCTCTATTTGTAGGAAAAAAAGGACGGCAATTTTGTTTGGGAGCCACGTCGCATGACCGCGCAATTGTCTGTTAAAGCGACGCAGTGCCTTATCGCAAAACCTGGCCGGGTCCTTTAGCTGCATTTTGGTCCGGGTCTTAAAGCGGAGGTTCACCGGTAAAATGCTGTTTTTACCCTTAGATGGATGCTCATTTAGTCTAGGGGAATCGGCTAGTTGTTTTAAAATCCGAGCATTACTTACCGTTGTAGAGGGTGATCTTCTCCGCCACTTCCGTGTATGGGCTGCGGGACTGGGCGTTCCTTCTTGATTGACAGTCTTCTGACAGGCTTCCGACGGTCGCATCCATCGCGTCACGATTTTCCGAAAGTAGCCGAACGTCGGTGCGCAGGCGCAGTATAGAGCCGCACCGACGTTCAGCTTCTTTCGTCTACTCGTGACGCGATGGATGCGACCGTCGGAAGCCTTTCGGAAGCCTGTCAATCAAGAAGGAACGCCCAGTCCCGAAGACCCATACCCGGAAGTGGCGGAGAAGATCGCCCTCTACAACGGTAAGTAATGCTCGGATTTTAAAACAACTAGCCCATGGGTGCTCAACCTGTGGCTCTCCAGCTGTTTCAGAACTACAATTCCCATGAGGCATTGCAAGCTACTGACTGTTACAAGCATGACTCCCAAAGGAAGAGGCATGATGGGACTTGAAGTTCTGCAACAGCTGGAGAGCCACAGGTTGAGCACCCATGAACTAGCCGATTCCCCTAGACTAAATGAACATCCATCTAAGGGTAAAGGAGCAAAAAACAGCATTTATGGGTGAACTCCCGCTTTAAGTGGTTAAGCATCATTAAAATCGCTGCTCCAGAAAGAACGACCATTTTTAAAACTTTTTTTTCCATTGATACATGTTCCCTGGGGCAGGACCCGGGTTCTCAAAGTTCCGCCAATAACTTGCATATTGGGCTTTAAAATGAGCACTTTTGAATTTGAACGTTCGAGTCCCATTGACGTCAATGGGGTTCTAAATGTTCGCACAAACGTTCTGTCCTTTCGAAGGTTCTGGTGCAAACCGAACGGGGGGGGGGGTGTTCGGCTCATCCCTACTCAGGAGTCATGTCAAATGGACAACATTGACCCTCACCCAGGGAGGTAAAAAGCGCCAATAGTGCAGTATCGTTTAAAAGTTTTTAATAATAAAAAAAAGGCATACATTATGGTACTCACATGAATGCAATAAAAACAGGCATAAAAACAAGTGGCGAGTTCGCAAAGCGTCACCTCCGGTACCTCTTAGTGGACTCTGACGCGTATTCGTCACGACACGTGACTTCTTCAGGAGTGCTGAGAGGTACATTAGGGATGCATTATATAGTATGGTATGGTGGGAATTCATCCAACCAGACGGTCGCCATTTTCCAAACAGGCAAGCTCCAGGAAGTGGGGCGGCGGCCATCTTCCGAAAACCGGAAGTGGGGCGGCGGCCATTTTGTTGAAGATCTAGTCATGGGACCAGGAAAAAAAAAGAAACGTCCCCTGAAGCTCAATCACATGGAGGCCAGACTAGACTCATTGGGTACTACTCATGTCGCTTAGACCCCATAGCCATGGGGTGGCCCTTCCTGCTTAAGAGCAGTCTTTGCTGCCCAAGCTTTGCTGGACAAAACTTCAGACCTTGTTTTAGCACACCCCTGCTTCTTCTGGTACAGCATGACATTGCTGCCATCCTGAATCAAGTGCAACCCGACATCTGTCCATCGCCAGACATCTTCGATTGCATATCTCCCTCCTCCTTCCTGACAATGTGACCCTCCAAAAGGTGTCTCACTCTCAACCCGGCCACCCTTCTGCCATTTTTCGAGGGGGGACAAGAAGGAGAATGTGAAGGAGAAGGCGAAGGTGAATAAAAACACCCCTGTACTGCTCCACATGACTGCCTTGAGATGCAAATGGAAACCACACACTTACCTACAGTGAGTGAAATTCCTCTGGAAAACCCTGACTACACACTTTTTGCAGACGCTCCATATATGCAGATGAATGCGGCAAGTACCACACAGGTTATGATGTGACCTCTGAATTTGAAATTCTACAAGCAGGAGCATTACCACAAAATTTATCTGCTCAGGAAGCGGAGCTCCAAGCCCTCACTACAGCGTGTAAGATAGCAGAAGGTAAAAGAGCCAACATTTACACAGACTCAGGGTATGCCCTGGCTCATGACTTCGGTATCATCTGCAGGGCTAGAGGATTTCTGACAGTGGCCGGAACACCGGTGAAACATGGCCCAGCGATCAAGGAGTTAATGGATGCACTACTCCTGCCTGACCAAGTGGCTGTCTTGAAGGTTAAATCACATGGTAAACTGAATTCTCAAGAAACGGAGGGAACAACCTGGCGGATAGTTGCCAAACAAGCAGCGAAAAAACAACAAAAAACGGCTGAAGTGGCCGAAGGAGAGTGAATCTTCAGCGCAGGTGCCTTTGACAGTGCATGTGCCATCTGACAGGCTATACCTAGCCTCTATGCAAAATGCAGCTCACTCAGAAGAACATTTGGAATGGATCGATAAAGGAGCAGAATACAATGGAGATCTATACCTGATGAGAGGGAAAACCTGTTTACCAAAATATATATATCCAGCAGTCATCCAATGGGCACATGGACCTGCACATCTCTTTAAGAACTTAATGAATTCACTAAACAGCAAGTATTACTGGGCCCCAGGGATAACCACCCTAACCAGAAACTACTGCGCCTCATGTGCAGTATGTGCAAAATACAACCCGGGGAGGACAGAAAAGACACCGTAGAAGAATTTGGCAAAACCCCTCTATCCGTTCTAGAGGATACAGATTGATCACATACAGATGCCAAAAAGTGGTAGACATGTTCTCCGGCTGGCCGGAAGCCTACATTGTTACAAACATAACAGCCAAGACCATGGCTAAGAAACTACTGAGTGAGTTAGTATGTCGATTTGGGGCTCCAGAGGTGATTGAGAGCGATCAGGGCCCAGCCTTCACAGAAACCCTTACAAAAGAGATTTGGGCAGCACTGGGAGTTCAGTTAGCTCTATATACCCCATACCTTCCTCAAAGCAGCGGGAAGGTAGAAAGGATAAATGTGTCTCTAAAGAACAGGATGTTAAAGATGGCCCAAGAGACTAACATGAGTTGGCCAGACAGTTTGCCCATTGCCCTGTTCAGTGTCACACACCCCCCCCCCCCTCGGGGGAAACATGCTCTGTCCCCTTATGAAATTTTGTTTGATTTAGCCCCTAGACTTGGCTGTTATTTCCCACTGCAGTTGCAATTTGATGTGTTAACTAGCTATGTTCGGGGTACTTTGTCGCAGTAAGTGGGCTTAGCACTATATAACCATATAGTGTGACCAAACCCCCATATTTTTTAATAAGTTCAGGTGTTTTTAACTAGCCTTGCAGCATAAATGTCATTTTTGCATGTGTGTGCTATAATCTGTTTTGTATTAACTAGCTATGTTACACGTTTGTCTAGAGAATTAACCAATATCCATTCTCGAGTGTTTTCCTCCATTCCAGACCCAGATACAGACTCGGGAACCCACAGTCTTCAGCCAGGAGATTGGGTGCTAGTAAAGAAGTTTGAGAGGAAGCACTCCCTTGAGCCAAGATGTGATGGCCTGTTTCAAGTTTGGCTGACCACAGCTACATCAGTCAAGCTAGAAGGGAAAAGCACCTGGATCCATGCCTCTCATTGCAAGAAAATCCCAACCCCCGAGGACAAGACCCTGCCTGCACCATGAAATCTATACTGTATATTCTTTTTCTGTTGGGGTTGGTGGGGTCTCAGCGGGTAGGCATTACACAAAATGACAAGTTATTGACCACATTCTGGTACAACTCATCTAACACACATGGAAACTTTCACCGTTGATTACTGTAACAGTCTCCTGTCTTCCAGTTCCCTGGCAATGTAACTTATACTGTGACACACCCAGATCCCGCTCCACATACATATGTGTCAGACGAGTACTGGGGACAAAATTGTGACTATTGGGGGGTCAGTGGGGTGGAACAAGGGAATGGATTGGGGGTACCGACCACAGAGTGCTCTGGACAGGAGAGGTAAGAATGGAAAATCCCTGATCAGCAGAATGACCTTACCAAAAACAGGCAAATGCCTGAACAGTGGGAAAACAGGAAATATCATGAAATTCACCCTGACCATAGAGAACCCCAGCCTGCTGATGCTGACATATATGTATTGGGGACATGGACGGCAGGGGGCAGAGGGGGGGAAAAAGAAAATTCCAACTGAGAGACATATATAACTCCTCTGAGTGGACGCCCAAGCCTGGGAAACTAGTGGTCAACCCTCTCAAACCCTCCATCCACACATTAGGTGATATGGTAGCGATGGCAAATCCCACCTTTGAAGACACCATGGCTGTAGAGACTGGCTTCTCCGACACCAATCTGTGGCTAGAATGGATGAAGTATAGCACAGACAAACACAACAAGTCCAATTGCCATGTCTGTGGCGGTGCAAGGCTACACTCGGGTACTGTTCCACTGACTATCCCTGCAGTGAGTGACACTAATACATCCACCAATCACTCCGTGTGCGAAACGTGGAAAAAGGAGTATCCTATAGTTACCAAAATCCCAAAGCCTGGAGAGGGTATCATCATATATCACGGGAACTACACCTGTTACTCTAATTACCAGGGTAGGGGAAGGTTCCTGGGTAACTTCACCAAGGGATACTGCTCTACCTACAGCAGTGTATCAGGGAAGTTAACACAAAACCAAATCCAGTCCCTTGGTGACATATACTGGATCTGCGGGGGCCTAAAAATCAGGACCAGATTAGAGGGAACCTGGACTGGTGAATGTGCCCTTGCAAAGGTCATTATGCCTCTCCATATCCTAGCAGAGAATACTCCTGATACATACACTGATCCAACACCCAGTCGCAGGAGGAAGCGAGCAGCTCCCTCCGGAAGCTTTGACCCTCATGTGTACATAGATGCCATAGGGGTCCCAAGGGGGGTCCCTGATCAATTCAAAGCCAGGGACCAGGTAAAAGCTGGTTTTGAGTCTTTGATCCCCATAATAACTGTCAACAAGAATGTAGATTGGATTAACTACATATACTATAACCAACAGAGATTTGTTAATTATACCAGAGATGCCCTCCAGGGAATTGCTGACCAGTTAGACCCCACTTCCTAAATGACATTCCAGAACCGGATGGCCTTAGACATGGTGTTAGCTGAGAAAGGAGGTGTCTGTAAAATGATAACGAAAACGGGAACCTGTTGCGCCTACATTCCTGACAATACTGGCCCAAATGGTAAGGTCTAGTTATAAAAAAATTAGAAGATCTGTCATTGGAGTTGAAGAACTCAGTGAGTGGGTGGCAAAAGATACTCGCCCAGATAGGGATTATAGTATTAATAATCCTAGTTCTTTTAGCTCTGGTTGTATGCTGTATTCTGCCCTTTGTAAAGAAGTTAATGAGCAAGGCTGTAGATAACAGCACGCCTACATTTCTCCACCAAGAAGAGGATCCCCTTATGAATAAAGAGGATAAACCCTTCACACCCTTACAGTCACTCCCTGTCCACAGTCCTATAAGGATATAGGGTTATAGGGATAGGTACAGGGTCGGCCCTACCATGGGACCCGATGGTACCTCGGTCCCAGGCGGCACTTTCAGGGGGCGGAAAATTGCCGCCTGCCAGCCCGTTCCGCATGTGCCTGGGTTTCCACCCGCCGGAAACCCGGGCACACGTACCTGTCCTGTGGCAGCCGAATCCCCGGCTAGAGGGGTGCACGATCATCCCGTGCCTGCTATGTATACACTACTGCCTATAAACATTGGTGCGCTCTGTGTTTGAGCTCAGCTCAGCTATTGGCAGCGGCGCATGTCCTGTGATTGGATGAGCAGGTCATGTGCATGACGTACGGCTGACATGAGGCTCTGTGATTCGCCTGGAGGAGCTGGACACTTGAATGCAGGCTGGACTGTGGCTGTGGGTAATTGCGCCTGCCGTGCATGCTCCTAACTCTGGTTGTGTGTCACTATCTCCTAAGGTCAGTCTCTCTCATCCTCTCTGTCAGCCGCCCCCCTCCTCAATGTCAGCCGTCCCCCCCCTCATCAGTGTATGTCAGCCCCCCCTCCTCAATGTCAGCCACCCCCCCTCCTCAATGTCAGCCAAACCCCCTTCCTCAATGTCAGCCAAACCCCCCTCCTCAATGTCAGCCAAACCCCCCTCCTCAATGTTAGCCACCCCCCTCCTCAATGTATGTCAGCCCCCATCCCCAATGTATGTCAGCCCCCCTCCTCAATGTATGTCAGCCACCCCCCCTCCTCTATGTCAGCCGCCCCCCCTTAATGTCAGCCGCCACCCCCCCTCAATGTCAGCCGCCACCCAATGTCAGCTGCCCCTCCTCCTCTCTGTCAGCAGACTAATCCCCTCTTCTCTGTCAGCAGACTTCCCCCCTCTTCTCTGTCAGCAGACCCCCCTCTTCTCTGTCAGCAGACCCCCCCTCTTTTTGTCAGCAGACCCCACCTCTTCTCTGTCAGCAGACCCCCCCTCTTTTCTGTCATCTCTCTGCTGCCTGCCTTCACTCTGGGACACATAAAATGGCAATCTGCTACATGTGGCAGGTGAAGTGGCAAGTGACAATCTGCAACGTTTAGCAGGTGACGTTGTGGCAAGTGACAATCCGCAAAGTGTGGTAGGTGGCGTCGTGGCAAGTGACAATCCGCAATGTGGCAGGTGAAGTGGCAAGTGACAATCCGCAATGTGTGGCAGGTGACGTGGCAATCTGCTACGTGTGGCAGGTGAAGTGTCAAGTGACAATCCACAATGTGTGGCAAGTGACAACCAGCAATGTGTGGCAAGTGACAATCCGCAATGTGTGACGTAGCAAGTGACAATCCGCAACATGTGGCAAGTGACATCTGAAGGCAGGTGATGTGGGAAGTGACACGCTCAGGCTCCCACTGATTCTGCATTATGGTGAGTTGAACTATTTTTTATATTATATAACAATGTAATAATAGAAATGATGCACTTCACTAATTCTGTTTTGCGATACTGCGTTGATTTAACTAACATTTGCACGGTCGTGCGATGCTGTACCCAAACAAAATGTACGTCCTTTGTTTCCCACAAATAGAGCTTTCTGTTGGTGGTATTTCTTCATCAGTTTAGGCCAATATGTATTCTTCTACATATGTTTGGTAAAAAAAAGTGTATATTGATTAGTTTGCGCTAGGGTTGTCCCAATACCACTTTTTTAAGACTTTTTTCGCCGATACCGATTACCGATACTTTTTTTATTATTTGATTCTGACAGTGGCACTAATATCCAAAATAGTTAATATGCAAATACAGTGATACCTATTATAAATAAGGTGCCAAATGTGATATTAAACAGCGCTCAAAAAAATAAGTGAAAATGTAAATCAACAAATATAATATTGGTACAGTGACATAGTGAAAAATAAATAAATAAATAATCCACCCTCTAAGTGAGTCAATATATAAGTGTCCAAAAATCCGTGCAAAAATCGCATCAAAAAATACCAGGTTGGCAAATAAAGTCCATGAACTGTCTAAGTGAACAAAAAAATATATATATAAATAGTTCATAAATGGAGAGCAAAGGAAAAGAAAAAATCCTTCCCGATCTTCAATAAGTGCTTTCACCACACCACAGTGACTGCGTGCTTCCACCACCCATCAGAAATGCAAACTCACCGCAACAAATGGCCTGACAATTTCGTGTTTAGGCACACAGGCTTGTTAACTGACCCCCTCAGTTTAGTTGATAGAACTCCTTCTTTTCATATAGAGTGGAGCATTCAGTTAAACAGATGGAGATCCGAAGCAAAAAGAAAACTCCAAGATAACAGCCATATGCAAATAAGAAAAAGAGAGCACAATAGTGTGATACTGTAACACAACTTTTAATAACACACTACAAATCTCCCAAAGAATGCACTCACAAAGGTAACTCTTGTTACAAGCAGTGTATAAATCCAAAAACTGACACGGTGTAAAACAAAAAATAAAGATATCCTCCAGGTGAACTAGTGGTCACAGCGGACCAACGAATAGCCCAAGTGTTACTCACAGCCCTTGTGCAGGTGTACTGGAGCCGCTGCTTAGGTAATTGAGCTGGTGGCAGATTAGACCATTCCACGTTCAAGCTTAGAAAGTTAAGGTGTGCGGATGTGACTTCAGTAATCACTCCCCGACATGTTTCATCGAAATGATTTCTTCATGGGGTAACTTACCAGCTGTCTAGTGCCACTTTATATAGTTGCCAGGGTCCTCCCTCCCCCTTGTGTTGATGCGTGCCTACTGATGTTAACAAGCTGCAGCTGAGTGGACTTACGTTCCTCCCAGCCATGCTAACATGCAGCTGATCCGCTCATCCAATCAGAGCAGCATCATCGTCATGATGCTGTAGCTGGCATTCTTCCAACGTGGTGGAGGCCCTCAGTGGCGACGTCGGTGTATTACACCACATCCCACTGCCTAGTATCGAATGTAATGTCTAACCCCGATGGTTAAACTGGGGTATGACACTCAACCTGCCTGCAGTGTATTCCATAATGGAGGGATGAAAACCAAATATTGCTGACTGTCAGCTTTTCAGATGTCCCTATGACCACAAGTTACCTCTAGGTCTATGCATACAGAGTATAGCAGTATAAATTCAGAAACACAGAGTACATTGGCTCTCATTATTTAAGCACAAGAGCCAGCCAATTAATGGTGTGTATAGTTATGAATGACATGTATACATATATAAAATATATATTATATAGCACTCTAAAATCTACAAACACATCTCTAGACAATAAGTGTATATACAAAATATAAATGATAATCTAAAAATTGTATATAAAAGAGTTGCAGATATTGTTATCCATATTAAAAATGCATAAAAATATTAGTTAAAAGATATTAATAGGAATAAACAATATATATAAAATAATACATATATTTTTAAAAATGTTAAAATTATTTAAAAACATTATATTAAACATTATATTAAAATGAATACTGGAAAAAGATAATAAACTGGGCCATGAGCTGTAAATGACATGTGTATAAATATACGTTAGTAAAACAAATAAATGCTCTGGTTTAGACGTAAGTGGGTGTACTACATCATCCCCATATGCATGCACTCATCACAACTCTGATCATGACGGGTAGCCCAGTTGTTTGGCCCCCTTATATAAACATAGCTCATGATCATCCTATATATGTAAAAACGCATGTCTCAAATCTATTGCTCATAATTTAGGCATTGCTAATGAAGCAATTCACATCCAGTTCTATGTTTAGTCCCCTCGGAAAATGGCTTTTTAACAGGAAGATCCATTGAGTTTCGCGCTGCGACAGGTCTCTCACCCTATTTGAACCTCTCCACGAAGGGTACACACCGTCAATACCGCAGAACTGAGCTAACGAGGGGTCTTGGTTATGTTTTTCTTTAAAGTGGACTGACACACTATGATACTCGAAGCCTTTCTTAATATTCGCAAGGTGTTCAGCCACTCGAATCCGCAATAACCGCTTGGTTCTCCCTACATAAAGTAGCCCACAGGGGCACCAGATCAGGTATACTACGTAAGAAGAGTTACACGTAATAAATTCTTTAATAGAAAAACTCTTCCCATCACTACTCATGACCTGTTGTTTACACCTGTTACTTGTTCGTACAGTTCTACAGCAGATGCATTTCCTACAGGAGAAAAATCCTTTAAGATCTATTCTAAGGGCCTGTTGGTCTGGGGGATCTAAAATCTTACGAACCACCTTATCACCGAAATTAGGAGCCCTCCTGTAGATGAATCGTGGTTGACTCGGAAGAATTTCGGCAAGGTGTCTGTCCTTACCCAAGATGTGCCAGTGATTTTTAAAAATGGCCTCTACCTCCCTATATTGGGCATGAAACCCAGACAGGAATCCGCATTGGTGTTGATTATTGTTTGGCTCTTCTGCCTTCTTCTCCAAGCATTTATCTCTAGGGATAACAGCAATGTCTTCAATCATAGTATTCAAAGCTGGCTCATCATATCCCTTTTGAACAAATTTATTCTTGAGTATTTGTGCTTGTGAGAGATAGTCAGTGACATCTGAGCAGTTGCGTCGAACTCTTAAAAATTGCCCCTTAGGGATATTTTTAATCCACGCTGGATGGTGTCCACTATTAATGGACAGGTAACTGTTCCGATCAGTGGTTTTAAAATATACTTTAGTCTTTAATTTATTTCCTTCTCTTTGAATAGTCACATCCAAGAAATTGACAGTATTTCCACTGATCGTGTATTCCAGTTTAATATTATTGGAATTATTATTGAGTTCTCCCAGGAACTGGAGTGCTTCTTGTTGTGATCCTTCCCATATAAATAAAATATCGTCTATAAACCTCCGATAAAATAATAATTGGGGTCTCCGGTTATGAAAAACATGCCTGTCCTCCCACTCAGCCATAAACAGGTTGGCGAGGCTGGGGGCAAACTTAGCCCCCATAGCCACGCCAACCTGCTGGGAAAAGAAAGAGCCATCGAACCAGAAGTAGTTATGGGACATGCAGAACATGCATGTCCCATAACTACTTCTGGTTCGAAGAGTTCGACGCAACTGCTCAGATGTCACTGACTATCTCTCACAAGCACAAATACTCAAGAATAAATTTGTTCAAAAGGGATATGATGAGCCAGCTTTGAATACTATGATTGAAGACATTGCTGTTATCCCTAGAGATAAATGCTTGGAGAAGAAGGCAGAAGAGCCAAACAATAATCAACACCAATGCGGATTCCTGTCTGGGTTTCATGCCCAATATAGGGAGGTAGAGGCCATTTTTAAAAATCACTGGCACATCTTGGGTAAGGACAGACACCTTGCCGAAATTCTTCCGAGTCAACCATGATTCATCTACAGGAGGGCTCCTAATTTCGGTGATAAGGTGGTTCGTAAGATTTTAGATCCCCCAGACCAACAGGCCCTTAGAATAGATCTTAAAGGATTTTTCTCCTGTAGGAAATGCATCTGCTGTAGAACTGTACGAACAAGTAACAGGGGTAAACAACAGGTCATGAGTAGTGATGGGAAGAGTTTTTCTATTAAATAATTTATTACGTGTAACTCTTCTTACGTAGTATACCTGATCTGGTGCCCCTGTGGGCTACTTTATGTAGGGAGAACCAAGCGGTTATTGCGGATTCGAGTGGCTGAACACCTTGCGAATATTAAGAAAGGCTTCGAGTATCATAGTGTGTCAGTCCACTTTAAAGAAAAACATAACCAAGACCCCTCGTTAGCTCAGTTCTGCGGTATTGACTGTGTGTACCCTTCGTGGAGAGGCTCAAATAGGGTGAGAGACCTGTCGCAGCGCGAAACTCAATGGATCTTCCTGTTAAAAAGCCATTTTCCGAGGGGACTAAACATAGAACTGGATGTGAATTGCTTCATTAGCAATGCCTAAATTATGAGCAATAGATTTGAGACATGCGTTTTTACATATATAGGATGATCATGAGCTATGTTTATATAAGGGGGCCAAACAACTGGGCTACCCGTCATGATCAGAGTTGTGATGAGTGCATGCATATGGGGATGATGTAGTACACCCACTTACGTCTAAACCAGAGCATTTATTTGTTTTACTAACGTATATTTATACACATGTCATTTACAGCTCATGGCCCAGTTTATTATCTTTTTCCAGTATTCATTTTAATATAATGTTTTTAATATAATGTTTTCAAATAATTTTAACATTTTTAAAAATATATGTATTATTTTATATATATTGTTTATTCCTATTAATATCTTTAAACTAATATTTTTATGCATTTTTAATATGGATAACAATATCTGCAACTCTTTTATATACAATTTTTAGATTATCATTTATATTTTGTATATACACTTATTGTCTAGAGATGTGTTTGTAGATTTTAGAGTGCTATATAATATATATTTTATATATGTATACATGTCATTCATAACTATACACACCATTAATTGGCTGGCTCTTGTGCTTAAATAATGAGAGCCAATGTACTCTGTGTTTCTGAATTTATACTGCTATACTCTGTATGCATAGACCTAGAGGTAACTTGTGGTCATAGGGACATCTGAAAAGCTGACAGTCAGCAATATTTGGTTTTCATCCCTCCATTATGGAATACACTGCAGGCAGGTTGAGTGTCATACCCCAGTTTAACCATCGGGGTTAGACATTACATTCGATACTAGGCAGTGGGATGTGGTGTAATACACCGACGTCGCCACTGAGGGCCTCCACCACGTTGGAAGAATGCCAGCTACAGCGTCATGACGATGATGCTGCTCTGATTGGATGAGCGGATCAGCTGCATGTTAGCATGGCTGGGAGGAACGTAAGTCCACTCAGCTGCAGCTTGTTAACATCAGTAGGCACGCATCAACACAAGGGGGGAGGGAGGACCCTGGCAACTATATAAAGCGGCACTAGACAGCTGGTAAGTAACCCCATGAAGAAATCATTTCGATGAAACATGTCGGGGAGTGATTACTGAAGTCACAACTGCACACCTTAACTTTCTAAGCTTGAACGTGGAATGGTCTAATCTGCCACCAGCTCAATTACCTAAGCAGCGGCTCCAGTACACCTGCACAAGGGCTGTGAGTAACACTTGGGCTATTCGTTGGTCCGCTGTGACCACTAGTTCACCTGGAGGATATCTTTATTTTTTGTTTTACACCGTGTCAGTTTTTGGATTTATACACTGCTTGTAACAAGAGTTACCTTTGTGAGTGCATTCTTTGGGAGATTTGTAGTGTGTTATTAAAAGTTGTGTTACAGTATCACACTATTGTGCTCTCTTTTTCTTATTTGCATATGGCTGTTATCTTGGAGTTTTCTTTTTGCTTCGGATCTCCATCTTTTTAACTGAATGCTCCACTCTATATGAAAAGGAGTTCTATCAACTAAACTGATGGGGTCAGTTAACAAGCCTGTGTGCCTAAACACGAAAGTGTCAGGCCATTTGTTGCGGTGAGTTTGCATTTCTGATGGGTGGTGGAAGCACGCAGTCACTGTGGTGTGGTGAAAGTACTTATTGAAGATCGGGAAGGATTTTTTCTTTTCCTTTGCTCTCCATTTATGAACTATTTATATATATATTTTTTTGTTCACTTTGACAGTTCATGGACTTTATTTGCCAACCTGGTATTTTTTGATGCGATTTTTGCACGGATTTTTGGACACTTATATATTGACTCACTTAGAGGGTGGATTATTTATTTATTTTTCACTATGTCACTGTACCAATATTATATTTGTTGATTTACATTTTCACTTATTTTTTTGAGCGCTGTTTAATATCACATTTGGCACCTTATTTATAATAGGTATCACTGTATTTGCATATTAACTATTTTGGATTCTATAATTTTTAAAGCAGCAGCTCTTGTATATTTATTAATTTATTCATTTATTTTATAAATATCACTAGTGTTCACATTTATTCTCCAGCTACGCGCAGTGAGGGTGGCTCACATTAGAAGGCCCTTATCTCCACCCCTTTTTTCTACAGTGGCACTAATATGTAGTACTGATGACGTGTGGACTTTTTTTTGTACAAGCAGTACATGGAGAGGGGACCGGAGCATAGCATGGCGGGGGACACAAGCGGAGCATGGCGGGGGACACAAGCAGTACATGGGGGACAGGAGCGGTACAGGGTGGGGGACAGGAGAGGTACACTTAGGGGGACAGGAGCGGTAAAAAGTATTGGATTAGGTATCGGAGCATTTGACTGAGTACAAGTACTTGGGCAAATTCTCGGTATCGGCACTGATACCGATACTAGTATCGGTATCAGGCCAACCTTCGTTTGCGCAAAAGTTACAGTGTCTACAAAATAGGGGATAGATTTATGGCATTAATTTTTTTACTAGTAATGGTGGTGATCTGCGATTTTCAGTGAGACAGGTCCTCTTTATATTCCTACATACATGTATGGAGCCATGACAGGTCCTTTTTATACGTCTATATACATGTAAAGAGCCATGACAGGTCCTTTTTATACGCCTATATACATGAATAGAGTCATGACAGGTCCTCTTTATATTCCTACATACATGTATTGATCCATGACATGTCTATTTACACCCCTATACAAATGTATAGAGCCATGACAGGTCCTCTTTTTACTTATATATACACGTATAGTGCCATGACCGTTATACTCCTATACATAAATAGAGCCATAACAGGTCCTTTTAATAGAGCCATGACAGGTCCTCTTTATACTCCTACATACATGTATAGAGCCATGACAAGTCCTCCTAAGCTATCATGATATAAAATGATATCCTTTTGGTGGGTGTGATTTTTTTTTGGGGGGGGGGGGGCAGCATTTCATTCTTGGTACCAAGCAGCACAATGTCTTAGGCCGCCACTGGATAGGTAGAACCTGATTGCCATTCTCTAAGCTGTGTCGAGGGGGGTACTGAGCTAGTTGCTGCCCTTTTCTATACACAGCCTAAAAGAGTTGCTGAAGAGAATGGGCCAGGCGAGTAAGACCTTTAGTTTGAGGGACAGATAGAAAATAGCTATTTTAGGGGGGACTGTGAAGGAATGTGATGAGTATAACGATAACCATTAAATGCCTACTTTCTATGCATCTTTTCTATACTATAAAGTCTATATTTGTATGTACACAACTGCTTTAACTTTCCCTTACTCAAGAGAGACTCTAATAACACTCCCTCCCACCGAGCCAAAAATGACTGAAGATAAAGATGGCGCTTGCCCCTTGTACCCACGCATCATGAAATATGTGGAAGTGACAGAGGCCAGAGGACAATCAAGCTTTGACCATCACGTTTTTGTACTCTTCTTGTATTTCAGCTGATCAGATGTGCTTTTTAGACTCACAATTAACATAATAGTGAAGTATAGTGCTGTGTGTAAAAAGAGCTTGGTACTGCCTGTAATAAACATTAGATAAGGAAGTAATTGAACTAAACAGATGTGTCAGTGTCTTACTCCCAGTGTGCACGCATGTTATCTACACTTTACAATTCGGAACAGCAGTAGAATTCCATCTTAACCCCTTTGAGGTATACCACCTTTACAAGTGAACCTGGTGTATGGATTGGGTTGTCCCTGCAGAGAGCGCTGTTACCTTTTTTCCTTTCCTATGTTTTTGTGAATGTGTAGCTAAATATAAAAAGATAAATTACCACTATTTGTAAGTACTGTCTGCCATCATACATACTGTCTCGCAGAAAACATAGGCTTTTGATAGCCTGTTATGGACCCGGACCATTATACAGGTAAAGGACCTGGTCCCTTTTTGCGATTCGGCACTGCATCGCTTTAACTGACAATTGCGCGGTCGTGCGACGTGGCTCCCAAAGAAAATTGGCGTCCTTTTTTTACCACAAATAGAGCTTTCTTTTGGTGGTATTTGATCACCTCTGCGGTTTTTATTTTTTGCGCTATAAACAAAAATAGAGACACAATTTTGAAAAAAATTCTATTTTTTTTACTTTTTGCTATAATATCTATCCCCAAAAAATATATATAAAACACATTTTCCTCAGTTTAGGCTGATACGTATTCTAATACATATTTTTGGTAAAAAAAAAAAATCGCAATAAGCGTTTATTAATTGGTTTGCGCAAAATTTATAGCGACTACCAAATAAGGGATAGTTTTATTGCATTATTATTAAAAAATTCTAGTAATGGCAGCGATCAGCAATTTTTATCATGACTGCGACATTATGGCGGAAACATCCGACGCTTTTAACACTATTTTGGGACCATTGTAATTTTTACAGCGAACGGTGCTATAAAAATGCACTGGTTACTGTAAAAATTACACTGGCAGTGAAGGGGTTAACCAGGAGTGGGCGCTGTAGGGGTTAAGTGTGCCCTAAGGGAGTGTTCTTACTGGGGCGTGGAGGTGCGTGTGATGTCACTGATCGTCTTTCCCTAACACAGGGAACAAACGATCAGTGACAGCCACACTAGGAAGCACGGGGAGAGGTTTGTTTACACTTACATTGTGCATATATATATTCTCTCTTTAAATATCATCTCTAGTTACCAAATAATTGTAACTTTAATGGGGATATCGTTACTAATAACACCCTCGATATCGATAAGATTTTAATTGATTTTTTTATTTATTTAATTGATTTTTATACCATTTGATTTACTTGATATTTTATCAACTTATGTATTTAGTTTTTCTCGTTCTGCACATACTACTTATAGATATGCACAAATGGTCTGTTTTTTATATATACATATTTTTTTTTTTATAGGTCTGTCTAGTTTGTGTATCTGTATAGTGCAGAATTAACTTTGCTCCTTCAGGTTACATTTTAGGCACGTGAAAATAGTTTGTGCATGTGCACATACATGTGTGCACCATTGTATATGCGGTCATGCCCTCCTGGTTTAGATCAAGGAGTGAGCTATTAGTAAATTCTAGATGGCAGGTGAATCCTGGAGGTACAGTACGCAGAGACCCCGGTCATTTTGATTGTTTTTTTGGGGGCAGTATCCGTTCTTGACAAGGAGAACAGTGTGTTCTTTTCTGTAGCCCATCTACAATGATCTATAGTGGTAGAAGTGTCTGCCATTGCCCTCTATGCTATGTTCTACAACAAAATGGTGGCGGCTAACTGCTGTCAGTGACGTCAGTGGCGCGCAACAGCGGACGTACAGGAAAGGACGTCTGGCCCACACTTCCAGTTGTTTGGAGCGCAAACAATGCGGCGTGCGTTCCAGACACAGGAACGGGCCACAAGGACAGCATTTGAATGGTGTTATGGTGGTATTACAGCGACTGGGTGAGCCTTGTGCAGAAATGTCAATCAGGGTAATATTGTGAACATTTGGCCCCCCATTTTCCACATTACATCTGGATTAGGTGTACCATATATACAATTGCCTATTCATTGGTGCCAGTTTATAGATATTAATAGTTGCTAGCCTGTTACTCCTTGTGTTGACTGTTTACCCATGTGGGTCACAATACCCATCTCTAGTAGGCGCCACTTTTTGGCCGTGGGCCTCTTGGTGTATATGTGTGTGTGTGTGTATATATATATATATATATATATATATATATATATATATATATATGAGAAGCTGAAGGAGGCAACACTGCTGGGCTCTGAGGAAGAAGGTAATCCTTCAAAACATGTGAGCCGGCAGTGGCCCCTGAAACCTCCTCTGTTACCATCAGGTGGTTTGTTGTCATTAGACCAATTGCTGTCATCTGGAGACTATCTGTATTGCGAGATTTCTACCATTTGTTTGTGAGTAGTTTTACTTTTAAATAAATTATATCCAAGGATAATGCACAAGGTTGGTGTGCCCTTTTTTTTCTTTCTCCTTTTAACTGCTACCATACATAATGTCCCTTCATACTCTATGCCAGGGATAAGCAATTAGCGGACCTCCAGATGTTGCCAAACTACAAGTCCCATGAGGCATAGCGAGACTCTGACAGCATCAAGCATGACACACAGAGGCAGAGGCATGATGGGACTTGTAGTTTGGCAACAGCTGGAGGTCCGCTAATTGCTTATCCCTGCTCTATGCACTCCTCTCCTGCACATACTACCTGATACCATACCTTCTTCACTCTGCTTCTGCATACACCACCCACCAACTGACTTCTCTAATATGTACAGTGGAGGTAAAAAGTCTACACACCCCTGTTAAAATGTCAGGTTTCTGTGATGTAAAAATATGAGACGAAAGATTAATCATTTCAGAACCTTTTCCACCTAATGTGACCTATAAACTACACAACTCAGTTGAACAACAAACTGAAATCTTTTTAGGTGGAGGGAAGTAAAAGTAAAAATATAAAAGAATATGGTTGAATAAGTGTGCACACCCTTTGGGTGTCTATCAGCATGGCCCCATCTTTACTTGGCAATATTCTGTCAGATTGCAAGGGCATTTCCTGTGCACAGCCCTCTTCAGATCACCCCAAAACATTTTCAATCGGATTCAGTTCTGGATTTTGGCTAGGCCATTCCAAAAGTGAATCTTCTTTTGGTGAAGCCCTTCATTTGTTGATTTGGATGTATGCTTTGGGTCGTTGCCATGCTGAAAGATGAAATTCCTATTAATGTTCAGCTTTCTAGCAAAAGCCTGAAGGTTTATATTGACTGGTATTTGGAACTGTTCATACTTCTTTCTTCCTTGACTAAGGTCTCTGCTCCAGCTGAAGAAAAACAGCATGATGCTGCCACCACCATGCTTCGCTGTGTGTATGGTGCTCTTTTGGTGATGTACTGTTGTTTTTGCGCCAAACATATATATTTGGAATTATGGCTAAAAAGTTCAACCTTGATTTCACCAGACCACATTTTCCCACATGGTTTTGGGAAATTTCAGATGTGTTTTTTTGCGAAAATTTAGCCAGGTTTGGATGTTTTTCTTTGAAAGGAAAGGCTTCCGTCTATACCATAGTCCAGACATATGAAGAATACGAGAGATTGTCGTCACATGTACCACACAGGCAGTACTTTTCAGATATTCCTGCAGCTCCTTTAAAGTTGCTGTAGGCCTATTGGAAGCCTCCCTGACCAGTTTTCTTCTCGTATTTTCATCAATTTTGGAGGGATGTCCAATTTTTTTAGTAATGTCACTGTTGTGCCATATTTTCTCCACTTGATGAGGGCTGACTTCACTGTGTTCCATGGTATATCTAATGCCTTGGAAAATCTTTTGTACTCTTCTCCTGACTGATACCTTTTAAAAATCAGATCCCTCTGATGCTTTGGAAGCTCTCTGCAGACCATGGCTTTTGCTATAGGATGCTACTAAGAAAATGTCAGGAAAGACCTCCTAGAACAGCTTAACGTTATTTGGAGTTAATCAGAGGCACTTTAAATGATGGCAGGTGTGAACTGACTCCTATTTAACATTAGTTTGAATGTGATTGCCTAATTCTGAGCACAGCTACAGCCCCAGTTATAAGAGCATGTGCACACTCATGCAATTTTTTTTATTTTTACCCCCCCCCCCCTCAAAAGATTTTAGTTTGTTTTTCAATTAAGTTGTACAGTTTATAGGTCACATTAAAGATGGGAAAAGTCCTGAAATTATTTATCTTTGTCTCATTTTTTTTTTAAATCACAAAAACCTGTAATTTTAACAGGGGTGTGAAGACTTTTTACATCCATTGTATATAATGTAAGCAACATACAATAAGTCCCCTACTTACAAACGAGTTCCATTCTGGGAAGTCCAACTTGTTCATAAGTCCAACAAAGATCAGTGCTTTCAGGCAAAGGCTGCGAGCAATGATCAGTAAGCTTAATGGGGTGGACAACTACTAGGCAAATGAGGTTTAAAGGGGTTGTAAAGGTTTGTGTTTTTTCACCTTAATGCCTCCTACGCCTGGCAATGGGTTGAACGAAAAAAACTGTGCAAACACATGTTCGCATCTGTGAAGATTTGCAACTCGAAGGTTTGTATGTAGGGGACTTATGTATCTGTTTAATCTACCTCACCAATTCCACTTTCAAGCAAAATACTGAATATACTTAAAGGATAAATTCACCTTTTAAAAAAAATTATAAATGCACATTTTTTTGCAATTAAAAAAATTTGCATTAATTTTTTTTTTTTTTGTAGAAGCCTGAAAAGCATTGCACCTGTATTCAGCAGATCGCGAGTACAATGCAGGGTCATGCACACTGTCAGTGTAAGGCCACATGCGCACACGAGACGCTGGTAAACGCGTGTTCAGAGGCATTTGGAGAGCTTTTTCAACTGCCCCTGAACACATTCAATGTTATCCTATGTGTCTATGCACACAGTCACGTTTTTCTGCGTTTTTCGGCAGTTGCGTTTATGCTCATTTTTTCAGAAGCAAACAAAAGCCCCATGCACACGAGACGCGGGTAAACGCGTGTTCAGAGGCATTTGGACAGCTTTTTCAACTGCCCCTGAGCACATTCAATATTATCCTATGTTTCCATGCACACGTTTTTCTGCATTTTAGTTGCGTTTATGCTTGTTTTTTCAGAAGCAAACAAATGGGTTCAGACACAAAAGTTTTCGCGTTTCAGACGCAAAACGCAGCTAAAGGCCGCTAAATGTGTCAAAACGCGGTACCGGCGTTTTGCCGCGACTTCGTTTATAGGTGTTTTTAAAGGTGACCTATTTTTTTACATTAGAAATCTAAAAAATTATGACAAATGATGAAAAACCATTAAAAAAAATGTAATTGCTTGCATTGCAGACAATCCACAACTTGTGGCAGGTGACGTGGCCAGTGGACAATCTACAACTTGTGGCAGGTGACATGTCCAGGTGACGTGGCAAGTGGACAATCCACAACTTGTGGTAGGTGACGTGGCCAGGTGATGTGGCAGGCGATGTGGCCAGTTCACGTGGCCAGTGGACAATCCACAACTTGTGGCAGGTGACATGGCCAGGTGACGTGGTCAGGTCATGTGGCAAGTGGACAATCCACAACTTGTGGCAGGTGATGTGGCCAGGTGACGTGGCCAGGTGACATGGCCTAGTGACGTGGCAAGTGGACAATCCACAACTTGTAACCAGGTGACGTGCCAGGTGATGTGAACAGGTGATGTGGCAGGTAACATGGCCAGGTGACATGGCCAGGTGACATGGCAAGTGGACAATCCACAACTTGTGGCAAGTGGACAATCCACAACTTGTGGCAGGTGACGTGGTCAGATGACATTGCCAGGTGATGTGGCCAGTGGACAATCCACAACTTGTGGCCTGGTGACATGTCCAGTGGACAATCCACAACTTGGGGCAGGTGGCGTGGCAGGTGATGTGGCAAGTGGACAATCCACAACTTGTGGCAGGTGACGTGCCAGGTGATGTGGCCAGGTGACATGGCCTGGTGACGTGGCAAGTGGACAATCCACAACTTGTGGCAAGTGACGTGCCAGGTGATGTGGCAAGTGAACAATCCACAACTTGTGGCAGGTGACGTGGCAAGTGGACAATCCACAACTTGTGGCAGGTGACGTGGCCAGGAGATTTGGCAAGTGAACAATCCACAACTTGTGGCAGGTGATGTGCCAGGTGATGTGGCAGGTGACGTGGCCAGGTGACGTGGCAAGTGGACAATCCGCAACTTGTGGCAGGTGACGTGGCAAGTGGACAATCCACAACTTGTGGCAGGTGACGTGGCCAGGAGATTTGGCAAGTGGACAATCCACAACTTGTGGCAGGTGACGTGGCAAGTGAACAATCCACAACTTGTGGAAGGTGATGTGCCAGGTGATGTGGCAGGTAACGTGGCCAGGTGACATGGCCAGGTGACGTGGGTCCGCAACGTGTGGCAGGTGACGTGACAAGTGGACAATCCACAACTTGTGGCAGGTGACGTGGCCAGGAGATTTGGCAAGTGGATAATCCACAACTTGTGGCAGGTGACATGGCCAGGTAACGTGGCAAGTGGACAATCCACAACTTGTGGCAGGTGTTGTGGTCAGGTGACATGGCAAGTGGACAATCCACAACTTGTGGCAGGTGATGTGGCCAGTTGACGTGGCAGGTGACGTGGCAAGTGGACAATCCACAACTTGTGGCAGGTGATGTGGCCAGGTGATGTGGCAAGTGAACAATCCACAACTTGTGGCAGGTGACGTGCCAGGTGATGTGAACAGGTGATGTGGCAGGTGACGTGGCCAGGTGACATGGCCAGGTGACGTGGCAAGTGGACAATCCGCAACTTGTGGCAGGTGACGTGGCAAGTGGACAATCCACAACTTGTGGCAGGTGACGTGGTCAGGAGATTTGGCAAGTGGACAATCCACAACTTGTGGCAGGTGACGTGGCAAGTGACGTGCCAGGTGATGTGGCAAGTGAACAATCCACAACTTGTGGCAGGTGACGTGCCAGGTGATGTGGGTCCGCAACTTGTGGCAGGTGACGTGGCAAGTGGACAATCCACAACTTGTGGCAGGTGATGTGGCCAGGAGATTTGGCAAGTGGATAATCCACAACTTGTGGCAGGTGACATGGCCAGGTAACGTGGCAAGTGGACAATCCACAACTTGTGGCAGGTGTCGTGGTCAGGTGACATGGCAAGTGGACAATCCACAACTTGTGGCAGGTGATGTGGCCAGTTGACGTGGCCAGGTGACGTGGCAAGTGGACAATCCACAACTTGTGGCATGTGACGTGGCCAGGTGATGTGGCAAGTGAACAATCCACAACTTGTGGCAGGTGACGTGCCAGGTGATGTGAACAGGTGATGTGGCCAGGTGACGTGGCAAGTGGACAATCTGCAACTTGTGGCAGGTGACGTGGCAAGTGGACAATCCACAACTTGTGGCAGGTGACGTGGCCAGGAGATTTGGCAAGTGGACAATCCACAACTTGTGGCAGGTGACGTGGCAAGTGACGTGCCAGGTGATGTGGCAAGTGAACAATCCACAACTTGTGGCAGGTGACGTGCCAGGTGATGTGGCAGGTGACGTGGCCAGGTGACATGGCCAGGTGATGTGGGTCCGCAACTTGTGGCAGGTGACGGGGCAAGTGGACAATCCACAACTTGTGGCAGGTGACGTGGCCAGGAGATTTGGCAAGTGGATAATCCACAACTTGTGGCAGGTGACATGGCCAGGTAACGTGGCAAGTGGACAATCCACAACTTGTGGCAGGTGTCGTGGTCAGGTGACATGGCAAGTGGACAATCCACAACTCGTGGCAGGTGATGTGGCCAGTTGACGTGGCAGGTGACATGGCCAGGTGACGTGGCAAGTGGACAATCCACAACTTGTGGCAGGTGACGTGGCCAGGTGATGTGGCAAGTGAACAATCCACAACTTGTGGCAGGTGACGTGGCAGGTGATGTGAACAGGTGATGTGGCAGGTGACGTGGCCAGGTGACGTGGCAAGTGGACAATCCGCAACTTGTGGCAGGTGACGTGGCAAGTGGACAATCCACAACTTGTGGCAGGTGACGTGGCCAGGAGATTTGGCAAGTGGACAATCCGCAACTTGTGGCAGGTGACATGGCCAGGTAACGTGGCAAGTGGACAATCCACAACTTGTGGCAGGTGTTGTGGTCAGGTGACATGGCAAGTGGACAATCCACAACTTGTGGCAGGTGATGTGGCCAGTTGACGTGGCAGGTGACGTGGCAAGTGGACAATCCACAACTTGTGGCAGGTGATGTGGCCAGGTGATGTGGCAAGTGAACAATCCACAACTTGTGGCAGGTGACGTGCCAGGTGATGTGAACAGGTGATGTGGCAGGTGACGTGGCCAGGTGACATGGCCAGGTGACGTGGCAAGTGGACAATCCGCAACTTGTGGCAGGTGACGTGCAAGTGGACAATCCACAACTTGTGGCAGGTGACGTGGTCAGGAGATTTGGCAAGTGGACAATCCACAACTTGTGGCAGGTGACGTGGCAAGTGACGTGCCAGGTGATGTGGCAAGTGAACAATCCACAACTTGTGGCAGGTGACGTGCCAGGTGATGTGGGTCCGCAACTTGTGGCAGGTGACGTGGCAAGTGGACAATCCACAACTTGTGGCAGGTGATGTGGCCAGGAGATTTGGCAAGTGGATAATCCACAACTTGTGGCAGGTGACATGGCCAGGTAACGTGGCAAGTGGACAATCCACAACTTGTGGCAGGTGTCGTGGTCAGGTGACATGGCAAGTGGACAATCCACAACTTGTGGCAGGTGATGTGGCCAGTTGACGTGGCCAGGTGACGTGGCAAGTGGACAATCCACAACTTGTGGCATGTGACGTGGCCAGGTGATGTGGCAAGTGAACAATCCACAACTTGTGGCAGGTGACGTGCCAGGTGATGTGAACAGGTGATGTGGCCAGGTGACGTGGCAAGTGGACAATCTGCAACTTGTGGCAGGTGACGTGGCAAGTGGACAATCCACAACTTGTGGCAGGTGACGTGGCCAGGAGATTTGGCAAGTGGACAATCCACAACTTGTGGCAGGTGACGTGGCAAGTGACGTGCCAGGTGATGTGGCAAGTGAACAATCCACAACTTGTGGCAGGTGACGTGCCAGGTGATGTGGCAGGTGACGTGGCCAGGTGACATGGCCAGGTGATGTGGGTCCGCAACTTGTGGCAGGTGACGGGGCAAGTGGACAATCCACAACTTGTGGCAGGTGACGTGGCCAGGAGATTTGGCAAGTGGATAATCCACAACTTGTGGCAGGTGACATGGCCAGGTAACGTGGCAAGTGGACAATCCACAACTTGTGGCAGGTGTCGTGGTCAGGTGACATGGCAAGTGGACAATCCACAACTCGTGGCAGGTGATGTGGCCAGTTGACGTGGCAGGTGACATGGCCAGGTGACGTGGCAAGTGGACAATCCACAACTTGTGGCAGGTGACGTGGCCAGGTGATGTGGCAAGTGAACAATCCACAACTTGTGGCAGGTGACGTGGCAGGTGATGTGAACAGGTGATGTGGCAGGTGACGTGGCCAGGTGACGTGGCAAGTGGACAATCCGCAACTTGTGGCAGGTGACGTGGCAAGTGGACAATCCACAACTTGTGGCAGGTGACGTGGCCAGGAGATTTGGCAAATGGATAATCCACAACTTGTGGCAGGTGACATGGCCAGGTAATGTGGCAAGTGGACAATCCACAACTTGTGGCAGGTGATGTGGCCAGTTGACGTGGCCAGGTGACGTGGCAAGTGGACAATCCACAACTTGTGGCAGGTGACGTGGCCAGGTGACATGGCCAGTAGACAATCCACAACTTGTGGCAGGTGACGTGGCCAGGTGATTTGGCAAGTGGATAATTCACTTGTGGCAGGTGATGTGGCAAGTGGACAATCCACAACTTGTGGCAGGTGTCGTGGTCAGGTGACGTGGCAAGTGGACAATCCACAACTTATGGCAGGTGACGTGGCCAATCCACAACTTGTGGCAGGTGACGTGGCCAGTTGACGTGGCAGGTGACGTGGCCAGTGGACAATCCACAACTTGTGGCAGGTGACGTGGCCAGGTGACATGGCAAGTGGACAATCCTCACTCTGGTCTCCCAAAATGGCTGAAATGGTTAAATAATACTGTTTTTTGAGCTTAGGGAGGGTCTTATGATGTTTCTTAACTAAACGCTTATAAACGCAAATGCGGTAAAACGCCGCAAAATTTGCAGCAAAACAGGCTTTTTAAACGATGGTTTTTGCATTTGAAAACGTGTTTAGATGAGTTTGCATCTGCGTCTGGTGTGCATGGGGCCTAAGCTGTCTGCTTGTACCACGTACGGGCAAGCAGTTACACAATAAAAGGAAAAAACAATGAACTACCTAGAGCACTCAACAGTGCCCTGGTAGTTCATTGAGAACCATAGGCTGTTAGCAGGCTGTCGGTCCATGTAGTTCATTCATTCACAGAACTCTGAATGAATGATGTGGCCGTGTGAGTGGAGCCCCTCACGGTCCTGCTCTTTTCAAATTGTGACACTGGGTGTGGGAGAAGATCCCCAGTCCACTATCACAATGAGAAGGAGGATCAGGGAGTAGCTGCAGGAGCGGGAACATGTTCCACCCAAAAAAAACGGGTGGAACATGTTCCCAAAGGTGAACTTATCCTTAAGTCTAAATGGTCCTTTTGAAAACAATGGGCCTGATTCCCAAAAGAGATACGCAGGCGGAACTGCTGTTCAGCCTGCTTATCTCTGTGCCTAAGTTTGGGAACGATCCTCAAAAGGCTTTTTCCAAAGTTAGGCAGAAAATCTGACATGTGTAAGACACTTACACGGTCAGATCTTAGGATGCAGTACCGCATCCGCCGCTGGGGGCATTTCTCATTGAAATGCAGCTTTGAGTATGCAAATGAGGACTTAAGCAGATCCACAACGCTTTTCAGCACTGTGATTTCTGCGTAAGTTCCGATTTTGCTTGCGCAAAACTAGGGCTGGTTTTACAATGTGGAAAGTTAGTCACACCTTGTAAAGGCCCATTCAAGCGACGGCATTTGGTATGCATTCCTGAGGGAGAACTCCACTGCAATTTTTAAATTCAAAACCGGCATGGGTTCCCCCCCAGGAGCATACCAGGCCCTTAGGTCTGGTATGGGTTGTAAGGAGACCCCCCCTACACCGAAAATTCGACGTAGGGGGTCCCCCTACAATCCATACAGACCCGTATCCAAAGCACGCTACCCGGCCGGTCAGGAAGGGAGTGGGGACGAGCGAGCGCCCCCCCCTCCTGAGCCGTGCCAGGCCGCATGCCCTCAACATGGGGGGGTTGGGTGCTCTGGGGCAGGGGGGCGCACTGCGGGCCCCCCCACCCCAGAGCACCCTGTCCCCATGTTGATGAGGACAGGACCTCTTCCCGACAACCCTTGCCGTTGGTTGTCGGGGTCTGCGGGCGGGGGGCTTATCGGAATCTGGGAGTCCCCTCAAATAAGGGGGCCCCCAGATACCGGCCCCCCACCCTAAGTGAATGGATATGGGGTACATCGTACCCCTACCCATTCACCTGGAGGCAAAAAGTAAAAGTTATTTATTTCATGCTCCGGCAGGTACCCACGTGGTGGGTGCCTACCCACGTGCACCCACCACGTGGGTACCTACCGGAGCATGATGGGATGGTGATGCCTATATAAATGGGATGCAAGGCGCGCTTCCATCATTGCAGTGACAAGAGGCGACGTGTCAACATCGGAAGAAGGGAAGAGAAGAACCTGACGTCACAGAAGACCGCGCTGGCTGCCTGCTAGTAATTGAGCTAACACACGAAGATAGCAGGCAGTCAGCGCTGAAGAAGAAGGCACCGGACAGCTGCAGAAGAACCGGGGTTCGCCGAGTCAACAGCGGAGAGCAGCGAAGAGAGAAGAAGACCCCCGGAGAGCGGAGAAGACCCCCCCCGGAGAGCGGAAGAAGAAACCCCCCGGAGAGCGGAGAAGACCCCCGGAGAGCGGAAGAAGCCCCCCTTGGTATTAGAGCTAATAAAGAAGACAGGGGGGGCCTCCGGAGCAGACTAATAAATTATTTTAAAAACCCTTGTGTTGTGTGTTTAATAACTTTTACTTTTTGCCTCCAGGTGAATGGGTAGGGGTACGATGTACCCCATATCCATTCACTTAGGGTGGGGGGCCGGTATCTGGGGGCCCCCTTATTTGAGGGGACTCCCAGATTCCGATAAGCCCCCGCCCGCAGACCCCGACAACCAACGGCAAGGGTTGTCGGGAAGAGGTCCTGTCCTCATCAACATGGGGACAGGGTGCTCTGGGGTGGGGGGGCCCGCAGTGCGCCCCCCTGCCCCAGAGCACCCAACCCCCCCATGTTGAGGGCATGCGGCCTGGCGCGGCTCAGGAGGGGGGGGGGGCGCTCGCTCGTCCCCACTCCCATTCCTGACTGGCCGGGTAGCGTGCTTTGGATACGGGTCTGGTATGGATTGTAGGGGGACCCCCTACGTCGATTTTTCGGCATGGGGGGGTCTCCTTACAACCCATACCAGACCTAAGGGTCTGGTATGCTCCTGGGGGGGGGGGGACCCATGCCGGTTTTTTCTTTGAAAAATGGCATGGAGTTCTCCCTCTCAGGAATGCATGCTGAGCGACGCTGTCATTTTTTTTTATAATTATTTGTTTTCCCGGCGTGTATATTTTTTTTCACCCGTCGCAACTTTAGTGTCCCGTCGCAATCCACAAAGCTCGGCGTCAATTACGTTCGCGCGCTGCACGTCGGGAAAATTACGTCACACGCATGCGCAGTACGGCCGGCGCGGGAGCGCGCCTCATTTAAATTTTAAACGCCCCCCGGAGAGGAGGACCGCCTTGCGACGGAGGCACTTAAGTTACACGGCCTGAAATTTCTAGGTAAGTGCTTTGTGGATCAGGCACTTAGGTAGAAATTTTAAGTCAGTGTAACTTAACTGCTGAAAGTTAAGTTAGGCAGCTTTTTTGGGAATCAGGCCCAAAATTACTAAAAGTATATATTCCAATAATACTTGTGTGCTTTAATTCCCACTGTGGGTAATTATATATTTAATCATACGATCTTGTAAAGATCACTATGCTGCAGATATGCAATAGTGTACCATCTTTTGCTCATATATTTGCCACATAGCCCTGTTTCTAATTAAGAGGCATCCTCAGCCATAAGATATACTTGTCCATTTACCAAAAGGTGCCCAACTGTGTGCCTTGCTGCACTGAAAAACATGCATGGCTGGATGACCTGAAAGTGGATATGTCCTCACGCTTAAATCCACATAGTTGGCTGTCTTACAATTTCATCAAACAAAGTTCTTGTCTAGTCTAGTCCTGGGAAATCATTATGACTCAATGGCATCAGAAAAGTTAAAACAAAAGTGAGCAGAATCCTGTAATAACTTTGGTATTCTCTTTGGCATACTTCTCATTAGCCAGTGTACATGAAGCAGTTAGCTAACAATCGTTGTCAAATGGACATGGGCAACACAGCGGAGTGAGAGGTTAGTTAGTTCCATTCAAAAGTAACTAAGGGATAAGGTTCTAGTGGAATTTATAAACTGCAAAATTATTCAGGTTATGCTCCAATTAAAAGATAAATCATACAACAAAACAAAATACTTTCTGAACATCCCTAATTTCTAAAATAACTATGGCATGCTCACCTCAGTTGTCAGTAAACCACCACGATTTCTGATATTTCCATGCTTGAATCACTTAGCTTGTTTTCTCTTTCTGTATATCCACAAATAAGCATGTTAATAAGACACAGATCTGAGTGGAGCAGAATCAAGATTCACCAACCCCCACCTCTGGTCCAGATATTTTGGCTGCATTTATAAATATGTATGTATAGTGATACATACCACATGGAAGAAAAAAAAATTGCATTTTTGATTAGCATGCCCCAAATTGAGATGATATTCCTTGTATAAGAGGACTCTCCTGAATCTTATGTCAGCATTCTTTTCTAGTATTTTAACAAGAATTCTGTGAAATTTTAATGAAATTATGAAAAAGTTATACTTTCAAAAACTAAAATGATAAAGAAAAACTAAAAAAAAAAACATGAAAACATCTCTGCCCACTCAAATTTTAGTTTCCTCATTTCAATAGGCCATATTAAGATACTCAAAACAAAAAGATTACCTAGATTTCTCTGATTTTTATTTCCTTGTCCACAAAACCTACAGGCAATGTATTTTAATAAATAAAAACTACAGCAAAAATACAAAAAAAATCTGACATTAGTTAATTGATAAATTTATACAACTAAGACAGTGAACAGTCATCCTCTATTTACAAATGACAAACTAATGTTTCAGTATTCTTATTGCCCCTTTGAGATCTATTTGTAAAATTTGTGTTTGGGAATAAGATAGTAAAGTGTTACTCCTTGTTCCATATGACCAATGAAATAATTTACACAGACCTTGATACAATGTTAGGTATGTTGATTATAGAGAGACCAAACAGCCAGCCATATTTTCATTGCAACCTGCATATATTTTACTATGCACAACCTGTAAGTATAACCAAGCTTGGACTGCACAACTGGGAACAAAAGATTTTTTTTGGAAGAGCTGGTGTGTCAAACATTATTACTGGACTGGCTAGACTTTCAAACAATAACCTCAAAGATCTCAACAGACTAGCCTTAGTGTTGTCAACAGTTGTACAATCATAAGTTATCAACTAGATTACAAATGTGTGGGCTGTTACACGTATGGCAAGGATGCCGTTTAGTCCAATTCGCTAAATTTTCTTTAAGATTAAGACACATCCTTTGAGCCCAAAAAAACTATTTCTTGTTCCATTAAAGAAACAGTTAAATTACTTTCAAATCAATCTGTTAGGCCGCGTACACAAGGTCAGTCCATCAGATGAGAATGGTCCGACGGACCGTTTTCATCGGTTCACCGCTGAAGCAGACTGATGGTCTGATGTGCGTACACACCATCAGTTCAAAAACCGATCCGGTCAGAACGTGGTGACGTAAAACACACGACGTGCTGAACAAAACTAAGTTCAATGCTTCCAAGCATGCGTCGACTTGATTCTGAGCATGCGCGGGTTTTGAACCGATGCTTTTGTGTACTAACCATCGATTTTGACCTATCGGTCAGCCGTCCATCGGTTCGATTTTAAAGCAAGTTTTTTTTTTTGACCGAAGGACAACAGTTCGATGGGGCGTACACACGGACGGTTTGGACCGATGAAACTGAACTTCAGTCTGTTTTCATCGGTTTGGACCGATGGTGTGTACGCGGCCTCAGGGAACAAACATGTTCTATAGAGAGATAAGAACATTTCTGTGCAGCTTTTACCTCCATTAATGCTAAAACCGTGTCTACACAATGTCTGTTTCCAAGGCTTCTACAGTTCTGTTGTCATTTAGTGAATAAAGATTGTCACTCCAGGTGTTTGGTTATATAAATAGCACTTGGGCCACCAAATTCCATATTCATAACATACATCCTATTTCTAAGCTGTTGAGGTGATTACATAAGAGTTTGAAAGTCCATATGCTCAATATGTACACTGCTTGTATCACAAGCAGGATCGGAAACGCATTTATGTGTTAATGTCAATCATTGTTTAACTTATGCACATTCATTCTGCTATTCTGAAGATATCTTGACTCAAATCTTAGCTCTGTTTGAAGAAACCAGGTAATGCACTGAAGACTAATATACATTTGTCCAAAAGAGAAGAGAGCTTGGCAAGGCTTTGTAGACATATGTCCTTGCTTGTCTGAATGTGTTAAATTCCTAAGATGTTGCAAGGTATGACTTAGTGTTGCATTAGTGTTATAGTTGAGCTGCTTTCATGTTTACTCCACCAGAAGAGCAATATGCTTAAGTTCTATATGCTTAATGTCAATTCTGATCCCAAACTGTATTCTTCAGTCGAGCAGGAGTTAAGAAACACCGGTGTGTGCATGCTACACTGGATCGGTGCGAGTGGACACAATCCATTGCACAGACTCCAAAAGGCACTACTGGTTTTCCTGGCAAACTCCCGAACTTTCTCTTTTTCCAGAAAGGCCATCTTCCGTTTTGACTACACCATCAGATTCTCCATTCGTGAATGTCTTCTGTTTCTCTTTACTGGAGTACACAGACATGGGGGATATATTATTACACAGCTTACTTCCAAAAAAAAAAAAAAAAAAGAAAAGAAAAAAAAGGCAACCAAATTTAAAGTGGATACTAAATAAAATTATCTAGTCACTAACAGCTTTTCCTCCAACCCAAGGCTAGAGCTAAAATTAAATGAAACCCTTGTATCTATCTGCTGGACTAAAAAACAGTTGCCTACAATAGTCATTAGCTGCCTATGAACTAGTTTTCAAATTGGTGGCATACAACAACTGATTGATTTAAACATCCAAAGTACTATAATTGCTGCAAAACTGAATGCAGCTACTCCTGCTATTCTTTGCCAAAGGCATTAACGCACTTCCATCCATATTTGGCAATGGGTGACGTTGTATATTGCACAATACTACTCATTGTTTTATGGGTTCAGCCATCCTTTATTTCTCCCCCCAAAATGAAAACCTCCAATTCATTCTGTACTCTCATATCACATAAACATGCACACACATACTGTATATATCTGAAAGAAAAAAAATAGATAATGGCAGGTCTCAGTGGGTGAAAATGTATATATTTATATCAATCATAATGGTAACTATAGTATTCTCAAATTAATTTTGCAGGTAGGAAAACATAATATATATATATATATATATATATATATATATATATATATATATATATATATATATATATATATATATATATATATATATATATATATAGTTCCGGTCCCCTTTGGCATCCGTTTAAATCGCATAAAATTATACTACAGAAATAAAAAAAAAAAAACTTTACTAGGCACTCTCAAACACCAGGTACCAGATATTTGTTTTAAGTGAAGTGGGGAAAAAGTTGTAGCCCTTGTCAAATGTGTTAAGAGGTCGATATCTTCACCCAACTCTCCAACAACAGATCATGACAACATAATGCACTGGTTAGATGTCTATACTTCCACATGGTTCAATACTGATATGGTTAACTAAAAATGTGGCTAGCACTTGTACACCATGTATATATCAGTGGGCCAATCACTTATCACCCTGGGATATTATAGGGTTCTACAGTACCTTACAAAGCCCTCAAATCACCTGACATATTTACCATAAAGAGCGTAACTTTGTGCTAAATCTAAGAACCACCAAAAAGCTCTATTGGCTCTCAAGATATGGCTTAAAACCACAGAGAAAGATGGAAAAAACACTAGTGATATGGAGGTATTGCCCAGAGCAATACATTACTTGTAACCCAGTTGTCTAAAGCAGATAAGAGAATACAAATGTACATATATATGGTTGTTGCTGTGGGCTATACCATTTTTTGTGCTGCACTTATTTAAAGTCATAATGCTGCAAAAAAGTCAAACCACAAACCAGTACAAGTTTCCTGAATTAAAAAAAAACTCTTTCTAGAACAATTTGTAACTGAACCATAATCAAATTGAGGACATTATTCAAATTCCTTCCATCAAATCACCAGCAAAATAACTACTACGGGGACCTGTACAACTTAAAAATAAGATCTCACTGTAACAAGTTTAATACCAAAGGTTTTATTTTCATACCAAACATTTCCTGAACTCTTTTCAAAATGTCCTTGAGTAAAATGACAAAAAAAAAAAAAAAAAGAATAAAATCAGAATTACACACAGAAAAGGAAGGGTATGTACAGAACATAAAATGTAAACTCCTTAAAATATAATTATTACAAATAAACAGGAATACAAATATGTGAGTGGGATGTTTAAAAAAAAAAAATAAGGCATTTTAATCACAGCTGAATTTTAGTTGGTGCGAAACGAGCAGCCATTTAGAAAAGGTCTTTTATATTTAGACATGTACTGTGTCAGCAGTCTAAAATCATTACAGATATTTACACTCGTATGACACATTCTCACAATGTTACACTTAACATCTGCACCATAAATTGGCGCATTTGTTTTAAAAATACTGAAGGCTTTAAAGTGGATTTGCTAACTGCATACAATGGCAAAACCCATTTTATCCACTGGAGCAACACTTAAATATCATATTTATAATTAGTGACAACACTGAAGGGTTTCCACCCTGTTGATGTCAGTTTTTTCTAGTCAATTTGTTATTTTCCCTGTGCTGTGTAGGTGAATGTTTCCTCAAGCTATAACAAAAAAAAAAAAGGAAAGTGGTTAAATGTATTTATTGTCTAAACTCTATGATATTTATAAGTTATCATATATTTAAAACGGGGGAAAAAAAATAAAATAATTGACTAATCCTAGCCCCCACCGAATGAGGCAAGTAATGAATTCCACTGCAAGGTATCTGCAGGCAGGAAAAGAACATTTTACAATAACACGCATAGCCAGCACACCCATTCAAGATACATAATACAAAGTTCAGTTCCCTAGCAGAGCCACATCCATTAAATCATCATCTTCACCCATTAGGTAAGTTGGACTGGGTCGTGCTGCTCTATCTGAAGACAGCAGAGGGCCTCCACCCATGGACAGCGTTGGGTCAGAAGAAACTGGTGATTTTGACCAGTTCTCTGGCTTCAAGCTGTAAGTCTTCTTCTTTTCTCGATCCCTATCCTTGTCTTTCAGCCTCTTCTTTTCTTTCTTGTGTTTTTTGTGTTTTTCAGCACTGTACTCTGGTTGAGCACGGCTCCCGCCTCCTCCATCATCTGAGCTGGGGCTATTTTGATAAGATTTTTCAGCAATTGAGGAGGAGCCTGATTCACTTTCACTGTCATGGGTTTGCGGGGTATATGCTGGTGATTTGTTGTGGCTTGGAGAGCAGCGCTCATGCTTTGGGGTTGACCCACTTATCAATGGTGACCCGTAACTCTTAGTGATCTGCGGCCTCAAACTATCTCCACTTCCTTCTCCTGGCTTCTGAAGTGTTACCTTTGCCTTGATGCTAGGTGATCCTCCATCATGTTTGCTGATGATAATTTTAGCTACACCAGTGCTCCCCGATCCCTTGGAATCTCCCTTCTTGGAAGGATCAGAAGATCCTCCAGAAACTGAAACTTTTGATTTGTCTTTTTCACTCTTCTCCCTTTTTCCTGTGAATTCACCTCCTGCAAGTCCATGTTTTGATGATATCCCATGGCCAGGTGCCCCAGGGTTGCCTCCCACTCCAGCCCCCTCTATAGAATCTTCTGAACCAGGACCTCCAGTCCCCACCCCATGTTTAAGTTTGTCTATGACCGCAGTAAGTGAAGGCTTCTTATTTCTACTAGGAGACTTCCCTTTGGAACTGCCATGAAGATTCTGAGATACACTGGAGCCACCTGAAAAAGATGATGATGATGAGGATGAAGATGATGAAGAAGAGGAGGAAGAGGATGAAGATGATGAGTTTGGTTTTTGTGAAAGAGATCCTGAAGATACAAGACCTCCTGAGGATTTCATAGCGGAACTGGAACTTCCACTAGACATATGAGAACTGCCTGAGCCAACTGGTGATTTGGCTTTTGAAGAGGGTGGAGTGCTTGGCATTGGTTTCATTGGTGATAACTTGTCAGAACCTCCAGAAGGCCTAGAGTGCGAGGGAGAGATGTTTGGCTTGGACAGTGAGGGGTTCATTAACACAGATGGCTTTCCTTGTGGTTTATTCTTGCTACTTCCAGAACTATTAGTTCCACTTCCAAGCCCATGCTTGGTAATAGGGGAAGACCCCTGCTTTCCGATGGACTGAGAACCAGTTTTGGACTGGCTACTTCCTGATCCAGTCTGTCCAGAGTACATTCCACCAGCTCCACCTCCTATTTTCATACTAGAAGACCCATCAGACTTACTGTTTTTAATCTTTCCTGAGGATGAAGAGGATGATGACAATGAGTGGGTATGATGACTTTTGCTACCAGAAGAATTTCCTGAACCACTGCTTGAATACTGACTATGGGAAGACGGTTTACCAACACTCACTGTGCCTTTGGGAATCTGAATGGTGATTTTGGGTATGGGAGGAGTGGCCATGCCAGGAGGAGTCTGGGATCTTCCGGATGTCCCTGGAGATTTTGAACCCCCAGAACTGGTTGGAGGGGTAAACGGACGACTGGCAATGTGAGAAGGCGATTTGCCTTCTGACTCAACTTTTTTGCGTTTAGGCGGCTTATCTTTGCTTTTACTATCACTAGAAGGTGTTCTGCTGCGTTTTCCAGATTTTGTATCTAACCCAGATCCCTGAATTCCACTCATACTACCTGCTCCCCCATTGCTTCCCTCTCTAGTTCTCTGCTTTTGTGGCCTATCTTTTGGCAATTCTCCTCCAAGTAAAGGGCTCTGGCTCCTACTAGGGGCTTCAAGAATATCTACCCCACCTAGTCCTTTGCCTCCTCCAATGATGCTGAAATCTACTGTTTCAGCGCCTAACCCTACCTTATACTTGCCTTCACTCCCATCAACAGGGATTCCTGAAACTACACTCAGTGATGCTAGCCCTTGGCCAGGAAAGTCCTTAAAATCATGATCATCACTCTGGCTGCTGTCTTCATTGAAGTCATCTGTAAAACCGCTCTGGCTGTTCAATAACTCTGGGTTAAAGTCCATACTGTTAAAAAAATTATTAGAAGAGTCGCTGTTGGGGCTTCCGTTGGCCTCTGCAATTAGATCAGCAGCATCTGCGTATGGGTTATCTCCACCACCTGAACCATCTACTGGGAATACATCTGTGTCAAACAGGGTGCTTTGAGAGTGCCCAGAGCTAGAGGAGTCTCTGACAGGGGTGCCAAGGTTGGGACAATCTTCCCCGGTCCCTGGATGCTTTGAAGCTTCCTCTGCTATGTCTGACAAGATATCTGTGACATCTGGAATCATGGTGTCTGTGCTTGGGAGCCGAACCATTCTTTGCATACCAGGCTGGGTATGAGTCATAGGCTGCTGATAGACTGTCGATGGAGTACCACATTGGCTAGGTGCTGGTGTGATGTGAGGTGTGTCCAGTGCATCACCTGTCATGCTTACATCAAAAATTGGGTTTTGTGAGTCCACATCCATATCAAGAAGCTCTCTTTGGAAATCATCTTCAGTCTGATTTTTCATCTTTTCTGCACCTGTCCTCAGCCTCTTTTTTTTGGGCTTTCCAGTACACGATGGACCTAATTCTGTACGAGGAGACCCAGAAGAATTCTGTCTTTCAAGAGGGCTACTACCATACAAAGTGGAGAAATCTTGTGCTGGGTTGTCCTTTAATAAGTTCATAAGCATAGGATGGTTCTTTGTATTACTTGCAGGTGAAGAGACAGGTGGTGGAGTATGATGGGGAGGTGTTGGACTTGAACCAAGACTTCCTCCCACATTTCCTGTTATCTGAAGCAGACTGGTTAGGATGGGATTTTGAGATACTTTGGTAAAGTCTTCTCCATGGCCAGTTGAGTCATGTCGCTCTTTAATTCCCATGTTAAAGAGAGCAGTGATTGGTCCTGAGGAATATGAGCTTGTTGGAGTTGTAATACCACTTAAGGCAGTTGAACCTGTGGTCATGCCATAGCCTGGACTACTGGCTGGAGGCAGATTCTTTTTCACCATGTCTTCCACAGTCTCTGCAATAAGAGACAAAGCTGGTGGTGTCAGCCTGAATGGTCCTCTGCTTTCCTGCGAATTAGCCTCATGGTGACGGGAATAGACATGCACCTATGTCACAAGAAAAAGAAAACAAAAGGCATGAGTTTGTAAAATGTACAACAATGGAAATTATAACAAATGGATACATTGCCCTATTTAATGAAGAACTAAATTTCTGAACACCTCAAAATTGCTCAAAAAGCATTTTGATTTTGAAATATCTACACCAAACACAGCAATCTTACACAATATGATACACTTTTGTCAGGTATTATTCTTCCTAATCTACAATGGAATATCATAGCTGTTGGTCCAGTTCAACATCTAACAAAACATTGGCAAATTCCATAAAATCAAAATACCCACACTATGTATTAAACGTATGTGTCGACACAATATGATATAGAATATGATATAGATAGCTGCTGTTCATAAGTGGCACAAAGCTCACATAGCATTTAACATTTATATAACATTGGTAAAATTGCCTGTGCTGACAAAATGGATGTGTTTAAACAAGTAGATCAAAGAATATATATAGCATAATAGTGTATATGCAAGGGAGCTGGAAGTAGGGTATATACCAGTTAATCAATTAGAATCTTAAATGCAGATAGCCTAGGACAGGGGTAGGCAACCTCGGCACCCAAGCTGTGGTGAAACTACAAATCCCATCATGCCTCTGCCTTTAGGAGTAATGCCTGCGATTATCAGGGTCTTGCAATGTCTCATGGGACTTGTAGTTTCAAAACAGCTGGAGGGCTGAGATTGCCTACCCCTGGTCTAGGGGAATCAAATGGTAAAGTCTCTTAATATCCAGTAGCTGTACCTGACAATCTCACAAAGTATATTGGAAATAACCTAGGCAATCCATTAACCAGGGTGTATAAAAATTGATGATTTAAAAAATAAAAATAAAGGCCCGGATTCAGAAAGGAGATACCTCTGAGTGCGGGCCGTCGTATCTATGCGACTGATTCAGAGAATCAGTTACGCATAGATTTCCCTAAGACAGAGGCGTTGCTAGGGGGGTGCGGCCCGCACCGGGTGACACCCGCTAGAGGGGTGACACCATCCCGATTTTAAATATTTTTTTTTTTTTTAGCTGACATGTGGGGGGGGGGGGGGGGGCGGCGTCTCCCCCCCGCGACTGCAGCGATGAGCGCCGCGGAATCGGAGCGCCAAGCGCCTCGGTACAAGAGGAGAGGGGGTTGCGGGGTGACACAGCAGCACCATCCATCCCCTCCTCTCACAGCCACAGGCTGTTAGCGGTGCTCGGCAGTCGGCACACAGGCACAGCTCCCTCCTCTCTGTTTGTGTGTTCAGAGGGGGAGGGGCCCTTCTGTCCATGTGCCGTGGCGCTGCCTGCGATGATCTGAGGTACTGAATGGGGAGGGGGGGTGTTTGCACCTGGGGGGATTTCACTGAAGGGGGGGGGGGGGTGTTTGCACTGAGGGGATTTTCACTAAGGGGGGTTTGCACTGAGGGGGGGGATTTGCACTGAGGGGGGGTGTCTGCACTGAAGGGGGTCTGTGTAACATGCAGGGGTCCAGAGGTGCAGGTGGCTGTGTAATGTAAAAGGGGTGCAGTGATGCAGGGTGCTGTGTAATATAAAGGGGTCCAGAGGTGCAGGGGGCTATGTGATGTAAAGGGGTCCAGTGGTGCTGGGGGCTGTGTAATGTAAAAGGGTCCAGAGGTGCAGGGGGCTATGAGATGTAAAGGGGGCCAGTGATGCAGGGTGCTGTGTAATTTAAAGGGGTGCAGAGGGCTGTGTAGTGTAAAAGGGTCCAGAGGTGCAGGGGGCTATGTGATGTGAAGGGGTGCAGAGGTGCAGGCGGCTGTGTAATGTAAAAGGGGTGCAGTGATGCAGGGTGCTGTGTAATGTAAACGGGTCCAGAGATGCAGGGTGCTATGAGATGTAAAGGGGTCCAGTGATGCAGGGTGCTGTGTAATGTAAAGGGGTCCAGAGGTGCAGGGTGCTGTGTAATGTAAAGGGGTCCAGAGGTGCAGGGTGCTGTGTAATGTAAGGGGTCCAGAGGTGCAGGGTGCTGTGTAATGTAAAGGGGTCCAGAGGTGCAGGGTGCTGTGTAATGTAAAGGGGTCCAGAGGTGCAGGGTGCTGTGTAATGTAAAGGGGTCCAGTGATGCAGGGTGCTGTGTAATGTAAAGGGGTCCAGAGGTGCAGGGGGCTATGTGATGTAAAGTGGTGCAGGGTGCTGTGTAATGTAAAGGGGCCCATAGGTGCAGGGTGCTGTGTAATGTAAAAGGGTCCAGAGGTGAAGGGGGCTGTGAGATGTAAAGGGGTTCAGTGATGCAGGGTGCTGTGTAATTTTAAAGGGGTCCAGTGATGCAGGGTACTGTGTAATTTTAAAGGGGTCCAGTGATGCAGGGGGCTGTGTAATGTAAAGAGGTCCAGAGGTGCAGGGTGCTGTGTAATGTAAAGGGGTCCAGAGGTGCAGTTGTGGAGAGGGGTACACAGTAGTAACAAAAAGATATTGAAGGATACAGAGGTATGCAGGGGGCACAGTGGGGTGTTTTTACATTTTAACGTGGGGGGTGCCAGATATTGGATGCGCCCCGGGTGCCAAATGCTCTAGGTACGCCCCTGGCCTATAGGCTCCTGAGATGTGAATTCCGGTTCTGGAGAAAGAGAGGTGGGGGGAGGGGACAAAGAAAAATGGAGAGAAAGAAGAAGGGATAGAACGAACAAGAAAGATGGATAGGGAGAGAGAGAAAAGGGGAAGAAAGGAGAACAGAGAGCAAACAGTAGGGTAAAAAATATTTGAAAAAATGTTATTGAGGGGGGGGGGGGGGGGGGGGGGATGTGACACCATATTTTACCGCACCAGGTGACACCAACCCTAGTGACGGCCATGCCCTAAGATCCCGACCGGCGTAAGTGTCTTCGTATATTAGGCTGCAATATTTACGCTGGCCGCTAGGTGGCGGCTTACGTTATAGTTCCGCGATGAATATGCTAATTAGGTAGAAACGTACGTCCGGCCGGCGCATTTTTTTACGTCGTTTATGTTAGGCTTTTTTCGGCGTAAAGTTACCCCTGCTATATGAGGCGTAGCTAATGTTAAGTATGGACGTCGTTCCCGCGTCGAGTTTTGAAAATGTTACGCCGTTTGCATCAGTCGTTCGCGAATAGGGCTGTACGTAAATTACTTTCACGTCTAAAGCAATGACGACTTGCGGCGTAATTTCGAGCATGCGCACTGGGATTTTTTCAAGAACGGCACATGCGCCGTTCGTAAAAAACGTCAAATACGCGGGGGCGGTCACAGTTAATATACATAAAACACGCCCACATCATCCACATTTGAATTGGTGGGCTTACGCCGACACACATACGTTACGCCGCCGTAACTAAGGGCGCAAGTTGTTTCTGCATACGGAACTTGCGCCCTAAGTTACGGCAGTGTACCGTATCTGCGATACGTTACGCCCGCCCCATAGATAGATAATTCTATCTGAATCCGGGCCAAAGATTTTAACCACTTGAACGGACCGCCGCCACAACGATATACGTCGACAGGCAGGTGGGCGTACCTGTACGTCCCTGCCTCTCACTGTAAACAGAAGCAGAGGAAGTCTTGTCTTTTTGTCCAGCGCCGAGGAGAGAAGACATCCAACGAGAGTTGCATCAGCAGACCACTGACACCAGTACACGTAGGCACACAAATCCCACCCAGTCACCCCCTGATCACCCCCTGCACCCCCAGACACAGTGTTAACCGATTGCAGTGTTAATTTTTTTTACTGATCCTGCATCTTGGTGTCATTTGTGACTGTAAAAGTGTTAGGGCAGTTAGTGATAGGCCCCCCCTTTAGGTGTAGGGTACCCCCTAATAAAGGTTTAACCCTTGATCGCCCCCCACGGGTAACCCTTTCACCCCGTCGCCAGTGTCACTAAGCGATTCTTTATTTTATCGCTGTATTAGTGTCACGGGTGACACTAGTTAGCCTGTTAGTTATTTAGGTGCACTGTCAAGTTTTTATAGCATCAGGTACCCCCCATATACTACTAATAAAGGTTTTAACCCAATGATTGCCCCCTAGTTACCCTTCCCCCGTTACCAGTGATCACCATATAAGTGTTAAGAGTGACGCTGGTTAGTTAGTTTGCCTTTTATAGCATCAGGGCACTCGCCGTTTATTACCCAATAAATGTTTAACCCCCTGATCGCCGGCGGGTGATATCAGTTAGGTTTTAGGGTCTGCGTCACCCCCAGGCAGCGTCAGATTAGTGCCAGTAGCGCTGACACTCACGCACGCAGCATAACCTCCCTTAGTGGTATAGTATCTGAACGGATCAATATCTGATCTATACTAGCGTCCCCAGCAGTTTAGGGTCCCCAAAAACGCAGTGTAAGCGGGATCAGCCCAGATACCTGCTAGCACCTGCATTTTTCCCCTAAAAGTGCAGTCGGTGGCCTTTGCAGAGGAAGTGTGCTTGTCTTGCAGACTGACACTGTACAGAGTGAGGTGAGTGAAACCCATCGATCGATCACTGTCACTTACAAAACACTAAACAGATTACTGCAGCGTTTGCAGAGTCAGGCCTGATCCCTGCGATCGCTAACCGTTTTTTTTTTTGGTACAGTTGCTGACAGCCTAGTTGCTTTTTTTCTGTGAATCTTATTACTGTACTAGTAAATTTAGAGCCCAAATGGCAAATGGAAGGTACAGTAGGGAAGAGGCCCTACATGTTTCTGAGCATGACAGATAGTGAAAGGAAGTCACTCATCTGTCAGATTCAGGCTCAGTATACGATCCTGTAGACGACATAGCTCCATGACAAATAGCACTGACAACGGAGTTGTGGTCCCTGCCAAGGTCAGGCATACTTGACCCCCATTCTTCTTCTGCTGTGTTGTTGAGATGCAGAATTGCAGGGCTCTCATATGAAGCAGAGAAGTATAGTGGTGCTCATCCTTCTGGTTGAACTGGCAAGCACCAGCGGCTACGTAAACCCTGGTCGTACATCCAGCACTGCAGTATCAACGTGGTGACGTGGCGAAGTCCCTAAGTGCAGTTCAAGCTGGCGAGGGTGGCAAGCACAAGTATTGCCCCGTGCCACCAATATGACAAAGACAGGCCCGTCGTGCCCATATTGTCCTACTGCAGAATTTGCCAATTTAATTGGGAGCCACACTTCTGCAACACCCGTACTTCCCCCTCACCTGGCCAACCCTGATTTTACAGCACTTGATTTTTATTCGCTGTTTTTCACCGGATGATCTCTATAGATCTATTGTGGACCAAACTAATTTGTACGCTGGTCCATTCATCGCCACCTAATCCCCAGTCCTCCCTTTGCCTGATAAATGGAAAACCAATTACGGTTTCTGAATTTAAGAGACTTTCTGGGCCTATCCCTCAAGATGGGCAAATAGTTATAATGAGTAAGTTGCAGTCATATTGGTCCATTGACTCAGTTTACAATATGCTTCCTCTCTCTGTCACATGACCAGGCACGATACAAGCAGATCTTAACGGTGAATGCATTCAAACGACAATAAACCATTTTGTCCCTTTGTGGAGACCCTGGATACGATCGCCTCTACAAAATTTGGCCCCTCGTAAACCACTTCAACGAACGTTTTTTCAGCTTGTTTACTCCCCATCAAGTTGTCTGCGTTGATGATTCCCTGATTAAATTTTTCTGTCCGCTTGTCTTTCAATAGTATTTTTCTAGCAAGCCAGAAATGGGGTCAAGATGTATAAGCTCTGTGACAGGGCAAAAGGCAATACATGCAGTTTTATGGTTTACGAGAGAAGAGATAGTCACGTAGAGCCGGAGAACTGCCCAGATTACATAGGGAGCGCTGGCAAGATTGTGTGGGACTTGGTTGTCACCCTTATTCGAAAGGTGTACCATTTGTATGTGGACAATTAATTATTACACGAGTGTGCCACTTTTTAGACACTTGTTTGATCATCAAATTGGCACATGTGGCACCGTGCGACCTAATCGCCGGGGCTTACCCCCAGAGGCATGTAGATTCCCATCTTAGGCTGGGGGAGAGAGCCTGCTTCAAGTGTAATAATTTGCTCTCTGTGAAGTGGAGGGATAATAAGAATGTTTTCGTTCTGTCCTCCCTTCACGCAGACACAACAGTCCAAATTCCCACTGTGACTGGTGTTGTGGAGAAACCCCTCTGTGGCCACAAATATAACCAAAATATGGGAGAGGTGGACCTCAACGACCAGTTGTTGGCGCCGTACCTAGTTGCCCGTAAGGCCAGACACTGGTACAAAAAAGTGTCTGTATACTTATTTCAATTGGCTTTGCTGAACGCTTATGTGCTAATACAGAGCTTCAGGGCGGACTGGATCCTTCCTTATATTCCAGGAAGAGATCGTCAGAGCCCCTCGGTTTCCAGACGGTGCTTCACCTCACCATCACCAACCACATGCAGTAAGCTGACTGCATGAGAGGCATTTTCTGTATATCCTCCCTAGTACCCCTACCCAACGAGCCCCCCAAAGAAAATGTTGTGTCTGTAGTGCGAATATAGGTTTCACACCCGCTATTATTGTCCCTCCTGTCCTGACAATCTTGGTCTTTGTATTGGTGAATGTTTTGAACGCTACCATACACTAGTGCAGTTTTAGCGTAGGGTACAGCATTTCACAGACTAGGACACACTTTCACAGGGTCTCTCAAGATGCCATCGCATTTTGAGAGACCCAAAACTGGAACCAAACTGTTACAGTTACAAAAATAAGTGCAAAAAAAAAAAATCGTAATTTTATTGTTCTCGCTCTCTCTATTGTTCTGCTATTTTTTTTTTACTATATTCTATTCTGCAATGTTTTATTGTTATTATGTTTTATCATGCTTGCTTTTCAGGTATGTCATTTTTTATACTTTATGGTTTACTGTGTTTTAATTGTTAACCCGTTTTTTTTGTTTTCAGGTACGCCATTCAGCTGCATCATGGATTTTTTTCATCTTGACAGCAACAGTGTTTGCTCCCACGATACATAAAGACGTGACTCCTGCGCTGTAGGAGGTGATTTTTACCACCACAGTTAAAAAAAAAGAGAATATATGCCGAAGCATGGGGGCCAGCAGGGGTGGAGGAACGATTTGCTCCTAACTTTTGGGGGCAGATGCCCCATGCTTCGGCATATATATTATATTTTAGGCACAGATTGCGTTAAATTTTTTTTTTATATTTTACAATTTTTTTTTTGTATTTGCTTTGCAAGGTATGGCATGTCTTACTGTTTATACTATAATGTTACTTTCGTTTTCTTTAACCATGATTTGCTTAGCAGGTATACCATTCAGTTGCAGCGCGGATTTATTCATCTTGACAGCAACAGCGTTTGCCTCCCACGATACATAAAGCCGTGACTCCAACGCTGTAGGAGGGGATTTCACCACCACAGTTAAAAAAAAAAAAAGAGCATATATGCCGAAGCATGGGGGCAGCAGGGTGTGGAGGAGCAATTTGCTCCTAACTTTTAAAGGGCAGATGCCCCCATGCTTCGCATATATAATATGGTGCATGGTGCAAGGGTGGTATTCTAATGGTGTATATTTTTTTCGTTCAGCCCACAGGCTGCATTAAAAAAAAAAAAAAAAGATTACAATATATGCCCAACAACGTACTGGTATGTTGCTGGAATTTGAGTGGTTATACCAGAATGATGCCTGCGGGTTTAAGTATCATCTTGGTATCATTCTTTTCAGCGCCAGCGGTCGGCTTTCATGTAAATGCAATCCTAGCAGCTAATTGGCCTCTAGACTGCTTTTACAAGCAGTGGGAGGGAATGTCCCCCTTTCCACTGTCTTTCATGGTTTTCTATGGCTCTCCTGTCCCAACAGGGAACCTGAGAATGCAGCCGGTGGTTACACCAGCTGACCATAAAGCTGATCAGCGACCAGAACGGCTCCAATCATCTCTATGGCCATAAGACCCGGAAGCTACGAGCATTTCATGACTTGGATTTTGCTGGAGATTACAGGGCCATTGTACCTGTCACTACCTATTGCTATCAAGAAGCACCCCTGTCCCCCCCTGCTCTTGCGCAAAGGCGAAAGCAAGCATCGGTCTGGCATCATATGTAAACAGTAATTGCACCATGCATGTGAGGTATCACCGCAAAGGTCAGATAGAGGGCAGTAATTTTAGCAGTAGACATCCTCTGTAAATCTAAAGTGGTGTCCTGTAAAGGCTTTTGAAAGACTTCTAAAAATGTATGATGTATTGAATGATGCCTCACACAAAAAAGCTATCAGAAGACCTACGATTAAGAATTGTTGACTTGCATAAAGCGGAAAGGGTTTAAAAAAGTACCTCCAAAGGCCTTGCTGTTCATCAGTCCAGGGTAAGACAAATTGTCTATAAATGGAGAAAGGTTCAGCACTGCTGCTACTCCTCCCTAGGAGTGTTTGTCCTGTAATGATGACTGCAAGAGCACAGCGCAGGCTGCTCAATGAGTGAAGAAGAATCCTAGAGTTGTCCAGCTAAGACTTACAAAAGTCTCTGGCATATGCCGACATCCCTGTAGCGAATCTACGATACATAAAACACTAAACAATGATGGATTTCATGGAGGAACACCACAGAAGAAAGCCACTGCTGTCCAAAAAAACCATTGCTGCAACATTTACAGTTTGCACAAGAGCACCTGGATGTTCCACAGCAGTACTGCAAAATATCTGTGGACAGATGAAACCAAAGTTGAGTTGTTTGGAAGAAACACAGAAACACTATGTGGGAGAAAAAGAGGCACAGCACACCAACATCAAAACCTCCATCCCAACTGTGAAGTATGGTGGTGGGGGCATCATGGTTTGGGGCTGCTTTGCTGTGTCAGGGCCTGGACGGATTGCTATCCCTCGAAGGAAAAAATGAATTCCCAGGTTCATCAAGACATTTTGCAGGAGAACTTAAGGCCATCTGTCCACCAGCTGAAGCTCACTGAAGATGGGTGTTGCAACAGGACAACGACTCAAAGCATAGAAGTAAATAAACAGAATGGCTTAAACAGAAAAAAATACGCCATCTGGAGTGGTCCAGTCAGAGGTCCTGACCTCAACCCGATTGAGATGCTGTGGCATGACCTCAAGGAAGCGATTCACACCAGACATCCCAAGAATATTTGCTAAACAGTTCTGTAAAGAGGAATGGTCAAGAATTACTCCAGACCATTGTGCACGTCTGATCTGCAACTACAGGAAACGTTTGGTTGAAGTTATTGCTGCCCAAAGGAGGTTCAACCAGTCATTAATCCAAGGGTTCACATACTTTTTCCACCTGCATTGTGAATGTTTACATGGTGTGTTCAATAAAAACATGGTAACATTTCATTCTTTTGTGTGTTATTAGTTTAAGCAGACTGTGATTGTCTATTGTTGTGACTTAGATTATGATCAGATCACATTTTATGACCAATTTGTGCAGAAATTCATATCATTCCAAAAGGGTTCACATACTTTTTGTGGCAACTGTATGTGGAATTGCACCACCAAAATACATTCTGCTGCATCTCTGAGCTACAGGGATACCACATGTGTGAGACTTTTTGGGAGCCTAGCCGCGTACAGGACCCCAAAAACCAATCACCGCCTTCAGGCTTTCTAAGGGCGTAAAATGGTGGTTTCACTTCCTCACTACCTATCACAGTTACGGAGGCCATGAAATGTCAAGATAGCACAAACCCCCCCCCAAATGACCCCCATTTTGGAAAGAATATGCTGCAAGCTATTTGCTGAGAGGCATATTGAGTCCCATGGAAGTTTCTGATTTTTTTTTCTTTTACAGAAAGTTGTCACTAAATGATATATTTCTAAAACATGCCATGGGTATATGTGAAATTACACCCCAAAATACATTCTGTTTGCTTCTCCCAAATACGGGGATACCACATGTGAGCCTTTTTGGGGAACCTAGCCGCGTACGGACCCCGAAAACCAAGCACCGCCTTTAGGGCTTTCTCAAGGGTGTAAATTTTTGATTTCACTCCTCACTGCCTATCACAGTTTCGGAGGCCAAGGAATGCCCAGGTGGCACAACCTCCCCCCCAAATTACCCCATTTGGGAAAGTAGAATACCCCAAGCTAATTTGCTGAGAGGTATGGTGTGTATTTTGCAGATCTCTCTTTTTTGTCAAAGTTTTTGAAAATTGAAAAAAGAAAAAAATTGGATTTTTGTACTCACCGTAAAAACCCCTTTCTCTGAAGTTCATGGATGGACACAGCTCCAAATAATCTTGACAGTAGAGTTATGTTCCATCTATCAGGAGAGGACTAGGCAGACATGTTAAATGGTTAAAAAACATGTAATTCAGCAAAGCCGAACAGCCCTCTGGTCATAACCCTCACTCTGCAGTCAGCAGCTCAGTTCATTCTAAAAGCAGTACAAACTTAAAAAGGAGGGGTGGGTGCTGTGTCAGTCCATGAACTTCAGAGAAAAGGATTTTACGGTGAGTACAAAAATCCTGTTTTCCTTTCGTTCATGGACGGACACAGCTTCAAATAATCTTCACAGTAGGGAAGTCCCCAAGCAGTGTCAAAAAACAAAGGGGTGGGCACAGCAAGAAAATCAACTTCTACCCAAAAACAAACAGAGCTCCTCAACGGAGGAGTTTTGCAACCTTAAACTTTGCAGCCGAAGCAAGCATCTGCAGATGCATGTACATCAACCTTGTAAAATTTTGTGAAGGTGTGAACGGAACGACCAGGTCGCCGCCTTACACATCTGTGAGACAGACGCTTGATGTCGGAAGGCCCCAGGAAGCACCTATCGCTCTAGTTGGTAGAAATTTCGAAAGGATGGACAGCCGCACTCCAAAAAAACTCAAGTTGTCTTTATTTGTAAAATCAACAGAAAATGCACTACTATCGCTCTAGTTGAATGCGCAGTGACAGGAAAGTGAGGCGCCCCGCCCCTGTAGGGCATAGGCCTGAATCACGATCTGTCTGATCCACTGATAAATGGTGGCCGACGAGACCGCCAGACCCTTCTTTGGACGCAGTCACCGATACAAACAGTGAGTCTGACCTCCGAAACGGAGCCGCAGCAGAGAGACATACTCGCAGGGCTCAGACAACATCCAAGGAATGTAGAGCAACCTGAGAAAAAGAATCACCGCTCTAGACAGAAGATGTAATCAAGGAACCTCCTCACAGATACAAAGCCACGGGTGCTGCAATGCATATAATAATGCAAAATGAAGGGAAATACTAGGACAGCCGCACTCCAAAAAATATTTGTTTCTTTAATTGTAAAAGTAAAATCACAAGATACATGCCACAGCAAACCAGGTACAAACTCACACTAAAACTAGTGCTTAATCATAGCTATTCCCCTTCATTTTGCAATTTAGAGCAACCTCTTTTGGATTGTGACGGCCGAGGACACAGGGGATGAAAGCACTATGTCCTCATTAAGATGGAAGGCCGAAACAACTTTGGAAGAAAGAAGGCTGCGGGCATAGCACCGCCTTATCCTTGTGGAGGATCAAGTAGGGGGACTTGCAAGACAAGGTCGCCAATTCAGAAACCCTCCTGACTGATGTAATGGCCACCAGAAAAGGCCACCTTCTGAGAGAGTGTCAAAAGAGGAAATCTCTCCGATGTTCTCAAAGGTAGGTTTCTGAAGTGCCGAGAGCACCAGATTCAAATCCCAAGGGGGTAGGGGTGGCCGAACTGGAGGGGCCACATGTCGAACCCCTTGCACAAACGTTCTTACCAGTGGATGAGCCGCCAAGGGACGTTTAAAGAAAACAGCCAAGGCTGAAATCTGTCCCTTTATGGTGCTTAGAGCAAGACTTTGATCCACCCCACGCTGTAAAAAACAGCAGGATTCTGGAAAAACCGAATAAGCCTGTGGGCGCCACTCTATCTCCTCACACATGGAGATGTAGGCCTTCCACATGCGATGGTAGATCTTCCTAGAAGAAGACTTCCCTGTCCCTCAGCATGGTGGAAATTACAGAGTCAGACAGACCCCCGGTTCCCTCAGTACCCCTGACTTTCAACAGCCATGCTGTTAAAGCCAGCGACTGTAAAGCAGAATGAAGATAGGACTCTTGCGACAGAAGGTCCTCCCGCAATTGGCAGTCGCCAAGGGACATCCGCCCACCAGGCTTACAACAAGGTCAGCATACCAAAGGTGCAGAGGCCAATCTGGAGCAATTAGAATCAACCGGGGTCCCCTCGGGTCCCTACCCTGCAAAGCAGACGAGAAATGAAGCTTCAGCGGGGGCAAAGGCATATATTAGCCGATACTGACCCCACGGACCTACCAAGGCATCCGCCCAGGGATCTTTTGACCTGACCACAAACCTCAATACCTTCTGATTGAGTAGAGAAGGCGTGCCCCATCTCTGGCAAAGTAGCTGAAACACATCCGGGTGTAGTGACCATTCTCCTTGGTCCAACATCTGGCGACTTAGGTAGTCAGGTAGTCTGCTTGTCAGTTTCCTACACCCGGAATGTATATAGCCGACAGGGCCGGTACGCTCCGTTCTGCCTACCGAAAGATGTGAGCGACCTTCAATGCTGCAGCCGAGCTTCTTGTTCCTCATTGGTGGTTGACATACGCCACCGCCGTGGCGTTGTCCGACTGGTTTCTGACTGGATGTCCCTGAAGCCTCAGAGACCAAGTGGAGAGGCATAGTTTGATCGTCCCGAAGTTTCAACACATTGATCGGTAGATGGGATTCCTCCTGTGTCCATCGACCCTGTGTTGACAGAACACAGAAATTTCTGGTCCTTGGAATATATGGGAATATGCAATTATGCGTCCTTGATGTCCAATAAAATGGCCACTGCCCGCCTCATGGAAAAAAAAACGTGAGCTCCAAGAAAATGGCGCCGGAGCGAATCTGAGGTATAAGAAGGCCGCAATGCCAAGCCTTTCGAGCTGAGGCCCCCCTTAATGGCAGACCACCCCACACAGGCAGCGGACCCCACACACAGCCCCCAGTACAGTACCCGGAGCCCCCCCAGGGACCCTGGAAATCAGCAGGCCAAGCAACGCATGGGAAGGAGGGGAAGAGGAAATGAGGGCGAGAGACCCCCTAAACGACCACCCCAGGAATGCCTAGTTGCTCCATCCTGCCAAGCAGGAGGAACCTACTGACCCGTCCCTGTGAGGACTGCTGGACCCCCCCCCCCGTTCCTGACAGACCCACCACCGTACTAGTATGGGGTAAGCTGTCAGCCATGGCCCACCGTGACACGAACTGCAGTAGCCCAGTCATAAGTGAGCCCCGGAGCATTAGCTCACCGTCCACCCCTGGAGTAATGTCGTGGCCGACCCCCGCACGCAGCTAAAGGTCTGCTCACGCTCGATGGCCGGACTGGGGAGACTACAAGGAATCTATATAAACCAGCCTTTTACTACCCAGCTGGCAGTTGATAGTAGGATCAGGATAAAAAACTAAATTAAACTAAAAGTTCACCTAGGACCAATGGGCCCACCAGGGAGCCAGGTACTTCTCCTATGTTAGGCAGAAAAAAAACTGAGCTGCTGACTGCAGAGTGAGAGGTTATGACCAGAGGGCCCCGCCCCCTGGCGGTGCTGTTCGGCTTTGCTGTATTACATGTTTTTTAACCATTTAACATGTCTGCCTAGTCCTCTCCTGATAGACGAAACATAACCCCACTGTCAAGATTATTTGGAGCTGTGTCCGTCCCATGAACGAAAGAGAAAAAAACTTTTTTCTTTTCTTTCTTCATTTTCAAAAACTCACCGTGCCTCTCAGCAAATAGCTTGGAGTGTCTACTTTCAAAAATGGGGTCATTGGGGGGGGGGGGCGGGCGCTATCTGGGCATTTTAATGCCTTCAAAACTGATAGGTAGTGAGGAGAAGCAGCAGAATGTATTTTGGGGTGTAATTCCACATATAACCATGGCATGTGTGAGCAATATATTATTTAGTGACAACTTTTTGTAAAAAGTTTTTTTTTTTTCCAATCACTTGGGACAAAAAATTAAATATTCAATGGGCTCAACATGCCTCTCAGCAATTTCCTTGGAGTGTCTAGGTTCCAAAATGGTGTCATTTGGGGGGGGGGGGGGGGGGGGGGTTGTATGACCACGCAATTACCAGTTAAAGCAGTGCAGTGCCAAATTGTAAAAAGTCTTCTGGTCTTTAGGCTGCCAAATGGTCCGGGGCTTAATTGGTTAAAAAAAATGCTTTTGGAGCAAAAATCTATCTAAAGATAATTTTCTATTTAAGATACACTAATAATTGTGTTTATTCAGTATGAAATGGAGCTTAGTTATGTAGCATGAGGCTGTATATTCTGCAATATTTACACTTTTGGCAAACTCATTCAATGAACACTGCATTGATGCATTCATACAATTAATTGTACAGTAACCATGAGATAAGACAAATTTCAGGAATATTCCTTTATCCCTTTCTTTTTCAAATCTATGTACACTACAAACTGTATGATTGAATCAGTTCTGATATCGCTGTTTTATTAACCTGACAGCTTTATTATCTAAATAGATTATTCCTAAACCTTAATTTTGTTTGCAAATATTAAAGATTCTAACTACCAACAAGAATAAGTCCTTACAATAAATAGATACTGTCATTTTAGATCCATCATGACAGTGCCTGTTAGCAGGTGTCCACTCGCCTGCTGCCGCCACGTCCCTCACTTTGTTGTGTCACTGCCGCATCACCAGCTGTCCCATTAAAGTGAATGTAACCGTCGGTGAGTCAACAGCAGGTCAGAGGAGGAGCCACTGCAGGACAGATGACAGTTGCTCTTTAAAAATTATGATTTAAATCGAGTTGATTTAAATCAAGCCTTTTACTAGTGATTTAAATCATATGGTAAATCAATGGCATTGAAACCACAGGGCTCACCGAAACCTGTCATTTATACCTCCACGACACCAAATTATTAACAACAAAGTTCTTAAGTAAATAAGCATAGGATGGGGGTGTGGCCTGGAGGTGCAATGGCGTAGGACGGCAATTAGGGAGAGCTCCGCTTGCCCAAACTCCCTTCTACACCCATCCTGTGAATCTGCTGCCATCCTGTTAACCTGGGCTCCTGGTATGCCTGGTCTGATGTCCTGGGAACCTGCCGAATGAACAAAACGCCGCCTGTGGCCGCCGTGGAGGGAATCTCCGGTCCTGCGTGTGCTCTAGGAAAGGCCGCGGCTTCGGCCTAGTTCCCGGAGCAGCGGCCATCTTGGTGCAACCCGGGCGGAGGCCCTCCAGCGCACTTTCCTGCTTTCCCTGGCAACTCATCAATCCATCCCCCTCCTGGAACGGCAACCAGACGGCTCGGGGACGCCGCTGGGGCACATTTACACCTAACTTTGCATCTGGACAGGCCGCGGCTTCTGGTCTGTATGAGGCCATGGTAAAACTATATATTAGTCCTGCATCTTCTTTGGGGCACAGTCTGTGGCCCTGACCTCCTGGAGCAGCGGCCATCTTGCTCCACTCGGTGACGGCCTGGGCATTCACGTTTCAGAGCAGGATAAGGCCATGTCTCCGCCGAAAAGGACCTCGGAGGCGGTGGACAAGCTAGCAAAATTCCGCCATCAGGATCAAGAACTGCAGGCCAAAGATGGCCACCAGGGAGCAGATACAGCTAAGGTCCTGGATGCTATCGCGTCGCTGCAGGGAACACTTACCGCCAAAATAGATGAGGTCAAGATGGACATCTCCCTCTTGCGCCAGGACTTAAAGGATCACTAAAGGATTTTTTTTAGCTAAATAGCTTCCTTTACCTTACTGCAGTACTGGTTTCATGTCCTTATTATTTGTTTTTGCTTTGAAGTTGCTGTAATTCTGCTGTGATCTCCACACTTCCTGGTTGCCTGTTCCCTTATAACCACAGTACTGGGAGCTTTTCACTGTGGTCTAAGCTGTCATTACTGTGTGTCTAAAACTTAACAGAACCAATCAGATTCATTTTAAAAACAAAACACTGCCCTGGATTTGTTTGTTTTTGTTCTGTCTCTCTCTAGTTCACAGGAACATGAAACCAGTTTAAAAGTGAAACTAACCTGCAGGCACATTATATGATTGATTTTTATCTATTTGTAATCATTTTTAAAAGGAATCAGTTAACTTTTATGTCTCTATACCCTGTAAACAGTCATTTCGGCAAAACATTTTTTTTCCTTTAGTGACCCTTTATGGTAAAAGACAGAGTCACCGAGGCCGAGACACGTATTGGAGTGGCAGAGGGCATTCTACACCCCCTGAGCCACACCACGGAGGACCTGCAATGCCAGATCCGCCAGCTACACACTCATCAGGACGTCATGGAGAACCGGCTGAGACGATGCAACCTCCGATTCATCTGTCTACCTCAGAAGGCTGAAGGTACCAACCCTGCTGAATATTTAGAATCCCTCCTGATCCAACATTTTGGAAGAGAGGCCTTCTATGTAGAGTTTGTAGTGGAAAGGGCGCACCGCATCCCAGCTAAACCTCCACCTGCAGGAGCCCCCCCCCAGGACCTTTATCGGCAAGTTTCTAAATTTCAGAGACAGAGATAAAATCCTTCGGTTGTTTAGAGAAAAAGGTAACATCGCCCTGGGAAACGGCCATGTCGCAGTGTTCCCTGACTTCTCCAATGAAGTTCAAAGAAAACTAGCACAGTTTCAAGATGTCAAGCGGCGGCTCAGGGTGGTACACCTTAAATATGCCATGTTGTTTCCAGCCAGATTGAGAGTGGAGGAGGATGGCAGAGCCCTATTTTTTGAGGACCCGAAGGCGGCGGCGCACTGGCTGGATCAACGTGGACGCACGGATGGATGAACGGTTACTTGGCCTCTTACTGTGAGTACTGTTGTCAGACGATTTTTCCCCTTTTTTTTTCATTTTCCAGGTGTCCCCTCTGCTGTGGGGGTGGTCTCACTTCACCATTTTTGTTTATTCACCCACAAGCTCCCTCCATTTGCCTCTTTCCCCCCCATTTTCCTGGCCTTTGCATTACATGATATTTGTTTGGAGGCCCCCCCTACCCCGACCCTCAAGCTCCCCTGGGGGAGAAGAGACTCTGTTGATCCTTCTGGACACTCGGCCCATGGTCTGGAGCTGCTTGGACTACATAGAGTAACACCCTATGCTTCTAATGTCCCCCACAGCAATTACATGGATATACCATAGGGCAGAGACCCCATGAACTTTAGTACACGATGATGTCTATGTATCCTAGCAGCATGAATCCCACTCAGAAAGAGACGCATAGGATATGCTTAGTGCGCTAACCTTGCGCTACACAGTGAATTATCACCCCCGTTTTGTTTGCAATTGGGAATGTTGGCACCGTTGTGCACTTGTTATTTACTAGGAATAATTCTAAACGAGCATTTACCATATATACACCATGTATGTTTAGTTATCTGACCGACAGGAACAATTCAGCACGTATACTGCCTGTAAAATGTATTGTTCTGTGCCTGATGACCCTGAGACCCTACTTTGGTAGAAATGATACTCTGCAGAGTCGTGCACACACATTCTATCTTTAAGCGGTATGGCAGATGTTAAATTCCTACTTTGGAATGTGCGGGGAGTGCGGGACAAAATCAAGCGTACGGCTGTATTGGACTATCTCAGGGGTCAGAAGGCAGATATCATCGCCTTGGTGGAAACATATGTCACGGGTCATTTACAAGCGGCCTTGAAACGCCCCTGGGGTGGGCATACCATAGCATTCATACCAACAAGTCTAGGGGGGTGACAGTGCTAGTTGCCAAATATACTCCATTTGAGATGGTGTCTGTGGTGCTGGATCAGCAGGGCAGATACCTCTTTATGCATGCCGCTGTGGGGGGTGCCCCTATATTAATTTTGGCTAGCTACATCCCCCCTCCTTACAGGTCAGATGTGGTGATGGAGGGCCTAGCTTACATAGCACAGTACCCATCATTACCAGTGGTGTGGATGGGGGACTTCAACAATACAATGACCCCAACATTAGATCGCCCAATGCGGGCTGACCCTGGACCAGGTGAGCCATTGCACACTAGACTCTGTCGAACACTGACAGTGTTTGCCCTTATTGAAGTCTGGAGACATAATAACCCCACGACTAGAGCATATACATGTCATTCAGCAAGCCACAACACCATGTCCAGGATTGATTTTATCCTTGTTTCCAAGGCCCTATTATCTAAGGTTACGGGTTCAGGATTTGCCCCCAGGATCCTGTCAGACCATTCCCCGTTCTGGCTGACGGTGTCTCTTCAGGTTGCCTCCCCAGTGCGACTGTGGAGACTGAACCCCCATTGGTTCACAGACCATGGATTCCATAGCAAGAGAATTGCTCTTCTTTTTGGACGGACTACAGGGGCCCTCAACTCACAGTGGGATGACTTTAAAGCGCATGCCTGAAGGCTGTTATCCACCACAATAGATAGGCGTAAACAGGATTATACTGCTATACTCCACATATCCTCTGACAAACTTAGAGACTTAGAAGTCGCTTATACTGCCAGTCCGACCCCTGAAAACCTTAAATGAGTCAAGCTCCAGTCCCGTTTGGTAACGCAACTGCACACAGAGAAAGCTAAACAGCGATTTTTATACTGCAGGCAGAGTGTCTATGAGCAGGGGGAGAGAGCGGGGAAACTGCTGGCCTATCTGGCTCATCTGGATGATAAGCCTCCAGTTGTGGTTTCGCTTAGTGACCCTGATGGACATATTATTACTGACCCAAGCCAAGTTGCAGAAAAAATTTAGCAATTCTATAGTACTCTCTATAAATCTCAGGGTTTTCCATGCACATGGAAAACTGCAGTCCTATTTGGCCACCATTCAGTTTCCTCGGCTTAACCAGGAGCAGGTAAACTATTAGAGGCGCCAATTACGGCACATGAAATTACTGAGGCGATTGCTCAATTGGCCAAGTCTAAGGCTCCAGGGCTAGATGGACTCCCTTTGGAATTCTATGCTACCTACTCTGATATACTTGTTCCCAAGCTAAAGGCCCTGTATCAATCTATCTTTAACACGAACGTACTCCCTGAATCTATGCAGGAAGCCCAATTCATAGTGCTCCCCAAGCCCCACTAACCTGAATCTTATCGGCCTATTAGGTAGATTCAGGTACATGGGTGCAAACTTGCGGCGGCGTAGCTTAGCCTGTTTAGGCTACGCCGCCGTAAGTTAGCTAGGCAAGTACATGATTCTCAATGTACTTGCCTGCTAATATACGGCGGCGTAGCCTAAAGCAGGCGATAGGTAAGGGCGCCAAATTCAAATGTGTGGAAGGGGGGCGTGTTTAATGCTAATCAGGCTTGACCCGACGTGTTTTTGTTACTGCACGGGCCTATTGATTTTGACGTGGACGTAAACGAAGTAAATCGCTATTCGCGGACGACTTACGCAAACGACGTAAAAATTTCGAATCTCGCGGCGGGAATGGCGGCCATACTTTAACATTGCTATTCCACCTAATAGATGGAATAACTTGAGGCCTGATAATGCCTTACGGAAACGGCGTAAATCTACTGCGGCGGCCGGGCGTACGTTCGTGAATCGGCGTATCAACTCATTTACATATTCTACGCCGACCGCAATGGAAGCGCCACCTAGCGGCCATCCGAAATATTGCAATCTAAGATAGGATGGCTTGCGCCGTCCTATCTTGGATATGTTTAAGCGTATCTCTGTTTGAGCATACGCTTAAACATAGGTCGGCGTAGATTCTGAGTTAGGTCGGCTTATCTACTGATAAGCCGGCCTAACTCTTTCTGAATCTACCTATATATCTTTACTGCAGGTGGATATTAAAATATTAGCTAAAATATTAGCCTCTAGGTTGAATGCTGCCATATTGTCGCTTATTCACACAGACCAAACGGTATTCATGTCGGGGAAGAACACTGCTATCAACATCAGAAGACAGTAGATGAATGTTCGGGCGCGGCATGCTAACTCAGGAACCAGGGTGGTTGTGGCGCTTGATACGGCCAAAGCCTTTGATTCAGTTGAGTGGCCCTACCTGTGGGAATGTCTACATAACTATAGCTTTGGACCGCATTATATTAAATGGGTGCAACTCCTATATCAGACTCCCAAGGTGAGAATCTTTGTCAATGGATGGCTGTCGAAACGGTTTTCTCTGGAGAGGGGCACTTGGCAGGGATGTCCCCTCTCCCCATTGCTATATGCCTTGGCCGCTGAGCCGCTGGCTTTTGCCATTAGAACACACCCTGATATACAGGGATTGCGTCGGGGAAACAAGGTGGATAAGATAGGCCTGTACGTGGACGACACTATCCTATGCCTAGCGGATCAGGGACCTTCACTGAAAACCATGCTGAAAAATATTGAACAAATAGGTGGCTATAGGTGGGGTGTCTTCCCCCCACCTATGGTGTCCCCTCCACTGCCACTCTCCAGGGTGTCTAGGATAAGATAACTAGGAGTTGAAGTTACCAGGAATTTGTCAGATTATACATCCCTAAATGTGGCGCCACTTTTTGACATGATCAAACTTAAAACACAGACGTCGGCTAGGTTACCCTTGGGGGTCATGGGACACGCAAATATTATAAAAATTATTATTTTGCCCAAAATTCTATACATAGTGTGGCATGCCCCCCTGTACATTCCCTTAAAAATCTTCAAACAAATGGAAGCTATTCTGAATTTATTTGTTTGGGGGAGTGGTAGGCACAAGATAGCTTGGCACATTTAAACCCCCCTGGCAGTATTCCCGAGTCTGGCTCGGGGTAGTATTTCATTACCAAAAGCGGTAACCCCAAACCAGACTCGGGATCGCCTCGCAGCAGCCACAGGCATGGTTTACTTACCTTGTCCTGGGATCCTGCGATGCGCCGCGCTGTGTGATGGAGCGGTGTCTTCTCGCTCGATTCACAGTGTCCCTGTGTGCCGCCGAGCTCCGTTCCCTGCGACGTTACGACGCACGGGGGCGGAGAACGGCGCCAAATTCAAAAAAGTAAATAAACACAATACATACAGTATACTGTAATCTTAGGCCTTGTACTCACGGCAGGACATGTCCGATGAAAACGGTCTGCAGACCGTTTCCATCGGACATGTCTGGCCGGGGACTGCCCGGGGACTTCTGTTCGATGGCTATACACACCATCGAACAGAAGTCTGCGCGTAAACAATACGCGGGGCGTGTCCGCGGTGTCGCCGCGACAATGACGCGGCGACGTGGGCGGCCTGCCTTTAAAATGCTTCCACGCATGCGTCGAAGTCATTCGACGCATGCGAGGGATGGCGGGCGGCAGGACATGTACGGTAGATCTGTACAGACGACCGTACATGTCCGGCCGGACAGGTTTCCAGCGGACTGTTTTAAAGCAAGTCCAGGAAACAGTTGTCCGCTGGAAACCTGTCCGATCCGCCCGAAAATGGTCCACTCGGGCCAACACACGGCCAAACATGTCTGCTGAAACTGGTCTGCGGACCAGTTTCAGCAGACATGTTTGGTCGTGAGTACGGGGCCTTACAGATTACAGTACTGTATGTAAAAAATACACACCCCCTTTGTCCCTAGTGGTCTGACCAGTGTCCTGCATGTACTTTTAAATAATAAAAACTGTTCTTTCTGCCTGCAAACTGTAGATTGTCCATAGTAACCAAAAGTGTCCCTTTATGTCAAAAGTGGTTTTAGAAAACAGCGATAATAAATTATAATCACTTGCAGAATTGAGCGATTTGTGGGGAAACTCGTCATAAAAAATAAAAGTAATGACAGCGACAATTCTCCAACTGAGCAAATTTCAGTGATTTTGAGTTGATTACATTATTGAATACATTTTATTATAATTATATTTGTTATAATTATTTATATTATAATTTATGATTTTGTTTTTCAAACTTTTTCATACCCGAGATGTCTACTAGACTTTAAGGGCCAGAACCACATACAATTGCACTTGCGCCGCGTATCAGAGATACACTACGCCGCTGTACCTTACCTGGCGGAATTTTGAATCCTCAACGATTTCGCGCCGTAAGTTACGGCTGCGTAGTGTATTTCTGGCGGTGGAATTCAAATCGGCGATTAGGGGGCGTGATTAATTTTAATGAAGCGCGTCCCCGCGCCGAATGAACTGCGCATGCGTCGTCCCGAAATTTCCCGCCGTGCATTGCGCTAAATGACGTCGCTAGGACGTCATTTTTTTTACTTAGACGTGAGTTACGTCCATCCCTATTCACGGACGACTTGCGCAAAAAAAAAAAAAATTCAAATTTCGACGCGGGAACGACGGCCATACTTAACATGGCAAGTCTATTTATACGCCGCAAAATACCAGCTTTAACTATACGCCGGAAAAAGCCGACTACAGACGACGTTAGAAAATGCGACGGCCACACGTACGTTCGTGGATCGACGGAAATAGCTAATTTGCCTACCCGACGTGGTAAACGACGCAATCTCCACCCAGCGGGTGCCGAAGTATTGCATCTAAGATCCGAAGGCGTACGAAGCCGTACGCCTGTCGGATCTTACCCAGATGCCGTCGTATCAGATGGCCAGCATCCTGTGCGATTTTCTTCATATTCCCAGCTAGATCCCTCATATGCTGGGTCTGGAGGGTTTGGTCCTGGGCAATCTGCTCCTGCACGTCGCCCACTACACCCCTGGTCTTCTTGGTCGCCTTCCTGTGGCCAGAAGAGGCAACAGAGCGGGTGTAGGGGGAGCCCCTGGTGGTGGTGGCCTGCTGGTGGGTGAGGGAGAGGGGCTTCTTATAATGGTCAAAACAGAGAAGACACCATACTCAAAAATTGTAAAAAAAGGACTTTAAAGTTCCTTTTTTTTTATGGTGAATAGTGAATGAAGGGGGCGCTCCAAATTTAGTGAATGGTAATAGTATTCTAATATATAAGTTGCATATAAAGTCCATTGTGACACAAAGCTACTATTGACCTCTTTTTAATTAAATAGATCAACACCATCTGGTAAGGTGCCATCCTTTGAGCACATTTTGGGTGACTTTATAGCTGATGAAGGTAGAAACTTTTTCACAGTGAAGTTTTAATATATCATCTGAGCACAAGCACTATATTTATTTAAGGACTTTTGCACTCATATTTTGCATAAATCCACCAGTTTTGGGTGGTACTTCTGGAGATTGCTCACAATATGAAATTTTGGTTTTGATATCTATACATGTATTGATTTATATTTTTTGATATAAAAAAATGCTCCCCCAATTCAGTTCACAGATTTTTTGGGGAGCAGCCTATTATGTATTTATGAGTTATTAATATTCATTATTTATATACTTTGCACGTTAAATTAATTTTATATTTTTAGTTGGCGCGAGATCCATACCTTTTTCCTTTTCTTTTACCTATCCCCGCCACAGGTTTTTCTGCTGAAAAAAATTCAGACAGTACCAATCTTCACCTATGTCGGCGGGTTTTGTGTGCCAACCTTTAGGGGTATGGGTTCCAAAAAGGAGACCTCTTCCCTGGGCCTTGTAAAAAAAAACTCTGATCAAAGCCTTTTAGCTGCAATAGCGAAAAGTTCTGAACCTCAGAGTCCAGTCCTCCAAAGAGAGACATTGCAGGCGATACCTCATGCGTGAGGCCCGGATCTCATCCACTTTGGCGCAAACTTTAGAGCTTGGATGGACCCGAGGGTCTAGCTCCTTTTTAGCCCCCATGGGGTCTCTTTAGCTGAGCTTCCCTTGGCACTTCTCCACGCGTCCTGCACCTTAGACACTGGTGAAAAAACTGAGGTACTTCACAGATGGGAGGGGCTGTATGGAGGGGAACTGTCTCTGATTGGTTGTGCCAGTGTACAATCACCTCTGGTAAGCATATAACCCATTATGTAAAGACTTAGGCTCTGTGTCCCGTGGTGTACGATAAAGAAAGTTAGGTGCCCGTTTTTTTTTGGTATGACTCAGTTGTCAGTTGTTATCACCCCCCTCCACCAACTATAGTCCCCCCCCCTCCACTAACTACAGACCCCCCTCCTGCAGTATAGATCCCCCTCACCAAGTACAGACCCCCCACTAATTACAGACTCCCCTCCCGCAGTATAGCTCCCTCTCTACAAGTACAGACCCCCTCCCGCAGGATAGATTCCCCTCACTAAGTACAGACCCTGCTCCCGCATTATAGATCCCTCTCACCAAGTACAGACCCTGCGCCCGCACTATAGATCCCTCTCACTAAGTACAGACCTCCTCCCGTAGTATAGATCCCCTCACTAAGTGAAGACCCCCCTCACTAAGTACAGACCCCCCTCCATCAGTGCATATACCCCCATCAATGTAGACCACCTCAGTGCACCCCCTCACTGCAAACCCCCTCTCCATTAGTGCAGGCCCACCGCAGTGCAGATCCCCCATGAATGCAGACCATGCCCCTCCATCAGTGCAGACCCCCCTCTTCCCTCCCATAGCGCCCCCCAGCACATGTTTATTTGAATTACATAAAAAAACGTACAGACTTCCGAACAGCATGGGATAGGCACAGCATAGTGTGTCCCTCGGACTCCCTCCTCCGTAAACAGTGAGGAGAGGGAGGCGGCTTCGGTCCGCTCCGCTGTTCAGGGGTGAGGACTGTGCGGCATGCAGTGTTAGTGAGTGGTGCCGCTGCCCACAGGTGCCCCCCCTTTGGTGGGTGTCACCCGGTGCGGCCTGCACCTCCCGCTTGGCAACGCCACTGAGAACCTCTTCTCTGTGCTCAGTCCTGCTTTAGAATACTTGTGTGCAGATTCTCTGTGCATATATATCAGTTTCTTGAATAGCAGTGTGTCATTAACAGCTTTTTTCCATAGCTGTATAGTGGGGGGCACAGCCTGCATCCATCCATCACTGAGGTATTACTTTGCGTGCTAAAAATAAGGTTTATCAAATTCTACGTCAGGCAGCAACCCCAGCAGACACAACTTAGGGTCAAGAACCACAGGAGATACCATATTATCATGCAGGAAGCAGACTACATGTGTGTCTGTACATTGGGACAACTCCATATTAAATTATAAAACGTGCCAGGAGCAGCCCGACAGAGAACAGATCAGGTTGTATGTGTGTTGGAATTTAGCCAATCTCAACGGTGTTAGGTAGGCTTTATGTACAATATATAGTTGCGTTAGTCTATCTTATAATTTAGGGGATATAGCCTTGGTTCCCTCAAGTATTTCATCCCAGTCAGCGTCTTCAATTGGGCCTACATCTTGTTCCCATGCCGTTTTTACATTTTGAATGATTGCTATAGTTCTCTGGTGTCTGATAGTGAAATACAGGTTCGATATAAGTTATGAGGAGTCTTCTCCCATGACTATATTCAGTACTGGGGGGGGGGGGGGGGGGATTTCTATCTCTAGTTCAAGATTTGGTAATTGGGTTCTTATTGCATGCCGGAGCTGCAGGTAGGTTATTTGGGAGCATAAATTCCTCCTTGAGTACTTGAAATTGTTTTAGCCTGGAACTTGACAGTGTTTGGTGCAGAAATATTATTCCGTGCCTGGCCCAGACTGCCAAGTTTGGGATTGACTCTAGTTCAGGCATATGGTTGTTGAGCCATAATGGAGTATGGTAGTGTGGGAGTGTATTTTCCCTGTGTTCTGTTTTTTCAGAGTAATTTCGCATACCCTCTGGTGGTGCAGTAACATTCCCATGTTGAATCGTGTGGTTTTCTTTGTCACTTGCTTCCAGCGAAGGATGGCTTGAAGAAGTGTATGAGCTGGGTGCCTGAGTTTGGCACAAACTAAGGATATATACCGCTGTAGTTATGTTGTATTGAAGTGATAGATATGGGACAGCTGAGAGGTTACATAATAGTCTTGTAGGTCTTGGAGGGAGACACCTCCCAAGTCCATGGGGTGCTTTAGAATGTGCCAAGCTAGTTTGTGTCTACCGCTCCCCCAGACTAATGAGTTAAGAATAGCGGAAAGGTTATGCTAAGCATCCATTTTGTATCCTGTCAGCCATCTTCTGAATACCCCTTTATTTTCACAGCTTCCACCAGCATGTAGAAGTTAGAAGATTTCTTTGGGTTCCCACAAGTATGTATCAATCTGGTTTCTTGTAGATGACTGTTCTCACATTTTGTTATCTGTAAGTTTTGTTTCTCACAGTCTCAGCAGCCGAGAACAAAGAACAAAGACCATTTGTTTGACTAGTATTGACTGTATATGAAAATTGTATGTACTGCGCATGTTTTTTTAACCATACTTTGTCTCACTATAATTTGATATAAAAGATGCAAGAGCACATACCAATACAGCCATTTTCCTTTGAACTTAACATCGAGTGCGTGTATTTTTTGTTCAATGGGAATTGACTCAGATATATGCGATTTGCATTATACATCGATCCGAGGTCTGAGAGACTAAAAAGGGACCTACCCTAGACACAGGATTAACCCTTACAGTAGCCTTACAATAGCCTCCATGTATTTAAATATTTTTAAGGGGATGTATAAGGGGGCATGCCATACCATGTAAAGAACTTTAGGTAGTACAATCATTATTAATGTTTATGCATTCCATTCGTTTTAGGGGTAGCCTGGACCACGTCTGAGTTTTAGTTTTGAGTAGTTCAAATAGTGGTGTTACATTCAGGGGTGTGTAGTCTGCTAGATTTCTGGTGACCTCTATTCCTAAATATTTAATCTTGGATACTCTGGACAGTGGCAGCGGAGTGATCGTTACTGGGGGGGGGGGGGGGGGGGGGATAAATCTATAGGAAGGATTTGGGATTTGTCCCAGTTTATATGCAGTCCTGAGTAACCTCCCATTTATTCAATAATTCTCAGTGCAGCTTGAAGCGGTGGTCTGCTAAGTAGAGTATAGTGTCATCCGCATATAAGCCTATTTTTTCGACTGTGTGGCTCCGGCGCAAGCCCAAAATATCAGTGTCTGCTCTGATGGCGATTGCCAATAGTTCAGCAGCCAAGGCATACAACAATGGGGAGAGGGGACATCCCTGGCGAGTACCCCTTTCTAGTGGGAACTGCTCTGAAAGTCATCCATTCACAAATATTCTCGCTTTGGGCGTCTGATATAGGAGTTTTACCCATTTTATGAAATGTGGACCAAAGCCATAGTTATGAAGGCATTCCCACAGGGACGGCCACTCCACTGAATCAAAGGCTTTGGCAGTATCTAGTGCCACTATCACCTTGGTTCCAGAATTGTCGTGTTGTGCCTGGATGTTCATGTATAATCGTCTAATATTCATGGCCGAATATTCATTCCCTGGCAGAAAAAGCCTGTTTGATCCGGGTAAATTAGTGTGTGTATAGCTGTGTTCAACCTAGAGGCCAGTATTTTAGCTAGTATCTTAATATGACCTGCAGTAGTGAAATAGACCGGTAGGATTCAGGGTAGTGAGGGTCCTTAACCGGTTTGGGAAGTACTTTTATTTGAGCTTCCTGCATAGATATAGGAAGTGAGTCCAGGTCAAATATGGACTGGTAGAGGGCCTTTAACTTGGGAATAAGTATGTCAGAGTAGGTTGTATAGAATTCCTAGGGCAACCCATCTAACCCTGGTGCTTTAGATTTAGCTAGCTGAGCAATCGCCTCAGCAATGTCATGTGTGGTGATAGGGGCATCTAGTAATTTGACTTTCTCAGGGTTGAGACCAGGAAACTGTAAAGTATGCAAGTCATTTTGTATATCCCCTTGCATGTAGGTACTTTGGGTTTTATAAAGGTTACCATAAAATTGTTGAAACTTGGCTGCAACTTGGCAAGGGTCTGTGATACTGTTCCCATCTGGGTCTCTTAATGACATCACTACCTGTGTTTATAATCCAAGTGAGACAGATATGTCAATAGCCTCCCTTCTCTCTCCCTGTTTACAGAAAAAAGGGGATTTTTATTAACAGCTTACCTGTAAAATCCTTTTCTTGGAGTACATCACGGGACACAGAGCAGCATAGTAATGACTATGTGGGTTATAGAGCCTACCTTCAGGTGATGGACACTGGCACTCAAAGTCAGGAAGTTCCCTCCCTATATAACCCCTCCCACACCGGGAGCCCCTCAGTTTTGTAGCAAGCAATACAGATCCCAATATTCCCCAGAAGAGGGGCGGGAGCTCTGTGTCCCTTGATGTACTCCAAGAAAAGGATTTTACAGGTAAGCGGTTAATAAAAATCCCCTTTTCTTTATCGTACATCACGGGACACAGAGCAGCAAAGTAATGACTATGTGGGATGTCCTACAGCAATGCCAAATGAGGGGAGGGGAACCAGAAGCAAACAAAATATAGGCGCCACCGGCCGCACAGATTTTTACCGCAGCCTGCAGAACCGCATGCCCAAAGGCCAAGTCCGCGCGCCTTCTAATATCCAACTGGTAAAACCTTGTAAATGTGTGGAATGACGACCAGGTCGCCGCCCAACAGCCTTGAGCCATGGAGACCTGATGATGCACTGCCCAAGAAGCGCCCACTGCCCTAGTAGAGTGAGCCCTTACTGATACTGGGGGATCCTTCCCCTTTAATCCATAGGCCTGCGAGATTGTCTGCCGAATCCACCTAGAAATAGTGGCTTTCGATGCTGCCTGGCCCTTCTTAGGTCCCTCTGGCAGGACAAACAAGACATCAGTCTTCCGGATCTGGGCAGTAGCCCTCAGATAGACCCTGACTGCCCTTACCACATCCAAGGAATGTAGTATCTTTTCCTTCTCAGAACTCGGATTTGGAAAAAAAGATGGAAGAATAAGATCCTGGTTCAGGTGAAAACCTGATACCACCTTCGGGAGGAAGGATGGATGAGGCAGCAAAACGACCCTATCCTTGTGGATGATCAAGTATGGCTCCCGACAGGAAAGTGCAGCCAACTCTGATACTCTTCTTCTGGCCGAAGACATGGCCACCAGGAATACCAGTTTCCTAGTTAGTAAGACTAAGGGAATCTCCTTCAATGGTTCAAAGGGCTGTTTCTGTAGAGCCGAAAGGACCAAGTTTAGGTCCCAGGGACACAAGGGGGTCCTGACTGAGGGATTAACCCATAAGACCCCCTGTAGGAAGGCCTTGACAAGAGAATGAGTAGCTAATAGCCTCTGAAATAAAACGGACAAAGCCGAAATCTGCCCTTTAATGGTGCTGACGGCTAGCTTCATGTCCACAGCGAGTTGAAGAAACTCTAGAATTCTGACAATAACAAATTTACGAGGGTGCCACCTCCTGGCTTCACACCAGGCTACATAAGCCCTCCAGACTCTGTAATAGATTAGCCTAGACACAGGCTTTCTGGCATTAGAGTGGAGATCACAGGGTTGGAGAGCCCTCTCCTTCTTAAGATATAGGATTCAGTCGCCAGGCCGTCAAACTTAGCGACTGTAAGAAAGGGTGGAATATCGGGTCCTGAGAGAGTAGGTCTGGACGGAGCGGAAGGGTCCAAGGATCCCCCACCGACATCTTTACGATTAGCATATACCAACCCTCTGGGGCCAGGCTGGGGTTACCAGTATCACTGGCTTGCGTTCCACCCAGATCCTGCGAAGGAGCCGGGGTAGCAGTCGCACAGGGGGGAAGGCGTATATTAGGGAGAACTGAGTCCACGGCCACACGAGCGCATCCGTCTGGCACGCCAACGGGTTTCTTGTCCGGGACACAAATCTGTCTAGTCTTGTATAGAACCTGGATGCCATGAGATCGACATCCGGAGAACCCCACCTCCTGCAAAGATCCCGGAATACCTGGGCATGAAGACACCATTCTCCTGGAGAGATCTGTTGGCGGCTGAGGTAATCCGCCTGCCAATTCTCTATCCCAGGGATAAAAACTGCCGATATGCAGGGCACATGTGCTTCTGCCCATGTGAGCACCTGATCAGCCTCTCTTTGGGCCACCCGACTCCTGGTGCCCCCCTGGTGGTTTATATATGCCACCGCTGTGGCGTTGTCTGACTGTATTCTGACTGGGAACCCCCGCAGCTCCGCCGTCCATGCCCTTAGGGCTAGCCGAACTGCCCGGATCTCCAGCAGATTGATGGGCAGAGACCTTTCCGAAACTGACCACCTTCCTTGCTGGGTCAGGTTCCCTAGCACTGCTCCCCAGCCCGTCAGGCTGGCGTCTGTCGTCACTATATTCCAAGAGACCGGGCTGAAGGATCTCCCCTTCTGCAGATTCCAGGGGGTTAACCACCAGCAGAGACTCTGCCGGACCAGAGGAGAGAGAGACATGGGGTAGTCCAACGTATGAGACGTCATGTTCCAGGCAGAAAGGATGGCTGCCTGCAATTTCCTTGAATGGAATTGAGTGTAAAATACAGCCTCGAACGCGGCCACCAGTTTCCCCAATAGTCACATACAGAGGCGAATGGATGGTTTTTCCTTGCTCAGGACCGACTGAATTAATTCTCTTATAGAGTTGATCTTTGGTTGAGGCAAGAAGATCTTTTGGTGTTCTGTGTCGAAGAACATGCCAAGATATTCCAGCCGTATTGTTGGCTGTAAGGCCGATTTGTCCTCGTTTATGATCCAGCCGAGTGACTGGAGATACAGTACCGTCACACGAACAGCTTGCTTCAAGCTGAGTGCCGAATGATCTATCAACAGGAGATCGTCTAAATATGCTATCACTGAGATCCCCTGGGCTCTTAAGTTGGCCAACAGGGGTGCCAAGATCTTTGTGAAGACTCTGGGAGCCGTGGCCAACCCGAAGGGGAGGGCCACGAACTGGAAGTGGCGCTGGCCTACCGAAAAATGTAGGTACTTGAGATGGCCTGGGAATATCGGCACGTGGAGGTATGCATCCTTTATGTCGACAGATGCCAGAAAATCTTCGCCCTGTAAAGTGGCGGCTACAGACGGGATAGAATCCATCCGAAAGGTCCGGATGTTTAAATACCGATTCAGGTCTAATATTGGCCTGATGTCCCCATTTGGCTTTGGGATAATGAAAAGATTTGAATAGTATCCCCGGCCCTGTTCCTGAACTAGCACCTCTACGATTACCCCCTGAGACAAGAGTCGATCCAAGTCTGCCAAAAATGAATCCCTCTTTCCAGGGCCTTTGGCATGTTTGAAATAAGAAAGCGAGGAGGGGGGAACCCCCGAAACTCCAGTTGGTAGAATGAAGAGACCGTGGAGAGGACCCATCCGTTGGGAACTTTCTCCTGCCAGACTTCTGAGAAGAACCGGAGCCTTCCCCCCACCCGAGAGAGTGGGGGCGCCCCTTCATAAAGGCGCCTTTGGGGCCGGTTTGGCTGGCTTACGGGTCCAGGGTCTCCTGTTACCTGGTGCCTGACCCTGTGGCTTATTCCCCATGCCTGATCGACCTGGAGGCCTTCAATAATGCTGGGAGGTCGATGTCCCCGGGGCTGAAGAGGTAGAACGTTTAAACGTGGGACCTCGGACACTCTTCTTAACCAGCAAAAGGGTACTTTTCCCACTTGAGATCTTCTGAATATATTTACCCAGATCTTCCCCAAACAACCTTTCGCCATGAAAAGGAAAACCTGCCACTAGTTTTTTGCAAGGGGTCTCGGCTGACCAATTCTTCAGCCATAGGAGTCTCCGCATATGAACTAAAGATAGCGAGAGACAAGAAGCCTGCTGGATAGAGTCTTTGATGGCATGGACGGCAAAGCACAGGGCTCTTGGTAAGTCAGCCAACTCCTGAGCCTGCTGGGCAGGAATATCCCTTAGGACTTTGCTTTGCCTGGTCTTTTAATGCCTGGCAAACCCCAATGGCCGCTATGGCCGGTTGAATCACTGCCCCTGCCGTGGTGAAAGATGCTTTCAGCAAAGTTTCCAACCGCTTATCGGCAGAGTCCTTAAACATTTGGACATTATCAACAGGGCAAGTAAGGCTTTGATTAACGCACAAAACAGCTGTGTCTACCGCGGGAAGAGACCACTTCTTTGTGAATTTCTCCTCCATTGGGGTAGAGAACCGAGAATCTCTTAGGGGGAACAAAGACCCAATCCTGATACATCAGATCTCCTAACAGAGGATGGATAGGGAAAACTGAATTAGACTGTGGAGCCTTTAAGGAACCCAGAGAGGACACTGCGCTCACTGCCGGCTCTGGCCAGGGCAATCTGAAAGCAGAGCGCACCATATCCGCCAGGGACTGGACCCAAAGCTTCTCTGCCTGAGAAGCCGAAAAAGGTTCCTCGAAGGTCGATTCCTCAGAATCCGACCCCCTTAGGTCCTCTTCCGCTTGGTCGCCCAGAAATACGGCTTCCTCTAGGGAAAAAACCTCCCTGCCTGGGGAATGAACCCCAGGAGAGGGGGACCTAGCCCATTTCCTCTCGGGCAATGCGGCAGCATTTAAAGCCATCAACTTCTGTTCCAACCCCCCTAGGGTGGAGGCCAATACCTCCTCTGTTACATAGACAGGGGGTGCCTGAGTAGGACCGGCTGCAGCACCCAGTAACCCCAATGGCTCAACCTGAGGACCAAACTGGTGATTCAGGGGAGTACGGCCCCGTAGAGGTCTGTCCAAGGTCCTCCGAGCCCGATGGGGAGCCTTTTTGCGTCTTTGCATTCTTATCGGTCTTAGCAGTCCCCGACCCCTTAGGAGCCATAGCCCTACTGCAAGGTATGCTATAGGGACAACCCACTGTTCCAGGTAAAACAGAGGAAAGACTACTCCAAGGGGTAACCCCTGAGTCAGTGATGCCTCCCTGTTGCTGGACAGATTTAAGCAGGAAATAGCTGGTCACTGTTGCTGGAGCTACAACAACTGATTTCCATACAAACTGCTGAGGAACAGCGTGTTCAGGGTTAAGCTGAGCCTACACTTAGGAGAGAGCTACTGCCCTGCTGAGTCCCACACCAGTCACCGCTCCAAGAGCTCTAGCACACCCGTCTGCAGTATACACTGCACACGCACTGTGTCCCACCTATTGTTTGGACTTACCAGCCTTTTGAAGTGTAGCTGTTTCCAACTGGGCGAGCGCCCGTACGACGTCCGTCCCCCCCACTGCCCCGCCGATCGTACTACCCGAGCGTGCACACGGACCGCGCGCACGCCCCGGCCGATGGAGGACAGCAGCCCCCAGGCAGGGGGGAACACAGCGCTGTGGGGACTCAGCAAATTAACCCAGGCTGTAGAAGGGAAGACATACAGGTAATGGTTTCTCTTACATACAACCTAACAGCATAGCATAGGAAACAGGGAGGGGGTATAACTATATGGGTACTAGAAGCCATCATGTCTACAGAAGACATAGTGGTCATAATTGCCCATGCACGGAAGCATAATACAGGCCAAACCCATAGACCCCGAAAAAAATGGAAGACCTACTGTCGAACCAAGTTCCGCAGGTACTTCCACTTACCTTTCCACGCCGCAGGGTGTTGCTTATGCAAGAGGCCCAATCTTCACCCCTCACCGTGGGCATTGTCACAGACCTTCCGGGGCCGGGGTCCATGGACTGGAACACCACTCCTCGGGACCTATATAGCACCCTGGCAGCAGAAAACTTTTGGCCTTGGAATTGACCAAAGTACTGGAGCCCAGAGTCAAGCTCTCCAGAGAGAAGCATTATAGGCCAAGCCTCGTTCTTCCGCTTGTGTACCGTTTACTTTGGCTATGAAGCACCTTGAACGGATCCAGATTCTTAGCCTGCCCCAGTCCTAAAGGACCCATAAGCAAAGCTTTTCTGAACGTGACCAACACCTAAGACACTGGCAAAAAAACTGAGGTGCTCTCGGTGTGGGAGGGGTTATATAGGGAGGGAACTTCCTGTCTTTGAGTGCCAGTGTCCATCACCTGAAGGTAGGCTCTATAACCCACATAGTCATTACTATGCTGCTCTGTGTCCCGTGATGTACGATAAAGAAATATATGTTGTTTAGCCTTTTCTGTATGTAGTTGTCTACGGATCTGGAGTTTAACTTTATCAAGGTTTTCAGGAGTTGGACTAAAGTTATATGCCACTTCTAATTCCTGAAGTTTGTCGGAGGTCAATTGGAGTATAATATTAGATGTCTGTTTAAGCCTAGTTATTCTGGTAGATAGAATCCTGCGGGCATGTACTTTGAATTTATCCCAGTGTGTAGTGAGCGCGGGTGGGTCTTGGAGTTTGTCAAAAAAGAATTGCAATCCCCTCGCTATGGAGTCATTGTCTGTGAGGACCAACAGCCAGTGAGGGTTAAGCCTCCACAATCGTGTGGGGGATGTGACTCGCAGGGACGCTGATATCCAGCAAGGGGAGTGATCTGATAAAGCCCTGGGTGCAAATCCCGAGCCCGTGACTTTAGGCAATAAAGCTTTGGAGACCAATATGAAATCTATTTTGGACATGGTGTTATGGCTTGTAAAGTGACAAGGATATGCTCTGGTCGTCTCCAAACATCCACTAAGGCAAATTCTTGCATAGTGCGGCATAACCTAGTCTGCAACGGTTCGCCAGGTTGGTTCCCAGGTTGTAATGGGCGATCTATTGATGGAATCATTGTGTTGTTAATGTCCCCATCCATATCACTGGTACCGTGCTATATACTCAAGGCCCTCTGTGACCACATATGATCTATATGGGGGGGGGATGTAACTAGCTAGAAGTACCAAGGGAGCACCCCCCCACAATTGCATGAAGAAATAGGCATTGACCCTGCTGATCCGACACCAATTCAAAGGGAGTAGATTTTATACGCTTATTGCGTTTTTACCAAATATACATATATTGGCCTAAACTGAGGAAGAAATGTTTTTTTTATATATATTTTTGGGGGGATATTATAGAAAAAAAGCTAAAAAATATTGCTTTTTTTTTCAAAATTGTACAGAGGTGATCAAATACCACCAAAAGAAAGCTCTATTTGTGGGGAAAAAAGGACGATTTTGTTTGGGTACAATGACATATGACCGTGCAATTGTCAGTTAAGGGATGCAGTGCCGTATCGCAAAAAAAAGCTTGGTCAGGAAGGGGGCAAATCCTTCCGGGGATGAAGTGGGTAAATTCTGTTTTCATGTTGTCATTATGGGGCACTGAGTTTAGAAAAATTAGAAAAAAATATGAATTTCTGGCTGCAACATAACATTGAACAAAGTGAAGAGGGTCTGAATACTTTATATAAATAATATATAAATGGACACTGGCACCAAAAGTGAAACTAAAAAGAGAAGGGTTTCTGCACCTGAAATTTGTGAAAAACTAATGAGGAATGATGTAATAAAGGGCGCTCCAAATACAATCACTGAACGTTCAAAGAGTGATCTATACAAACACTATGGGGGTTATTTACGAAAGGCAAATCCAATTTGCACTACAAGTGCAGTCGCTGTAGATCTGAGGGGTAGCTCTGAAATTAGGGGAAGCTCTGCAGATTTTATTATCCAATCATGTGCAAGCTAAAATGTTTTTTATTTTCCTTGCCTGTCCCCCTCAGATCTACAGCGGCTGCACTTTCAGTGCAAAGTGGATTTGCCTTTCGTAAAAAAAAAAAACAATGTATACGTTTGTAACCTTGTTTAAACGTGAATTAGCGAATTGCTTCACTTTATACATGCGCACAAATGTTTCAAAAGAGTATATATATATATATATATATATATATATATAGTTTAAAATTGCTCAAAACAAATATGTCATAAAAAGTTTCTGCTCCAAACACCATGTGAAAAATAAAATCCGTGTTCCAGATAAAATTTGTGACTTTTCAACCAAAGTGACAACAAAATGCGCTCACCAGATGGCTCTGGCCAGTAAGTGACTATAAAGTATGAAGTAACTCCTCAATCCCTGGAAACCATTCAACGATCTCCTTCCAAACGATTGTTCACATGTGTGGTGAACCAGGTCAAATGAGCCCGGGAACAGCCAGATCAAATCCTTAGTATCGATCCTCCGCTTCAATCACCCACATCTGCAAAGCAAGCTCCCCCAAAAAGAGCCAGGGAAGGCAGATATAGGGGCTGATTTACCAAGCCTTTACTCCATGACTCATGGAGTAAAAGCAGGAGTAGCAGCCGTTTGGTGATTTACTAAAGAAATACGCTGCTAGTGCAGTGTATTTCCCTAGTTACTAATGTGCTCCGTGCGCCCAGGAGAGGGTGCATTGTGCACCAGTACAGACCTGGCGCACGGCACATTAAACTGTAAATTGCGGGGGTTTGGGCGGGAGTTTATTAGGGGGGAGGTGGGGGGATGCAGGGGAAGTGAAGTGACATGTGTTTTGAAGTGTTTGGCGGGGCGAATTGAAAGGGAAAGTGTTTTTTGAAAACAGATCCCCGTACGCTTGCACAGTGCGCCTGAACCTCGGGAGGTTCATTTGCATACTGGGCATGCGCAGAGAGAAAAGTCAGGGATTCCCGTGCGCCTTGTCAGTACGCTGTGAAAATCTTGGTAAATACCAAGCGGCGTACCCGTGAATGCGCTGCGTGACGCGGCGCACAGGAATCTCCGAGCTGTTTTCAGCCCTGAAGGGGAACTCCGCGCCAAATTTCAAACTTGAAATCGGCGCGGGTCCCCCTCCAGGGCTACATTAGGCTCTTAGGCTTGGTCCGGAACGTGAGGGGTTAAACCCGCGCCGATTTGGCGCGGGGGTCCCCCCCAGATCCAAACCAAGCCCTCATCCCAAGCATGCAGTCTGGCCCGGACAGGAATGGGGGCGGGGACGAGCGAGCGCCCCCCCCCTCCTGAGCCGTACCAGACCGCATGCCCTCAACATGGGGGAGTGTGTGCTGTGGGGGAGGGGGGCACTGCCCTCCCACCCACAGCACTCTTGCCCCCATGTCGATAGGGACAAGAGCCTCTTCCCGACAACCCTTGCCATTGGTTGTCGGGGTATGCGGGCGGGGCTAATCGGAATCTGCGAGCTCCCTTTAATAAGGGGGCCCCCAGATGCCGGCCCCCCACCCTATGTGAATGAGTATGGGGTACATCGTACCTCTACCCATTCACATGGGGGAAATGTAAAGTAAAATAAAACACCACACAGAATAAAATATTTTATTAATCTGCTCCGGAGCCCCCCCTTTCTTCTTTAGCTCTCTTAGAAGGGGGGGTTTCTTCTCTCCCGATCTTCTGCCGGGACCCTGGGCTTCGGTGATTTCTGCCGGGGGAGGGCGCCATCCCTCGGTCCTCTCCGGAGCCTTCCGCCGGATGCCCCCACCCCATTTAAGCTCTTTTTAATTAGGGAGGGGCATCCGGACTTCGGGGTCTTCTGCCGGGGGATGGCGCCTATCCCCCGGTCTTTCCGGTGCCTTCCGCCAGGGTTCCGGTCTTCCTGGTCTTCTGCCGGGGGTGCGCCAACTCCCCGGTCTTTTCTCTTCTGTCTTCTCTGCTCCCTCTTCTGCCTGGCTCCCCCGCGGAGCCAGGGCTTTCTTCCGTCTTCTTTCTTCTCTCTTCCTTCTTCTGCCTGTCTCCTCCGGGAGCCCAGGGCTTGTCTCCGCTGTCTTCTTCCTTCTCTTCCATTGGATGTTGACACGACGAGGTTCCGCGCTGACATGCCGTGTCAGCGGCGGGCATGGACTTATATAGGGTAATGCCACCATGTGACCTCAACCCATGTGACATCACATTCCCTGGGCATGATGGGAATGTGATGTCACATGGGTTGAGGTCACATGGTGGCATTGCCCTATATAAGTCCATGCCCACTGCTCAGACGGCATTCCAGCGCCGGACCTCGTCGTGTCAACATCGAATGGAAGAGAAGGGAGAAGACAGCGGAGACAAGCACTGTGCTCCGCGGAGGAGACAGGCAGAAGCGGAAGGCATCGCAGAAGCCCGGAGAGTGGCGCCCTCCGGCGGAAGACACCGTACAAGCCCGGGACCCTCCCCCAAAGGCAGGAGCCTCCCTGGTGAAGGGGGTCCCGGTGAATTACGTCGCTGAAGACGGGGGTGGGGTGCCAGTGCACCCCCCCCCGCAGAAACCGTCGTGGAAGCCCGGGACCCTCCCCCAAAGGCAGGAGCCTCCCTGGTGAAGGGGGTCCCGGTGAATTACGTCGCTGAAGACGGGGGTGGGGTGCCAGTGCACCCCCCCCCGCAGAAACCGTCGTGGAAGCCCGGGACCCTCCCCCAAAGGCAGGAGCCTCCCTGGTGAAGGGGGTCCCGGTGAATTACGTCGCTGAAGACGGGGGTGGGGTGCCAGTGCACCCCCCCCCCGCAGAAACCGTCGTGGAAGCCCGGGACCCTCCCCCAAAGGCAGGAGCCTCCCTGGTGAAGGGGGTCCCGGTGAATTACGTCGCTGAAGACGGGGGTGGGGTGCCAGTGCACCCCCCCCCCGCAGAAACCATCGTGGAAGCCCGGGACCCTCCCCCAAAGGCAGGAGCCTCCCTGGTGAAGGGGGTCCCAGTGAATTACGTCGCTGAAGACGGGGGTGGGGTGCCAGTGCACCCCCCCCCGCAGAAACCGTCGTGGAAGCCCGGGACCCTCCCCCAAAGGCAGGAGCCTCCCTGGTGAAGGGGGTCCCGGTGAATTACGTCGCTGAAGACGGGGGTGGGGTGCCAGTGCACCCCCCCGCAGAAACCGTCGTAGTAGCCCGGGACCCTCCCCCAAAGGCAGGAGCCTCACTGGTGAAGGGGGTTCCGGCAGAAGATGGCGAAGCCCGGGGCCTAATGGGGTGGTGGTGGGGGGCCCCGGCAGAAGACCCCCGGCTGACTAATAAATTAATTTATTCATGTGTGGTGTATTATTTTTTTCCATTTTTTTCCCCAGGTGAATGGGTAGGGGTACAATGTACCCCATACTCATTCACATAGGGTGGGGGGCCGGAATCTGGGGACCCCTTTATTAAAGGGGTCTCTCAGATTCTGATAAGCCCTCCGCCCGCATACCCCGACAACCAACGGCCAGGGTTGTCGGGAAGAGGCTCTTGTCCCTATCGACATGGGGACAAGAGTGCTTTGGGGTGGGGGGGGGCAGTGCCCCCCTCCCCCACAGCACACACTCCCCCATGTTGAGGGCATGTGGTCTGGTATGGCTCAGGAGGGAGGGGGGCGCTCGCTCGTCCCCACCCCCATTCCTGTCTGACCAGACTGCGTGCCTGGGATAAGGGCTTGGTTTGGATCTTGGGGGGGACCCCACGCTATTTTTTTTGCGCGGGTTTAACCCCTTATGTTCCAGACCAAGCCTAAGAGCCTGGTATGCACCTGGAGGGAACCCACCTTATTTTTTTTGGGGGGGTCTGGAGTTCCCCTTCATGAACAGCGATCTGTCATTTACACATGTCAGTCCCACCCCCCCCCTACAGTTAGAACACACCCAGGGAACATATTTAACCCCTCCCTCGCACCTAGTGTTAACCCCTTCCCTGCCAGTGGCATTTTTAGAGTAAGCAATGCATTTTTACAGCACTGATCGATAGAAAAATGCCAATGGTTCCAAAAAAGTGTTCGATGTGTCCGCCATAATGTCGCAGTACTGATAAAAATCGCTGATCGCCCCAATAACTAGTTAAAACAAAAAAAAAAAATTTTGTAGACGCTATAACTTTTGCCAAAACCAAACACTAAACGCTATTTGCGATTTTTTGGAACCAAAAAGATGTAGAATATGTATCGGCCTAAACTGAGGGTTTTTTTATTTTTTAGAATATATATTTTTGGGGATATTTATTATAGCAAAAAGTAAAAATAACGCAAGTCCCGCCCACATATATAAACATCGTTCAAACCACACATGTGAGGTATTGACGCGTGCGTTAGAGCGAGAGCAATACTTTTACCACTAGACCTTCTTTGTAACTATAAACTGGTAACCTGGAAAAATAAATAAAAGGTCGCCTATGGGGATATTCACGGAATTCATTTTGGCCCCATTGCAGGAGTGTTTCCAATAGTAAAGCGTGACATGTAAGGTATCTATTTACTCAGTGTAACATCATCTTTCACATTATCCCTAAAAATTGTGCTCACTTTTGTGTTTTGTTAATTTTTAACCACTTGAGCCCGGACCATATTTCTGGTCAATGACCGGGCAAGTTTTTGTGATTCGGCACAGCGTCGCTTTAACTGACAATTGCGCAGTAGTGCGACGTGGCTCCCAAACAAAATTGGCAACCTTTTTTTTCCCACAAATAGATTATTAAATGTGCGTGTTTACTTCTGTCTTTAACACCTCCCCTTCAGGCTGGAAAGCATCAGATCAGGGGAAACAAAAAAAAAAAGCTCTCATTCCATTGCAGCTTGGTTCCTACATGTGTGATGAACTGAGCATGCTCAAACACTTAGCAAAAAAATATCCTTTCTTTTTAAAAGGTGAAAAACACTCCTTGGATGCTCATAGAGCGTGGTTTGGGTTAATTGCAGGTGTGCCCAATTACAAGCTCACCCAAACTAGAGACTGCAATTTGTTCATGTGATTTCAATTGCTTCATTACTAGCACTGTTATAAAAAGCTTGGATCGATCAGTCCTCAGCTGCCCTCAGAAGGGGCAGGCTGGCAGAAATGCTGTTGCTAAACACAAATGTGGTTTGTTGCATGGGTTTTGTTTTATTTTGCCAATGGTTTTGGTTTATTTTTAAATGATGTTCACTTTGATGTATTTGTCTATGTGGCCTTATTTTATGAAAAATGTGTGAAGCTATGGTTATTTAGAATTTTGAAATGTATTTTTGTTTGTGTTTGTTTGTTTGTCTTTTTTCGCTTTCCTTGTTTTGTTGACCAATAAAAATTACTTTAAAATTGTTAAGTTTGTCTTTTGTTACTTTTTCATGCTACATATGTTGACAGCTGCAGCTGAAATCGGTTTGGGCCTAACAAATTATGTGTGTCTAAGCTTCTTTCCTGGTGTGTAATCATGAAATGTTTGCCATGTTTATTCTCCATGACTTTAAAGACAAAACTGGTCATTTTCTTTTTTCTGCAGTGGTCCTCAGCCCTCAAGTACCCCCGACAGGACATGTTTTGGGGATTTCTCTTATCAAGAATTGCTGTCCAGACTGTATTTTAAAGCACATGTGCAAGATGAAGGAAAACCTGCAAACATGGCCTGTGGGGGGGGGTTTGCTATTGGTGGACAGGCTTGACGTGCTGATTTACAGCACTGTGCTTAAATCTAGCGCAAGGCAATCCTATTCAAATTGTGGGTGTTTGAGGGAAGCCAAGTGAGTGTTGGAACCCCTGCTTTGTGTTTTTTTATTTTTGTGTTGAGCTTTGTGTCCCTTTTCTTAAAATTGGCTTCACTTCCTGTCACACAGCTGAACAGGAAGTGAGGTTAAAACCCTACCAGTGTCATTTCTTGGGGACACAGGTCAATCTAACTAGTGTCCCCATTAAGCAAATTGCACTCCAGCACTGCTGTGTACACCCCAAATCATGGGTCTTCAAACTACGGCCCTCCAGTTGTTCAGGAACTACAATTCCCATCATGCCTAGTCATGTCTGTGAATGTCAGTGCATTACAAGGCCTCATGGGATGTGTAGTTCTACAACAGCTGGAGGGCCGTAGTTTGAGGATCCCTGCCCCAAATGATTATTTAGTTTGGGGTTTAGTAAAGGCAAAGCCACTCTGCAGTACAAGCATAGTTGCTGAAAATCAGAGAGGAAGCACTGATGGTTTTAACATCCAATCCTGTAGAAGCAAAGTTGTTTTGTTTTCTTTCTTCCTTGCTTTTGGACCCCAAAGTCCAAGATCCCTAATAATTTGGGGTGTACACAGCAAAATAATAGAGTGCAATTTACATAATGGGAAACTATTTAGATTGATCTCTGTGTCCCCAAGAAAAGATATTAGTAAGGTTTTACCCTCACTTCCTGTTTGGCTATGTGACAGGAAGTGAATGAATTAGAAAGGGTGAAGACACCTCACAAATGTTGTCACTATCAGGGGTGCAGACATCCCCAAAAAAATGAGCAGATAATACTTAGTTGCAAATTAATAATTTTTTAGTTAACATTGGGTGGGGTGCTCTAACACACACATTCCTACATATTAGCAACGCTCTATCCTGGCCTATTGGCATGGTTATATTTTCTTAGGGCTCTCAATAAAACTCTATGAAATTTGTGCTTAAACTAGAACCAGGGGCGGACTGACAACTCATGGGGCCCCTGGGCAATAGAAGATTATGGGGCCCCTCTGGCTTACAGATGACCACCACGCCAGGAGGTAGTGCAGAGGCGGGCAGCTAAAATCTTGGGATATTCACATTAAAAGCATGTCATTTTCGGACATATCAGGGACAGATCTAAAAAAAACACAGATTTTTACATACTGTCCCTGGTTTTACTGAGCCTGGCAACCCGGATGGGGCCCCCTAGTGGCATGGGGCCCTCGGGCAGTGCCCGAGTGACTCAATGGTCAGTCCGCCCCTGACAAGAACTATAATCAACAAGTTTTATTTTCTTTAATTTTGGATAGAGTGAGGGAGGGTTATAGGCCCTGTCAGTTTATTTTGTATTATCTGTGTCCAATTGGGGAGATTTGCCTTCACTTCCTGCCCCATAGCCAAACAGGAAGCGAGAGAAAAACTATGCAAATTAACCACTTCCCGCCCAGCCTATGGCCGATTTACGTCCGGGAAGTGGTTACACAATCCTGACAGGACGTCCTGCAGGATTTCATGCCGCACGCGCCTGTGGGGGCACGCAGCGTGGCGATTGGTGATGCGGGGTGTCAGTCTGACACCCTGCATCTCCGATCTCGGTAAAGAGTCTCTCACGGAGACGGAGACTCTTTACCACGTGATCAGCCGTGTCCAATCACGGCTGATCACGATGTAAACAGGAAGAGCCATCGATGGCTCTTCCTCACTCGCGTCTGACAGACGCGAGTATAGGAGAGCCGATCGGCGGCTCTCCTGACAGGGGGCGTTCGCGCTGATTGTTTATCAGCGCAGCCCCCCCTCGGATCACCACACTGGACCACCAGGGATGCCCACCCTGGACCACCAGGGTGTGCAAAAAAAAAAAAAATATAGAACAAAAAAACAAAAAGCATTAAAAAAATAAGAAAAAAGATGCCAATCAGTGCCCACAAATGGGCACTGACTGGCAACCTGGGAAAATCAGTGCCACCCCACAGTGTCCATCAGTGCCACCCCACAGTGTCCATCAGTGCCACCCCACAGTGTCCATCAGTGCCACCCCACAGTGCCCATCCATGCACAGTGCCCACCTATCAGTGCCCACCTGTGCCACCCATAAGTATCCATCAGTGCCACCCATAAGTGCCGCCCATAAGTATCCATCAGTGCCACCCATAAGTGCCGCCCATCTGTGCCGCCCATGAGTGCCCATCAGTGCCGCCTATGAGTGCCCATCAGTGCCGCATAGCAGCGCCGCCAATCAATGCCACCTCATCTGTGCCCGTCAGTACTACCTCATCGATGTCCATCAGTGCCATCTCATCTGTGCCCATCAGTGCCGCCATATCAGTGCCCGTAATTGAAAGAGAAAAACGTATTTACAAAAAAATTAACCTAAAAAAATAAAAACGTTTTTTTGTTTAAAAATTTGCAGTCTTTTTTTAGTTGTTGCGCAAAAAAAAAAAACGCAGAGGTGATCAAATAACAACAAAAGAAAGCTCTATTTGTGGGGGAAAAAGGACGCCAATTTTGTTTGGGTACAGTGTTGTATGACCGCGCAATTGCCATTCAAAGTGCGACAGTGTTGAAAGCTGAAAATTGGCTTGGGCGGGAAGGTGCGTAAGTGCCTGGTATGGAAGTGGTTAAGGGAATCCAGTGCCCCCCCAGAACTAGTGTGTGGGTCCCCTGAAAATTCCTGGGCGGGTCATACAAAAACAGGGTGTGACCTTGACAGGAAGGGGTGGGTCATTTTTCTATTAGGAGGTGCAGATATGTAGTCAGGCCTAGGGCAGAACAAAACCTAAATATACTACTGCATATTAGGGCTTATTTAGACCGGATCCGATTTACAGCGTGTTTTTATATTGTGGGAGGAAACCCACGCAGGCACAGGGAGAACATGCAAACTCCATGCAGATGCTGTCACAGGCGGGATTCGAACCAACGACTCTTTTGCTGCTAGGTCAAAGTGCTATACACTACACCACTGTGCTGAACGAACATGATTGCAGCTGAAAGCATGAGAACTTTTTTTTTTTTTTTCAATACCATGCTTTCCAGCCTTATTGACCCCGCCTCTCTCCATAAAGAGGACCTGTCACACACTAGTCCTATTACAAGGGATGTTTACATTCCTTGTAATAGGAAGAAAAGTGATCATTTTTTTTTTAATTTTTTATTTCAGTGTAAAAAATTATAAAACTAAATAAAAATAAATAAGAAAACCCAAAAAAATTTTTTTAAAGCGCCCCGTCCCGACGAGCTCGCGCTCAGAAGCAAACGCATACGCGAGTAGCGCCCGCATATGAAAACGGTATTCAAACCACACAAGTGAGGTATCGCCGCGATCGTTAGAGTGAGAGCAATAATTCTAGCCCTAGACCTACTCTGCAACTCAAAAAATGCAACCTGTAGAATTTTTTAAACGTCGCCTATCGAGATTTTTAAGGGTAAAAGTTTGACGCCATGCCACAAGCGGGCGCAATTTTTAAGCGTGACATGTTGGGTATCATTTTACTCGGCGTAACATTATCTTTCACAATATATAAAAAAAAAGGGGCAAAATGTATTGTTGTCTTATTTTTTAATTCAAAAAAGTGCGCTTGTAAGACCGCTGCGCAAATACGGTGTGACAAAAAGTATTGCAATGACTGCCATTTTATTCCCTAGGATGTCTGCTAAAAAAAATATATAATGTTTGGGGGTTCTGATTAATTTTCTAGCAAAAAAATTGTGATTTTCACATGAAGGAGAGAAGTGCCAGAATTAACCCGGTGGGCAAGTGGTTAAAGTACTCATGGCTATAAAGAATAGTCATTGCTCATTAAAAAAAAAAAATAAAAAAAAAAAAGGGGGTCCCTCCAAATTAAATTACCAGGCCCTTCAGGTCTGGAATGGATATTAAGGGGAACCCCGCCGTAAAAACCCCACCAAAAAATGGCGTGGGGTCCCCCCAAATATCCATACCAGACCCTTCAGGTCTGGTGTGGATTTTAAGGGGAACTCCACCCCAAATAGAAAAAAAAATGGCGTGGAGTCCCCCTAAAAATCCACACCAGACCCTTCAGGTCTGGTGTGGATTTTAAGGGGAACTCCACCCCAAATTGAAAAAAAAATGGCGTGGAGTCCCCTTAAAAATTCACACCAGACCCTTATCCGAGCACGTTGACCTGGCCGGCCGCAGAAAAGAGGGGGGGACAGAGTGCGGCCCCCCCCCTCTCCTGAACCGCACCAGGCCACATGCCCTCAACATGGGGAGGATGTCCCCATGTTGATGGGGACAAGGGTCTCATCCCCACAACCCTTGCCCGGTGGTTGTGGGGGTATGCGGGCGGGGGGCTTATCAGAATCTGGAAGACCCCTTTAACAAAGGGGACCCCCAGATCCTGGCCCCCCCCCCTATGTGAAATGGTAATGGGGTACATTGTACCTCTACCATTTCACCCCAAAAAAAATGTCAAAGTGTTAAAGATGACAGTAGCCGGTTTTTGACAAATCTTTTAATAAAATCTTCTTTTCTTCTTTCCTTCGGGTTTCTTCCGCTGCTTCTTTCTCGGGTCTTCTCGTCCACATCTTGCCCGACGTCTTCTTCTATCTTCTCCGTCCGTCCTTCAGCCTTCTGGTCACGCATCTTGCCCGTTGTCTTGTCCTGTCTTCTTCTCCGTCCTTCCGCCAGCCTCCTCGCATCTTGTGTCTTCTACGGTCTTCTTCTCGGTCCGCCAGCCTTCTCGTCCCCGGACCCAGCGTTTGAATTTGATTTGGCCGCCGAGTTCCCGCTCCTGGGACCCGCCCCCCTCTGACGCCACAAGTAAACTCCTTAGAAGGTCATGTGCGTCAGAGGGGGGCGGGGTCACATGAGTGTGACACGGCGGGAACTTCTTCTCCGGGCGGCGCGATTGAAATTGAATTCCCCCGCTGTGTGACGCTCTGTGACCCCGCCCCCCTCTGACGCACATGACCTTCTAAGGAGTTTACTTGTGGCGTCAGAGGGGGGCGGGTCCCAGGAGCGGGAACTCGGCGGCCAAATCAAATTCAAACGCTGGGTCCGGGGACGAGAAGGCTGGCGGACCGAGAAGAAGACCGTAGAAGACACAAGATGCGAGGAGGCTGGCGGAAGGACGGAGAAGAAGACAGGACAAGACAACGGGCAAGATGCGTGACCAGAAGGCTGAAGGACGGACGGAGAAGATAGAAGAAGACGTCGGGCAAGATGTGGACGAGAAGACCCGAGAAAGAAGCAGCGGAAGAAACCCGAAGGAAAGAAGAAAAGAAGATTTTATTAAAAGATTTGTCAAAAACCGGCTACTGTCATTTTTAACACTTTGACATTTTTTTTGGGGTGAAATGGTAGAGGTACAATGTACCCCATTACCATTTCACATAGGGGGGGGCCAGGATCTGGGGGTCCCCTTTGTTAAAGGGGTCTTCCAGATTCTGATAAGCCCCCCGCCCGCATACCCCCACAACCACCGGGCAAGGGTTGTGGAGATGAGACCCTTGTCCCCATCAACATGGGGACATCCTCCCCATGTTGAGGGCATGTGGCCTGGTGCGGTTCAGGAGAGGGGGGGGGCCGCACTCTGTCCCCCCCTCTTTTCTGCGGCCGGCCAGGTCAACGTGCTCGGATAAGGGTCTGGTGTGGATTTTTAGGGGGACTCCACGCCATTTTTTTTTTCAATTTGGGGTGGAGTTCCCCTTAAAATCCACACCAGACCTGAAGGGCCTGGAATGGATATTTGCCGGGAACCGCACGTCTTTTTTTTTTTTGGTTTTTACGGCGGGGTTCCCCTTAATATCCATTCCAGACCTGAAGGGCCTGGTAATTTAATTTGGGGGAACCCCTACACATTTTTTTTGTTTGTTTTATGAATGAATCCCTTTAGAATTGTCAGAGCCGACAATTCATTATAGCCGCGTGTGAATTTTTAAATGACTTTTTTCCTTCTGAATGTCACTTTGTGCAGGGGGAGTTCTAAGTGCGGGAAAAATGCGCTATTTCACATGCTGACATTACACCCCCCCTAGGTACGAAATTTAAAGGAATATTTCACTTTTATTGTTTCACTTTAAGAATTATTAATTTCACTGCTCCCGAAAAAACGGCCGTTTTAAAAAATAAAAAAAGCATTGATACATGTTCCCTGGGACAGGACTGAGGTCCCCAAACACTTTTTAGGACAAAACTTGCAGATTAGCCTTTAAAATTAACACTTTTGATTTCTCCCATAGACTTCTATAGGAAGTTCGGCACGGCTTTACATATTAGTTTCAATGCGCCGGCTGCTACGCTGGTTCATGCGCCTGATTAAGGCTTCATCCAGAGTACTAATTAACGCATGAACCAGCGCAGCGCACAGAGCATAGTAAATCAGGCCCACAGTGTAGTACGGCTTGTTTTTTTTGTTAAAAATTTCACTTACAATTTTTCCAGCAGGGAGCAAGGAACAATTTAACCTAGTGCGGTGGAAGTCCGTCCAGACAGCGCTATTTGACCAGCGGTGTATGCTGTGCATTAGGCAACCCTGCAGCGAAAGTGACGTGAAGTGCGTGTCAGTCCTAGCTTCTATGCATTTCGCTTTCCAGCACGTGTCATCAGGAAGTGGGTCTGACACGAATGTTTGTAGCTTAAATAGTGGACCAACCCCTATGATTGGTCCAATCCAAACATGGATTAAAACCTAAAATCCTTCTTGAAATTGTAAATGTTTGCTAATGCAATCAACTGACTTCCACAGCTGCTAGGGAGTCCCATTTCATAGCAAATTTAAAATGGTTTAATACATTTAAAATTATCATTGAGGACAATAAAATTTGCAACAAAAAACAAAAAATAAATAAAAATAAACACAGCTTATTTACAGGACCTTTTCTTATGAGAGTGGAACGCATCAATCCCAATCTACATCAGGGATAAGCAATTAGCGGACCTCCAGCTGTTGCAGAACTACAAGTCCCATGAGGCGTAGCAAGTCTCGGACAGCAACAAGCATGACACCCAAAGGCAGAGGCATGATGGGATTTGTAGTTTTGGAACAGCTGGAGGTCCGCTAATTGCTTATCCCTGATCTACATTCTGAGCATAAAAACTATACAAATAAGGATCTATAAAAAGACTTTCCAATACAATAGAATATACACTTGTAACACAAATACCCCATGTGCAACCTTATCAAGATAGAAAATAGCACAGGGAAACATCTAGTGGACAGATTTGAGTATGCAAGAACTATGTCCTACATAGAGGAAACCAAACAAGTTGTGCCAAGAAAAAAATTACTAAAAGATTCCACAGCAAAACCATAAACCCTATCGGGTTATGGATGTGTATGATCATACACCCGAATGAAAATGACAAAGTCAAATATTAGCCATATCATTTTAAAAGGGTTGGATTTTTGTTATGGTGGGTCCTGAAGTGGTTGGAGACGCTGTGTTTTCTAGATCCGAATTTATTATTTACCGTGCTCATTATTCCTTTTGTAAAGGCATCTTATGGTCCTGCCCACATAGAGTAAACCACATGGGAAGGATAGGAGATACACCACATATATTTAGTCTGCACGATTAATATCCTGTACTCATATCAACCATCTATTTGCAGTCCTTAATTCCTATCCATTTCTACCCTTTATACCAGTGTTCCCCCATTAGTGTTCTCTGTGGTCGGTTTGGGCACTCCTTTGTCACCAAGGGACTTCACTCTGATCCAGTACTGTAGGTTTTGGCAGATGTCGGTCTAAATAAGCATCTCGGTAAGCACGACAACTCTGGATCCTCTCAGCAATACCTAAAAGTATTTTTTCTATTTTTCATAATACCGTTTTGTGTTTTTTACATGCGATATTAACTGTATGCTTTTCCATCTATACAGTTATAATTATGAGCTTGGATTGACTTCATATACCCCTGAGGAAGCTTTATAAGCGAAACATGTTGGGATTTTGCAATTTCTTCTGCTCAACTATAACCTGTCATTTAGTGACCACCAACCTATGTTAATTGTAGATAACTACTAGGATCAATTTTAATTGGTTAATACTTTAATAAAATGTTTTTTTAACTTTTGTATATTTGGCTCAATAACTATTTCTTTCTCATTATAATTACCACTTACTGCACCGATTCAAAATCCCAATTTTCCATCCCCCTTTCCCTTAATTTTTCACCACATATTTTGTGTTGTAAGAAATACATTTATCCACAATGTACTCTTTTCCATTATAACCAAAAAAAGTTTCCTTTTTCCTTTTCTTATCTGCAGTGGTTCGGCAGGAGATGCATCTCCCACACCTATAAAACCCAATAGTATCCAAAAAAGTTTTCTCTCTCAATTTTGGGGGGTCCACTATATTTTTGGCAATCATGTTCCTAAGACCGGGCGCTCTCCTATAGATTGAAGGATGGCTTTTTTGGCAAGATTTTCTTTAAAGTGTGATCTTTTAGGATAGGCCAGAATTTTTTGAAGGATTTTTCCACCTGTTAAATCCAGTGACAAAGGCTGACTCGTATTTGATTTCCTTTTTATTTTTTTTATCCAATAATTATTCTCTATTTTTATAGAATACATCCATTCTGACCTTCTCTAGGTCAAAGTGTCTGTATCCTTTCTCCAGGAACCTATTCAATAGGATTTCTGACTGGACCCAACAGTCGTCATCCAAGTTGCAGTTTCTTCTGATTCTGATGACTGGCCCTTAGAGATGGCCTTAATCCATCCTGAATGGTGGCAACTTCTAGTGGAAAAAACAGGATTTTTATAACAGCTTACCTGTAAAATCCTTTTCTTCGAGTACACCACAGGACACCGAGTCATTACATAATAGGTTTAGGGTCACCAGCGGTGATTGGACACTAGCACAACCAATTGAAGACAGTTCCCCTCCATATAACCCCTCCCATCAGGGAAGTACCTCAGTTCTGTAGCAAGCAATAAGGTTCCCATAAGAAGGGGGGGGGCTCTGTGTCCCAAGGTGTACTCCAAGAAAAGGATTTTACAGGAAAGCGGTTATAAAAATCCTATTTTCTTTATCGTACACCACAGGACACAGAGCCATTACATAATGGAACGTCCCAGAGCAATGCTCAATATGAGGGGTGGGAGACCCAGATCAAGCAGGCCCTATACTGCTGCCTGCAGCACACTTCGCCCGAAGGCGGAATCCTCATGTGCTTTTACATCTATTTGATAGAATTTGGAAAATGTGTGGACTGAAGACCAAGTTGCAGCTTTACAGATCTGAAGCCTGGTGATGCACTGCATATAAAGCACTCATCACCCTGGTAGAGTGTGCCTTAACAGAAAAAGGAGGAGTCCTGTTCTTTAAACCATAAGCTTGAATAATTGGAATAATCAGTGGATTTCGATGCCGCTTGGCCCTTCTTGGGTCTATCTGGCAATATAAACAAAACATCTGTTTTATGTATCTGAGCGGTTGCCTGCAGATACACCTTTACTGCTCTCACTAGATCCAGAGAGTGCAATAATTTTTCCTCTGCTGTCAGCAAATCTGGAAAAAAAGAAGGCAGAACAATGTCCTTATTTAAATGAAAAGCCGACACCACCTTAGGTAAAAAGGCCGGGTGGGGTCCTAGTACAATTTTGTCTTTGTGACAAATTAAATAAGGTTCTTTACACGAAAGAGCTGCCAATTCAAATACTCTTCTAGCCGAAGAGATAGCAATCAAAAAGGCCAATTTCCTGCTTAAAAGAATCAGCGGAATCTGGCAAATAGGTTCAAAAGGTTGCTTCTGCAACACTGACAATACTAAATTCAGATCCCATGGGCACAAGGGAGACTTGACTGGCGGATTTATCTGCAGCACCCCCTGAATGAAAGCCCGAACTAGGGAATGAGATGCCAGTGGTCTTTGAAAGAAGACTGCTAGAGCCGATATTTGACCATTGATGGTACTAAGGGCTAATTTCATATCCACTCCTACCTGGTAAAAAGCAAGAATTCTGCTTATTTCATATTTTTGACGATTCCATCCTCTGGATTCACACCAGGAAACATATGCTTTCCAGACTCTAGTAGATGAGTCTGGAGGCTGGCTTTGTAGCATTAATGAGCGTAGAAAGAGCTTGACCAGAGACCCCTCGTTTTTTCAAAATGTGGGTCTTAGTAGCCAGACCGTTAAATTTAGCTTTTGTAAGGAAGGATGTAACACTGGACCTTGCGACACCAAGTCGTGTCGAAGAGGAAGCTTCCAGGCCCTTCCTACCGCCATCTTTATGATTTTGGCGTACCAAGGCCTCCTGGGCCAATTTGGGGCCACTAGGATTACTGGTATTCCAACTTTTTTGATCCTGCGAAGTAGTCTTTGTAAGAGAGGGATCGGAGGGAATGCATAGATCAGTGATAACTGATTCCAGGGAATTATTAGAGCTTCCGATCCGTAGGCTAGAGGATCTCTCGTCCTGGACTTAAAGTTGTCCAACTTCTTGTTGAACCTGAAAGCTAGCAAGTCTACATCCGGGGTCCCCCATCTCTGTCATATGGCCTGAAAGACATCGTTTGAAGAGTCCACTCTCCTGGCGATAGCTGCTAGCGACTCAGATAGTCTGCTTGCCAGTTTTCTTCCCCTGGAATGAAGATTGCAGAAAGACAAGAAACATGATCTTCTGCCCATGCCAAAATTCGATTCACCTCCTGAGCACCCTGACTGTGGATGCCTCCTTGGTGATTGATGTAAGCTACTGCAGTAGCATTGTCGGATTGAATCCGAACCGGGTGGCCCTGTAACCTGTATGTCCAGGTTTTGAGGGCTAGATATACTGCCCGGATCTCCAGTATGTTGATGGGCAGACTCTCTTCGGTCTTGGCTCAGGTTCCCTGGGCTGAAGCTGCTTCAAACACTGCTCTGCAGCGCCGACAGGCTGGCATCCATAGACACCACCTTCCAGGTGACCAGGAGAAAGAATCTTGCTTTCCACAAGTTGAAGCTTTGGCGCACTTGCGGAGACAGGTGCATTGGGTAATTCCAGAGCTTGGATCTTTTTGTTCCAGGCAGTTAGGATACTGCTTTAACCACTTCCAGACCTTAGGTGTTTTTCAGATTTGGTGTTTGCAAGACTAAAACTTTTTTTTCTGCTAGAAAATTACTTAAAACCCCCAAACATTATATATTTTTTTTCTAACACCCTAGAGAATAAAATGGTGGTCATTCCAATACTTTTTGTCACACCGTATTTGCGCAGCGGTCTTACAAGCGCACTTTTTTTGGAAAAAATTAATTTTTTTGAATTAAAAAATAAGACAACAATAAATTTGGCCCAATTTTTTTATATATTGTGAAAGATAATGTTACGCCGAGTAAAATGATACCCTACATGTCACGCTTAAAAATTGCGCCCGCTCGTGGCATGGCGTCAAACTTTTACCCTTAAAAATCTTGATAGGCGATGTTTAAAAAATTCTAGAGGTTGCATTTTTTGAGCTACAGAGTAGGCCTAGGGCTAGAATTATTGCTCTCGCTCTAACGATCGCGGCGATACCTCACTTGTGTGATTTGAACACTGTTTTTATATGCGGGCGCTACTCACGTATGCGTTCGCTTCTGCGCGCGAGCTCGACGGGGCGCTTTAAAAAAAAAAATGTTTTTGTTTTCTTATTTATTTTTATTTATTTTATTACATTTTTTTTTTTGTTCAGTGTAAAAAGTATCACTTTTATTCCTATTATAAGGAATGTAAACATCCCTTGTAATAGAAAAAAGCATGACAGGTCCTCTTAAATATGAGATCTGGGGTCAAAAAGACCTCAGATCTCATATTTAGACTTAAATGCAAAAAAAAAATAAAAAAAAACTTGAAACTGTCATTTTTTCAAATGACAAAAAAAAAATTGTCTCTTTAAGAGGCTGGGCGGGACTGACGTTTTGACGTCACTTCCGCCCAGCAGAGCTATGGGGACGGGCGAAGGAGATTTTTCCTTCAGTCTCGTCCCCGCTCAGCTGCCGAACAGTACCGATCTCCTCCGCCGCTACCGACGGCTCCGGTAAGCGGCGGAGGGCGCGGGAGAGCGGCAGGAGGGCCCTCTTCCGCCACCGATAATGGCGATCTTGCGGCGAATCCGCCGCGGAGACCGCCGTTATCGTGTACCAGACCGCGCACACTAAAGATCGATACCTCGGTTGTGGCAGCAGCTGCTGCCGTTACCGAGATATCAATCTTTAAAAAAAGGACGTACATCGTCGTGCGCAGGTCTGGAAGTGGTTAAAGTAGTCATGAATGAAACTGGGTGTAAGAGACAGCCTCAAACGAGGCCACAATCTTTCCTAATAGCCTCATGCAAAGGCAAATAGACGGCCCTTTCTTTGTCCTAACCTTGTGGATCAGGTCTTTCAGAGACTGTATATTTGGCTCTGGCAGGAATACCCTATTTTGGGCTGTATCTATGATCATGCCCAGATACTCTACCCTTCTTTGGGCTTGTAGAGAGGATTTTTGTAGGTTCACAATCCATCCTACATGCTCCAGGTATTTTACTGTGGTGAGCACAGCATGATCTAATCCTGCCACTGACTGATCTATCACGAGTAGATCATCTAGATAGGCTGTTACCGCTATGCCTTGTGTCCTCAGATTTGCCAACAGAGGAGCTAGCACTTTTGTAAATACTCTGGGCGCGGTAGCTACACCAAAGTGCAGGGCCACAAATTGGATGGAAGTGGCGCTAACCTTAGGAATCGTTGGTGCGCAGGACGGATGGGTACATGTAAATATGCGTCCTTGATGTCTATGAACGCCATGAATTCTCCACCCTGTAGGGTGGCGACCACAGATCGAATTGTTTCCATTCAGAAATGGCGAATGTTCAGAAACCGATTTAGAGATCTTAAATCCGGGATGGCTCCGACGTCTCCATTTGGATTTGGAATCACAAAGAGGTTTGAATAAAAACCTGAACCTTGCTCTTTTGGGGGTACTTCTGTAACTACCCCTTGAGACAGCAAGTGATCCAAACCTTTGAAGAAGGATCCTCTTTTTTGTGGATCTTTGGAGAGTCATGAATTTCGAAAGATGGGATCTCTCGAAATTCCAGTTTGTACCCTGAGGATACTGTGGATACTACCTACTTGTCCTGGATTTCTGTCTGCCATGCCGCTGAAAACGGACAAAGCCGTCCCATCACTCGGTCGAGCGGGGGCGCCCCTTCACAGAGAGGCTTTGGGGTCTTGCTTGTTAGCTCTTGAACCCCATGGCTTCTTGTTTTTCTGAGACTGATTTCCTTTGGCCTTTGTGGCTGGCTAAAAGTTGGAGGCAGGTTTTCCCAGAAATGGGAAAAGAGAACGTTTAAAACAAGGTCGCATATTTTTTCTTTTTCTCGGGTAAAAGAGTGGTTTTACCACTTGATATCTTCTGGATTTATTTTTCCAGATCGTCCCCCAAGAGGCATTTGCCATGGAAGGGGAAACTGGCCAAAAGTTTTTTGCACAGGGCATCTGCTGACCAATGCTTTAACCAAAGAACTCTGCGCATATTCACCAGCTGGAGTGTAAGGTGCAATGCTTGCAGAACAGAATCTCTCATAGCATCTATTGTAAACATAAGGCTTTAGGTAAATTCTCCCAAAATTTGGCTTTTTCCGGAGGCAAATCCTTTAGCCCCTGTTTTACCTGTTGCTTGATGACCTGACACATACCGACTGCTGCTACAGCAGGTTGGGTAACTGAACCGGCCAAAAGAAATTAGGATTTTAGTAAATATTCCAATTTATTTTCAGAAGGATCTTTAAACACCTGTGCATTATCCACCTGACAAGTTAGGTTCTTATTTATACAAGAAATAGCTGCGTCTACCGAAGGCAGGCTCCATTTCTTGGAAAAGTTCTCCTCCATAAGATACAGAATGTCAAACTTCTTAGGAGGTGAAAAGCGCTTGTCTGGGTGTTGCTAGTCTGCGTACATTAGTCCCTCTAGTAACGGGTGAACCGGAAAAGAGCTTGTACCCTGCTGGGCTTTTAATGAACCCAAGGAGGAGACAGGTGATTCAGTTAACTCCGAAGAGGGCAACTTAAATACGGAACGCACTGTTCCAACATAACATTGCACCTGCGACTTTAGTATCTGGGACGCAGAAAAAGGCTCCTCTGATATCTCTGATCCATCTGACTCCTCTGCAGGTGAAGCATCATCCTCAGATTTTTCTGAAAGGAGGTCTACCACAGAAGGAGATCTGTCTCGCTTTTGGTCCTTTTTTTTTATTAATTCTTTATTTTATATCTTTTTCTTGCTCAATATCTCTTTCAAAAGGTAAGAACAGCTTACATATCATGATACATAATTTTACACTTTGATGCACATTTTTACATTATTATTCATTGTTCACCTCATCTTCCTAATCCCCAAAACCTGACTAGCTCCTAGCACCCTTTCCTCCCATCCCCCCTGTGACGAGACCCTTTCTCGCCCAGGTCCTGCTCTCCCGACACTCCTCTGCTACCAGTGAGTCAGCTTGCAGATTGCAACGTCTGATGGTCCAGTCATCCAAGGTTCCGGGATCCGAATTACAGCTATGTGCCATTCGGACCCATTAAGAACAAACACCAGGCAGGCTGTATGTAAGTTCAAACAGGACTCTTTATTTTCAAGTACACAGCACACTTTTATACAGAATTTGGAACATCCCACTCCCAACAACCGCTTTCCTATTGGTCAATTGTAAAGTATATGCAGTCTTCACTCAGGTCCTCCTTGACCATGCAAACGAGGACTTGAAATAGTCAACAGGGATTGGTCCAATAGCTTGGATAGAAAGACTTGTGTATTGAGACAGAAGCCCCAGGGGGTAATCAATGTACACAATAACCCTGTCTACTTAATTACTACCTCTGAGAGGTTACATTCCTTTAGACAATAGAATGCTAATTCAATACAGCTGACAGGAGGCTTCTGACCTTTAGAACAATACAAAGTCCCTTAGCATAAACACATACATCTTCAAACATACATAATAGATTCAATTAACCTTCAATCCACAATTCTAGCCAGACGGACTGTCTCCGACACCCGCTCTTAACCTGCAGAACACAATAAAAGGTATTTCACAAGCTGGTTCCACTTAGCATTTCAATAGTCCGAGCTAAGCATTGAAGGGTCATTGTCTATTGACCTAGTCAGGACAACTAAACCACTTGTAATGTGTCCAGTATCTCCTGCAATGAACTGTCAGTAATGTCCCATCTTCTGAAATACATGAATTAGGATTTCAAGTAGAAACATTCCAGCACTGCAAGGCCAGGTCCATGACACCCCCCAATAAACCCCTCCCAAAAAAAACCCCCTTCCCCCTTAGGGCGCGTCTCTCCCCTCACCCCGCCCCACCTCCCCTCAAGGCTTCTGCTCCCTATATCTAATATAGGGGGTCCACACCTGTCTGTACTTCTCTTCTTGCTCTCTTATTCCCATGGTCAGGTTCTCCATATGCTGGATTTCTGTTATTCTACCCAGCCATTGTTGTCTTGTTGGCGTAGATGTGCTCTTCCACAATATTGGAATGCAGATCCTTGCTGCCGTCAATAAATGCCTAAGGAGGGAATTTTTAAACTTTGCCGTGGAAACTGGAAAATCATACAATAAGTAGGTAGCTGGGCTGTCTCCCAAATCCACTTCAGTAATTTCTTTTACCGTCTCCGCCACCATTTCCCAAAATTCTTTCAGCTTGGAGCATTCCCAAAATATATGTATCATAGTACCCTCTGCCTCTCCACATCTCCAACACAGATCTGATACTTCTGGGAATATCCGTTTTAGTGCTACAGGGGTTTTATACCATCTGGTTAGAATTTTGTAACCCCCCTCCTGATTCCTCGTAGCTAACGAGGCCATATGTGTGAACTTAAAAGATTTTGATTTCTGAGTCTCTGAAAATTTGGTTCCCAACTCACTTTCCCATGCTAGGATAAATGGTAGTTCTTTTGGGGCTGCTGACTTTACTAACATACTATGCATTGATGTCAGACCATGTCTCATCTGTTCCTCAAATTCCGATATGTCTCTAGTCATACTACCTTGTGATTTCATTGCTCTAATGGCAGCTTTTAATTGAAGTTTTTTAATTGGGTCCAGTTCCCTCCTAACTACATCTTCCATTTCTCCCCCCGACGATCTTTGATTCTCGCTTTCAAAATGTATTAATCTACTCATTCCTAGTCGTCTTAAATTATTAAAATGTAGATCTGTAATGCCTAACTCAAATCTGGGATTCCCAAGGACAGGTGCTAGAGGGCTTGGGTGTTTCGAAATTGTGGTTTTCCTAAATATCCTTTTGATAACTCGTATTGTGGCTCCTATTGTTGGGTGTTTCTTCACCCCTTGTGGAATGTCAGCCTCCCGTATCCACGCCATTCCTTCCAGGGGAATGTTTGTGATTTTTTGTTCCATAAGGAGCCATGGTTTTTCCTTCTGATGAACACACCATTCTACCACCCTCACCAAGTGAGAAGCATCGTGATACCCAATTGGGTCTGGGAGTGCCACCCCTCCCCTATCCTTGGGTAACATCAGAATATCTCGCCGTATTCTCGCTGGTTTTCCTGCCCAGATAAACTTCCCAAATCTAGATCTCTCAGGAATCCTAAGGGGATCTTCACAGGTAGGGTCTGGAATAAATCGAGTAATCTCGGCATCACATTCATTTTTATGATATTGATTCTTCCAAACCATGTAAAGGTCTCTTTATCCCAACGTTGAAAGTCTGCCTTTATCTGTCTGATCAGTCTGACCCTCTATTTCCACCCCCATCGCTTCCGATTTGCTATAATTCACCTTGAAATTGGACAGATCTCCAAATTCCCTTATCTCCTTTAACAGAGATGGTAAAGATAGCCCTGAGAACATGAGATCGTCTGCAAATGCTGCAACTTTGTACTCGTCTCCTTTAACCCGAATACCTCTTATATCCGGGTTCGCCCGAATAGTTCTCAGAAATGGTTCGAGAGCAAGGATAAAGATAATCGGAGAAAGTGGGCATCCCTGCCTTGTTCCGTTCCATATTGGGAAAGGATCTGAAATTACCTTGTTTATCTTTACCCTTGCCGTCAGACAGGAGTATAGGCTTGCGACCCAACTTTGCATCCCTCTTCCTAGGCCTATGTGTTGTAATGTAGCTCTCAGAAATCCCCAATCCACCCTATCAAAAGCCTTCTCTGCTTCGGCTGATATTAATACTAATGGGATTTGATAAAATTGGGACATATAGATGGTGCTTAACACTCTTTGTGTATTCTCCCTCCCTTCCCTACTGTGAGTGAATCCTACTTGATCTGGGTGGATTAGGGCGGGTATATGAGTCACTAATCTGTTGGCAATTATCTTTGAGAATATCTTCAGGTCTAGGTTTAATAACGATATTGGTCGATAACTAGGACATGTTGTAGGGTCCTTCCCTTCTTTGGGGATGACTGCTATATGTGCTCCCAATGTTTCTCTAAGCATCGGCTGCCCCTCTTTTATTGAATTAAAGGCCACTAAGAACTTTGGTGCCAATTTTTCAAAAAACGTTTTGTAATACAGTAGGGTGTATCCATCTGGGCCTGGAGATTTACCCGGTTTCATTTCTTTAATTACCTCCAAGAGTTCCTCTGATGTAATCGTCCCCTCTATACCATCCCTACTTTCTTCCGGAATTCTGGGCATTCCCGACGCCTTTAAATATTCTTTTATTTTGTCCTCTCTTCTCTGACTCTTTGCGGAGGTAGATTGATTCTCCAATTGATACAGGCCGTTATAATATTCTCTAAAAGCTTTTGCTATTAACTGCGATGAACTAACTAGGGTATCTCCTTGAGTTTTTTTTTTTCAATGTGATTTTTTTCTCTTGTTTCTCTCAGCGCGTTTGCCAACATCCTGCTTGGCTTGTTCCCATATTCATAGTATGCTCTCCGACATCTAGCTAGTTTGGCTTTCACCTTATCCATAAGTATCAAATTCAATTTATTTCGGAGGGACGTTAGTTTCTCTTCAATCTGTTCTCTTTGTGCTTTCTTATGTTCATTTTCTAGTATTCGGATCTCCCCAAGCAGGCTGTCTAACTTTGCGCTGAGAGATCTCTTTCGATGTGCTCCTAGTGAGATAAGAATTCCTCTCAAATAGCACTTATGTGCTTCCCATCTACATAGTGGCGATGTTTCATCATCTTCGTTCATTAAAAAAAAGTTTCTATTTCCTGATTTACCTAAGGCCCCGTACACACGATAGAATCTATCCGCAGATAAATCCCAGCAAATGGGTTTCTGCGGATAGATCCTATGGTGTGTACACGCCAGCGGATCTTTTTCCGCGGAGAAATCTCCTCTGGGATGGATTCCAGCAGATCGGATATTTGCTGACATGCACAACAAATCCATCTGCTGGAATCCATTCCAACGGATGGATCCGCTCGTCTGTACAGACTCACCGGATCCATCCGTCCAAAGGGATTCCCCGCACGCGTCGTAATGATTTGACGCATGCGTGGAATTCCTTATATGACAGCGTCGCGCCCGTCGCCGCGTCATAATAGCGGCGACGGCGCGACACGTCATCGCCAGAGGATTTCAGCGCGGATTTCAATGCGATGGTGTGTACACGCCATCGCATAGAAATCTTCTGAAATCCTCGAGAGGATTTATCCGCGGATACGGTCCGCTGGACCGTATCTGCGGATAAATCCTCTCGTGTGTATGGGGCCTTACTCTCGTATTCTGGCTCTTTGATTAGTGTTTCATTGATCCTCCAATTCCATTCCCTAGGACCCACTTCCCCCCATTCAATGGAACAGTTAACTGCGGCATGGTCTGAAATCGTGAATGATCCCATCGAAGTTTCTCTTAGATTTAACAGTATATTTTGGTCCAGGAATATATAGTCAATTCTTGTATAGGTTTTGTGTTTTGATGAGTAAAAACCGTAGTCTCGCTCATGGACATGTAGGGTCCTCCAACTATCTTTTTTTTTTTCCACCTCAGACTCAGACCATTTACAGAGGAAGGTCGCGAGGCTTGCCCACCATTCATTTGCCCGCCATATCTCCTTCCTGGTTTCGCATCATATGTGGAAGTTTTTATGTGTGGGATTTTGGGATTTTTTTTTTTCCCTCGTATCCAAAAAGAGCAAATATATATTTTTATCTACTTTTACAAATTTTTAAAAACATTTCTACTTTAATTCTTATAACCCTTCTGCCCCACCACTTCCCCACATCCCTGTCTTGTGCCGTTGAAGTTCAAAGGCACCTGAAAGGGTCCCATGAATTTTTACTCTTGCACCAGGTTTGTTATATAATACCGTAATCCGGTTTAACATTTTTGGACCTATTCCAATTCTCTCTAAAGTCTTATATATGAAGCCCCAGTCTACTCTATCAAACACTTTTTCCGCGTCTACTGACAAGAGTAGACCTGGGGCTCCACTATCACTAATTTTCTGAATCGCTAGCAATGTTCTGATCCCGTTATCTCTCCCCTCCCGTCCTGGTACAAAGCCAACCTGGTCAGGGTGGATCAGGTCCTTCATTATTCCCTTCATCCTCTCTGCTATCTATTAGCTGTAAATCTTGTAAGATTTTCCTTGCTTTTCTCAATTTTATATTGGATATGTTATAGGACCCCTTAGAGCAGTGTTTCTCAATTCCAGTCCTCAGGCCCCCCCAACAGGTCAGGTTTTCAGGATTTCCATTATTTTGCACAGGTGATTTGATCAGTTTCACTGCCTTAGTAATCACCACAGCCTTTTCATCTGAGGGAAATCCTGAAAACCTGACCTGTTGGGGGGGCCTGAGGACTGGAATTGAGAAACACTGCCTTAGAGGAATCTAATCTGGGATTCAACACCATGTTCAAGTCCCCTCCCATAATTAGGATCCCCTCTTTGTTTTGATTTACCACGTCTGCATATTTCTCCAATGCGGATACCGGGTCTTCATTTGGGAGGTAAATATTTACTAGTGTAACCTTTTGTTCATTTAATGTCCCTTTTACCATGAGGAAGCGTCCTTCCTCATCTACCATTACTTTAGATTCTTTCCATACTATCCTTTTAGCCAGCAGAATTGCTACTCCGTTGGCTTTTGAGGTCTGGGATGCGGCAAAGTATACTGTCGGGAATCTGACTCCTCATCTTTGGGATCTTATCCTTTCTAAAGTGTGTTTCTTGCAGGAAAACAATTTGTGATTTTAATCTCCCCAATTCCATAAATATTTTAGATCTTTTTTCTGGGATATTTAGCCCTTTTACATTGTAAGTGGTGATATTCATTCTATTCATCTTGAGTCTTTCCCCCCCCCCCCCTTTTCCCCTGCTATTATCGTCCCACCCCCCTTAATCTACCCCAGGGTTCTAGAACCTCCCAAATTAGCCAGGAACAGGGAGCAGTGTGGGGGCGGGGGAGAGGGAGAGACACCCACCCTACCAAAGCACAACAAAAACAAAAAAAAAAACACAAAAAAAAAGAAAAGAAACCCCCCCCCCCCATATAGTTGCAACCTAATCATATGTTAATGCTGATACACTAATTTTTCCTCCAATGCAGCCAATCTAACATCTGTGATATTTTGTTGTTTCTCCAGACCCCCCACTTTTTGTACCACCACCGCCACTTTTGTGCGCACTTTTTCTATCTCCTCCTTTAATATACCAGTTATAATAATTACCATTTCCTGAATGTCTTCTTTGGTTGGAAGGGCCTAAATAAGCCTACTGAGATGGCTAATATCTGGGGTGGCTTCTCTCTCTTTCCCCCATTTTTCTTGTATATTAACTGAGCCTAGCTCTTCAATCCCAAGTAGAACCTCCTGGGGTTTAGGCCTCTCTCTAGCCTGTTCAGAGCCCCTTGTCTCCATGCCCAATACAGTTAGCAGAGTCAATGCCTTCCCAGGAACTTGTACAGTGCTGCTAGATATTTGCAATTCTTCTATTGGTGGTTTAACAGTTAACGGTACCTCTGCTGGGTGTTGTGTAACAATTCTCATCTGATCAAGTACCTTTACCGGCGTCACTGTTGATTCTGCGACCAGGGCTTGCGCTGGACCTCCTATCCTTTCCTCTTCCACCGTTGATACCAGGGGTTCTTTAACCGCCGCAGCCCGTGCCGTCAGTGGCTGTGCTGTTTCCAGCCCCAAGCCTCCGATCCACTTACCGCTCTCCTCCGCTGGGCTTGTTGCAGGACCGGCTAATGCGACTACTGCGGCTGGGAGGGAGCTCTCTATCAGTGATTTCCTACTCGACTTTGCCATCTCTGCTTGCAGTACCTGAGATGCTTCGTCCCTTCTCACCGTCATATACCGGGTGATATACGCATGGCTAGACGTGTGCACTCCCCCGGTACTTCTGCCAGCACTACGTCCTCGCCGAGACATCGGCTATAGCGCACCGCTTTCCCCCAGTTCACGGCAGGGGGAGAGGGAAGGGGGGATCTCAGTCGCCTGCTCTCCTGAATGGGTGCACCTCGGGCTCCGCTAGACTCTCCTAGCTAGCGCGTTCACGCCGCCATGCTCCCGAAAGGATCTGTCTCACCACAATAGCTCTCGCTTTTTGTCCTTTTTTGAGGATTTATCTTTTTGTCCTTTTTTGAGGATTTGGAGATTAACGTAGCGATTCTCCCTTGTAAATTGTCTAGGGCTACTGCTAAAGTGTCTTCAGTGACATACGCAGGCCCTGATATCGGCAATGGCTCATCCTGTACAGGTGTGTCAGCTAATACCGATGAGGAAGGTACTAAGCCAGCATTGCTAGAGCCTTCTGTCTCAAGCGGCTTCTTTTTTGTCCTGGTCATATTGCTTAACCTCTTGACCACCGCCCCATGTCAAAAAGACGTCCTCTTTTTAAAGTTGAATATCTCGATAACGGCAGCAGCTGCTGCCACAACCGAGATATTCATCTTTTCAGGGGGCGGTGGTGTACACGATAACGGCGGTCTCCGCGGCGGATTCGCCGCAAGATCGCCGTTATCGGTGGCGGGAGAGGGCCCCCCCCTCCCGCCGCTCTCCCGCGCCCTCCGCCGCTTACCGGAGCCGTCGGTAGCGGCGGAGGGGATCGGATGTGTCCGGCAGCTGAGCGGGGACGGGACTGAAGGAGAAATCTCCTTCACCCGTCCTTATAGCTCTGCTGGGCGGAAGTGACGTCAAAACGTCAGTCCCGCCCAGCCTCTTAAAGAAACATTTTTTTTTGTCATTTGAAAAAATGACTTTTTTTTTTTTTTTTGCATTTAAGTCTAATTATGAGATCTGAGGTCTTTTTGACCCCAGATCTCATATTTAAGAGGACCTGTCATGCTTTTTTCTATTACAAGGGATGTTTACATTCCTTGTAATAGGAATAAAAGTGATCAATTTTTTTTTTTTTTTTTTTTCAGTGTAAAAAATTATAAAGCTAAATAAAAATAAATAAGAAAACCAAAAAAAATTTTTTTAAAGTGCCCCGTCCCGACGAGCTCGCGCGCAGAAGCAAACGCATACGCGAGTAGCGCCCGCATATGAAAACGGTATTCAAACCACACAAGTGAGGTATCGCCGCGATCGTTAGAGTGAGAGCAATAATTCTAGCCCTAGACCTACTCTGCAACTCAAAAAATGCAACCTGTAGAATTTTTTAAACGTCGCCTATCGAGATTTTTAAGGGTAAAAGTTTGACGCCATGCCACGAGCGGGCGCAATTTTTAAGCGTGACATGTTGGGTATCATTTTACTCGGCGTAACATTATCTTTCACAATATATAAAAAAATTGGGCAAAATGTATTGTTGTCTTATTTTTTAATTCAAAAAAGTGATTTTTATCCAAAAAAAGTGCGCTTGTAAGACCGCTGCGCAAATACGGTGTGACAAAAAGTATTGCAATGACTGCCATTTTATTCCCTAGGATGTCTGCTAAAAAAAAATATATAATGTTTGGGGGTTCTGATTAATTTTCTAGCAAAAAAAATGTGATTTTCACATGAAGGAGAGAAGTGCCAGAATTTACCTGGTGGGCAAGTGGTTAAGCAAAGCCGAGGTACTCCAAAGCATATACTACTGTGCTTAGTTTAGCACTCTACATAAAGTATGCAACTTCAAACACACAGTTTCAATGCCCAAGTGAGAGTCTCTCTTGGAAGTGCACCAGCCCAACCACCTGGAGTCTTACGTGTCCACTGTAATGCTGCTGTCCATTTCAAAAACATCAGTAGTCCGCTTCTTATGGCTTTCTGTTTGGTGCAATTTTTCGTACCCGCTCGTCGATAAAGCGCGACCTGGGCAATGGCAGCAGTCACAGGGTTGAGAAAAGCTGTCCTCATTCCCCTTCTTGTGGCCCCTTTGAGCACTGACCTGTTTATCCATGGCTTATGCGAAGAGGAGGAAGGGAGACACTGAAGCAGGCTCTGCAGCCTTGTAAAAGACTCTTACCAGGACTTTTAGCCAAGTAGCGATAGTGCTGGATCCCAGAGCCCAGTCCTCCGCAGAGAGACATTACAGAAGACACCTCATGCATGAGGCCCGCATACCATCCAGTTTTGGCTTAATATTTTAGGCGTCTTGGATGGGTCCGGAAGCATGGCTCTTTTTACCCCCAGAGGGTTCTCTTTGGTAGAGCTTTCCTTTTAGCATCCCATTGCGTCCAACACCTTTAGACACTGGCGGAAAAACTGAGGTACTTCCCTGATGGGAGGGGTTATATGGAGGGGAACGGTCTTCAATTGGTTCTGCCAGTGTCCAATCACCGCTGGTGACCCTTAACCCATTATGTAATGGCTCTGTGTCCCGTGGTGTACGATAAAGAAATACCCATTTTTGTCCACCTCTTTAAAAAAAAGTTTTTGTGTATATCCTATTCTCCTTCTTAAATATCTCCAAATCCAAATATTGAATTTTCTCATAACTCCATTTTTTTTTCAATTTGATGTTATAGCGATTTCTATTCATATGGGACATAAACCCTTCTAAATCTTCCAGGGTACCCTCCCATAAGAAAAACACATTTTCAATGTATATTTTGTAGAGTTTTATTTGTGGCCACTCCCCCGTCAAAATGTCTTCATCCTCCCATTTATTTAGAAAGATGTCAGTCACACCCCCATGGCAATACCTTTTACCTGATTGAAGAAATCCCCACCATAACAGAAGAAATTGTTGGACATCTCTAGCCCCTCCAGCAAAAACCTAGTCTGAGAAGATCTCAGGTTAGTGTGTTTATGCAGGGACCATTTGACTGCGTCCAATGCATCAACTTGCCTGATGTTTGTGTAGAGGGACTCCACATCCGCTGTCACCAGGAAGGATGCCCCATCTACACAAACATCATTTAATATTTTTTTTAAATCCTTGTCAGTAAAGCCTCTTTTTTGGCTGCCAAGGGTTGGAAAAAAGTGTCAAGATATTTTCCAATCTGGGAATATAGAGAATTAATGCCGCTGATAATGGGTCTACCTGGTGGTGAGAACGGGTTTTTATGCATTTTAGGCAATTGGTACATAACAGAAATTTTTGGGGCTCTCAAATTTAAATATTTAGCTTATTTTTTATCCAAAATGTCTTTCTTAATACATTCTTCAACCAATCCTCCAGTTTCTTTTTTGAATTTACACGTAGGATTTCCAGATAGTTTTTTGTAGGTATCCCTATCATTTACTATTCTATTCTATTCATTTCTGCTGTATAGCCCGATTTCTTAAGCACTACCGATCGTCCGCCTTTATCGGCAGGTCGAATCACTATACCCTTCTTTTTTTCTAATTGTTTAATGGCTTCCCATACTGATTTTCCTCTTTTCATTACTTTTAATTTTCCTCTGTCCTGTACCATAGTTTTTTAAAACATTGATGAATTTATGGCTATAAAGCTTGGGGTTAAAAGTGGACTTATTTTTCAATCCACTATGTTCAAACATCTTCACCTCCAAGAAATTGTTTTTTATATTCAGCTTTCTGGAAAACTTTTCTACATCAATTATGGTGTCAAATTTATTCAAAAACTTGGCTGGTGCAAATTTGAGGCCCTCATGGAGAATATTCAACTCATCCTCTGTGAAGGACTCCCCTTCCAAATTGAATATACCCGATCCTGTCTCTCTCTTTTTCTTTCTACCTCCTCTGCAGCCTCTTTTTCTGTTCTTGTGTCTTGAACATCTACATGATGTTTGTGTAGATGGGGCATCCTTCCTGGTGACAGCGGATGTGGAGTCCCTCTACACTAAAATCAGGCAAGTTGATGCATTGGATGCAATCAAATGGTCCCTACATAAACACACTAATCTGAGATCTTCTCAGACCAGGTTTTTTCTGGAGGGGCTAGAGATGACCATGTCCAACAATTTCTTCTGGTATGGTGGGGATTTCTTTAATCGGGTAAAAGGTGTTGCCATGGGGGCCAAGTATGCCCCCAGTATGACTAACATCTTTCTAAATAAATGGGAGGATGAAGACATTTTGACGGGGGCGTGGCCATAACTAAAACTCTACATAAGATACATTGACAATGTGTTTTTTTATATGGGAGGGTACACTGGAAGATGTATAAGGGTTCATGTCCCATATGAACAGCAATCGCTATAACATTGACAAAAAATGGAGTTTTGAGAAAATTCAATATTTGGAGATATTTAAGGCGAAAAGGATATACACTTTACTTCCACTAGAAGTTGCCACCATTCAGGATGGATTAAGGCATCCCCAAGGGACAATTCATAAGAATCAAAAGAAACTGCGACTTGGATGACGACTATTGGGTCCAGTTAGAAATCCTATTGAATAGGTTCCTGGAGAAAGGACACAGGCACTCTGACTTAGAGAAGGTCAGAATGGATGTATTCTATAAAAATAGAGAATAATTGGATAAGAAAAATAAAAAGGAAAGCAAATACGAGTCAGCCTTTGTCACTGGATTTAATCTAGACTATAAACAGGTGGAAAAATCCTTCAAAAAAATCTGCCCTATCCTCCTAAAAGATGACACTTTAAAGAAAATCTTGCCACAAAAGCCTTCTTTCATCTATAGGAAAGCTCCCGGTCTTAGGAACATGATTGCAAAAAATATAGTGGACCCCCAATATTGAGAAAGATTTTTTTTGGATACTATTGGGTTTTATAGGTGTGAGACATGTATCTCCTGCCGAACCACTGCAGATAAGAAAAGGAAAACGGAAACTTTTTTTGGTTAGAACAAAAAGACAGAAAAGACAGGGTGGGGCCCACGGGGCGGCGGCCGCACGCCTCACAGCACGGGCAAGACAAGATTAATCTCCGGTGGCTTTGGACTCTCGCCTGCCCGGCCGGGTGGGGAGACCAGGTCAGTTATAGAGGGCCAACCCCCCTGAGGTGTGCAGCAATGCCCCTGAGGTAATGGAAGTATGTGCTGTGTTATGTCTCTGTATATGTGCCAATGTTTATACTCTGTATTGACTTGTGTTGTTGTGGCCCATGTGGGTTTCTGTCCTGGAATAAATAAAAAAAAAAAGAATGGAAAAGAGTACACTGTGGATAAATGTATTTCTTGCGACACAAAATATGTGGTGTATCTCCTATCCTGCCCATGAGGTTTACGCTATGTGGGCAGAACCATAAGATGTCTTTACAAAAGGAATAATGAGCACGTAAATAATATTAAAATCGGATTTAGGAAACATAGTGCCTCCAATCACTTCAGGACCCACCATAACCAAAATCCAGCCCTTTTAAAATTCTATGGGATTGACAAGATTGTACCACACCGGAGAGGTGGTGACATGAAAATTCAGGTGTCACAAGCCAAAACCAGGTGGATTTTTGAAATAGGCTCTCTTGTGCCAGCTGGCCTCAACATAGACATAGACCTAAATTGTTTTCTCATGGATTATTAGTAGAGAGATCAATCGATTTTAGTCTTAGTATTGTACCTATTTTAAAGCAAATGTCTGCATGCATTTGGCTAATATTTGACTTTGTAATTTCCATTTGTGTGATCACACACATCCATAACCCGATGGGTTTATGGTTCTGCTGTGGAATCTTTTAGTACATTTTTTCTTGGCACAACATGTAACTGTTTGTTCTGATCACATTTTTTGGTTTCCTCTATTTAGGACATAGTTCTTGCATGCTCAAACCAGTCCAGTAGATGTCACCCTGTGCTATTTACTATCTTTATAAGGTTACACATGGGGTAATTGCGTTACAAGCGTAAACTCTATTGTATTGGAAAGTTTTTTTTTATAGATCCTTATTTGTATAGTTTTTATGCTCAGAATGTAGATGGTATTTGGCTTGATGCAGTCCACTCTCATAAGAAAAGGTACTGTAAATAAGTTGTGTTTATTTTTGTAATCTCTGTTTAATTTTATTTTTTTTCAAACGTTATTGTCCTCAATGATACTTTAAATTAGGGTTGTCCCAATACCACTTTTTTTAAGACCGAGTACAAGTACTGATACTTTTTTTCAAGTACTCGCCGATACTTTTATTTAATCTCATGTGACAGTGGCACCTGTCAGTATTTTTTATTTTCATTTTATTTAATTTTTTTTCCAATTTAATTTTTTACAATTAATTAAAAAATTTTACAATGCTTTCTTTTTTTAAGGGGTGTGGGGGACAGTGTCGGTGTTTTTTTTTTATTATTATTAAAAATATATATATATTTATTGCAATTTTTATTTATTTTTTATCAGCCCTGTTGGGGGGCTATGGTGAGATATCAGGGGTCTAAACAGACCTCCAACATCACCCCTTTGAGACAGGAAAAGGGACCAAGGACACATATTCCCTAGTCCCTTTCTCAGCAGCTTCCGCTGCACTGAAAATGAATAGAGAGAAGACAGCGGCCTCCCTTCAATCATTAACTGAGACATTGTAATCAGCTATGTGAATGGACAGAGTCAGTGATCACTGACTCTGTCCATTCAGAAAACTAAGGAGCCGGGTTTACTGGCTCTTACCTCCGCTCTACATCCTGAGATATCGAGGGGGATGGCAGCACATAGGGGGGGAGAAGAGAGGGGGACAGATGCATGGAGAAGAAAAGAGGACAGATGCACGGAGGGGGACACGGAGGAAAGAGGGGGACAGATGCACAGAGAAGAGTGGGGAACAGATGCACAGAGGAGAAGAGAGGAAGACAGATGCACGGAGGAGAGAGGGGGACAGATGCATGGAGGGGGGCACGGAGGCGAGCGGGGGACAGATGCACGGAGGGGGACACGGAGGAAAGAGGGGGACAGATGCACAGAGAAGAGTGGGGAACAGATGCACAGAGGAGAAGAGAGGAAGACAGATGCACGGAGGAGAGAGGGGGACAGATGCACAGACGGGGGCACGGAGGCGAGCGGAGGACAGATGCACGGAGGGGGGCACGGAGGAGAGCGGGGGACAGATGCACAGAGGGGGACACGGAGAACGAAGGGGGACAGATGCACGGAGGGGGAAACGGAGAAGAGAGGGAGACACGGAGCAGCATGGAGGGGGACACGGAAGAGAACGGAGGGGGACTGGAGGAGGATAGCGGACAGTCAGCGGTGATCGTGTGTGGGAGAGAAGCACCGATCACCGCTGAAAACCGGGGCGGGGGGGGGTTTGTTTGAGAGAGAGGACCGGCTGTCAGACTTTTAAATCTATACAGGGTGATCAGTGCTTGTAACTCCCCCACCTCAACTCTGACTGCCCGGGTATCGGGTGAAGCATCAGAGCACATGAAAATGCTCAGTATTGAGACAACCCCACTTTAAAATGTATTAAACTGTTCTAAATTTGCTATGAAATGGGACTCCCTAGCAGCTGTCAAGTCAGTTGATCGCATTAGCAAACATTTTAAATTTTAAGAGGGATTTTAGGTTTAAATCCATGTTTGGCTTGGACCAATCTTGGGGGTTGGTCCACTATTTAAGCTACAGACATTAGTGTCAGACCCACTTTCTGATGACGCGTGCTGGAACGCGAAATGCATAGAAGCTAGGTCTGACCCGCACTTCATGTCACTTTTGCTGGGAGGTTGCCTAATGCACAGCATACACCACTGGTCAAATAGCGCTGTCTGAACAGACTTCCACCGCACTAGGTTGTTCCTTACATGCTGCTGCACTCCCCTGCTGGAAAAATTGTGACATTTTTAACAATAAAAAATACTACACTATATCTGCTTTCCCTGGCTCTTTGTGGCAGAGCTTGCTTTGCTTTGTGGGTGATTGAAGCGGAGGATAGATACCAAGGATTTTATCTGTCTGTTCCCGGACTTATTCGACCTGGTTCACTACACATGTGAACGATTGTTTGGGAGGAGATCGTTGAATGGTTTCCTTTGGATTGAGGAGTTACTTCATGCTTTATGGTCACTTGCTGGCCAGAGGCATCTGGTGAGCGCATTTTGTCACTTTTGGCGAAAAGTCAAGAATTTTATCTGCAAGGCCTCGTACACACGACCGAACATGTCTGCTGAAACTGGTCAGCGGACCAGTTTCCGCGGACATGTTCGGTCGTCTGTACGGCCGACCGGACAATTTTCCGGCGGATCGGACAGGTTTCCAGCGGACAAATGTTTCTTAGCATGCTAAGAAACATGTCCGCTGGAAGCCTGTCAGTCGGACATGTTCGGTCGTCTGTACGACTCACCGGACATGTCCGCTCGGCTGAAAGCCCTCGCATGTGTCGAAGTGATTCGACGCATGCGTGGAAGCATTGACCTTCCAGGCTCGCGCACGTCACCGCGTTCGCTGTCCGCGGGAAATTTGGTCTGATGGTGTGTACAGCCATCAGACCAAAATCCGCAAGCGGACATGTCCGATGAAAACGGTCCGCGGACCGTTTTCATCGGACATGTCCCGTCGTGTGTACGAGGCCTAACACGGATTTTAATTTTCACATGGTAATTGGAGCAGAATCATCCAAAAAGATTTCTGGAGCTGTTTTAAACTTTTTAGGACATATTTGTTTTGAACAATTATAAAATATGGCTTCAGGATTCAGGTACGGCCGATCTACGCTGCGCGGGCGTAGCGTACCATGTTTACGCTACGCCGCCGCAACTTAGAGAGGCAAGTGCTGTATTCACAAAGCACTTGCCTCCTAAGTTACGGCGGCGTAGCGTAAATGGGCCGGTGTAAGCGCGCGTAATTCAAAGTAGGCTGTAGGGGGCGTGTTGTATTTAAATGAGGCTTGACCCCATGTAGATGCATGGCCGAACGAACGGCGCATGCTCAGTATCACGTCGTATTTACACCCAAAGATACGTCGGCTCAATGCCTGTGACGTGAGCGTAATTTACGCACAGCCCTATAAGCGTACGACTTACGCAAACGACGTTAAAAGATAGGCCTGTTCCGACGCCCATACCTTGCATGGGATGCGCCACCTAGGGAGCAACTTTATCTTTACGCCGGCGTATCTCTAACGTAAACGGCGTAACTAATTGCGACGGGCGTACGTACGTTCGTGAATCGGCGTATCAAGTAATTTGCATATTCTACGCCAAACTCAACGGAAGCGCCACCTAGCGGCCAGCGTAAATATTGCACCCTAAGATACGACGGCGTAGGAGACTTACGCCGCTCGTATCTTAGCCTAATTTAAGTGTATCTGGTTTCCAGAATACGCTTAAATTTAGGACAGCGTAGATTCAGAGTTACGTCAGCGTATCTACTGATACGCCGGAGTAAAGCTACCTGAATCTGGCTATATATATACTTTTTTGAAACATTTGTGCACATGTATAAAGTGAAGCAATTCGCTAATACACGTTTAAACAAGGTTACAAACATATACATATTATTTTCATAGATCACACTTTGCACTTTCAGTGATTGTATTGGGAGCGCCCTTTATCACATCATCATTTCTGAATACTTTATGAATGCACTGTATTTCTATTTAAAATATGCTAATTTGACAGAATGATAGGACTGATGATAAAATATGGTTAGAATCTGAATGCAAGCATACCTCTGAACCACTTTGGTGATGAAATCATCTGTACAGATAAGAGCATCAGAGAGACCCTTGTACAGTTTACAGGATACATGGGTGGAGTCCTGAATGTCCATTACAACTGCAGAGAAAACAAAGTCAGATTTACTAGTGGAATATAGATATTTAATGTCATGAAATTAAATAAATCATTTATTTTAAAAACTGCAAAACCATAAATGTGTAAATATTATTTATTAGTGCAAACAGGTCAAACCAAAACCAATTTCAGACTTGTACTGGTGCAACAAAGTAAATCATATATTTTACCTCTTATTTAAGGGTTGCCAGGGAAATATCTTTGCCGCTTATAACCCACCTCCTCATATAGCAAACATTGTAATGGTTGTAGTAGGTGCTAGAGCCAAGAACCCAAGTCGGGAAAACATTTCAGACCCTAGGTAAAAATTCCAAAATTCCATAACCTCTTACACAATTCAGAGAGTCAAAGAAAAGTGCACTGCTCCAAAATTCCCCTCAAAATGTTGGAATCAGGTGCTGGTTTGGAGTCCGTTACTCCACACATAGTTCAGTATAATCCAAAGGAAAAACCTCACAGACAAAACATTAATCATCTGACAAGCTTTATCACATAGCTCCTGCCCCAGAACCACTTCTTCAAAAACGAGTTGTGTCACACACCTAACGCAGGTTGTCAGGCACTATAGCTAGCTTCTGTGTTCTTCACCTGTAGCAGCCCCCTTTCCCATAAGGCATTCAGGCCTACAGGTACTCGGTTGCTCCTGAGACTTATACAGAAAGCTATAGTGCCTGGCTACCACGCCGGGACAAGCACAAACTGAGCACAGCAAACAGGTACTTGGGGTTGGCAGACAGGCAGAGTGGTTCAATGACAGTCCAGGTCTAATGCAGGCAAGGTTCAGTATAGTCAGGGTGAAATCCGTAGTCAAATGACAGGCAGAGTTCTAAGCATATTCGATATCCAATCTAAGAACAAGGGAATCCAAACTAGCAGACAGGGCAGACAAACAGGGAGCTTGGAGCACGTGTTAAACACACTAGCATGAGTATGAGACTGCAGTTTTGCTTGGCTTAAATCAGGTTTGGTCTTCACCCAGAGATTGGCTACAAGCGGAGGTCCACCTAAAAAAAATATATATTAAAAGCCAGCAGCTACAAATACAGCTGCTGACTTTTAAAAAATGGACACTTACCTCAAAAGTATGGACCAACGGGACACCTTCAATGACACCAGAGCCAAAACTGAACGCATCAGAAAACTAGTAATTAAATACATGAAACTGACAGGGGGTGGCAATGTCTTGTCTGTGGGACACATGGAAAAAAGGCATCCCTGACAGGAATGAAAGTTGCATTGTTTAGGACAGGCGCATGTGCGGGAGCCCCTAAGATGGAGGCTTGAGCCCGGAGCTCCTCACAGCGCCGGCTAAACAGCGCTAATAGCAGTGGAAAGAGGCACCCAGGACCTAATAAAAATACGTGGGAAAGGCTGTGGATACCCTTGGGCACCTACCTATGCCCGGAAAAACTAATAAAAAAGCGATGGGACCGAAGAACGATCCAGTTGAAAAACATGAATATTCCAAAATGGCAGCCGCACCTCAGATAAGGACACAGGCAGCTGCAGAAGTCCCCTCCACAGGCAGGCAAGTTATTCATCCTGCTACTCTTTCTTACAACACTCAGTCACAGGGATTAGACTCCTCTTCTATCTTTCAGCCCCCTGAACTTAAACCGAGTCAAATAGAGGATTCTGTGGGGTCTGAGGGACCGTCCTCTCATGAAGTAACATTGCCTCAGCAAGGCTCTCGTATTACACAACCAGAGCAGGCCCTTGATGTGACATTTAATGTGACTGAACTGTTTGCCAGAATTTCTGACATGTTGGATAAAGGACTAGCACAAAATGCTGACAGGATTACAGGAGAAATCAGAGCAGACTTTCAAAACCTGGGAAGCAGAATGGAACATATTGAGCATAAGCTGGATATTAAAATGGTGTACAAAAGAGGGGGGTGAACTAAAGCGCTTGCCAATACTTTACAAGTGAGGAATGAGAAAATAATAACAAACTATAAACTAATATAAGTGCAGCTCCAATCTGGATTGTGATAACAACAAACAAATAGGTATGAATATAGTGAGTGATGAGCGCAAAAATAATCAATGAATGGTGCACTTAATATATAATAAATAAAACGTCCAATGTGAAAAAGCATATAAAATCCTCTAAAGCCAGAGGAAATGAATGCATGAATGTGATAGAGTTCATCTGTGCCAATCACTCAAGTAGTGAATGGGAATAAACTGTCCCAAATAGTGAAGATGTGTCCAAATAGTGAAGATGTGTCCATATGCAAATAATGAAGCAATCCTTATATGCAGCTGGGCTCACAGAGCGCTTACCTCCATATCATGGGAAAACAGCGTTGGATACCATCGGATGGGGTATGTCCCAGAGACTGACGCCCCCCCGACTTCCTCCCCGCTGGATATGCAGCTACGGTCCTGTGGATCCTTCTCACTATGGATACAGGCTATGGTCTTCAACAAAATGGAGGCTCCGGGTGCATGAGCACTCACGATATCCCAAAAAATAAATGAGAGAGGCTCCCAATGGTGAAGTAGTCCAAAGAGTATTTAATAAAATTCAAAATATAAACAAAAATAAAGCTCCAATAGGAGCATTAAAATCGATCGAAAAACAAACGATTAAAACTATCAAAACAGATGGGGCGTGGCCAGCAGCCGAGGCGGATGGCTGTGTAAGGAGAGAGCTCCACGAGACCCGCTCGAATCCAGCTCCATCCAGCGACGCAGCAGCATTTTTTGGACACCATCCGACTGTCCCTTACCTCGGGGAACCCGGACGCAGCTATGGGGAAGAGGAAAAAAGGAGAAAGGGCCGAGAAAATTGACGGACTTCTACCCGTCGGCGAGCACGCCTAGGCCGCAAGATGGCGCAGAGGCCTCGGACTCGCAGTTCGGCCCACGCCGCAACGGCAGCGACGGAGCAACTCCACCTCAAAGCAAAGGCTCATATCCACTGCACGATAACGGCAGAGGCTCATCACCCGACACGTCGCCCATACACAGCCCACAAAAATCGGCACCAAAGACGTCTTCATCCCACAGATATGCAGGTGAGCCAGGGGATGGGTGTAACTCGCATGATAGCACTAGTGACTTTGTGGAGCAGATTAACGAGTTCCCCACAACAGGCCAACCCCTTAGCGACACAGTAATGAGGGATATGTTGATTACCCTCAGGGGCTCCCTGCACAAGGACATGATGTTATGTGTCACCCAGCTTAAAAATTATGTTTCTGCCATTGGGGACAGAATCTGCCATGTTGAAGATAAGATGGGGGAATTCACAACAGCCCACAACGAACTAGTAGATGCCCACAATGATGCTGAGGGAGAAATGCAAGCCCTGAAAGAGAAGTTAGCTGATTTGGAAGACAGGTCTAGAAGGAATAACATAAAATTAAGGGGAGTAGAGGAGTCCGTGACCCCTGCGGAGCTCCGGCACTATGTTCAGGCCTTCATAGCAACCATGCTTCCTGATGCTTCTACTAATGAAATTATAGTAGACAGGGCCCACCGGCTCCCTAAACCAAAATATCTGCCTGAAAAGGTACCGAGGGATGTCATAGCTCGGGTACACTTCTTCCACGTTAAGGATGACCTCATGCGATTCACCCGAAAGAATCAACCTTTGCCGGGACCCTACTCCAGTATCAGCGTCTTTGCTGACCTGTCCAAGCACACTATGATGGCGCGTAAGAATCTGTCCTCCTTTATCAAAATTCTTCAGAATCACAAAATCCCATACTCCTGGGGATTCCCAACCAAACTGCTGGTCACCAAAGAGAACCGCACATATACGATTACCAACATTGAAAATGGGATTGCTCTGGCCAAACAATGGAACCAACTCCCCGAGGAAACTGATGTTCCTGTACAGAATCAGAATCTCCCAAGATTGTCCCCAGAGTGGCAACAGAAGTGACACTCTTTCCTTTCAATGAGCACTGTTATGCTCCTCTATTTCCTTCTCACCGTAGAAATGGGTAATGCCTTAAAAGTTCAGTCACCAGAGTAGCTGGCTCTGGGTCTCGGGGAGATGTATCCCCCTATCTCCATTGCGAAAATTCTCGCACTTAGTGGAACTGTTTGTATGTTCTTTTCATTTTTGTTCATGCTATTTGTTTTTTTATTTTATGTTTTCACTGTACCAAGGGACTTCCACATTGAAAATGATCTTCCTTCAGCACAACTTTTATCCGCAAACACCTCCAGCATTGCAGGAACATTGCAGCTCTGGAACTTTGGAACAATTGCACCATCTTCAGGCAAATTTAAGGTATTACATCTACATATAGAGTGTCTCTCACCTCACATGGAGCATATCTTAATGTTACTGCCATGACGATTTCAATTGTATCCATGAATGTCCATGGCCTTAACAGCCCCTTTAAGAGATCTTCCATGTGGTCAGAAATGGCCAAACTCAAAGGAGATGTGATCTGCATTCAAGAAACACATTTCATGACTTCTAACCACCCTAAATGCTCACACAAGGCCTATCCACATATCTTTCAGTCCACTGCTCCTGTTAAGAAAAGAGGTGTTCTGTTGGCTATTAAGCATTCAGTGGCGTTTAAATTACATGACTTGGTGTGCGACACGAATGGAAGGTACATAATCCTGACCTGCGATCTGAATAATACAACCTACACTCTGGTTAACCTATATGCGCCAAACAAAAGACAACCAAGATTCCTAAACTCTTTACTGAGGAAAGTTGAGAAAATCAAAAAAGGTTCACTAATTCTATGCGGTGACTTTAATTGCATACCTGACAAATCTATGGACTGTTCTCAACCACAGGGAACACGCAGAACGGAAATCCGATCCCTAATTCATAACCATAATTTGTATGACACTTGAAGATGCCTACACTCCTCAGAAAAGGACTACACCCATTATTCCTACCCCCACCGAGCGTACTCCAGGATTGACCTGATTCTTTCTGATTTACCTTTACTGCAAAAAACTTTGTCGGTTAAAATACACTCTATAACATGGTCGGATCATGCTCCTGTGTCCATCTTACTTCAAGATGGAGGTCCGTCCTCTCCGACTTATCTGTGGAGGAACAATGTAGACTTGCTTTCTAACACTGTCCTAACAGATAGAATTGGATTGCAACTTAAAGATTTTTTTTGCCATTAATGACACTGGTGACACCTCTGTTGCCTCCCTGTGGTGCTCACATAAGGCGTTTAGCAGGGGCATTTTAATTCAGGCGGCTGCCAGACAAAAGAGGAGGAAGGCAAAACAGTTAAACGACTTGCTAGAGGAGCTTAAAATACTGGAAACACAACATAAGCAGACACCCACCCCAGATATAGAAGACAAACTATTCCTATGCAGACACAACCTTCGCCTACTACTGATTACCACCCATCAAACATATCTACGACGGTCTAAGGCGACATACTATGCCCATGGTAACAAAGCAGGGAAGGTCCTGGCGAGATACATAACTAAACGGCAACAACAGACCAAATTGCCCTGCATCAGGGACCCTCACTCTAATGAAATGGTCAATCACCCGACACATATAGCCAATGCGTTTATGAAATACTATAGAGACCTTTATAATCTCCAACTAGACCCACATACCATACAACCCACTGATGTACTGTAAGCATAAACTCATTTCTTGATGCAATATCTTTACCCTCATTAACTACCGAGCACTTATCAACACTTAATGCCCCGATCACCATTACAGAAGTCACCGACACTATACATGCTCTACCTAATAATAAATCTCCAGGTACAGATGGTTTCACTTCAGAGTACTACAAGGTTTTCTCTACGATCCTTGCTCCATCCCTATGCACCCTGTTTAACGGTATTGCCTCCTCTATGTTTCCGGAAGAAATGCTACAAGCCACTATTGTGACATTGCCTAAACCGGGGAAGAAGCCCGATACCCCACAAAATTTCAGACCTATTTCTCTCCTGAACACAGACCTTAAGGTCTATGCGAAGATCATAGCGAATAGGCTGGCCAATATTACCCCTTACTTGGTTAAATCTGACCAAGTAGGATTTGTTAAGGGACGCCAAGCTCCTGATGGCACCAGGAGGCTATTTAATTTGATTAACCTATTAGAAAGTAGAAAGACCCCAGCAGCTTTTTTGGCCCGAGACGCAGAAAAAGTGTTTGATAGGGTGCACTGGGGCTATCTCAGGGCCACCCTACAAAAATTTGGCTTACAAGGCAATATTTTCTCAGCAATATCTGCACTATACACACGCCCCTCGGCGAGAGTTTTCACGTCTGGTGCCATATCTGACCAATTTTATATCACGAACGGCACGCGTCAAGGCTGCCCGTTGTCCCCTATAATCTTCACCCTGATGATGGAGCCTCTAGCGGAGACTATTAGATCCAACATAGGAGTATCAGGGATTAAAGTAGGAGGAGAAGTCCACAAAATAGGCCTCTTTGCAGACGATGTAGTACTGACAGTAACAAATCCGGCTTCTTCCTTGCAGCAGTTTGGTACAATATCATATTACAAACTGAATATCACAAAATCCTGTATCCTACCCATTAACCTTTCTAAATCATTAGTGGCATATCTCAAAGATAGATTTCCATTCCAATGGATGACCAAATCCCTCTCATACCTAGGTATAAAACTAGTTTACCCCTCTGCCCAAACATATAAAGCGAATTTCGAAATGCTTCTCGCCACTATTAAATCAGACCTTGAACACATCACAACATTTGAAATGTCGTGGCTAGGCAGATGTGCAGCACTAAAGATGACCCTTCTGCCTAAAATAATCTACTATTTTAGGACCATTCCTGTCATAGTTCCTGAAGCATTTTTCTCACAAGCTGAAAGGCTGTTCAGAAGGTTCCTATGGCAGGGCAAAATGCCCAGAGTGACGTTCGCCACTACTCAAAGACATAAATGGGAGGGGGGTGTAGGCTTCCCTACCCTAAGGAACTACTATAGGGCGGCGATTCTGGACCAAATGAAGGCGTGGTTTGACCCAGTTCCATCCAGACTTTGGGTTAAAATAGAAAAGGCAGCTATTAGGGGAAGGGATCTTCCAGCACTTCTGTTGGCTAAGCTGACAAACCTACCATTACCACGTACTGTTTTGCCTTCTATTGAGACCACACTCTCGGTATGGGGAAGTATACAATCCCATATAGACCCTACGACAAAAAATAGACGCAGACTTACCGACCTGGCAATAGTGGAACATTTGATACCTGACTTGACAACTACCTCATGGAGACAGGACGGATTGACGACCTTTCAAGGGGTACTGAATAGTCACCCCACTTCACATGCATACTCGTTTACTAGACTAATACATTTCCAAAGCTCGCATTCTAATTTAACCTTTGAACTCCCAGTAGATATCTGGTCATATCTTTGTACATCCTATGGTAAACCCCGGGGTCTTTCTTGGTTCTATTCCCTTTTACAACACAACAAAAAATTCTCTAAAACATCCAACATGACTAATTGGGAAAGAGACTGGGACCACTCGTTTCCACTTGCAGAATGGACGAAGGCGATCAAACTGACGTACAGACATACCCATTGTTCTAACCACTGGGATAATATGCTAAAAATTTTGCATAGATCCTACCTTACACCAGTTAGACTAGCATTGATCTTTCCTTCAGAAACTTGCCTCTGTTGGAGGCAATGCGGAACTAAGGGTAATATCTTCCACATACTGTGGGATTGCGAACGTATTCGCAATTACTGGTACGATGTGTTTCAGTTAATATCCTCCATCACAGGTTTATATATACGCCCAAACCCTCCTTTAGCCTTAATGAACATCTCTGCCACCTCCATTCCGGTCTCATCGAGAAGCATAGTAATACATATTTTGATAGCTGCTAGATTAACACTTACATCAAAGTGGAAGACTGCTCAGGTTCCTAGGTTAGACGAAGTAATACAGAGAGTTTCGACTCAACATTCATATGAAAAATTATTCAAACTGGCAATTCCCGCACTTTTTACGAACAATGGCTACCTTGGACTTCTAAATTTCCTGGTTAAGATACTTTCTTAAACTTAAAATGACAACTAAAGTGGACCCATTTGGTACAAATGTTCGATGTGTTAATTATTCTCTTTTTAATTTTTGTTTTTGATATTTGTTTTTTGTTACTACTTTAAGTACTCTTATGATTTCTATGCCTCATGTCATTACGTTACTGAAATATTGGTTTTCATGTGGGGACTCCGACCCTGCCTGGGGGGCCCGCCTATTTGGGTTGGCCCTACTGGCAATGGTATTCTACCTTACATAGGCATTGACAGAAACATACCTTGTTGCATGACATAAGGTAAATTTATTATGACACTCTCTAGTTACTAACACTTCTCTTTATAGGGGACCGTGGCTCCACATTGTGTAGTAGGTTGCGCGGTCTCCGACCCTGATTTTCCATATGTAACATGTAGTAACTATAATTCATGCAGCTTAGAATGAATTATGTCTTGTTGACTATCTCGTTGTGGACCTGGGTTGTCCCCCCTGTTTGATGTCTTGCCTATGCATATGTTTCTGTATAAACCCAATAAAAACTAATTGAAAAGAAATAAACAATGGATTGTAACAAGAAAAAAAAAAAAAAACTATCAAAACAATGATCCGGCTGTGTGGACGGGATAATGCGTCACTTCCGGTCACGTCTAGCAAGCCTTACGCGTTACGTCACGACACGTGACTTCATCAGAGGCTGGTGATTGGCTGGACAGACTGTCCTTATATACAACAAGCGGAAGTAACATTGCGGCCATTTTGGGGCATGGTTGCCCTTAGACAACGCCGCGGCCATATTACATTAGGGAAAATACCCAAATAACCAATAAGTAACTGCTGGCAAATAGCAGATAAAGCATAAAATTGCATATTAGTCACGGAAAGTCCATGAGACTACATGCCTAATAAATAATAACGCCCCTTAAGAATTACGGGACAAATTAGAAGTAAATAATAAAATACTAAACCTGATTTATTAAAATAAATATATTAAAATATCATTAGGTAATTAAACCAACATCGGACCCAGATTTGCTTTGACTGTAGGGTCATGCTAAACACCTAGCTATGATTAAGCATTGAAAGTCAATGCGAAACGCGTCAGCCATTTTCCCCACTGTATGCTGATTGTATGCTGTGCATTTTTTCCATCAATAAAGAGCACGTCTTTTTTCAAGACTTTTTGGAGTGCGGCTGTCCATCTTTTTCTCTATCCTCATGCTAAACATCGCAGCACAGGAATTGTTTTGCAAGTGATTTAAAAAAAACACTAATCTTATGTCCCCCAATGGACAAGATTAATCATGGATAAGCAATCCATAACAAATCTGCATTAAATTAAAATTAATGCTAAAAAAGAAGATGAAGTATATAATTAATAATAAAAGGAGGAGCCAGTATGCGTATGAATGATAATCTCCACACTGCTGTGGGAAACTACCATTCAATATGGGTAAAACCCCCAGGGAACTAATCCAAGTATGAACAAACAATGGGGTTTAAAATACATAAAGACTAGACCGGGGTGTCCCTTCATTCCTTCATTACAGTGATAATAATAATCAAAACATATATTAAAAATTACTTAAAAAACAGTTGACATCAAAGTCCACGATTTAATCCATCAGGCACCAATGTGTGTAAGGTATGTATCCACCGAGATTCCTTTTGGCTAATGGTTCTCACTAAATGAGCCCCTCTCCAGGGTTTCTTGAACTTATCAATGGCCCAAAAGGATAAGTGGCGTGGATCTTTATTGTGGACCTCAGCAAAATGTCGACTGACATTATGCTTGTCGAAACCTTTTAAAATGTTCTTAATGTGTTCTTTTATCCGGACCATCAAGGGTCTTTTGGTTCTACCTACATACTGGAGGTTGCATGTACACTGTAGTACATATACCACACCCTCCGTATGGCAGCTAATAAAATCCTTAATGGGGTACCACACATTGGTGTGGGTCCCCAAAAATTATGTTCTTTTAGATTGAGGGCCTTTTGCATGTAAACAAGCAAAGCAATACTTACAAGGAACAAACCCTTTAGTGTTGAAAAATGAATAGCCACTCCTCGGAGGAGGGTCAACTACATTTTTTACCAACAGATCCCTAATAGTAGGTGCTCTTTTGTAAATAATATTAGGTTTAGTTGGTAAAATGTTTTTCAGATGTTTATCTGCTGTCAATATATGCCAATGTTTTCCAAACACTTTCTCCACATCTTTATGTTGGACATTATAGTCCAAAATAATAGCTGGTGCTTCTGAATTACATTGTGTTTTCATATTCCCTTGTAGCATAGAATTCCGGTCTAATCTCGCAACTGTTTGAATTTGTTGTTGAATGAAATGATAAGAATAACCTTTCTTTTTAAAACGTTCCCCAATAAATTCCGCTTGAGCGAAAAAGTCTGTCTCTTTAGTGCAGTTTTGTTTAATCCGAACCAACTGTCCTTTTGGGATATTTAGTAGCCACAACTTGTAGTGGCAGCTATTTAATGATAGATAGCTATTGGTGTCTACACTCTTGAAGTGAGTTTTAGTTACGAACTTCTCCTCTGTAATTGTGATATCCAAATCCAAAAAATGTATAGACTTGTCACTGATGTTCACCACTAATTTGATGTTCTTGTCTCTTAGTGTTGAGGCCTGTAAAGAATTCTTCCAAAGTATCAATGGTACCGTTCCAAACAATCAATACATCATCAATGTATCTTTTATACATAATGAGCTCCGGTGGGGTATTCGAATAGACTGCGTTTTCTTCCCACTGGGCCATAAATGCATTGGCAACCGATGGAGCAAATTTAGCCCCCATGGCTATGCCTGTCCTTTGATTGTAATAGGTTTGGTTATACCAAAAATAATTCGATTTTAAACAGAACTCCAAACATTTAATCAAAAATTTTCGCTGCTTACAGGCCAACATGGTGTAATTTCTCAAAAGCCATTTAGTTGCACTACAAGCTTGGTGGTGTTTCACGATAGTATACAGAGATGACACATCTGCAGAGGCTATTAATGTATTCCCTTCTGAGACAGGTACCTCTTCTAATAGTTGAAGAACATGTTTTGTGTCCCTTAGGTACGATTTGGTTTGCTGAATCGCTGGTTGCAGGAAATAGTCAAGATATTGACCCATCCTCGCAGTCAGGGAATCAATCCCGTTAACGATTGGTCTACCGGGCGGGTTATTCTTATCTTTGTGTAATTTCGGGATAGTGTATATGACCGGAATTCTACAGGTTTCTGGTAACAAAAAGATAGCCTCTTTTTTGTTAAAAATTTCCCTTTTGGAGCCTAAGCGAATCAATTGTTTTAATTGTGATTTGTAATTCACAATAGCGTTCCCCAGTAGTTTAGTGTATGTTTCTTCATCCCCAAGTTGTCTCAGGAGTTCTGCATGGTATTGCTCCTTAGATTGAACTACTACTCCTCCCCCTTTGTCCGCCGGGCGGATCACAATATCTTTTCGTTTTCTTAGGCTTTGGATACCACTTTTTATATGTGGAGGGTCCGAGGCTTTCTTCAATTTCAGACCATCAAGATCTTGGAGCACTAATCTTTTAAAAACCTCTATATGTTGGTTATTCCCAACCTGAGGATTAAACACGGAGTTGTTCCGAAGGGTGCTATGTTGTATAGAATTTTCTACAATTGATGTGGAGGATTGATATTTAATTGGGTTTCCTAAAAAATACTTTTTGATATTAATCTTTCTGATGTATTTTTGAATATTGATGTAAGTATCAAACTTTTTTAAATTCTGTACAGGTGCATGCTTAAGGCCTTCATCCAATACTGCTAATTCATCTGCAGTCAGGATTTTACCACTTATGTTGAAGACCCCCTCTCCTTTTCCAATCTCTTTCTTTTGGAATCTCTTTCCCGCTCTGCATCCCCGTTTTCTTCTGGTGTTCGGGTTGCCCTTCCATCCCTTGGTCTTCTCGGGGACCTGTGGGGTTCCTTGGTGTTCCTTGCTGGTGATTGGTTTTCTTGAGTGTATCTCCTCGGGGATCGATGGGTTTCCTGAGGATGTCTCCTTGGAGAGTAGTCCCTCGATCCCTGTCTAAAAAAGACCTTTGGGGGTCATATTGATAATGATGTGGTGGATAATGCTCTTGATAAGGCCGTAAAGGCTCATACCGATTGTAGGTAGAAATTGGACTCCGTTGAGAATGATTGTAGTACTGAGGGTAGTAAGGCGGAGGATTAGGGGGTGGTGGATGGTACACTGGTCCTCTATTATCCCTATAGTCCCTCTCTGAATTTCGACGGTTCCAATTAGACTTTTTAAAAGGTTTTTTAAAAGGTTTCTTCTGTCTATTGTTATGCGTGTTTGATGACTGGGTCCTTCATCTTTTTTTTGAAGATGTTGTTGTTCCTATTGATGTTTTTCCTTTTCAGCTACCGTTGCTTTATCTTGCCAGCCCATATGCTTAATGGGTCTAATTGAAGTGGGATCTTGAATTTGCACTTCTTTTTCAGGTGTAGAATATGTTGATACAGGCGGTGAAGACATATTCTTTGCCTGCCATTTAAACACCTGATCCGCGGTGTAATCAGCTGTATCACGTTGATATTTTTTAGTTTTTCTTTTTTGAACTTCTAAATCTTTAGTAGCTAAAGTTTTGTTTAATTGTGTAGCCAATTGAGTGAAATCAGTAGAATCCTTAAAAGGTTCTAGTTTCAATTTAGTTGCCTCTATCGTGGTGTCAATCATGCGCAACCTTTTCTGTTTACGTTTCAGAAGGAAATGAATCGCTTCTAAACTTTTATCATTATAAAAATGAAACCATTCATCTATAGATTGTTTATCCACAAGGCCGTCATTGGGGGGAACATCCCATCTGAGCCTTCTGGGTACAATTTTCTCTTTCAAATACCTATCAAAGGTATGTATGTCCCACCACAGATTGACCTTTCTTTCCATGTTATGAGCCAGTAGTCTAAACTGGCTATTAAGGTCAGTATCTCTGGGCTGACTATTGACACTGAAAACCTCATCAAGGTTCACCTGGCGGTGTTCTATATATGAAAGTGCTTCCATGACAGCTGCTCTAGTGGTGTTATAATAAAATGGTGTACAAAAGAGGGGGGGGGGGTGAACTAAAGCGCTTGCCAATACAGGATTGCAGCTCCAATCTGGATTGTGATAACAACAAACAATTTTTATAATGATAAAAGTTTAGAAGCGATTCATTTCCTTTTTCGCTCAAGCAGAATTTATTGGGGAACGTTTTAAAAAGAAAGGTTATTCTGATCATTTCATTCAACAACAAATTCAAACAGTTGTGGGATTAGACCGGAATTCTATGCTACAAGGGAATATGAAAACCCAACGTAATTCAGAAGCACCAGCTATTATTTTGGACTATAATGTCCAACATAAAGATGTGGAGAAAGTGTTTGGAAAACATTGGCATATATTGACAGCAGATAAAGAATTTTTGGGGACCCACACCAATGTGTGGTACCCCATTAAGGATTTTATTAGCTGCCATACGGAGGGTGTGGTATATGTACTACAGTGTACATGCAACCTCCAGTATGTAGGTAGAACCAAAAGACCCTTGATGGTCCGGATAAAAGAACACATTAAGAACATTTTAAAAGGTTTCGACAAGCATAATGTCAGTCGACATTTTGCTGAGGTCCACAATAAAGATCCACGCCACTTATCCTTTTGGGCCATTGATAAGTTCAAGAAACCCTGGAGAGGGGCTCATTTAGTGAGAACCATTAGCCAAAAGGAATCTCAGTGGATACATACCTTACACACATTGGTGCCTGATGGATTAAATCGTGGACTTTGATGTCAACTGTTTTTTAAGTAATTTTTAATATATGTTTTGATTATTATTATCACTGTAATGAAGGAATGAAGGGACACCCCGGTCTAGTCTTTATGTATTTTAAACCCCATTGTTTGTTCATACTTGGATTAGTTCCCTGGGGGTTTTACCCATATTGAATGGTAGTTTCCCACAGCAGTGTGGAGATTATCATTCATACGCATACTGGCTCCTCCTTTTATTATTAATTATATACTTCATCTTCTTTTTTAGCATTAATTTTAATTTAATGCAGATTTGTTATGGATTGCTTATCCATGATTAATCTTGTCCATTGGGGGACATAAGATTAGTGTTTTTTTTAAATCACTTGCAAAACAATTCCTGTGCTGCGATGTTTAGCATGAGGATAGAGAAAAAGATGGACAGCCGCACTCCAAAAAGTCTTGAAAAAAGACGTGCTGGAAAAAATGCACAGCATACAATCAGCATACAGTGGGGAAAATGGCTGACGCGTTTCGCATTGACTTTTAATGCTTAATCATAGCTAGGTGTTTAGCATGACCCTACAGTCAAAGCAAATCTGGGTCCGATGTTGGTTTAATTACCTAATGATATTTTAATATATTTATTTTAATAAATCAGGTTTAGTATTTTATTATTTACTTCTAATTTGTCCCGTAATTCTTAAGGGGCATTATTATTTATTAGGCATGTAGTCTCATGGACTTTCCGTGACTAATATGCAATTTTATGCTTTATCTGCTATTTGCCAGCAGTTACTTATTGGTTATTTGGGTATTTTCCCTAATGTAATATGGCCGCGGCGTTGTCTAAGGGCAACCATGCCCCAAAATGGCCGCAATGTTACTTCCGCTTGTTGATGTATATAAGGACAGTCTGTCTAGCCAATCACCAGCCTCTGATGAAGGCACGTGTCGTGACGTAACGCGTACGGCTTGCTAGACGTGACCGGAAGTGACGCATCATCCCGTCCACACAGCCGGATCATTGTTTTGATAGTTTTAATCGTTTGTTTTTCGATCGATTTTAATGCTCCTATTGGAGCTTTATTTTTGTTTACATTTTGAATTTTATTAAATACTCTTTGGACTACTTCACCATTGGGAGCCTCTCTCATTTATTTTTTGGGATATCGTGAGTGCTCATGCACCCGGAGCCTCCATTTTGTTGAAGACCATAGCCTGTATCCATAGTGAGAAGGATCCACAGGACCGTAGCCGCATATCCAGCGGGGAGGAAGTCGGGGAGGCGTCAGTCTCTGGGACATACCCCATCCAATGGTATCCAACGCTGTTTTCCCATGATATGGAGGTAAGCGCTCTGTGAGCCCAGCTGCATATAAGGATTGCTTCATTATTTGCATATGGACACATCTTCACTATTTGGACACATCTTCACTATTTGGGACAGTTTATTCCCATTCACTACTTGAGTGATTGGCACAGATGAACTCTATCAAATTCATGCATTCATTTTCTCTGGCTTTAGAGGATTTTATATGCTTTTTCACATTGGACGTTTTATTTATTATATATTAAGTGCACCATTCATTGATTATTTTTGCGCTCATCACTCACTATATTCCTAAGCTGGATATTACTATAACTAAGGCAAACCAGAATACTGATCATTTACAGTTTCTGCAGGACCAGCTTGACACTGCACAAGCAAGGATCGATGATCTCGAGAATCGGTTGAGAAGAAAGAACTTTCGGATCAGAGGATACCTGAATCCATTACTGATGTACATGCAGCTGTACAAGAGTTTATTAAAACCTTGCTCCCTTCAATCCCAGCTAATAAATTTGAATTGGATAGAGCACATAGATCATTGGGACCTCCTAGGAAGGACGGTTCTCCACGGGACATTATAGTGAAACCACATTTCTTTTCTGTTGAGGAAGTAATGAAGATATCCCGCCATCAGGATCAGATACAGTTCTAAGGTTCTTCTATTCAATTTTTTTATGACATTTCCCCATATACTATCCAAAAGAGGAGATCTTTAAAGCCCATCCTTGTAATTCTGACCAAAAAAGAAATAAAATATCGGTGGGCCTTCCCATTTGCCCTGAAATTTACCTATAAATGCAAGCAATATGTTTTTCAAAACTTTCCAGAGGGCGAACGCCTGTTGCTGGACTTGAGACTTATTACTCTGGAATCAGACATGGATACATCACCCTCCTCGTATTTTCTTTAGGAGGAATTGATTTTCTATGCAATAACTTTAACCATAATATGTGTTACTCTAAGCCAAATGGATCCATTGTTGAAATACCACTCGATAGTTCTTGTGCTGAATTTTATTAACTTTTTTTTATGCAGGTTACTTTGAGTATCCAACAACTTTAGATGGGTTGGTTTTATTTTTTGGAGTTTCTACTAGTTAAAATTATCTAATTTAACTTAGCATTTGTCATTTCTGTTCCATTAGTTCCCCTCTTTAAAACATTGAATAGTGTATTGAGTGCTGTCACTGGCCGGTGCTGTGGCATTGTGCATCCACCTATTACTCTGCCCGGTTGATTACCGCACTGGGTGATATGTATTTAGCCCTACAAATGGGCTATTCTATTAATTTTGTTCTGAATGAGAGGGGGGGGGGGAGTCTTACTCCTCCTCACATTCTGGGCCTGGTTTAGGCCTTTTGTTATATTATGTATTACAGTTGTGGTTATTATTTCTACTTGATTATTTTTTTTTCTCCTTTTCTTCTAACTTTTTCTCTCTTTCAGCCTTCTCAGCCTTCCTGAATTTCTTGTACCCTAACATTGTGAACCATCTTCTCTTTTATGGCTTTGGTCCTTCTAGGAGAGAGGTAGGTGACTGTGGGTTGTTCAGAGTTTTTCCCCTTTCGCTCCATGGCTGGCACCAATACCTACTCTTCCCCCCCTGCGTGTTGGATCACACAATACTCAGGGATTGAATTCCCCGATCAAGAGAAAAAAAGCCTTTCAGGACTATCGATCTAGATGAACAGATATCTGGAGGGAATTAAACCCCAAGACACAGGATTGTACACATTTCTCTAATCCGCACCAATCCTACTCCCGTATAGACCACATTTGGATCTCCACACATCATATCCCATTGGCTTTTTCTTCCTCTAAAATTGCTGCTGCCTGGTCAGACCATTCAATGGTTCTATTGTCACTCAGAAGAGACAATCCCTATCCACAGGTTTCTCATTGGACTCTCAATCAATCATTATTAAAGAATTCCATTGTAGTAACTGAAATTCAGGAGGCTTTGAAGGATTATTTCCTCTTCAATGATACAGAAACAGTTTCTCCTGAAACTTTATGGGCTGCCCATAAAGTGACTATTAGGGGTAAATTAATACAAATAGCATCCAAAAAAAAGAGGGAGAAGATTGTAGAAATAGAGAAGCGGGAGAGAGATTTTACTAATTTGAGAAGACAACATAAAAGGAGTCCATCCAGTGTCCCTGTGTCCAACTTAGATCTTAACCTGGCTCTCACAGCTACAGCGGAAAAACCTATTAAATGGTCTGGGGCCAAATTTTACCAGGTAAGGGACAGAGTGGGACCCATGCTAGCTAGGAAATTATCACCTAGACTGCGTTTACATGTTCTTCCAAAAATTAAACAAGCAGATGGCTCCTTTACTTTGAACTCACAATGCATAATGAGGGCTTTCCAGGACTTCTATTCTAAGTTAGATAAGGCAGAAGATCACTATTTCTACTGGGGTGGAAGAATTCTTAGGGGATTTATGTTTACCGAAATTATCAGATATTCATAAGGCTGAAATGGATGCTCCCATTTCTAGTGAGGAAGTGGTGGATGTTATAAAAGCTTTAAAAGGGGGGTACGGCTCCTGGTCCTGATGGCTTCTCCTCTCCATACTATAAAACATTCTCAGATATATTAACTCCCTATCTAACTCGATTTTTTTTATTCCATGACTAAAAGGTTCTCCGATTGGTGACCAACTTAATATGGCCTATATGTCAGTAATCCCAAAACCAGATAAAGACACCAGTCAGATTGAAAATTATAGACCAATTTCCCTAATCAATGACCTAAAAATATTGACCAAATTATTAGCCAACAGATTGGCTTCATTTATAGGACTTTATATTCATAAAGATCAGGTTGGATTTATACCCAGCAGGCAAGGTCCTGATCAAGTAAGAAGAGCAGTGGATATTGTATCACTTCTGCAGTCAGGATGGGAGGGAGGTCACAAACAGGAGGGTATGTTACTTTCGCTGGACCTTCAAAAGTCCTTTGATTCTGTATTTGCGGTCCTTAAATGTTGGGCATTTGGACAGAATATGCTGGGAATTCTAGAAGCCCTTTACTCCACACCGAAGGCTAGAATCAGATTGCAAGGGATATTTTCTGATCCAATTAAGATTGGCAGGGGTACACGTCAAAGCTGCCCTCTTTCTCCCTTGATATTCGCTATTATGATGGAATCTTTGGCTATAGCCATTTGGGATAATCCGAATATCAGGGGGGATCAATGTGGTCAAGACACTCACAAAAGTGCTTTGTTCCCGGATGACCTTTTGCTTTTTGTGACCTCCCCACGGTCCTCTTTACCAGTAATATGTTCTTTACTCGACAAATTTTAGATAATATCTGGAATCAAAGTTAATGGCCCGGATTCAGAAAGCACTTACGCTGACGTATCTCGATATGCGCCGCGTAAGTGTAAATTAGCGTCGTCGTATCTGTGCCCCGTACCCAGAACACAAGTTACGCCTGAAAACAGGCTTCTTCCGACCGACATAAATTTCCTACGCCAGCGTATCGTAGGCGCATATTTACGCTGGACGCATCTGGCGCTTCCATTGATTTCCTATTCAAATATGCAAATGAGTGAGATACGGCGATTCAGAACTGTACGTTTGGCCGGCACAGGCTACGCGCGATGCGCATAAGTGCATCGTCCGGCGTAAAGTTACCCCTCATAAAGCAGGGGTAACTTTGCACCAGAGTTGCACAGGTCAGCTGGAGAGCAGCTACAGCAGCACCGTTACGGACGAGCTGAGCAACCACACTTGCATGACAACACATCTGTATGCCAACATGCCAGGGGCAGCCGTGGTCATAGCACTACTGCGTCTACGGGCACGTAGGAGGGAACGGGAGAGGATATACCGCACGCGCATAGACGTCTTTGGCATGGGTGATTCGGAGGTGTATCGCATCTTCAGATTCAGCCCTGATGCCATCCTGGAAATAGCCACAGCCCTGCATGACGACATCACCAGCAAGACACAACGCGTACATGCAGTGCAGCCACTGGTCAAGGTACTGGCAACACTGCATTTCCTCGACAGTGGATCTTTTCAGCTTACAAGTGGAGACGTGGCTGGGATGTCACAATCCACCATGAGCAGATGTGTGCACCAGGTAGTGTGGTAGAGACTTTTCAAAACCATATTTATAAGATTTATATGAAGATGTATATGTCATTCTTTTATAAGGCTTTTCTTATTAATGAGACTGAGATGTCGTTGGTCGACTGTCCTGTTTTTCTTAGTCAACAGAGTGACTCGTTGTTAGAGTTCAACTAACAAAAGGACTATAAACCTATATTAGCATAGGGAGGTTATCTCAAAGGGATGGGGATCTGATAAGAAGTGTCCTCTCATTGAAGTACAAGAATTTCCTGTCATCTCCTGTTTGAGGACCAAATTTAGGACTGTGTTAATCAGATAATAATACCAGGTGTGGGTGTGTATATTAAAAGAGATTCCTTTCATCTCTTGTCTAATTGCCATCCTGAAAAGGACACATAATCAACCAATCATATTAGAGGGTTTTTTTTTTTTAATTCTTAGAGGGTATAAAAAAACAGTGCTAGCTTGACTGAGGGACAGACTGGATCATGAGCTGATTGGGAAAACTTGGTGAAGTACTCTGTAAATTTTCTCTCTCTCCTTCTCTCTCTCTCTCCTTCTCTCTCTCTCTCTCTCTCCTTCCCTCTCTCTCTCTCTCTCCTTCTCTCTCTCTCCTTCCCTCTCTCTCTCTCCTTCCCTCTCTCTCTCTCCTTCCCTCTCTCTCTCTCTCTCCCTTCCTAAGCTTAATCTCTGTAACTTTTCCTTTCCTATGAATTGTCTTGAGATACTGATGTAAACCCGCTTTAGCCATCTTACTGTTTGTATAATTGTGTGCCTGAGATATCATCTTGGTTTATGTTATAGTTGTAAAATATTAGAGTAATACAAGTTTCTTCTCTGTATCAATAAATGTAATACTTTTCTCTTTTTCGCAGCGCTATTCTTTGTTTTAATTTTTATATAGACAAAAAGGTTTTTATAGCTTATTTTAATTATTTACGTGCGATATTAATATTTCTCTGATTATTAATTATGTACGTGCGTTATTCATTTTTCTATGACAAGATGGTGCCCCGTGTAGTGAGGAGGGTTTAAAGTTTGGATAGATATGATTTATTGTATGGTAGACCGAACTGGTTTAGGTCTATTTTGTTTTAACCTGTCTGAATACCTAACAAACTTACTCTTCAGAACTTAACCTTTTCTTTTTGTCTATGCGAATGTGTTGATGATCAGCCGTGGGTCCTAATCCGAGCCATCGTATCTATGCGCCTGATTCTTAGAATCGCTCACGCATAGATATCCATAAGATCCGACAGGCGCAGGTCTCTCGTAACTGCATATTATTTATTTATTTATTTTCCTGACCACTAGGTGGCGCTTCCGTCGAATTCCGCGTTGAGTATGCAAATTAGCTAGATACGCGAATTCCCGAAAGTACGCCCGGCCGACGCAGTAAAGTTACGTTAGGCTTTTCCCGGCGTATAGTTGCCCCTGGTATATGAAGCATAAGTATGGCTGTCGTTCCCGCGTCGAAATTTGAAAAAGTTACGTAGTTTGCGTAAGTCATCCGTGAATGGGGCTGGACGTCATCTACGTTCACGTCAAAATCAATGACGTCCTTGCGGCATACTTTGGAGCAATGCACACTGGGAAATTCCACGGACGGCGCATGCGCCGTTCGGCAAAAACGTCTATCACGTCGAGTCACAGTAGATTTACAAAAAACACGCCCCCTGATCCAAATTTTAATTAGGCGGGCTTGCGCCGGCTGATTTGCGCTACACCGCCGCAACTTACGGAGCTAGTGCTTTGAGAATATAGCGCTTGCCCGTCTGGGTTGCAGAGGCGTAGCGTAGAGCGGATACGCTACACCCGCACAAATTTACACCGCTGACTGTGAATCTGGCCCAGTGTGCCTCTATGCAGTTGACCCTTTGAATGAGATTAGGCCAATCTTTGTGAGTGAAACACACCTATGCTTTTGTAAATGAACAGTGGGACGATGGCGCCGCTATAATGATTAATATTCAATAAGGTGAGGGTGTAGTGGTTATTAAACCTATGTGACTCAGTTGGTGAACCTCCACCAATAGTTGGTGTCCAAGAAACCTCCACGTTAGTAGGAGAAATAGATGAATGAATAAAGTCAGGACCCTGTGCAGGCCAGCAAAGAGAAGTGACTTGTGATAAAAAAAAAAAACATTTAAAATTAGAAATAAAGCAGTTCAAATGAATATCCAGGTTGAGGCCTCTAGGAACTAGAGACCCCAACCTGTGTATCCAACGGGTCTCATTTTGTGAGACCTGGATCTTTTTGTTGCCCCCGCCAGTGGTCTTTAATAATGTCAACCCCATAGAACGTGAGGCAGGATGGATCCTTATGATGTTTTTCCTCAAAATGTCTAGAGAGACTATGTTTTGGGAATCCATTACGTATGTTTTGGATGTGCTCACGTGTTCTTACACGTAAGGGTCTGGTGATACGGCCCACATACTGGAGTCGGCAGCGGCACTCTATGACGTAGGTCACATGGGTGCTATTACAAGTAATACGTTATTTTATCTGGAATTCTCTATTGGGTACATGGGACTTGAATGTTGTTTTTCTCCAAGGCTGGGGTTTATTTGTTTTGCACGGTGGGCATCTCTGGCATTCGTGGAGTCCTTCAGGTTCTGGACAGGTGTTCGCTTCCCTGGGGGGATCGAGTGCATTGTGGACGGGGTGTGTTAGTGGTGTTGGTGCTCTGCGGTGGGTGAGTCTGGGTCGTGATGGCAATACCGCTGCTAAAGTTCTCGCAAAATGGGCCAATACTATTTGAAGATCTTTTCCAATTGTTGGTATTGGTTGCTGTATACTGTGATAAAGGCCAGATCCATGGTAGGTGCTTAATGAAGCTTTTTCTTGTTGAGCAAAGCTTCCCTATCCATCTCACAAATGTTAATTTTCAGTTGTTGTCAGCACCTATGCTTTTGGGCTGCGTTTCCACTGGTGCAACTCCAATGTGGCCTGATTCAGGGTGCGATTTGGAAATACAGCTTTAGTGCGACTGTGGTGTGGCTTTGAATGCGTGTTTTTTTTGATCCAGAAGTCACATCAAAATGGTGCAGGTACCTTTATCGGTCGCTGCAGCATTGAGCCACATAGATTGGAATGGGTGCTATTGAAATCAATGGGCTGCGAGTTGTAATGCGACTTTGGGTCCAAAGTCGCATGGCAAATCGCATCAGTGGAAACGGAGACTAAAATCACACTGAATTACCTGGATGTATGTGAATCTATTCCTCTGTTTAAACAAATAACTGGGGATTGTAAGCGGTGTAATAAGATCTGTAAACACTGACTATATTGTAACTGCTAAAAATCATTATTAAGTAAGCGTCAGTTAAATTAGTGCAATTAGGTGCCTCTTGCACTGCAAGCAATCATAACAATCTAATAAGTAAGCATTTCTTTTAGAATATTGCAGAAAAGTTCATGGGAGGACAACTAATTTAGTTGGGAAAATCCCCGGGCTAATTTTTTGAAGGACTATAGTCAGTCATTGTTCTGACAAGTAGTGAAAAAAGATCAGCAGAGGGGCAGTACCGGTCCACTCAATCAGGGGTCAAAGCGTAGCTAGCTTTGGGAAAAAGCGACCTTTAAGGTTTTGCGGGATCAGCTCAAAGTCCTTCGTCCGCAAAAAGGATGGGAAATCAAATCGCTTCAAAAACGGATGTCGAACCATGGGGAGCCTTACCACTTGACTCCGAAGGAAGAAATGATAGATGAATATGGACCTTGGGTTGTGAAATATATAAAAGATTGGGATCAGTGGACAGGAAAGCAATATTCGAAAAAGGGTACTTTCAAGCCAAGCGCTTGGGAAGCCCTGTGGTACAGTCACCACGGGAAGATGATACGAACAAATGAAAAAGATGCTTGGAGGGCAGGGATGGTAGGATATCAGAACTGATGAGGTGAGTATTTTTAATAGGGAATCCACATCCCCAGAGAAGTGATGATGAACAGAGTTTATGGGTAAGTAGGATATAGAACATGTAAGGTCTTGAGGTCATATTTGACCTAGATAAATGGATTGTGAGGTTATGTGTGATGGCATGAGGATTTGTTTTGTGTTGGTTAAGGTTTAAAACTTGGGAATGGTGTTCTATAGTTCAGAGCAACCCCCCCCCCTCTCTTTCCCTGACACAAGTCAAACAGAGTGTGTGACGTGTGTTCTCAGCTGCTGACTCAGCGCTGACAGCCCGAATGACCCCCCCTTCTATTCTGTGAGGGTGTGTGAAACAGCTGTATTGTCATGCAAATTGAGTGAGCCGAGTGAATGGTAAAACGAAAGTAGGATGCCTTATGTGTATGTATATATATATATATATGTATATATATGTATATATGTGTATTTTTTTTGTATTAACGGTAATCTTTGTTTCCATAGAAGTTTCTTTTTGAAGTTTTCCAATGTACTCAGAATAGGTAAGTATGACTGTCTTGCAAGACAAAAGGGAAACTTATAAAAAATGTGTTTGTTTTAAAACTGCTCATTTTTAACCATGGTGAATACATTTTTTAGGGGGGAATTATTGGTATACCATAGAACGAAAATCCATATGGCATTAATATGTATTATAGTAATACATATTAATGAAACGTTGAGCTCAACAATTTTTGGTATGTTAAAAGAAAGTGCACGGTTTATGTAATATATAGTAATGAATATTTGTGTTTTATATGCTAATGTCTAGTTACAGATATATAACCATTGATTTTTTGTTTCCAGGTTAAGAAAAAATTGAATGTTTATTACTAAACTTTTATTTTGTGTTTTATCCCTCAGAATCGATAACTGTGTTTTTCAGGATTTCAGAATAAGAAGAAATCTTTAGGTTGGTTAGTCGGTCGGGTTTCACAAGGTTTAGGTTTTCATGACCATTATCTAGTTGGAACGTCTAGTGGTCAGTCCATTTGGCTATGTTTTTGGACCACCTAGTGGGGGTTACATGTGCTGATCCACTGAATAGCAGAACCAACTAACTGAGGTCCGTGTATTAGTTTTTTATGAAAAATTGAGCAAGACTGCAAGGGATAATTGGCACTCTAACACATATATTAGGCTAAGTAGCATTCAGGGGTACCACACTTAGTGTTACAAGGGTCTTGGGGTATTTTCCAGCGGTTGAAATGGATCGGCCATAGATCCGTGGCATATCTGTTTTCTTATTTACCCAAGATCAGCCATGCTGACACGTGTAGTTCCATAGATCTAATAGGTAAAATCCTGATGTTACTTTGGCCAGACTTGTGTTTTTAGGACTTCTTAAACTCCCCCCCCCCCGCTGTTAAGCCTGGCTGTACAAGGTTGCATTGCCTCAGTGCTACAAGGAATTTTTCTTAGTCTATTGGTCAGTTGTGCCTGATAGCACCCGTTCCCTTGAGCTGGAGACACATTATGCAATTCTTGTTTTCCAATTTCTTTTAAATTTACCGGCAGAAATATAGTACGAGGGCCTGCCTGGTGGCATACGTGTTGAAAGTGCATAGGTCTGGCCTCGTATTGTATAGTTTAGGGTTGTGTCGGGAGAAAAGGGGTGCAGGAAGATCGCATGGGGTGATACCAGCTCTTGGCTGTTCCAGGGGCCCTCCCTTCCGATATACATGTGGGCATGCAGTATTCTTCTCGGTTAATATCCATAGGTGTCCTTTCTGTCCTAGATTACTTGTGTACCTTAACTGGTGGTCTGTGACTTGCAGGCCAAGAAGATCAGTGCGCCAGGGTGGCACTAGACTCCTGTCTTTCATGGGAGTCCTGTCTGAATGGTGAAGGCAGTTTGTTTTGTAGGGGTGAAGGATAACATAGTCTAATTACTGAATTGATAGAGGAGGGAGAAAGTGTGCAGCCTCTATGAGGGATCGGGTGTACCTGGTGGCAGGTGGTTTTCAATCCGGGTATCCAGACTATTTCCCATACTAAAGAGAGGCTCAATGGCGACTGTCTTTGGAGCGGGAGGTGGGTAATTGGATACCGTAATCACTATAGAGCTGGAGATAATCAAGAACACATTGGGAGGCCCTGGGCTACATATCAGGGAAGGAACTTTGGGCATGGACGGAACTTTGTGCATATATCACGGTCGATTTGGGTACTATCCTATCTGACTTTACTGGGTTATACCCTGGAGTCCATTCCTGTTCTGAGGGTCGTGAGTCCAGACAGGAATTGAAAGAAATATTGGAATGGGTGACTAGTATGACATAAATGTATGTGGTGTAGGTACCCAGGAGACTGGCATCTATGCATAATAGGGTGTCTGTTGGCCAAACTAGAGGGTGCCAGGTGATACATCAATGGGATGAAAACTTCCTTGTAGAGGCAGTGTCTAAAGCTTAGCAGTCCTATAAAGAAGCTTTCGCTTACTGGACATGGGAGAGGTACACCTAGTTGATGTCTCACCTGAGAGGTTGAATCCCTGCACGAGTAATGCCAGTAACTACATACAGGAACATGCCCTGTTAAATAAAGAGAAAACACGCGGGCAAACAGGGTACAGTAGGCCTTCATCACATGGCGCTGCAGCATCTCACAGTGGTTGATAGGACTATTGCCCTGTATGTGCTGAGTATACACTGAATCAAGTGATTATTAAGTGACCAGTGGCTTTCTCCCAGAGATGTGCAGACACAACATAAGGTTGAAGCAGGATGCTTATTTCTGAGGAGTAACCCAACAGAGGAGGGGTGTATTCAGCACTATATAGGGGGAATAGGAGCTGAGATGGGTGTTAGTAATAGAGAGGACAGCGGTCTCCGGAGGAACAGACCCTCCGCCATGGCTTCAGACAATAAGCACGGCTTTGTTGCTCTGAGAGATTGGTGACAATTGTGACAACATGCAACAAAGTTACATAAATACCCAGTTTAATATGGCTCACAATTTTATCGACCATGTTAAGAGGTTGGAAGAGAGTGTGATAGGGTATAGGATAAAAACATGTCATTGGCTCTGGCGTACATGCAGGGGCAGGCGGAGTTAGTGACCAGTATCAGGCTGAGTGTACAAATCTCTGTATGATGGGCGGTAGCCTGAGGAGTTAGCATCACCACTCAGTAAGACTTTGACAAAACTCGTCGCTTACACTAATCCAAAATGATAGTCAAACGCCGGGATGGGCTGTACTGGTTTGGATTGTGAGAAATGAGGTGCTGTATGATCCCATATACGGAAGTGCAGACTCGGTCTGTAGATAGGTTGGCATCAATGAGCTTACTGACTGGGGATTCTATCTTGGTGCATTTGGGGCTAAGTGACCCACATGTGATCAGAGGGTACGGAAGCTGAGAGCAGGTTGATATTTCCCCCTGTCAGAAGTGTGACCACAATGTCTTTTGCATTCCAGGTCAATACACGGTGGTGAAGGAGGAAGGTTGGGAAGGTATTTCACTGTGGGTTCTGGATGGGGAGATCATTACGGGGGAGGAAACACCTAGGTATAATTTAGGACATAGGCGAGTTTTGTTTCTTTGTCCTAGAGGATACCGATGGGGTGTTAGTCATGGAAATAGGGTGTTCCTTGGACCTTGGACTGAAATCAAGTCACAGGGATGGAGTTTTTGTGGGTTTTGTCATTGTTTCAATGGTATATGTGCTGTTGTACTCAATACCGAATGCTGGGGTATGGGTGCTGGTCTAGTGATGCACTGTTGTCAGAATTAGGTTCAATTGTACTCAGCAGGGTACACCACCTTGGGGAGTCTATTGTACCTATTCTCTTGTCCTTGGGATGGATATAGAAGGAACCCCGGGTTACACCCCGAGTTGCCCTGAAGAAAGGTTTTATAGCAAACCTGACATCCCCTTTACACTTACTGAAACTTCCGTTGGGATTCGGGGAGGAATTAGAAGATAGGTAGTTAAACTTTGGGCAACAGGATTTAAATGGTGCCAACAGTTTGTGCAAGGCGTGAATAAAAAGGCCCGGCTCAAGGGATTTATAAGCTAAGGGGAGGGGGTGGAACAAATATAATAACTGCTGGGAATTATCGGACATGGAGCTGGCTGAGAGAACATTTTAGGTGGAGGTGGGGTAGGCTTCCTGGATAAAACATTTTTTTTTTTTTTTTGGACACCTAGGTGTGGAAAGAGTAGCGCCTGGCTGGACATATGGGGGGGGGAGAATATTCCCCCATTAGAGCAAAAAGAGACCTAATAGATACTGCCTTGGGAACAGGAGGTGTTGTCCTGAGTAGCCTAAACACAAGGGATTTAGAGGTACTCAGAAACGAGCTAGGTAGGTTGGCACAGTAGGTAGGGTAGTATCCAAGTGTGCTATGAGTCATATGGATTGGTGGATGACTCAATTCCATGGCTGTCAAAACCTGATTTGCACAGTCTCATCCCTGATTCCGGTCGCCGGGATTGAACATCGTGCTTATACCACAGTTAATTTGGGTACTATCCTATCGGGCACTACTGTGTTACACCCCCGAGTCCAACATGATCTGATGGTTTATGAGTCTGAACAACCTCAAATGATTGATACTGATGGGTGCTGGAGGAAGGAAGGGGTGGTATTATGTCAAGGGAAACAGGATAGGATTATGAGACAACAATGCTGGCACAAGGAAGGGTCATGTCTCATGGATGCCGAGGAATTGTCCCAACCTTATGTAAAATACTTGGGGCAAGGGTATTGGTGCTGGTATCAAATGTCCAATGATGCTCTATATTCTGCCTACGGGTTGAACTGTACTCAACGGGGTACATTACCTCAGGGAGTCTACTGTACATCTTCCCCAGTCCTGGGAATAGATATAGCCGGGACACAAGGACGTACCCCTGTTACCCCAGAGAAAAGGCTTAATATCAAACCTGACACCCCCATACATCTACAGAAACTTCCTCTGGGATTTGGGGCTGAGTTAAAGGCTTGGCTGGTAGATTTTGGACAACAGGATGAAATATTAAATGTGCTGAGAGATGCTGAGAAACAAGCCACTATACGACTCATCCATGATCAAAATAAGTTGATCCAAGTATCCCACGCGTTAGAGGAAGACGCTAAGATTTCCTGGTGGGAAAGTATATCTGGGTATAGTCCTAACGCGTCAGCTTTCCTAAACATTTTGCTCCACCCTGTTGTTGTCCTAATCTGTGTAGCTTTATTGCTTTCCCTGATGCAAGTAATGATGTGCATTACTATCAGGAGAATGAACGCCAAAACTATGAGAATGTGCACCTCAACGAGGTATCTTCTCTCAAGGAACAGAAAAGCCACTAACTCAGAAACAAATTTCCGAAGAAGCCTGTCCAAATCCAGACCAGTACAAACATACCGTTTTTTTAATACTCCTAGTTTAAATTTTTATCATGTTCATGTAATTTTTTTTTCTTTCTTCTCATTTTTTTTTTTTTTTTTTTTATCCATTACAATTTTTTACTTTTCATTTTTATACATTTTTTAATTCTTGTAAAAGTTATTCTCTCTCGGTTTTATTAAAAAATTTTAGGAATTTTTAATCAATTTTTCTCATTTTTTTATTTTTGTCAGTTTTATTTTTTATTCTTTTTTATTTTTTTCTCTCATTTTTCTCCCTGAAATGTTATGGTTATAGTTTTTTTCATTATTATTATTTTTTTTCTCTCATTCCATTGAGGTGAGAAAAGTTCCAAAAGCTTTGAACTTTGTCCACCTGAAGGGGGGAGTAGTGCATAGACCTGGAAGGAAAAAATAAATAATGCATTTGACTTGTACGTTGTTAAGTGACCATGATCATGTTCACCTGTTGATCACCAATAGGGCAGAAGAGTCTATTTTTTTTTTGTTTTTTTCTTGTTTTTAAGAGAGGACCCTAGAACCTGTTTATCTAGGAATAAGCCTCTTCAATTTGTAATTATAACGTACGTTCAGGTTTACCCAAATTCTACAAATTTAAATCATCTCTCTCTCGTTATTATCTGTGTACCTGACCAGCAAAAATACCACCAATTACTAGTAGGAGAGAGGAGTCGTTTTTTTTAACGGAACAATGTTCTTTTATTTTTTTATTTTTTTTTTCTCTCGCTGTCAGCTAAAATTGACAGGGCAACTAGGTATTAAGTTTTTTTTGAAATGCCGATTCAATGCTCTTTTAACAATCGAAAGTAGAATCTAAACTGGAGAGCTTGGTTGGAGCAGCATTAAATCTGTAGTTTTTATTTTTTTTTGTGTTTTTTTTCTATTCTCCATATTCGTTTTCATTACTCACCTCTCTTCCTTTCCTCCTTTAATATTATGCTCTCTAAGTTTTTATTTTTTGGCTTCTATCATACATCTTCTCAGGATAATGTAACTAGAACTTCAGTCATATTTTGTTTTTAAGGCGCGTGAGCATGCCTGCCCGCCAGTGCAATATTGTACACCCATTTGAAGTATCCCTGGACATCCAGGTTTTCATGTCTTAAAGTAATTCTACCTCCCCTAGTCTACCTACGGCTTTATAGTCATAAAGGCCACCCCACGGCTCCTGCCCGTCATTCCTCCAATAACTGTACACTGACATTCTCCTTTCTCCTTTTGTATTCATACATGACTGTCTGGAGGCCCACCCAACCACCACCTGAAGAAACAACGACAACCAAGTCATCTTTTTTGAAGACAAACGTGCCATGAATAAGACACTCCGAAACCCTTCTTCATCATGCTGAAAAAGTGCTGTCTCGCGGTCCGATCCAATGGGGACAATCAGAACACCATCTTTCCAAGATACAGGACTAAATATAAGAATCCCGCCATCAATGTTGGAATTCCACTCCTCCAATGCAGAGGGGCGATGAAACATTGCAGTACAGACACTCAGGGTTCGGATCGGAAGTCTCAAAGGTACCAGGACTGTCTCTAGTCTACCTTGATGAGTTACGGCGAGTTCAAGAAAGGAAAAGGCCGCAGTGGTGGTGGGGGAAGGGTCGGGGCGTCTGGGCCGTCGTGGGTGGGTACCGGATCATTGAAGGAGGACATAAGTTCAAGAATGAACTTCAGGGGGAACTGTGGTAGAGACTTTTCAAAACCATATTTATAAGATTTATATGAAGATGTATATGTCATTCTTTTATAAGGCTTTTCTTATTAATGAGACTGAGATGTCGTTGGTCGACTGTCCTGTTTTTCTTAGTCAACAGAGTGACTCGTTGTTAGAGTTCAACTAACAAAAGGACTATAAACCTATATTAGCATAGGGAGGTTATCTCAAAGGGATGGGGATCTGATAAGAAGTGTCCTCTCATTGAAGTACAAGAATTTCCTGTCATCTCCTGTTTGAGGACCAAATTTAGGACTGTGTTAATCAGATAATAATACCAGGTGTGGGTGTGTATATTAAAAGAGATTCCTTTCATCTCTTGTCTAATTGCCATCCTGAAAAGGACACATAATCAACCAATCATATTAGAGGTTTTTTTTTTTAATTCTTAGAGGGTATAAAAAAACAGTGCTAGCTTGACTGAGGGACAGACTGGATCATGAGCTGATTGGGAAAACTTGGTGAAGTACTCTGTAAATATTCTCTCTCTCCTTCCCTCTCTCTCTCCTTCTCTCTCTCTCTCTCTCCTTCCCTCTCTCTCTCTCTCTCCTTCTCTCTCTCTCCTTCCCTCTCTCTCTCTCCTTCCCTCTCTCTCTCTCCTTCCCTCTCTCTCTCTCTCTCCCTTCCTAAGCTTAATCTCTGTAACTTTTCCTTTCCTATGAATTGTCTTGAGATACTGATGTAAACCCGCTTTAGCCATCTTACTGTTTGTATAATTGTGTGCCTGAGATATCATCTTGGTTTATGTTATAGTTGTAAAATATTAGAGTAATACAAGTTTCTTCTCTGTATCAATAAATGTAATACTTTTCTCTTTTTCGCAGCGCTATTCTTTGTTTTAATTTTTATATAGAAAAAAAGGTTTTTATAGCTTATTTTAATTATTTACGTGCGATATTAATATTTCTCTGATTATTAATTATGTACGTGCGTTATTAATTTTTCTATGACAGTAGTCCCCGCAATCCTCAGACGCATGTCATCAGACCCACCCATGAGCATCTGCGGCAGAAGGCAATGGAGGATTTCTTCAGAATTGCCGGATTCCCACGCCATTGATTGCACACATGTGGCACTATGGCCCCCCCAAGCCACAGAGCACATATACCGCAATCGGAAGCATTGGCATTCCATCAACGTACAGGTGACGTTCGTGCCAAACACCCAAGGGCCAGCCACGACAGCTACATATACCATCAAAGCAACATCCCAACAGAATTCGAACAGAACGTGTACAGGAACAGCTGGCTGGTTGGTGAGTGACATGGGAGTCAGGCATGACTGTCCGACTCCATGATGCAGACATCACGATGGGCACATGCACGACTAACATCCTCCCGTATTTTCCCTTCCAGGTGACTCTGCATATGCACTTGGGCCCCATCTCCTGACTCCATTCCGGAATCCCCAAACCAGAGGAGAGAGAAAAAAGGGATTTTTAATAACAGCTTACCTGTAAAATCCTTTTCTTGTAGTACATCACGGGACACAGAGCAGCATAGCCATTACATATGGGTTATATAGTGTACCTTCAGGTGATGGACACTGGCACTCTCAGACAGGAAGTTCCCTCCCTATATAACCCCCACCCATAGTGGGAGTACCTCAGTTTTGGAGCAAGCAATATGCATCCCCAAAAATTCCCCATAAGAGGGGTGGGAGCTCTGTGTCCCGTGATGTACTACAAGAAAATGATTTTACAGGTAAGCTGTTATTAAAAATCCCTTTTTCTTTATCGTACATCACGGGACACAGAGCAGCATAGCCATTACATATGGGATATAGCAATGCTAAATGAGGGGAGGGATACAACCCAGGTAAAGAAACCAAACAGCAGGTGCCATCGGACAGGAGGAAATTATACTGCGGCCTCTAAGACCGCCTGCCCAAAGGCTGAATCAGCGTTCCTCCTAATGTCCATTTGATAACATTTTGCAAATGTGTGAACAGACGACCAGGTCGCTGCCCTGCAGACCTGAGCCATAGAGACTTGGTGATACGCAGCCCAAGAGGCGCTCACAGCTCTAGTGGAATGAGCCTTAACTGACAACGGAGGACTCTTTCCTTTCAGGCCATAAGCTTGTATAATTAACTGTCTAATCCACTTGGAAATAGTGGCTTTAGACGCTGCCTGGCCCTTTTTGGGCCCTTCTGGCAGTATGAATAAGACGTCAGTCTTACGAACCTGAGCTGTGGCCTTCAAATAAATCCTAACAGCTCTGACTACATCCAAGGAATGCAGCAATCTCTCTTTTCTGGAAGAGGGTTTTGGAAAAAAAGATGGAAGAACCAAATCCTGATTAAGGTGAAAACTAGTTACCACCTTGGGGAGGAAAGACGGATGCGGCCGAAGAACGACCCTGTCTTTATGTAGTAACAGATAGGGTGCCTTACATGACAAGGCTGCCAACTCCGACACTCTTCTGGCGGACGACATGGCCACCAGAAAGACTAGTTTCCTAGTCAGTAGGACCAAAGGAATCTCAGACAAGGGTTCAAAGGGCTGCCCCTGCAAGGCAGACAGAACCAAATTTAGATCCCAAGGATACAGGGGGGTTTTAATCGGAGGATTAACCCGAATAACACCCTGTAAAAAAGACCTCATCAGTGAATGTGTAGCCAAAGGTCTTTGGAAAAAAACCGACAAGGCAGATACTTGCCCCTTGATTGTGCTAACCGCTAGACCTTTTTCCACTCCTAGCTGTAAAAATTCCAGGATTCTCCCAATGACATACTTGCGAGGATGCCATTTTTTGGACTCACACCAGGCAATATAGGCTTTCCATACCCTATAGTATATTAACCTAGAAACTGGCTTTCTAGCGTTTATTAGGGTGGAAATGACCTGGCCAGAGAGGCCTCTGTCTCCGAGAATCAGGGATTCAGCCGCCAGGCCGTTAAATTCAGAGCCTGTAAGGCAGGATGGAAGAACGGCCCTTGTGAGAGGAGGTCTGGGGGCAACGGGAGGACCCAGGGCTCCTCTACCGCCATCCTTATTATCAAGGAGTACCAAGGCCTCCGGGGCCACTAGAATCGTTGGTTTGCGCTCCACTTTTGTATTCTGCGAAGGAGACGAGGTAGCATCCGTAACGGAGGGAAGGCATAAATTAGCGCAAACTGATGCCAAGGGCATACCAAGGCATCCGTCCCGCAGGCCAATGGATCCCTTGTCCGAGACACAAACTTGATTACTTTTGTATTGAATCTGGACGCCATGACGTCTACCTCCGGAGACCCCCACCTCCGGCAGATGTCCTGAAACACTTCGGGATGGAGGGACCACTCTCCTGGGGACATTTTTTGGCGGCTGAGAAAATCCGCCTGCCAATTGTCCACTCCGGGGATAAAAATCGCCGAGATGCAGGGAACATAGGTCTCTGCCCAACAAAAGATTTGGTCCACTTCTCTCTGGGCTGCCCGACTCTTGGTGCCGCCCTGGTGGTTTATATAAGCCACGGCCGTGGCATTGTCCGATTGCACCCTTACTGGGGAGCCCTTCAAAATCTCCGTCCAGCCCGTGAGAGCCAACCGAGCTGCACGAATTTCCAAGACATTTATGGATAGGGCTGACTCTGCTCTTGACCATTTCCCCTGTTGGGTCAATCCATCTAGGACTGCACCCCAACCCGATAGGCTGGCATCCGTGGTTACTATTCTCCATGAGAGAAGACTGAACGATCTTCCCTTCAGAAGATTTTTTGGAACCAATCACCAGCACAGACTCCGACGTACCGCATAGGGTAGGGAAATGGGAAGATCCAGGGCCTGGACCCTCTTGTCCCAGGCCGAGAGAATTGCTCTCTGTAAACTTCGAGAGTGGATCTGGGCGTAGGGCACCGCCTCGAAGGTGGCCACTAGCTTGCCCAACAAGCGCATACAAAGGCGGATAGTCGGCTTTGTGCTGCTCAGAATTATCTGGATTAATTCCCTTATCGAATCTACCCTGGACTGGGGTAGGAAGATCTTTTGTTGTGTAGTATCTAGAATCAACCCTAGATACTCCAACCTCCTTGTGGGCTGCAAGGCCGACTTGTCCCGGTTTAGGATCCAAACAAGGGACTCTAGGCAGTTTACTACCAGCAACACTGCTTGATTCAAGCTGGCCGCTGAGTGATCGACTACCAAAAGGTCGTCTAAGTAAGCCATGACCAGGATGCCCTGTTCTCTTAGGATGTCTAATACAGGGGCAATAATATTTGTAAAGACTCGAGGAGCCGTGGCTAGCCCGAATGGCAGAGCCATGAATTGATAATGCCGATGGTTTAGGGCGAAGCGCAGGAACCTGTAACGTCCGGGATAAATTGGAACGTGCAGGTACGAATCCTTGATATCGATGGAGGCCAAGAAATCTTTTCCCTGTAGGGCGGAGTGATCGACTACCAAAAGGTCGTCTAAGTAAGCCATGACCAGGATGCCCTGTTCTCTTAGGATGGCTAATACAGGGGCAATAATATTTGTAAAGACTCGAGGAGCCGTGGCTAGCCCGAATGGCAGAGCCATGAATTGATAATGCCGATGGTTTAGGGCGAAGCGCAGGAACCTGTAACGTCCGGGATAAATTGGAACGTGCAGCTACGCATCCTTGATATCGATGGAGGCCAAGAAATCTTTTCCCTGTAGGGCGGCTGCCACCGAGCGAATGGATTCCATTCGTAAGGAGCGGACTCTTAAAAAGCGGGACGATGAACAGATTTGAATAAAAACCTTGTCCTTGTTCCCTTGCTGGTACCTCCATAATCACCCCTTGAGTTAGGAGGTGATCTAGGGCGGACAGAAGCGAGACTCTTTTTTGAGGATCGCTTGGGAGTCTTGACGCCTGAAAGTGAGGAGGGGGGAAATCTCGAAACTCCAGCCTGTATCCCTGAGCTACTGAGGACAGAACCCATTGGTCGGAAATTCTGGCCTCCCACCGCTCTGAGAAGCAACGGAGCCTTCCCCCCACCCGCGAGAGTGGGGGCGCCCCTTCACAAGGCTGACTTAGGGGCAGCTTTAACCGGCTTGCAAGACCACGGTGTCTTGTACCCTGAAGCTTGCCCTTGTGGCCTGTTTGGAGCTGGGCGTCCAGGGGGCCGTCGATACTGCCTAGAGGATGAGGGCCCCGGGACTGGAGAGGTTGGGCGTTTAAAAGAGAGGCCTCGGAACCTCTTCTTAACAGGCAAAAGGGTGCTTTTACCACTGGAGATCTTTTGAATATATTTGTCTAGATCTTCTCCAAACAATCTCTCTCCCTGAAAGGAGAATCCTGTAAGGAGCTTCTTGCAGGGGGTTTCTGCAGACCAGTTTTTTAACCATAGTAGTCTTCTCATGTGAACCAGAAACAGGGATAGGCGGGAAGCTTGTTGGATCGAAACCTTGATGGCGTCTACCGCAAAACATAAGGCTCTAGGTAGGTCGGCCAGCTCTTGAGCCTGTTGAGCTGGGAGGTCCTTCAGGGCCTGCCTTGCCTGGTCTTTTAATGCTTGGCAGACGCCAATGGCAGCTACAGCCGGCTGGACCACTGCCCCCGCTGTGGCAAAAGATGCTTTCAATAAGGTCTCAAGTCTCTTATCAACTGGATCCTTGAACATATGAATATTGTCCACTGGACAAGTTATAGCTTTATTGACACATGAAATGGCCGCGTCTACAGTAGGGACAGCCCATTTCTTCGAGAACTCCTCCTCTAAGGGGTACAGAACTGCCAACCTTTTAGGAGGCAGAAAAATTTTCTGTTTTTACCACCAAAACTATCTCTCAAACGGGTGACCTGGATACTAATTTTAGGAAATTCGGGCACCTGATGGAGAAGAAAGTTAGTGCTTGGTGGGACCTCACAACACATGAGCAATATATTAACCACTTGCCGACCGCGCACCGTCGTTATACGTCCACAAGGTGGCTCGGCTGGGCGAGAGCACGTAGTATGACGTCCTCTCTCCCAGCCGCCACTAGGGGCGCGCGCGCACGCCCCCGACTCCCGTGCCCGGCGGGCGTGATCGCCGCCGGGCACACGCGATCGCTCGGTACAGAGCGGGGACCGGGAGCTGTGTGTGTAAACACACAGCTCCCGGTCCTGTCAGCAGGGGAAATGCTGATCTTCGGTTCATACAATGTATGAACCGAGGATCAGTGTTTCCCCTAGTGAGGCCACCCCCCCCCCACAGTAAGAATACACCCAGGGAACATACTTAACCCCTTCCCCGCCCCCTAGTGTTAACCCCTTCACTGCCAGTGGCATTTTTATAGTAATCCAATGCATTTTTATAGCACTGATCGCTATAAAAATGCCAATGGTCCCAAAAATGTGTCAAAAGTGTCCGAAGTGTCCGCCATAATGTCGCAGTACCGAAAAAAAAATCGCTGATCGCCGCCATTACTAGTAAAAAAAATATAATAAAAATGACATAAAAATACCCCCTATTTTGTAAACGCTATAACTTTTGCGCAAACCAATCAATAAACGCTTATTACGATTTTTTTTTACGAAAAATATGTAGAAGAAAACGTATCGGCCTAAACTGAGGAAAAAAAATGTTTTTTTATATATTTTTGGGGGATATTTATTATAGCAAAATGTAAAAAATATTCATTTTTTTCAAAATTGTCGCTCTATTTTTGTTTATAGCGCAAAAACTAAAAACCGCAGAGGTGATCAAATACCACCAAAAGAAAGCTCTATTTGTGGGAAAAAAAGGACGCCAATTTTGTTTGGGAGCCACGTCGCACGACCGCGCAATTGTCTGTTAAAGAGACGCAGTCCCGAATCGCAAAAAGTACTCTGGTCTTTGGGCAGCAATATGGTCCGGGGGGTAAGTGGTTAAAGAAGGAATAGTCCCAAGAAGACTGAGATGGGATATTCCTATTAATGATGGGTTAATGGATAATGATTCCATTGAGGAATGGTATACATTCTTCAATGAAAAAGGGCTGGAAGCTTTGCAATTCCTCATTAAAAGGAAACAACGGAAAATTGCTAATATGAACAAATTAATAGCAGAGTGCAAAACTTCTTTGGAGAGTCATAAAGACACTCCATCCTTTGCAAAACTTACGAGCCAACTTAATAAGGTCTTGGAACAAAAAGATCTTGAAATAAAGCAACGAAAAAGGAGGAAATACCTTAGAGATACTAATGACAATCGTCTACATCAAACATTTAAATGGCAACTTAATTTAAAACAAGGTGGGGATGGTCCAGTATCCTCTTCACCTGATAGGGAAGTACGGATTATCTCACCTGAGAGGGATTTGAGATATAGAACACCTGAACCTGGGAGATCGTATGAGGATGACCATAGTAGACATCCAAGGGATCACCACATTAACCCACCAAGACCACCAAGAGATGAACATAATGAACCAAGAACACCAAAACAATGGTGGAAAAATAAAAACAATGGTAAACCCCGATCAAAATCTCCAAGAAAGCCTAATTGGAAGAATAAGGGGAACCAAAAACCATCTAACCCCCCTAAAAATCAACAGGGATCTCAGGGTGGGAACACACAAGGATACCACCATGATCCTTACTATCACAATCAGGATAGAAGAGACCCAAGAGATTATCATGCACCCCCACAATACCATCATACATGGGGACAGCCGCATGCCTACTATCAAAGGGGACAACCAAATTATGAACATCACCAATATGATGTGAGAAGAAGTCCAGTACCGACTCACAACCAATATCAGCCTCTATCTAGTTATAGAGAGGATGTGGATCCTCGTTCCTCATCTTTTTTAGAGTATCGCCGGGAGGAGAGGTCCTCACCCACGCGTCAAAGGGAGTGCCGAAGCCCAAATCGAAGAGGGGATGCAGAGGGGGACACAAAAAGAAGAAAACTAGAATAGGAGAAGGCATTATCAATCTAAGTGGGATAGACCTAAGCCCAACAGAATTGATAACACTTGATAAGGGTCTCAAGTTTGCCCCTAAGCGGAATTTGAGCAAATTTAATACTTATGTAGACATCAAAAAGTTTACACGCAAACTAAACATCAAGAAATACATGCTAACACAGCCAATAACGTATCAGGCTGTACCTAATATGCCAGGAAGGGTTGAACATAGTCAGTTAAGAAACAAATCACTGTTCAACCCGCAAGTTGTAAATAATCAACATATTGAGGTCTTCTCAAAGATGGTACTGAAAGATTTGGACCAACTTAAAGTGAAGAAGTTACCGAACCCCATGGCCATACATAAGGGTATTAAGATGTTGGAAGAAAACAAAGAGGTTATAATAAGACCAGCCGATAAGGGTGGAGCCATTGTGGTCCTCGCCAAAGACTATTACTATGAAGAATTGGCCAAGCAACTTGAGGACACCAATACCTATATCAAATTACGCTCCAATCCGACAGGAGAATACAAGGAGGAGCTAGTTGACTTGATCTAAAGAGGAAAAGAAAAAGGAGTGCTGAACAAAAGAGAAGCTAAATACTTAATACCTGAGGTGTGCCGAGTACCCATTATATATACTGTTCCCAAAGTCCACAAGGATCCTGAGAAACCCCCTGGACGTCCCATTATCAATGGGATTCAATCCATCAACTCACGCCTAGGGGAGTATGTGGATAGATTTATTAAGCCGTTAGTGCCCCAAACTAGGGCTTACCTCAGGGACACGAAGCATTTAATACAGATCCTTGAGAGCACAGTACTGGAACCTAATTGTGGTTACTTGTTGGCCACAGCTGATGTGGCCTCATTATATACTGTGATAAACCATGAAGAAGCCATTGGGGCCACGAAATGGGCATTGAACAATTTTGGTCATCTCATATCGAAACAAAAAAGGTTTATTTTGAGATGTCTTGCATATGGGCTACAGCACAACTACTTCTGGCATAAATGAGAGTATTACCGGCAACTGAATGGTATAGGAATGGGTGCTAAATATGCACCGAGTGTAGCCAACGTGTACATGTCTGAGTGGGAGGAGTCGTCCATATATGAAGGTATGCCGGAGCAGCTCATACTCTACAGAAGATTTATAGACGACTGTATCATCATTTGGAAGGGGGATGAGAATACCCTAACTCAGTTTTTTGACAAATTAAACGATAACCAGAAGAACATAAAACTCACCTACACTTTGAGCAACACTACTATTCAGTTCCTTGATTTAGAGATTACTATAGACAATCAACAACTAAAAACTAGAACACACTTTAAGCCGGTCCAGAGGAACAGCTATATCCCTGTGGATAGCTGCCACCATGACCCGTGGCTAATCAATATACCAAAGGGTCAAATGCTAAGGATTCGCAGGAATTGCTCAGACCCTGAGGTATTTTTGGATCAAGCTAAAACGATCGGAAAAAAATGTATTGATAAAGGGTATAACAAGGACTTTATAATGGAACAAATACAAAAGGTGTATGAAACTCCACGTACCTCTCTAACACAAGATAAAATCAAGACAAAAAGGCTGGGAACTGAATTACCCATAATTCTAAATTATAACACCCAACACAAGCAACTTGAAGCTATTATAAAGAAACACTGGCCAATTTTGAAAGCAGACAGACAGCTACAGGGAATTTTACCGAGTTACCCACGGGTGGTGTACAGAAGAGCACCAACTTTAAGGGATTTGGTAGCAAAAAATATTCCTGACCCACCAGTGAGAAACAATTTACTCACTTTTTACAAAGGAAAAGGTTTTTTTCCATGTAAACGATGTTTTGCGTGTAGGCAAACCAATTTCAATGGACAAAAATGTTCTAAATTCAAATCTACAGTGACTCAGAAGGAATACAACATAAAGGATCTGATCACGTGTAGGACTGAAGGGGTAGTATATGTATTGGAGTGCTCTTGCTCACTCCAATATGTTGGACGCACGAAGCGCCCAATGTGGAAGCGCATCAGAGAACATGTCCAAAATATCCAAAAAGCCTTCCCCAAACACAATGTGTCTCGGCACTTTGATCTATGCCACCACAACAATCCCAAGGAAATGAAATTTTGGGCCATTGCCAAATACACTCCACACTGGAGGGGCAGTCATAAAGTAAGGGAATTAAGTAAAACTGAGTCTCGCTGGATACATGAGATGCAGACTATCTCCCAATGGCCTTAATATCGAATTTGATTAAAAATTGTTTCATTTCCAATTCGTAAACATACTCATGGTTTTGTATTAATAATTAATTTTATTAATATATATTGATTTTTATTCATTATGATGGTTTTTATTACTGTTATTATAGTAATAATCTTTTAACCCTTCAGTACAATTTTTTATTACATATATTTTTTATTACATATTTTTGATGGTTTTATATGTTTTATTGATAATATTGAATAGTGTTGATGCATCTATTTAATTGTATTTTTAAATGTTCATCTACTTATTCTATGCTTGTTGTATATCTGGCCACAAGAGGGCAGTAGATTGCATATGCAAATGCAAATGCACCATCCGCATAGCAAACAACATAGAATGTTTTTAAAGTTTTATATTAATTAAAAAATGTTAAATTTGTTTATTAAAATTATGTGCGTCTATGCATCGACATTTGATCTCACTAGAATTCAGCTATGTGAGTAAAGTTTTGCCGCAATGATGTTTGTCTTTCCCTTTGGTTGCTCACACTAATGTAAACGCTGTCAATGAGAAGGCTATCTAAACCCCAAGCCATTCTCATAATGTAGGAACCCATGAGTAAGTCGCGTGCCTGTGACGTAACGCGTAGGGAGGAGCCTGCGATCGAATCCGAGTGCATCGGATCGAGCTGAGGAAACAGCATACTGAGTGGCGTTTTCATGCTTTACTGAAAGCGGGGATTCGTGAGTGCATATGTCAATGCTCTGATTACATTTTTGATCTGTCATCGAATATTGCGCAATGAGGTTTTTTCTTTTTTCTTTCATACAATCCCTGTCTGTGAGTGCCTGTATCATCTGATCACAGCGGTGGAGGGCTGGATTAGCATTCAGATTGAAGAGAGTGATTTTTTTCCCTGCATGGAATCCTGCTAATCACTGTGCACTAATTAAGGACATATTAGTAATTCACAGTTTATGGAGTGTTCTCCCTGATTAGTTTTCTTTGTACGTTTTATCACCTTTTAAGTTAATATTAGCGCATCCATATTTTATAAGAAAAATTGTCTGATTTAGCCCAGTCCTGAAAAATCAGGTCCTTTAACAAAGGGTGGACCGGGAACACCAAGTTGACTTGGGGCGCCTTCAGGGAGCCCAAAGAGGATACAGCGGAAGCTAGAGGCTGAGGCAAAGGCATCCTGAAAGCCGACCGCACCATATCTGTTAGGGACTGAACCCAAAGCTTTTCTGCGTGAGAAGCTGAAAAAGGTTCCTCTATTGTAGAATCCTCAGAACCTGAATGGTCCAGGTGATCCTCAGCCTGGTCTCCTTGATCTTCCAATTCCTCAGGGGAAAGGACGTCTTCATCAGGAGATTCAAACCTGGGAGACGGGGACCTAGCCCGCTTTTTCCCCGATAAATAGGCCGTAATAAAAGCAGCCATCCTTTTCTCAAATCCACCCAGGGTGGAGGCTAACATCTCTTCCGTCACATAGGAAGGAGTTGGTTGAGTAGGGCCAGCCGTAGCATCTAGCAACCCTGATGGCTCACCTAGGGCAGCAACCTCCGGATTTTCCGGAGAGGTATGGGCAGTTGGATTTTGGAGGATATCCTCAGAGCCTGATGGGGAACCTTTTGGCTTTCTTACACCTTTAGCGTTTTTAGTGTTCCCTGCACCCTTAGGAGCCATAATATACAAATCCGAGGTACTCCGCTAGTATACAACTGACTGTAATAGCTGGAGAGAATACACATATAAATAAATAAATGTGAAGAAACAATAGGCTAGGGTAATGTTAGAAGGAATCTAGACTTCCCATAACCTAAAGAGGGATAGTCAATACTGTGCCCCAAGGGCTTACAACTTTTCCCAGTTTAGTATTGACCCCCCTAATGCTGGGCTAGCTGAGAGCACACAATGATGATAAGCGCTCAGGGTGCTGCTCAGTACACAGGCTTTTAGATGTAAATTTGAGCCAGAGGCTCCTTAGCAAGGTGTGTACTTCAAAGAACTGCCACTGGGTGTCACTGTGTCCAGAAGGATCTGTCAAACCTTATCCTGCGCTGCAGCTAGCACCGCTGCTCCGTGTCCCTCCACAGCCTCCAGCAGACTGACAGGCTAAATAGATTTCCTCCCTGACGTGCAGGGAGAAGGAGACTGTCTGGGCGTTTCCCGCCCCTCCACGCGGCGTCGCCGCGCGCCGCCATTCTATTTACCGCACGCGCGCCCCCGACACCGCCCAGAGGAAGCAGGAAGCCATGCGGAGAGGAGCCCTGGAGACGCTGGAATGGCAGTTACACAGGTAACAGGAAGCTTTTGACTGCTTCCACAATGGCATGTCCCCATACTATCTGTGGAACAAAACCCCCCTTGTGGCAGAAGCAGCAGCAGCCCACTAGGCCAGCCAGGGGAAACTATACCAGGGTGTTTGAGCCATCCAGTCTGATAGACTTTGTGGTTTTCCTTTGCCCATGCACAGAGGCATAAATAGGCTACCCCAGAGTCCCCTGTGGGGGGCCTACAGACAAACCAAGTTCCGTAGGCCCCCGCTTACCTTTCCACGCCGCAGGGTATTGCTCGTGCAAGAGGCCCAATCTTCTCCCTTCTCCGTGGGTATGGTCATAGACCTTCAGGGACCGGGGTCCAAGTCAGGAACACCACACACCTGGACCTATACAGCACTACTGGCAACAGGTAACCATAGGTCAGAAACCCAGTCCTGGAACCCAGAGTCCAGCCCTCCAAGGAGAGGCATTATAGGCAAAACCCCATCCACGAATTGGGGCCCGGGTACCGACCACTTTGGCTATGAAGCACCTTGGACGGATCCGGTCGGCTGGCCCTGGTCCCAAGGACAAGTACAGGCGCAGCCTTCAACGTGCACCAACACCTAAGACACTGGCGAAAAAACTGAGGTACTCCCACTATGGGTGGGGGTTATATAGGGAGGGAACTTCCTGTCGGAGAGTGCCAGTGTCCATCACCTGAAGGTACACTATATAACCCATATGTAATGGCTATGCTGCTCTGTGTCCCTTGATGTACGATAAAGAAATACAATGCTGCACACATACGTACCCGTGCAGTGGTGGAACGCACATTTGGCATCCTGAAGTCCTGTTTCCGATGCCTGGATAAGTCTGGGGGGACCCTGTTGTATTCCCCAAACTTTGTGTGCCAGATAATCGGTGCATGTTGCATGCTACACAACTACGCCATGAGAAAGGGCCTGGAGATTGACATATGTGATGACCTGACCCCCGAACCCCAAAGACCCCCCCTAACCGAGGCTATCCCGTCTGCTGAGGGAAGAGCAGTCAGGAGATGCCTCATGGTAGGGTTCTTTGCATGTTAAACATACACATTCATCATGGCAAAAGGAGAATGCACGCATGCACACCACTGTGGTCCCTAGCTCACACACACCACATCCACATCACATTGGATTAGCCCAAGTCCACAATGCAGGACTTGGGAGCAGCAACGCCACGCCAAGGCCCCAATTATGTCGTTGTCCATTCATACCACATTCACACTGTCGTGGAGAACACTTCTCCCCAACGACCCAGGGTGACATCCCTTTGCTGGCAGGCATGTCACCCCCACATTCACACACCAGTCACACTGTAGCCTGAACTACCCTCCCCGTGTGCAGGAATTAGAAAAAAAAAAGACAACTCATAACCTGAGTTTAAATAAAAATAAACACTCATCACCTGAGTATACATATAAAACCAAAAACTCATCACTTGAGCATAAAAGAAAATCAAAAAATAAATCATCTGCCCTGTCGTGGTCTGCGCCTGGTGCCTAGGCTCCTGGGCCGCAGTTGCCTGGGGGGAACCTCAGGTGGGGGGGGTTGTCTGGTGGAGGTACATCCCCCAGTCTCTCCCTGGCTGCCCTCCAATGCCAGGGCTATGCGTTGGAGGAAAGTATTTGTCACCGCCTGCATCCGCTGCTGGTGGGTGGTGGTGTTGCGCAGCTGGCGCCGTGTCTGCCTCCCCTCCTCTTGTACGGCAGCTGCCAGGCTCCTCCCCTCCACCTGCATGGGAGTCGTATTGGCCTGGACTGCCACTGCCAGGCTCCGGACCTCCGTTACAAAACCTGATGTGGTGGCCTGCAGCTCCCCCAGACATGTGACAATACCTGTGCAATTGCCACTCACATCCTGCAGGCTGTCATTAATGGCAAACATTCTGATCTGCCTGCTGGGTGAGGGCCTGCTGCACAGCTAGGGTACAGGCGGTCTGGGCCGAGGAGGCCAGGCTCTCTGCCACATGGTGCAGGTCCCCCACTAAGGCAGCCAGATGGTGGGTTTGGCGGGCCTGGTCCCTCGCCAAATTCTCCTCCAATGCCTCTGGAACACCCCTTGTTTTTCGTGTAGCCTTCCTTGGGGCAGGCTGGATGGGGTGGCCCTTGAGGGGCTATCCCTGATGGGGGGGTGGCCCTTGAGGGGCTATCCCTGATGGGGGAGGAGGTTTGGGAGGGTACAGGTATGGGGGTCTCCTCCACTATAAAAAACCTTCCTCCATAGTGACCTGCTCCTCCTCTACTTCCTCTACAGGTGAGGTGGGGGCACTCTCCTCCAGGGATGGCGTCGGTCGCCCAGCAGCTGACGACGGCCCAGCTCCCTCCTGGACATCTGTGGATGACACAAAACATTCACATGTTGGTGGACCCAACATGGACGGACACAGCTCCTTAAATCTTGACAAGTGGGTTATGTTCCCTGTTTACAGGAGAGGACTAGGCAGAAACATGTTCGATAATTAAATACATGTTACAGAGTTGAATAGCCACGCCCAGGGGGCGGTCCCTCCAGACATAACCCTCCTCACTGCAGCCTGCAGCCTCAGTTCGTAACAAGCAGTACAAACCTAAAAAGGAGGAGTGGGTGCTGTGTCCGTCCATGGACGTCAGAGAAAAGGATTTTACGGTGAGTACAAAAAATCCTATTTTCTCTTATCATCCATGGATGGACACGGCTCCTTAAATCTTGACAAGTGGGACATCAAAAAGCAGTGTCAAAAACGAGGGGTGGGAAATATATCAGTAAAACAAATTTTAACTTCACCCCAAAACAAGCAGAGCTCCTCAACGGAGGAGATGCAACTTTAAACAGCTGCTGGCAAAAACTAGCGGCCGAAAAAAACATAAGATGCACTCACAGCAACCATGTAAATTCTGGAAAAAAGCATGAACAAACTAGCAAGTCGCAGCCTCGCACACCTGTGAGACCGACACATGATGTCGGAAAAAAAAAACAGGAAAAACCAATTGCCCTGGTCGAAAGTGCTGTGACTGGAAAGGGGGGCCCGCCCCTTAAGAGCATAGGCCTGTATGATGTCCTGCCTGATCCACCGAGAAATGGTGGTCGATGAGACCGCCAGGCCCTTTTGTGGACCAGACACCGACACAAAAGTGAGTCAGAATTCCGAAATGGAGCCGTAGTAGGCTGGTACACCCGTAAAGCGCGTACCACGCCTAAAGAATGAAAGGCCGAAACCTCCTTCGGAAGAAGGGAAGGTCGCGGGCGCACCATCACGTAATCCTTATGGAGGATCAAGCATGGTGATTTGCAAGACAAGACCGCCAACTTAGAGACCCCTCTAACAGAGGTAAAGGCCACTAAAGGGGCCACCTTCTGAGATAGTGTCAAGATAAAATCTCTGATGTTTCCAAAAGGAAGGTTCCTGAAGAACCGAGAGCACCAGAGTCAAAACTCATGGGGGAAGAGATGGGCCAAGAGGGGAAAGTATATGACAAACCACCTGCACACAAAAAGGGGCCCACCAGGGAACGGGCCGCAAAAAGGCCACTGAAAGAACACAGCCAAGGCTGAAATCTGCCCCCAAACGGTGCTTTAAGCAATTTTTAGATCCACTCCAAGCTTTAAAAACAGCAGGACCCTGGACACCGTGTACGTCCGTGGACGATAATCTATCCTTTCGCACCAAGAGATGTAGGCCTGCAAGGTGCGACGGTAGATCCTCTGGAAGACTACGGTGCCCTCAGCATTGTTGAGATGACCGAGTCAGACAGACCCCGGTCACCTAAAGTCTGGCTTCCAATAACCATGTTGAGCAAGTCAGTGACTGTACAACAGGAGGAAGTATGGGACCTCGAGACAGAGGGACCTCCTGCCCTGGCAACCGCCAGGGTACCTCCGCTACCAGGCGACTGATATTGGCGTACCAAGGACGCCAAGGTCAATCTGGAGCGATTAGAATCATCAGGATCTCCTCAGCCTCCACTCTGTGGAGCAGCCGAAGAAGCAACTACCATGGAGGAATGGCAAAAAGTCGCTGATACAGCCCCCACAGGGCCACCAGCGCGACTGACGCGTCTGTACCAGATCACTAAACACCCCAAGCACAAAGACCAGGCGCCCTGGTCCAGCATCTGGCGACTCCAGTAGTCCGCCTGCCAATAGCCCTAAGCCACGGCCGTGGCGTTGTCCGGCTGAAACCAGATGGGTCGACCACGAGGAAAAGCATAGCCTGATCGCCTATAATATGAACAGTAGACAGCATCTGGTATTCCCAGGCAGTCTCCCACCCAGGCCGATCCTGGGTAGCTACCGAGAACAGACACACTCAGGGAGGTGTGGCCGTAGGTCCACGCAAGTCCAGCGACTCAGGGCCGACTGGACCCCCCAGGTTTGTGAACCCCACAGGTTCACGACCCGTGAGCTGGCATCCGTCGTAAACACCGACCACTGGAAGGAAGAAAAAACGTCCCCGACCGAAGAGTCGGGGATCTTTGTCACCAACTCAGAGAGACTCTGACTAGGTGGCGCACCGGAATCTGATGATTTCAGAGACAATAGATTTTTACCACCTGGACAGTATTTCCCCTGGAAAACTAGAGTGTGGAACTGGGCATACAGTACCGCCTTGAAGGAGGCTACCCACAGGCCCCGAACCAGCAGGCGCCCGGAGAGAAGACGTGATGCCAATACCTTCACCGCAGACTGAAGTCTGCAATTTCTCCAGGGGAAGAAGGACCTTCGCCACCGAGGAGTCTGGATCAACACTAGATACTCCAACACCGAGTCGGAACCTAGCATGCCCAGGATTTGAACCCTAGGTCGCACACATGGAGGGCAGGCTTGCTGCCACTGAGCTACACCTTCTGGCCTAAACGTTTAACACCCACAAGAATCTTCGGAGGGTCTGAATGGGAATAACACATCCACTAGGTCGGAGACAGAAGCTGCTCTCAGAAGAAAGTCGTCCAAGTAGCCAATGAGGCAAAGCCTCGCTGTCCCAACAAAGTTAGGATAAGTGCGAGCTCCTAGCTGAAACCCCATGGTGCTGACGCCAGATCAAAAGGGAGGGCTACAGGCTGATAGAGACCCTCTCTCATCACGAAGCACAGAAAAAAAACACTGACAACCGCAAAACGGGACATGCATGTATGCGTCCCTAATGTCAGAGGATGCCAGGACGTCCCCCGGATGGAGCGCAGCTACCACCGAACAAATGGATTCCATGCGGAACTACCCGACGTTCACAAAGGCATTTAGGGTCTGAGGCCCATAGATAACCCCAAACCTCTCGTCCTGCAGGAAAGGTAAAATTCCCCCGCAGCTTAGCAAATCCCACACTGCCCAAGGCAGATCGACGGGCCGGGAGAGGAAGACACGAGGAAAGAACTTTGTTCTGTGGATAGGAGGAAACCCTATCTAGTACTCCGAAAAGACCACCTCGCAGACCCACTGGTCGGAGAGCAGGAAGGTTTCACCGAATAGGGAGAGGAGGAAGAAAAACTTCTCATCAGAAGAGAGGGCGATCCTGACCTCAGCAATAGGCCAGTATGTGTACCTCCATGGCGCAGAGTGCCAGGACCAGAAAGGCACGGAAGAATGATATCTACCAGAAGATCACCCCTGGAGGTCAATGCCCTTGGGCATGAGACCAGGACCTCCAAAGACATTCAAAAAAATGTATATGAGACGGAGGGTCAGGGAGAAGCTGGCCAAGGTGAGGAGGCACGGGAGGCGGACCAGCTTCATCTCTGAAGTTGACAGCTGAAGAGGAGGTGATCGCCAGCTGTCTGGAGCAGGAGCAGGTGGAGGGCCTGGAGGGCTTTGACTCCAGTGAACAGGACTTGAGGACAGGCAAGTGTTTTTTATCCCCCATTCGGTGTGTAGCATGTGAGGGGGTGGAAGTGTGTGGGTCCACCAACATGTGAATGCTTTGTGTCATCCACAGATGTGCTGGAGGGAGCTGGGCTGTCGTCTGCCGGTGTGTCCGACCCATGCCATCCCCGGAACATCTGCCTCAGCCTGACCCCCTGGGAAGCCATGATCCATCGGTGGAGGGGAGTGCCCACACCTCTGCTCTAGAGGTAGTTGAGGAGGAACCAGTGGATCTCCACCAGGAGGAATGCCTCTATTTTGAGGAGGCTTCCACCTTCCCCGGACCCTCAGAGACCTCCACCCCATCCAGCGGAACCCCCTCCAGGGGAACCCCCTCCTGGGCAACCCCATCCAGGGGAACCCCCTCCCGGACTTCCCAATCCAGGGAAACCCCCTCCCGGGCTACCCCGTCCAGACGGACACATGCCTCCCAATCCTCCAGGAAGGCATTGAGAAAGACCAGGGGTGTACCCGGATCCCTCCAAGAAGGGCTGGAGAGGGAGCAGGCAAGGCAGACACGCCACATGGGTGCTCTAGCCTGTGACCTGCACCGTGTGGCAGACAGCCTGGCCTCCTCAGCCAAGACCCAGGCTGATTGCACAGTGGCAGTGCAGGGCACCACAGCCGCTATGCCTCACCCAGCAGGCTGAGCAGACCAGCTCAATCTCGGACTGCCTGTAGGATGTGAGCGCAAACTGCGCTGCCATAATCACATGCATGGGTGACCAAGCCCAGACCCTTGATGCCATGCGTCACCACATGGAGGCAGGGGGTCCCTCACCATCTGGGGACCATGGCTCGGATGTGAAAGGCCAGCCTGGAGCGTCATACTATGGCAATTGGGGAGCTGCAGGCCACAGCAGCAGGCCTTGTGGCGGAGGTGAAGAGCCTGGGAGTGGCGGTACAGGCCAACACTGCTGCCATTGAGGCGAAGGGACGGCAGAACAGGCGCCTCCAGCGCCAGACCAACGGCAGGCAGCTGCGGATGCAGGCTGAGTCCAACAGTGTGCTAACCCGCATTGCCGTAGTGTTGGAGGGCATGCAGGCAACATCTGCCAGGAGCGACAGCCCAGGGGATGCACCTCCTCCTGATGCCCCACCCCCTCCCCCCACCCCAGTCGTCGCCACGACTCTTGAGGAGCCGAACCCTGGGCACAAGGCCTGGCCCACGAGAGGGCAAATGATTCTCCTCAGGATTTATGCCGCTCAGACTATGAGCTTTATTTTTTTTTTGAGAGACGTGCACAGATGGATGTGCCGTCCTCCTGGAAGGGCATGCCATGTCAGATAATGGCATGATCCCTTTTATTTATTTTTTAGTCACTGTACATGGTCAGTAGTGCAGGCTACATTGTGACTGGTGTGTGAATGTGTGGGTGACATTCCTGCCAGCAAGGCATGTCACCTTGGGTCGTCGGGGGGGGGGGTTATCCCCACGACCGTGTGAATGTGGTATGAATGGACAGCAACATCATTGGGGCCTTGGCGTGGCTGCTCCCAAGTCAGGCGCAGTGGACTTGGGCTAATCCAATGTGAGGTGGATGTGGTGTGTGTAAGCTAGGGACCACAGTGGTGTGCATGCGTGCATTGTCCGTGTGCCATGATGAATGTGTGTGTTTAACGTGCAAAGATGCGTTCCACGAGGCAACTGCTGTTCCTTCAGCAGACGGGGTAGCCTCGGGCAGGGGGGGACTGTATGGTTCGGGGGTCAGGTCATCACATATGTCAATCTCCAGGCCCTTTCTCTTTTTTTTATTGTATATTCTATGTTTCTTTTCTTTCTTATATATAACAAGAGGAGTCACTCATTCAATGAAGAGACATTATTAATTATAACTGTCATTATGCCGAGGAGATCCCACCACTAAGGTGCTACCCTTCTTTCTTCCATTTATTCCCCCCTAATCCTAACTCTCCCCTCACCCACCACCCCCCTCCCCCCCACGGATCTGTCTATAACATTAACGTTCAACCTGTTTATTTATTTCTATATCTTCACCTGTCTGTTTCTGTCAATGCCTGCGCGAATTTTCCTGACATTTTGAAAGCTCTCCATTTCTCCCAGGCTGCTCTACATCTGGCCTCCCCTCCCAATTCTCCTCGTCCTAGATATTCCATTTCTGCTATAAAATCCACTCGTTCAATCCACTCTTTTATGGATGGCCTCTTTGGGTGTAACCAGTTCTTTGGGATTAGGCCCTTTGCTGCATTTAGCAACACTGGAACTAAAGTCATTCCATACTGTTTTTGTTGGCCTATCTGTTCCATGAAACAGACAAGTTAAGGGATTCCGCAAAATCCTTTACCCTGTAATTTCTTCTATATATTCTAGAACTTCTTCCCAGTACTCTTGTATTCTCGGGCAGTCCCACCAGATATGCACTGTCGTTCCTATTTGTTTACACTCCCTCCAGCACAACGCAGAATTATTTGGATGTATTTTACTCATTCTCTCAGGGGTCAAATGCCAGCGTACCATACATTTGTAATTTGTTTCGATAGTAGTAATATCCGAGGCAAAATTGAACACTACACCTATTATTTGGGAGTCTTCTAGCTTTTTACCAATGTCGTGTCCCCACTTTTCTACACGTCAGTCTCTAAGTCTGTTAGTATTCCGTATAGGAACGCTATTCCGTGTTTTAGTGGTTTTCCAATGGAACATAGCTTTGCTATTGGGTTTAATGTTTTATCGTCTCTAATCGGCTGTGATAAAGTGCTCACAAAATGCTTTAACTGAAAATATTCCCATTCACTCAAATATTGAACCCCTTCTAATGCTTGTAAATCATTTCTTGTCCTTATTTTACCATGTGTGACAATATCACCTAATTTTTTAGTACCCAGTTGTCTTCCCATCCGTGTCTTATTGCCTGGCGGAAAAGACTTTGTACCTGCTAATGGGATCAATGGGGAGTTTTATTCCCATTTTTCCCGCCTATATAGTGTATCCGATATTTTAAATACATTCTTCGTTATACTATGAGTGTCCGTGCCCATATTCCTAACTTTGGGTGGTATCCAAACATTCTTATTTAATTGTGTCATACTTATTGTGTCTTCCATCTGTACCCACTTCTTTTTAGTATATATGTTTGTCCATTCTACTAACCTTGCTAATATTACAGCGTAATAGTATCTCTTTATATCTGGGAGCGCCAACCCCCCATTTTTTTTCCCCGACTTAGTAAAGTATAATTTACTCTGGCCTTTTTACCCTGCCATATATATTTTGAAATTAGAGTTTTAATTATCTTAAAAAAGCTTTGTGGAATTCTTATAGGAAGCATTTGAAATGTATAAATTCTTTTCGGTAATACCATCATTTTAAATGCATTGATCCTACCTATCCAGGAAATCGGTTTCTTTGCTAAGTTTTTCAAATCTTGTTTTATTTCATTAACTAAGGGGACATAGTTGGCCAGGTATAGTTTTCCTACTCTCGGGGTAATCTTTATTCCTAAGTATGTTAAAGTTTTTTTTTCCCAAGTAAATGGAAATTCTTTCTGTAGATCTTTTTCTTCTTTTAGATCGATTCCTAGGTTCAAGATTACCGTTTTTATAGGATTTATTTTAAAATTAGAGAGTTCCCCGTAATTTTCTATTTCTTTCATTACGTTGGGAAGAGAGAGAGTGTAGGTTTGGTCACATATAGGAGTATGTCGTCTGCGTAAGCCACCACCTTATGCTCATCTTCCCCCACTCTCACCCCCCCCCTATATCTGGGTGTAACAGGAGTCACTTTTGGGCACTGTTTAAAGCCTATTGATGATCAGGTGTGAATACCTTTCTGTCGGAGACAGACCGTCTGTCTAAAGATGTGGATTGAGGGGAACTCATTGTGTGATGGTGTTTTGTTTGAATTCTATTGATAAAGGAATGTGACTTGTAAACTGTATATAAACTTGAGAGCTAACCATTAAAGGGGTTCATATATTTTGACTCAGTAACAGAGCTTGTCAGTCTCATTATTGAGGAAATTCTTATGGAATGGATCGAGTCTGCTGGATGGTTAGAGTGTCGGAAACTGTGAGATGATCACACAGCCTTAAAGGACAGCTACAAGGACTTACTGGAGAACCGTGGCAGACCGGCCAGCAACCGTAAGAAGATGGACGTGATCACAGAACTTGTCCAAATGGATGGAGCTGAAAGACCCAACTTAACGGAAAGGCCCAGCGTAACAGACAGGACACCCGAAGAGGCAAGTTTTGATCGGGCTGTTAAACTAAGACTGGCACACTATGGTCCTAACCCTCCCCTGGAGATCATAGACCGAGTTATAGCTGCTGTGGATGCAAATTGGCTACGGCAAAGAGGTTCTGCAGCAGCAGAAGTCACAGCAGCACCAACTGAAAGGAGAAAGATACATTTTGCTGCTTTAAAGAATTTCATTGAAACTGAAGGGGAGATTGATGGGTACCTTGCTGATTTTGAATGGCAATGTGCCCTACACCGGGTGCCCACAGAGGAATGGGTTACCATTTTGTCTGGGAAATTGTCCAGCCGGGCCAGTGAAGCGTTCAGGGCCATCCCAGACAAGGATATTATGAACTATGGACTGGTAAAAGAAGCACTTTTGGCCAGGTATGCCGTCACACCAGAGGCATACCGCAGGCGGTTCCGAGACGAGCAAGCAGACTGGAGACTCATATACCGAGTGGGCATGCCGCCTACACCGCACAGCATCCCACTGGGTCAATGGATGCCAAGCAGAATCCGGGGAAGAGGTGCTGCAGGTGTTCCTGCTGGAGCACTTCTTTGACAAACTGTCCCGGGAAGTCAGAGAGTGGGTCCAGGACAGTAACCCTTTCTCCTTGTCTGAAGCAGCTCGCCTGGCGGACAAATACAGACGCCCGCAAACTGGACAACAGCTCGGGTGGATTATCGATCAGCGGCACCCCCGCTGGCTATTGCCTACAAACCCCAGTCGGACCGTCCTACAACACCACCTCCAGCGGCCACTTATCCTCAGCAGCCTAGGTTCAACTCCCAGGGCTACTCACAACCCATCAAGTGTTTTGGGTGTAAACAGCTAGGACACAAAAAGCTAGACTGTCCATTGAATACACCCAGGCAGTCACAGTCATGGAGACAGCCAGAAAGGGGGAACCCGCGCACACCCATGCCTGCGGCCCACTGCCTTGAGGTGGAAGAACATTGGGGCGTTCTGCATGAGGCAGATCCGACACAAGCAGCTAACCAGGACAACAGGCAGCAACACAGGCAGACTGTCTGGGTCAATGGAAAGGTAGCCAATGGGCTACGTGATACTGGGGCCACAATGACACTGCTACAGAAGAAACTCATCCCAGAGAGCCAGCACACCGGAGACACTGTAGCCGTAAGAGTAGCGGGAGGCACCGTCTTCCGGCTACTCGTTGCCCGGGTTCACCAGGATTGGGGTGTTGGTTCGGGACATGTGAATGTGGGGGTGATGAGGGATTTGCCAGCGGATGTACTACTGGGGAATGATCTGGCCCCCCTTGTTTCTGCTTACGCCCCGATGTGCCCCGCTGAAGCCCACACAGTGACTACCTGTGCCCAGACCCGCGTTGCTGAAACCAACTCGCCTGCTGCTAAGACCCGGGTAAGACTACCTTCCCCGACATGTACCGTAGATCCGGCACAATATAACACAGTCTAAAATGGGAATGTGACAAGTCTGCCAGTGATAAATCGGAGATGCAACGACACTACATCATGTATGAGATGTCCCGCGGCTTGAACATTGAAATGCACAAACAGGCTGAAATTGTCAGAAGGTTAAATGGGATTTGTGCCCAGGTTGTGCCTTATCTCTCCCAAGAGCTTTAGCAACAGGTTTTGGGAGCCATTGAGAGAGCAAAGCAAGTGACTGTTCCAGAACTGATTTCCATTATTCACCTTCACCATCAGCTACCGACCTGGTAAGCCAGATGGCAATGCTGATGTGTTATCCCGGCAAACAGACGTCATCCTGGCCTCCTAGTTCCGGACATCCCCAAGTTGACCCGAAAAGGATAAAGCCGGGTCTGCCGGAGTGTTCCACAAGGAGGGAGCCATGTAACAGGAGTCACTTTTGGGCACAGATTGAGCCAGGAAATAAGGGACATATGTTGGATTGTTTTAGCATGGACAGTAATCTACAATATATTCCTCAATGTCTGCAAAGAATATTCTGACCCTACCGGTCAATAGAATGACTCTTTCAATGCTTAGCCCAGGCTATTGAGTTGTTAAATGAGGCTGGCTCATGAAAGACCTTTCATTGTGTGATAACACTGTTTAAAGCCTATTGATGATCAGGTGTGAATACCTTTCTGTCGGAGACAGACCGTCTGTCTAAAGATGTGGATTGAGGGGAACTCATTGTGTGATGGTGTTTTGTTTGAATTCTATTGATAAAGGAATGTGACTTCTCAGGTGTAGTAATTAGGTCATGTTAATTATAGACCGGCGCCGAAATGTCTGGAATGTTTAGTAATTAGCCCATCTGAAGGTGTATTGAAGCCCCCCAGTGTGTGATGTGTGGGTGGAGAATTTGATTGTTCCTGTGATTACTGAAACATGCCTTGTAAACTGTATATAAACTTGAGAGCTAACCATTAAAGGGGTTCATATATTTTGACTCAGTAACAGAGCTTGTCAGTCTCATTATTGAGGGAATTCTTATGGAATGGATCAGGTCTGCTGGAAGGTTAGAGTGTCGGAAACTGTCTTGGGTTGATGGAATGGGAGATCGTGAACGGTGTTAACCCCAGACGGTTACACTGTTTTTTTTTAAATTTTAGTCAGTAATGGTTCAAGCGATATTACATACAGGAGGGGCGAGAGCGGGCATCCCTGTCTGGTTCCATTCATCATTTCAAACAGACGACACACTCCTGTTGACCTTCACCCTTGCCGTCGGGTGTTTATATAGGTTTTCAACCCATTTCATAAATCTGGGCCCCAAACCTATAATTCGCAAGGTTTCCGTCATAAACCCCCAGTCGACTCTGTCAAATGCTTTCTCGGCATCTATTGACATAATAACGACTGGGGGTTTCTTCTTATAGTCCTCCTGACTTTATCCTCGTTGCCAATATTTTTGCATACACCTTTATGTCAGCGTTCAATAATGCTATTGGGTGATAATTGGAGCAGAGAGTTCCATCTTTTCCAGTTTTAGGGAAAATCGAAATGTTGGCAAGGAGGGATTATTTTCTTATTTCTTCCTCTTCTCCCAATCTGTTAAAATAGTTGCATAGCTCTGGGACCAGAAGTTCTTTGAATTTTTTATAATACTTAATCGGTATCCCATCTGGGCCTGGACTCTTACCTCCAGCTGTTTCTTGGGTGGCTTTATAGATTTCCTCCTGAGTTATTGGATCTTCTAGGGATTCGATATTTTCTAGCGACATTCTTGGTAAATTAGCTTCCTCTAAGTATTCCTTAATTTTTATTTTTATGTTTTCTTTCTACCCCCACGAGGCAACTGCTGTTCCTTCAGCAGGGGGGGTAGCATCGGGCAGGGGGGGACTGTATGGTTCGGGAGTCAGGCCATCACATATGTCAATCTCCAGGCCCTTTCTCATGGCGTAGTTGTGCAGCACGCAACATGCACCGATGATCTGGCACACAAAGTTTGGGAAATACAACATGGTCCCCCCGGACTTATCCAGGCATCGGAAACGGGACTTCAGGATGCCAAATGTGCGCTCCACCACTGCAACGGGTGCGTATGTGTGCATCATTGTATCTTCTCTCGCCTCTGGTTTGGGGATTCCGGTATGGCGTCAGGAGATGGGGCCCAAGTGCATATGCCGAGTCACCTGGAAGGGAAAAGACGTTAGCTGTGCATGTGCCCCTCGTGATGTCTGCATCATGGGGTCGGACAGTCATGCCTGACACCCATGTCACTCACCAACCAGCCAGCTGTCCCTGTACACGTTCTGTTCCAATTCCGCTGGGATGTTGCTTTGACGGTATATGTAGCTGTCGTGGCTGGCCCCTGGGTGTTTGGCACGGACGTGCTATATGAGGCATTGGGCATCGGCTATCACCTGTACGTTGATGGAATGCCACTGCTTACGATTGCGGTATATGTGCTCTGTGGCATGGGGGGGCCGTAGTGCCACATGTGTGCAATTAATGGCCCCTACGGTGTGTGGGAATCCGGCAATTCTGCAGAAATCCTGCATTGCCTTCTGCCGCAGATGCTCATGGGTGGGTTTGATGATGTTGTGGGACATGCGTGTGAGGATTGCGGGGACAACCTGGTGTACGCATCTGCTCATGGTGGATTATATAACTTGACAGATCGTAACCAACATTTTAAAATGTCAGTTTTGCCGCGTTACCATGCCACATTTTGTGTTTAGAAGCGTTTTTTTTTAAATAGTCAAAAATGTATCCAATAAAAACGTCTGTAAATGAAAAAACAGCTAAATGCGAGTTACCGCGTTTACAAGCTGTTACAGGCATTTAGCATTTCAAATGCCTCTTAACTTCCATCCTAAATGCATTTTTTTGCTTTCTAATAAATGCTTCTAAACTCAACTTCCTAGAAACGACTATAAACGACCCTGTGTACATGTATTTATGAGATAACAGAGGAGAGTTCAGGGGCAGCTGAAAAAAACACACAACTGCTCCTAAATGTCAGTTTAACAGCAGCAGTGTACATGAAGCCTTATTGTTCATTTGACTTTATATGTTAGATCATGTTACACAATGATCAAAATTTGTTTCACAATGATTTAGCCATTGAGATGTAGGTATATGAGTTTTGCACTTAATACATTTTTGTTGTTAGGTAGCGCTTTTTACAATGATTCTCACAATTTAACCACTTGCCGACCATCCGCTGCAGCAGGGCGGCTCTATCGCGCAAATCACTGTACCGTACCATGGCATACATTGGGATCTGCAAATGTATGTAAACCAAGCAGATCCCTGTTCTGTCAGGGGAGTTCAGTGTAAACGTGTGTGCCTAGTGATCAGTAACAGCGATCTCTCTGTACTCCTAGTCAGTTCACTCCCCCCAAAGGACACACTTAACCTCTTGATCATCCTCTAGTGTTAACCCCTTCCCTGCCAGTGTCATTTATACAGTGATCAGTGGATATTTTTTGCTCTGATCACTGTAATAATGTCACTGGTCCCAAAAAAGTGTCAAAAGTGTCCTGTCTGCTGCAATGTTGCAGTCCCGCTAAAAATCACTGATCACCATGCAATTATTAGTAAAAAAATTGAATAATAAAAATGCAATAAATCTATTCCCTATTTTGTAGATGCTATAACTTTTACGCAAACCCATCAATATGAGCTTATTGTTGGTTTGGGCGCAGCAGTGCTCTTAAAATGACTATGCTGCCTAAGGGCTCTTTCACACGGAGCGGATCCGTATTGATCTGCCCCGTGTGTGTCCGTCGGCTCATCGGGGATCATCCGTAAATCCCTGCTGAGCTGTCGGCGGACAGGGCGGTCCCCGCACACTGTGCAGAGACCGCCCTGTCTTTCCTCAGCTCTCCCCTATGGGGAATCGGATGAATACGGACCGTGTGTCTGTATTCATCCGATCCGTTCCGCCAGACGGAAGAAAAATAGGGTTTTCTTCCATCTGAAAAAGCAGATCTTTGCAGACGCGGATGTTTGCGGACGTTAGCGGATGCATCATCCGCTAACGTCCACAATCCCATAGGGATGCATTACAAGTCCGTAAACGGACTTGTAAAAAACAGTCCGTTCGTCCGCCCGTGTAAAAGGGCCCTAAGGTGTTATATCTGTTACAGGCACTGCCTATCCGCATTCACCTGGTATTTTCTAACAACTTAAGCCCCGGACTGTTTGGCTGGTCAAAGACCAGAGAACCTTTTGCGATTCAGCACTGCGTCACTTTAACTGACAATTGCTCGTGCGACGTGACTCCCAAACAATATTGAAGTCCTTTTTTTCCCACAAATAGAGCTTTCTTTTGGTGGTATTTGATTACCTCTGCGGTTTTTATCTTTTGCGCCAAAAACAAAAATAGGGCAACAATTTTGAAAAAAAAAAAGCAATTTTTTTCTCAGTTTAGGCCGATATGTATTCTTTTATTGTAAAAAATAAAATCGCAATGAGCGTATATTGATTGGTTTGCGCAAAAGTTATAGTTAATATTGGATAGTTTTATGGCATTGTTGTTATTTTTTTACTTGTTATGGAGGCGATCTGCGATTTTTATTGTGACTGCGACTTTATGGCGGACACATTGGACACTTGACACATTTTTGGGACCATTGTCATTTTTACAGCGATCAGTGATATAAAAATGCACTGATTACTGTGAAAATTACACTGTAGGGAAGGGGGTTAACCCCTAGGTGGTGCTGAAGGGGTTAAGTGTGTCCTAGGGAGCGTATTCTAACTGTTAGGGGAGGAGCTACCAGTGACACGTCACTGATCAATGTTCCGATCACAGGGAACAGTAGATCAGTGATATGTCACTAGGCAGAACAGGGGAATGCCTTGTTTACAAAGACATCCCCTTTCTGCCTTTGCTGACGGCAATCACGGCCGCCCGGGAATATCGAGTTCTCGTGACCCGTGAGTGCACTCACAAGGCACGCGGCAGGCGCGGCCGCTGGGTTGGCAGATTTAAATGGATGTACAGGTACGCCTGTTTGCCTGTCATTGCCATTGGGTCGACGTAAATGTGCGTGCGGCGGGCGGGGTTAAGCAGGTGAGTTCTATTCTTCAATGCCATCTTCCAAAGCCTCAGGAAGGAGTTGGTCTTCCAGACGTAAGGGCATGGGGGGCGTGGCTTGCACGCGATGGAGATGGTCGCTTGAGAGCAGAGCTCCGTCAGAGAACCGGGGATAGAAGCGACAAACTATAGTTTCAAGCTACCATTGAGAGACGGTAATTATCGCTAAACACCCGCGGATCTTGTGTAATGCTGCCGAGGAAGAAAAAAAGACAAGATGCCGCATAAAAAGCTCAACGATCTATTGGAAATGCCAGCTGCAATGGGGACACCGATCAATGAGGGCGCCGGTAACGAAACAATACAGCAGGCATCGTATTCAGATTTGCCCGACGACAATTGCGTCTTGTGGAGTGATGACCAGCCTCCCGTTACCGCTGAAAATTCCCCCTCACGTAGCCCTTCATCGCAGAGCCCCGCTAAGTCTAAGAGGAGGGTTGATGACGCAGCAAGGGCTTTGATCCCAGGTATGTCACCTGTACTGCACAGCATGACTAACTCCTGTGACGCATCACTAATTAACAACTACCCTACAATGGGACAGCCTGTACTAGACACTACGATGAAAAATATGCTAGTTTCTCTGCAGACATCACTTATGTCTAATTTTTCTTTGATGATGAACTCCTTTTCTAGCGAATTGAAAGGTCTAGGTGACAGGGTGGTTATAATTGAAAACAAAATGGATGACCAGTCAGAAAATGTCACTGACCTTGTGGACGCGTATAAAGACCTATCGGATGATAATCTGAGAATAAAAGCCAAGCTCGCGGACCTTGAGGACCGTTCGAGGAGGAACAATATTAAATTAAGGGGAGTCCCTGAATCTGTGCCCTCTGATGCCTTATTAAAATACGCGGACGACTTAATTGATGCTTTACTACCAAATACGTCACAGATTGAAAGAATGATTGACAGAATCCATCGTATTCCCAAACCTAAAAACCTGGCTGCTTCTATTCCCAGAGATGTCCTTATGAAGATTCATTTTTATCCCACAAAGGAAAGACTATTGGCAAAAGCTAGAATCCTGTCAGTACTCCCTGGTCCCTTTAATGACGTTCATTTATATGCGGATTTATCGCAATATACTTTAAACTTGAGGAGACAGCTTAAGACTACAACTAAAGCCCTGAGTGAACACAGAATTCCATATAAATGGAAACACCCAGCTACGTTGCTAATTACTAACAATGGTACTACCACTACTATTTTCAACCCTGACGATGGGCTTCGACTGCTTCATTCATGGGGTATTGTCCCGACTGTCCCTCCTGAGAGCAGAAGAAATGCGACAGGACCAAACTTCGACAGTCAACATCGTGAGGATTACCGTATGAGGAGAGGAAAATGAGCTACTATTGCACTTTACTTTTATTTATTTTTCCTAATTTCTCTCTCCTTTTTAAATATTACTATAGGAATGTTCCATTATCTGTACGTCCCCCTAGTATCTGACGTATTACTCTAGTTAATTTTATCTGTTTATCTGTTGAACATTGCCCCTACTTTTGGTCGGATACATATTTCACCCGACTTCTGTTACATTACGTTGCTGGTGCTAAATTTATTTTTCATCAAAAGCAACAAAGTATTTAGTTTTCTACTAATAATAACAAGAGCTTATTTATAGCTTGTTATCATTTCAGCTATTTAAGCTACTTAGTTTTATTTTGTTTTGAATTCGTGTGTTTTGGTTTGGTTTTGTTTTATTTTGTTTCTTGTTTTGATTTTATTTTTTTGTTTTAGTTTCTAATTGCAGCTGTCAAAGAACGTTTGGTTGATTCCTTGTTCCCTGACAGTGCATACTTCTGGACATTCTACGTTATCATATCGTATTAAGCTGCCCGAAGGTGTTACGGATTTGTGAGTATCATAAGAGACACATATACACACCACCTAACCATGTCTATCAACATCCTCTCTATTAATACTAATGGTCTAAATCACCCAGCCAAAAGATCCTCAATGTGGAAAACTGCGCTATCCTCAAACTGCGATGTTCTTTGCTTACAGGAAACACATTTTGCTAGCGATAACGCTCCACAATGTCACCATAAATCTTACCCTCATGTTTTCAGGGCGGATTATACTCGTAAACAGAGGGGTGTTTTAATTGCCATTCGTGATACTGTGGATTTCATACTTTTAGACAAATATGCTGACCCAGAAGGCAGATATATTATTTTGGTATGCTCATTAGATAGTGTCTTGTATACACTGGTAAATATATACGCGCCCAACTTCAGACAAATGAAATTTCATAAAGCCACAATGGACACAATTAGAGGCATGCAAAAGGGTCATCTTTTAATTTGCGGGGATTTCAACCTGGTACCTGGTGTTGTCATTGATTCGTCATCCAGTGCCAAAAGATTTGCTTCCCCTCTTTCTACCTTTTTGTCAGATAATGGGTTATATGATATCTGGAGGTGCTATCATGCATCTGAAAGGGACTACACGTTCCATTCCTCACGCCACAACACATACACCCGTATTGACTTATTCGTTTCTGACAAGTGGTTGTTACAGAATGTATTAGACTCTTGCATTCATACTGCTACTTGGTCGGATCATGCCCCCATCAGTATCAGGTTGAAAAATGCGAACTCCAACAACAAGTCTTATCTATGGCGTATTAATAATTTTTTATTACAACAACCCGAAAATATAACATACATTTCTCAAAAATTGATCGAATTCTTTTCAGACAATAAAGGATCAGTGACCGATCCAAATATAGTATGGAATGCCCATAAGGCTTTTATTCGTGGACTTTATATACAGCTTGGTTCTAAAGCAAAGAAATTAAGAAGTTCTATGATAGAGGAATTAACCAATGAATTGAGTGATATTGATTCAAAAAATAAAAACAACCCCTCCTCCACTCTTAAAACTCAAATCTATAAACTAAGACATAAGTTGAGATCTATTCTAATGGAAACCTACGATATCACGATTAAAAAATTAAAAGCACGCTCATATGTTACAAACAATAAAGCGGGTAAACTTATGGCTAACCGTATTAAAGGACATAGACAGAAAACTAGAATATCTCATTTATTTGACCCTATTACGCAAGAAAAAATAATCAATCCCCAACTCATTGCGGACTTGTTCAGTTCTTACTACGGCGGACTATATAATCTCTCAAATGACATTGCTACTCACCAACCTTCCTCTAGTGAGATACAGACTTTCCTATCACACATTAGGTTGCCCAGTTTAACATGTGACCAGCATACGAATTTAAATAGTCCTTTCAATAATTCTGAGATCCTTTTAGCTATTGACTCTCTGCCCAAAGCCAAAGCACCCGGTCCAGATGGATACTCTAATGAATATTTTAAAATATTTAAACAAATGCTTGTACCCCACATGCAGGAATTATATAACCACTCAGCTTCTCAATCTTCGTTCCCTGAGGAAATGCTGTCTGCAATCGTAGTAACTCTGCCTAAGCCAGGCAAAGACCCAACTTGCCCTCAGAACTTTCGCCCCATTTCTCTACTAAACGCCGATTTAAAAATTTACGCTAAAATACTCGCTAATAGAATCGTTGACTTACTCCCTAATCTTATCAATACAGATCAAACAGGTTTCACCAAGGGTCGTCAGACATCCGACGCGACTAGAAGATTGATAGACATTATCCACCATATAAATGCAACCGGAACACCTTCTCTGCTCCTGTCACTGGACGCAGAGAAGGCGTTTGACAGAGTCAATTGGTCATATCTATCACTTACCCTACAGAAATTTGGCTTTGATGGCTTCATTCTCAAAGCAATTCTAGCCCTTTACTCCAACCCTACGGCACGAGTTTTCAATTCTAACATGCTATCCAAACCTTTCCGTATCACCAATGGTACTAGGCAGGGCTGCCCATTATCCCCCTTAGTATTTAACCTAATGATTGAACCTTTGGCGGAACATATTAGATCTAATTCGGTTGTGACGGGTATATCTATTGGCGGCCGTACCCACAAGATTAGCCTATTTGCGGACGATATAATATTACTGCTGTCATCCCCATTATCTTCTCTTATGGAAGTTCGGAAAATTCTGACCTGGTTTAGTGAAGTTTCATTCTATAGAGTCAATGACAACAAATCCTATGCAATGGATATAGGTATTGATGCTGTAACGAACAATCTGCTTCAGCACCAGTTCCCTTACTCTTGGGCGGAAGACTGCATTCCGTATCTTGGCATCCACCTGTCCAGAAACACTAGAACTCTATTTACGCATAATTACATTCCCCTTAAAAAAAGATTACAAACTGACTTGACAAATTTAGGCAAACATGAGTTTTCCTGGTGGGGTAGAATGTCTGCTTTCAAAATGATGCATCTACCTCAAGTACTTTACTTGTTTAGATGTTTACCAATACCTATCCCCATCCACTTCTTCAAATCCTTACAATCTATCCTTTCTAAGTTCATATGGAAAGGAAAGAAGTCAAGATGTGCCCACTATAAATTAATCAAACATAAGATGTGGGGGGGAGTGGGATACATTGATTTCCGTGATTACTTCCATTCCTCTATATTATCCCAATTGAAGGAATAGTTTCAACAATCTCCGACTACATCTTGGGGTCAGATTGAGTCCTCCTATTGCTGTTATGGCCCTGCCAATCTATGGCTGTTTGGCGCACACATGGGGATCAAAATCCCCACACAACTTCCTCCCACGATGAAGGTATCCATTGCTACCTGGCTTACAGTTTTAAAATCGGTAGACTCTAATATCTCTAATCGTGTAGCCCACGCACCATTAAACGTACTAAAGCTAATTTTGAAACATGTTCCACTAGATCTCTGGGGGAATCACGGTATTGTGTACATCCGTGACCTTTATGATAAGGGTATGATTAAGCCATTCCAATCCATACGATCTGAATTTGATCTGCCACTATCCTACCTTAATCATTTTTCTCTCATAAAAAACTGTTTGCAAAAACTGTCCGTAGAAAATATTCTAATCCACTCTTCAATGTGGTCTTATCTTTCCTCGCCTGAACCAAAGAAAAAAGGTATCACCATTTTTTATAATTTGCTCCAAGACAAACAAATATTTTCAAAAACCCCCTCACATTTACAGTGGGAAAAAGATCTAGATCAATCTTATACAGATGACCAATGGCGTACCGCATGCAGATTCAATCAATCATCTACTAAATGTACTTCCTTATGGGAACTAGCAATTAAAATCACTTTACGATGGTATTATACGCCAGATGTCGTATCTAAATTTGGTGGCAAACATTCAGATAAGTGTTGGAGGTTATGCGGAATCAAGGGTGACTTACTCCATACTTTGTGGGGGTGCCCTTTACTTACGAAAAATTGGACGGAAGTCTTTGCAATTATCTCTGCTTTATCGGGCACTCGGATTACCCCTAACCCTTCTTTAGCTTTGCTCTCGTTGGGTATTGAGGATTTTGTATTGAACCTCAGAAATTCCATTATCCATCTTCTTAAGGCTGCCAGGCTTTCAATTACCAGGAAGTGGAAGGATCCACTTCCACCCTGTATTTTGGAAGTTATAGACTTAACAAATTTGCATTACACGTATGAGAGGATGATGGCTATACCTTTGCTTACTCTACCTACACATAATATATCCTGGGCCCCTTGGAAGTCCTGGTATGAAAACAACATGTAAACATTGGTGCTTGGCCATTTCTGACTATTGATATCGCTTGTACTTTAATATAGAGGTCTTGAAGTCCTAGATATATCTTTCAGCCAGGATAATACCTAGGTTGACTTAATGTTCTTTTATTGAATGTTTATCTAACTTCATGTTACATACGTTTAGGTACCTACTATAATTGAAGAGTTACTGTGAATCTCTCTATTTTGTTAGATTCTTTTCAATAATCGCTTGCACATCCATTCGTGAGCCATTTATGATGTCCAGACTAAAAGTTGTAAAATTTTATGCATGTTTCTTATTCCTACATATCTCATCGATACGTTTGATTTTTGTAATTGTTTTATTATAATCCAATAAAAATTTATTGAATCAGACGTAAGGGCATATTACAGGGCGGCACATCTTACCAGGATAGTGGACTGGCACTGCCATGCTGAAGTAAAATAGTGAGTGGCCATGAAATTGGAGGATTCCAATGGTACGGCGAAGAGTTGGGCATGGAGCACCTCAAAAATCCTTAGGGACCACCCCACCCTTGGCAGCACGCTGTTGGTTGCGAGGGACACTTTCAGACACTGTTCAATATCACCAAGTCCTTCCCCCATGTTGCCTATACTGGGCAATCCAGAATTTGTACTAGGTCTCCAGAACCCTAATTTTCAGCGACTGGCTTTGAATGGCCGCCTTTATTTATGTGATTCTCTGGAGCCGCATCGGACAACTAACCCCCACTGCATGCACAATGGCAGCAGGCACCCCTTTTGACTTCTGGAGTTGTCTTCAGTTGCACAATTTTCTCTGTAAGTGCCTGGGCCCTTTGGGCATCCTTTGCCAGCTTACGGAAATAGAGCACATATGTCATAGGCAAAAGCCGATCCGCCATTGTCTCTCGTTGTTTTCCGCCTCTCCGATCGGACCGGAGACAGGGCATATTTCCGGGTTCCTTCCGAAATGGGAATCGGACCTTGAAACCAAATTCACGGACCTGCAGAAGGAGAAGATCCTTCACCTTGTAGAGAAGTCTTCCATGGCCACTAGAATGCAAGAGACCGGCTACAAAATTTTGACCCGATTGTACAGGGTGCCCACTACTCTACACTGCTTTTCTCCCCAGGTCCCTAGTTCATGTTGGTGATGTGGCACTGCAGAGGGAACGATGCTCCATATCTTTTGGGACTGTCCCAAACTTAGGTACTTTTGGCCGGGAGTGATCGATACTGTCAAACACCTGACCAGCGTTGACCTGGAGAGGAACCCTGCCTGTTGCGTCTCTCGAACCATCCTATTAAGAAATATAAGTCTTCCCCTTACTATTCAATGTATGGGGCCAAGGCTTGCATCCCTCTGGGCTGGAGATCTGGGAATCTGCCGTCAAAATCATTGTGGTTTTTCAAAGTGAATGAACTTAGGGACATGGAGGAACTCACAGCTACCTTGCACAACCAGGAGGGGACCTTCCGTGACACCTGGAGATCGTGGCAACACTTTGTGTACACAGATGCTTATCTTCAAGATGTCTCGCAACCTGACTGTTCTCCTAGACTTAGTCCTCTTTCCTGGGCGAGAGGTACCATCTTTCTCTTTATAATACCTATTCTTCTCCTTCTGTACAAAAGGATGTTTGATCCTCTACTTGTACCCTTCATGACTACCTTCCATCCCTTCCCTACCCCTTTCCTCTCCCTTCTACTTCCCACCCCATTTACCTGACTCAGTTCTGGCGCTATTTTTTCTACAGATTTGTGAATATCCTGTTATGCATTAGCTCAATCTCATTGCCCTCATTCTGGGTCCAATTGGCTACTGGGAGGCACACTTCCCAGTACAATGTATAATTTTGTTGAATTATAGTTGCATAGCTCAAAGCAAACGAGTCTATGCTATTGGTTTCTCTTACTACTACTCTATCTGCCAAACGTGCTGTGTACATTGCGGCCATTTTCATATTCAAATTGCTTTATTTGACCATTTATATTATGATATGTTAGGACGATCAGCATGTGTACTTAACAGAGTTTGCATTGTTATCTGACTATGCAGCGTTTCTTCATTTTTCCTTTGACTGTAAATTGCAACTTTTGGAAAATAAAGGAATAAAATAAAATATATATATTATATGCTTATTGCAATTTTTTTTTTACCAAAAATATGTAGAATACATATTGGCCTAAACTGATGAAGACATTTTTTTTTTTTAATATAAATTTCTTTTGGATATTTATTATAACAAAAAGTAAAAAAATAGAATTCTGGGGCTGAAGTGGTTAAAGGCACAGTCACTTTATAAGAGCAGCAGCTTAATTATTGCACTTTTTTTTATAATAATCACCCATTCCCTAGCGTAGAAGTAAATATCGGTGTAGATACGACTAATCAATTATAGATACATTGATTTATTGTCAATGTATATTATTTAGTCCGTGTAAAAGTTAGAGAGTCTACAAACTATGGTATATATTATTTAAAAAATTATCAATTCTGATAAAGTGATGTCCTCATTTCTTGAGCCCCTAAAATGCCAGAACACTACAAATACCACCCAAATAACCTCTTTATGGAAAGTAGGCAATCCAAGGTATTAGATAAGAAGCATGGCAAGTTTTTTGAAGTGTAATTTTTTGTCACAATTTTTTGGAAAATGAAGATATCTAATAAAATGATTTTTTTCCCCCAAATGTTTTCTTGTTTTAAGATTTTTTTTTTACAAACTCTCATCAGAGTAGTTCAGTTTGACCATAAGGGGGGGGGGGTGGTTGTGGGGGTGGCGGGGGAGTAATCAGGGATTTTTTTACACACTGTTTGCCTTTAAAACAGTGATAACCACTATTCTAAGCAATAGTTCATGACAGCTTTCTAAAGCTACCTTCACACAGAGGCGTTGTGCTGCCCACGGTAATGTGTCGCTATTTTTAGCGTCGCTTTACCGTTGTTTTTGTGATGCTATTAGGCCGCTAGCAGGGCGCTTTTAACGTGGCGGCTCTTTGCTGGTGGTTCAGCGGCACTGCCCATTTATTTCAATATATGCAGTGCCTTAAAGATGCGGCTAGCAGGACTTTTTTGAGCGTCCTGCCAGCACACGGTTCCAGTGTGAAAGCCAGAGGGTGTGAAAGAGGCTCTTTCAGGGCGCTATTTTTAGCGCTATAGTGCCTGCAAAGCGTCTCAGTGTGAAAGTAGCCTAACTATCGTGATCTGTGAATGCCCACATCTAAATCACATGGTACAAGGTGCCAGGTACCATGTGATACCTGTGGACCTATCACAGGATCACAATAGTAAGTAGTAGTCATTAACAACTTAAGGACCGCCTAACGCCGATATACGTCGGCAGAATGGCACGGCTGGGCACAATCACGTAAGGGTACGTCCCCTTTAAGTGCCCAGCCGTGGGTCAGCCACGCACGCCCGCGACCTGGTCCGAAGCTCCGTGACCGTGGGACCCGATCGCCGCCGGTGTCCCGCGATCAGTCACAGGAGCTGAAGAACGGGGAAAGGTGTGTGTAAACACACCTTCCCTGTTCTTCACAGTGGCAATGTCAGTGATCGTCTGTTCCCTGATATAGGGAGACGATCAAAGACGTCACACATCCAGCCCCGCCCTCCTACAGTTAGAAACACATATGAGGTCACCAAAGGATGAGTATCGCCTCTATTAGACTTGCTATAAAGCTAAGTATATGTGCCAGCATCCCGTTTAGTTTGTAAAGAGTGAGACCAATTGAATACAGGCTAGCAGCTGCTTGGGGCCCGTCAGCATAAATACTCGTAGGTCAAAAAAAAGGGTGTTGATTGGGACTTTCGAGGCACTTATAGGAAACCATGAATAGCTATAAAACAAAGATTTATTTACATACAAAAATACAAATATAAAAAGACATATAAACATTAGGGACAAGTGACACAAATCAGATGAGGTAATGTAAAGATAACAAAACCATCTAGGTCTAAGGCCTCGTACACATGACAGGACATGTCCGATGAAAACGGTCCCCGGACCGTTTTCATCGGACATGTCCGCTGGCGGATTTTGGTCTGATGGCTGTACACACAATCAGACCAAATTTCCCACGGACAGCGAACGCGTTGACGTGGCCGTGCTGTCGCCGCGACGATGACGCGGCGACGCGCGTGACCCTGGAAGGTCAATGCTTCCATGCATGCGTCGAATCACTTAGATGCATGCGAGGGCTTTCGGCCGAGCGGACATGTCCGGTGAGTCGTACTGCCTATTTGTGGGGAAAAAATACGCCAATTTTGTTTAGGAAATAAAACAAGGGTGGGTGTAGTGGCGCTTACCAAAATCAATATAACAACAAATTCTGATAATAAAATAGTAGACCACACAACCAAGATTAGAATCCAAGTGGCTAATGGGTCAATCCACCACCTGCTGTGGGTCTAAATATGTTCCATTCAAAATGCGTCCAGAAATACCACCCAACATTAAAGATTAATGTGGAAGGTATTGAGAGTGGTGAATAATAAATCCCTAATAAGGTAAAACAACTGTGCCAACCTCAGCACAATGTAATAATAAAGTCACCATAAATGATAATCTTAATAGAAATGCAATAAAATAACGTGAAAATCCAAAAGTGCTTCATCCAATTAACAGTGCATTAGTGCAAAAATAAGTGAAATATTGCACAAAAGTCCCACAAAATGCAGATGTGTAGACAAAAATAATAAAACAAAATAAAGAATCAATAGCATGCGCAGGTGGGCATGAACATGAGTTAAAGTGCAAAAATGATGAATAATAATTACAATTAATCAATCAAAAATAAAGTGCAGTGTTCAAATGTGTCCCGTGCACAAAACGTGCAAAGATAAAATTAATAAGTCCAAAAAGATCAATCAATAATAGTTCTTAAGTGAAAATGTGCTCCAATAGGTCCATAAAGCATAACTCCAGTGCTTAATGCTGAACATGCATACGTGCTTATAAATATCACTGTCAGGCTTCCCACAGTGTCTGGCCAAAATAGTGTGTTCCAGCCCCTTACCTTAAGAGGGCTTATATTAAAGCCTGTCTGTAAATGCTCCCACAGCCAGTCTGCTGGTCCACTCCCATACACCACGGCTCATAGGGATTAAAACGATGTCTCTCAAATGAAAAATAAAGGGAGGGAAGCTTCCATGGCATAAAATCTTTAGGATTTATTTAATATAAAACAGGAGCCACGTCGCACAACCGCGCAATTGTCAGTTAAAGCGACGCAGTGCCGAATCGCAAAAAGTGCTCTGGTCTTTGAACAGCAATATGGTCCGGGGGTTAAGTGGTTAAATGTCCTTATTTCTTCTGAGAAATCCTCACTTCCTGTTCTTCTGCCTAACTCCACACAGTAATGCGAGGCTTTCTCTCTGGTGTGGAGAAATCCTATTGAGGGGGGAGGGGGCGAGCAGGAGGGTCAGGACACTTTCTACTTTGCAGATAGAGGAAGGAGCTGTGTGTAAGTGGGCGTCCAGACTCTCCTGCTCGCCCCCTCCCCCCTCAAGAGGCTTTTGTCCACACCAGGGAGAAAGCCTTGCATTACTGTGTGTAGTTACAGACAGAAGAACAGGAAGTGAGGATTTCTCAGAAGAAATAAGGACATTTAAAAGCAAAATCGAAGGATGAGGTAAGTGAAGGAGGACTGCACTGAGGTAAAGGAAGCTATTTAGGGAATTTTTTTTTACCTTTACAACCCCTTTAAAGGATAATAAATGCACATCTTTTGCAGGTAAATAAAATTGCATTTATTTTATTTTTTTACTTGAAGCCTGAAAAGCATTGCACCCGTGATCAGCAGATCATGGGTGCCATGCAGGACTCCTGTTTGTTCTCAGTGTATCTGTGTACATATATGGCTAGGCAGATACACGACAGAAGAAGGAATGAACTAGCACTTAACATCGCCCTGGTAGCTCATTGAAACTACAAGCCGACAGCCACAAATGCAGACAGGACTTGTAGTTTTCCATTCACAGAGGACTGTAAATGGATGACATGGCTGGGCGGGCAAGTCCCCACAGGGCCACGTTATTCTCAAACAGTGACAGCGGGCCCCCAGAGAAGATGTCCACCCGCTGTCAAAACATATAAATATGGGTGGAACATGTAACATGTTTTGAAAGGTGAACTTAACCTTTTAATAGCTAGACTTCACAATAAATTTCCAAGAGATCTTCAAAAACACATCCTGTTAAGGAGATGCACCCTACTTGTCCTGTTTACCATTATCATTGAAAGTAAAAGAAAAGGTAATAAAGGGGAAATCTTCCAATGGGGAGACTAGTTCTGGTGATCTGGGGGTGCCCAAGAAATTCCCTTAATTTGCAGAGATTTCCTCTCACTTGCTGTTTGACTATGGGACAGGAAGTGAAGGGAAATTTCCAGAATGGGACACAGATGGTGAAATAAAGTCTGGCAGGTGTTATAACTCTCCTGTCACGCTTAACTCTAATGCAGATGATTAGACAGTATAGCTGGCTTCTGTGTTCTTCACCTATACCAGCCCCCTTTCCCATAAGGCAGGCCTACTGATACTTGGTTGCCCCCAGGACTTATATGCAATGCTATAGTGCCTGGATACCACACCAGGGCATGAACGAACTGAGCAAGGCAAACAGGTACTTGCAGTTGGCAGACAGGCAAGGTTTAGAATAGTCTGGGTCAAAATCCAGAGTCAAAAGGCAGGCGGAGTTCAAAGAATAGTTGATAATGGGTCCGAGTTCAGCAACAATGTAACCCAATCTAGCAGAGCAGGGCAGACAAACAGGTAGCTTGATCAGGTATTACACACACTATCACAAGTATGAGACCGCAAGCTTGGCTGGCCTAAATCAGGTTTGGTATCCACCCAGAGACAGGCCACAATAATCACCTTGCAGGTGGACAGGCAGACAGACAGACAAGGAGAATGCCACACAGCCAAAACCAGGATGCTGGAATGGGGAGCAGAAGCGCTAGACGCTCCCGATATTATCCCCCCCCCTCTTAAGGAGGGGCCCCCGGACCCCTTGCAGCAGGCTTGTCTGGAGTCTGGCAAAGGAAATTGTGTGCAAGCCTTTTATTGTGTACAGATGCAGCTGGGAATTTTCCTCAGGATCAAAGCCCTTCCAGGCCACCAAATACTGCACATAATTCCTTACCTTTATGGAGTCTAGAATACGTTCTACCTCATATTCTTCCTGCCCATTGACCATGAGCGGAGGCTGAGATGGAACAATTGTATCCTCTTGAATATGTTTTAGAAGAGAAAGCTGGAAGACATTAGGGATCCTCAGAGGCAGGAAGTTGTAATCTAAAGGATACCGGTTTAACTTGGTCAATAACTTTGTAAGGCCCAATAAACCTAGGGACCAGTTCCTGTCAGGGAACTCTGAGAGACAGATTTCTTTTGGACAGATAGACCCAATCCCCGACCTGATTCTGAAGAGCCTGAGAGCAAAGTCGATCTGCAAAACGTTTTTGGGCAGTGGAGCTAAAGGACAAGTAAGCCTGGGCTTTACTGCAAATCTGAGAAAATTTGTGAACTGTGTTGTTGGCATTGGGAATGTCAGAAGAAATTTCTGAAAATGAACAGGATTTAGGATGGAAACCATAAAACGCAATAGTAAGGAGAAATTCCAGTAGAAGAATGAGGCCAGTTGCTGTAGGCAAATTCAGGTCAGGGCAATGCTGAGAATCATTCCACTTGCTTATCAGAGACAAAACAGCAAAGACAGGTCTCCAAGGATTGGTTCATCCACTCTATTTGCCCATTAATTTGAGGATGATAGGCAGATGAAAAAGAGATGCCGGTTCCCAAGAGGTCACAAAAGGCTTTCCAGAACCTGGAAACAAATTGTGTACCCTTGTCAGAGACAAATTTCCTGGGCACCCTGTTCAGCCTAAGTATTTCTCGGAACAAACAAGGGAGCCAGCAGTTTTGAGGACGGGAATTTGGCAAGTGGAATGAAATAAGCCATTTTACTTAAAGGGTTTGTAAAGGATTTTTTTTTTATCTTAATATCTTATTGCAGTGCTGTTTTCATGTCCTCATTGTTCGTTTTTGCTCTCAAGTTGCTGTAATTCTTCTCTGATTTCCACACTTCCTGGTTGTCTGTTTTCCTGATAACTCACAGTACTGGGAGCTTTCTCTCTGTGGTCACTAATCAAGGAGGTGTGATTACTGTGTGTCTAAAACCCCTCAGCACCAATCAGCACCAATCAGTTTCGTTTTCCAAACCATCACTGCTCTGTGGCTCTGTACAGCACAGAGGCAGGAAACAGCATGCAAAAACGAAACTAGAAACTACAGGTACATTATATGATTGATTATTATCTATTTTTAATCGTTTTTAAAAGGAATCAGTTAAATATTATGTCTCTATACCCTGTAAACAGTCATTTCAGCAAAACATTTTTTTTTTATTTACAACTCCATTAAGGGGTCTACTACCACCCAGATGGCTGTGTGCGCATTTGAGGTAGGTCTACAATAAAGTCCATGGCTATGTGTATCCAACGGTGTTTAGGGACAGGCAAGGGAATGAGTAATCCAGAGGGCTTGACTTTTGAGGACTTAAAGCGAGCACAGGTTTCGCAAGCTTTTACATAGGAACAGGAGTGCTTACGGAGAGAGAGAGAGGGCCACCAAAGCCTGCGAGAAATCAAAGAAAACGTTTTAGTAATCCCTGGGTGCCCTTCAAAATGCACTTTAAGCCTAAAATGGAGGGAAACAGCTTTCCTGGGGTAGATTGGATGGAGCACTAGACTGAGTCTTTAAAACAGGGCTCCAACAGGTCAGGTGAAAGGGCCTCCCATCACTTGTGCTGGAGGTAAGATATTAAAGCTCTTAGAGGAAGTTTCCAAACAGGGCTCAAAACTGCGGGACAAGGCATTCTTAGAACCTGGATTGTAGGTAATTGTGAAATCCCTATCTATGTTAAGAGTTATGTAGTCTAAGCCAAGGATAGCCTAAGATAAGGGGATAAGCAGAAGATGTTATCAAGTAGAAGCCGATTGAAGGAGGAGGGGGCCGAACTTCTGAGAGAAAAACAGGTCCTCATTCCCCACTCCCCCCAGAAAGGTGACCAATGTGTCTCCGGAGGGGGGGAGGAGACGAGCAAGCAGAAGTCCCACTTTTGGATGGAACTCTGCGTTAAATGTGTTCTACCTTTGTTTTGTTTTTCAATTCAAGCTAAAGACACATCGTCATGACTGATGAGCAGGTGTTGCTAGGCATAAAAGTCCCATAAATCCATTTTGCAGAGGTGAAAGGCCTGGTTTCCAAGATTATGATTTATGAGAAACTTACATCTTTGCAAAATGACACCATGACCAAATTTAGCAAACTTATAATTAGGAAGCAATACTGCTACGTAAATATTTTTTATCTTAATACAGGGAATGCCTTAAGGTAAAAAATGTTTAGGCTTTGGAACCACTTTAAACTCCTACCAAAAAAGTCGGGATGCTGTGTAAAATCTACATAAACACAGAATGCAATGATTTGCAAATCTCATAAACCCACATTTTATTCACAATGGAAAATAGAAAACATATCAAATGTTTAACCACTTCAGCCTCCGCGATGTACCGATAGTATACCGGGATGATGCCTGCAGCTACAGGCATCATCCTGGTATGTTTTTATTTCAGCCAGTGATGAGCTTTCTTGTAAAAGCAATCCTAGCGGCTAATTAGCCAATGGATCACTTTTGCAGGCGACGCAAGTGTGGCAAACTGACCCAGCGGCACCAGAATTTATGAAAACAGAAAAGTGATGAGCAAACGTGGCAGAAGCAAGTTGTGCAGGAACAAGTAGTTTGTCTAGGAAGGAACCTAGCACAGTATAGTCTAAAGAAGTAGACCCCAACCACACTAGACTCTTGGCGTTTCCCAACGCCTGTCTATACAGATGGCTACTTGCATGGCTTCATTCAATGACTTTGGTTCAGGGTGGTGTACTAAAGAGTCCTTCATAGATTCTGATAAGCCTAACCTGAACTGGCTTCTTAGAGCTGGGTCATTCCACCCTAAGGTCAGGTGCCTAGCAGTGGAAATCAGAACATTATTGTTTAGCAGTGCATTTACACTGGCATAATGACCTAAGGGGGTTAAAAGCAAAAACCTCAGCGAAAACAACGGTAAAGCGCCGCTAAAAATCCAGCTAACTATGTGGGGGATTCTTTACTGTTAGAGTGGTAGGGATTTTCCCTCAGAGGCATGAAGTCGAGTGAGGGAATGATGAATTATTTTTATTGGAAAAAAAAAGCCTTTTTTTTATTGTATTTAATTGTAAATGTGAGATCTGAGGTCTTTTTGACCTCAGATCTCACATTAAAGAGGTCCTGCCATGCTTTTTTTCTTTTACAAGGGATGTTTACATTCCTTGTATTAGCAATAAAAGTGATCCAAATCTTTTTTTTAAAGGGGCAGTGTAAAAATAAAAAGTAAAATAAATAAGAATAAATAAAAACATTTAAAGTGCCCCGTCCCACCGTGCTCGCACGCAAAAGCAAACTCATACGCAAGTCGTGCCTGCATATGTAAACAGTGTTCAAACCACACATGTGAGGTATCACCGTGATTGTTGGAGAGAGAGCAATAATTCTAGCAAAAAACCTTCTCTGTGTAAAAAATAGGCCCAGTCCTTAAGTGGTTAATTGGGCAACTATGTGGCAGATGAGGTTTAACTACTTTCAGCCCAAGGATGTCATATGACATCCTGAACTTTATAGCTACAGGCATCATTCAGATATCATATTTTTAGGACGGCGATTCTGTACACTGTAAGAACAATCATAGCGGCAGTTTAGCTGATTAATCGTTCTTACATGGGGGGATGTCCCTTCCCGCCACCCTCCGGGCTCGCCTGTGTGACCGGCGAGCCAGAGAACGTATCAGTCTCTGCCAGAAGCGGTTTATAAAGATTTCTGGTGACCAAATTGTACCCAGTCATCTCTATGATCCTTGGAGGCCCGGGCGGATGTTATGGCGTCAGGTGCCTGGGCTGGTGGATGTAAACAATGCCGGGGTCTGCTGAAAAGGCCAAAACCATTCTTTTTTTTATTTCGGTCTTTCCAGCATTGAGGAGAGATGTGGGGTCTTATAATGCCACATCTCTATATAAAGAAAACCTGTCACACACTATTCCTATTACAAGGAATGTTTACATTCCCTGTAATAGGAATAAAAGTGATCAAAAATAATCATTTAGAGAGAAAGTGTAAAAAAAAATTAACAATAAAAAATAAAATACAATTTTAAGAGCCTGCGTGCTCATGCACAGAAGTGAACGCATACGTAAGTCGCATATGTATACAGTGTTTAAATCACACATGTGAAGTATTGCCTTGTGCCTAAGAGCAACAATTCTAGCCCAAGACCTCCTCTAACTCTAAACTGGTAACCTGTATTAAAATCAAAGCGTCGCCTATGGAGTTTTTTAAGTACCAAAGTTTGGTGCCAATTAAAGCGTGACATGATAGGTATGCATTTACTCGGCATAAAATCTTTCACATTATACAAAAAAATTGGGCCAACTTTACTGTTTTGTTTAATTCATAAAAACATTTTGTTCCCCCTAAAAAATGGCGTGTGAAAAATTTCTGCGCAAATACCGTGTGACATAAAAAGTTGCAACAATCGCCATTTTATTTCCTAGAGTCTCTGCTAAAAAAATATATATAATGTTGGGGGGGTTCTGAGTAGCTGTCTAGCAAAAAAAATATGATTTTTACATGTAGGAGAGGAGTGCCAGAATAGGCCCGGTATTGAAGTGGTTAATGTTGATAAAGTTATGCACTTGAGGGCTAAGAATATGCATGATACATACTAGGAGGATTACAACTGAGGCAATCAATGGTGAAGAAGGATCTGGGGTTTTAGTAGATAAGCTTAATAATAGCATGCAATGCCAAGCTGAGGTTTCCAGAGCGAGTAAAATCCTCTCTTGTACTAAAAGTATAGACTCCAGAGAGAGAGAGAGAGAGAGAGATCATTTTGCCCTTGTACAAATCATTAGTAAGACCTCATCTGAAATATGCAGTTCAGTTTTGGGCACTAGTTCACAAAAAGGATATTGGGAAACTGGAAAAAAGTGCAGAGAAGAGCAACCAAACTGATAAGAGGCATGGAGGAGCTCAACTATAAGGAAATATTAGATGGAACTGCATTTTTTGTCTCTCTTGAGAAGAGGAGATTAACCACTTCAGCCCTGGAAGATTTTACCCCCTTTCTGACCAGAGTACTTTTTACGATTTGGCATTGCGTCGCTTTAACTGACAATTGCATGGTCATGCAATGCTGTACCCAAACAAAATGTGCGTCTTTTTCCCCCCACAAATATAGCTTCCTTTTGGTGGTATTTGATCACCTCTGCGGTTTTTATTTTTTTCGCTATAAACAAAAATAGAGCGACAATTTTGAAAAAAATATCAATATTTTTAACTTTTTGCTATAATAAATATCCCCAAAAAATATATAAAAACACATTAGTTCCTCAGTTTAGGCCGATACGTATTCTTCTACATATTTTTGGTAAAAAAAAAAATCACAATAAGCGTTTATTGATTGGTTTGCGCAAAAGTTATAGTGTTTACAAAATAGGGGATAGTTTTATGGCATTTTTATTAATATTTTTTTTTTTACTGGTAATGGTGGCGATCAGCGATTTTTTTCATGACTGCGACATTATGGCGGACACATCGGACACTTTTGACACATTTTTGGGACTATTGTCATAAAATGCTATAAAAATGCACTGATTACTGTGAAAATTACAATGACAGTGAAGGGGTTAACCACTAGGGGGCACTAAGGGGTTAGGTGTGCCCTAAGGGAGTGATTCTTACTGTAGGGGGGCGTGGCTGGACGTGATACGTCACTGATCGTCGTTCCCTATAACAGGGAACAGATGATCAGTGGCAAGCCACAGAGAAGAACGGGGAAGGTGTGTTTACACTCACCTCTCCCCGTTCTTCAGCTCCTGTGACCCGATCGCAGGACAGCGGCGGCAATCGGGTCTGTGGGTGCGGTCACGGAGCTTCGGACCGGGTCGCAAACACGCCGGCGGTGGCACACGCGCGACCCACGGCTGGGCACTTAAAGGGCAACGTAACTGTACGTGCCTGTGCCCAGCCGTGCCATTCTGCCGACATATATCGGCGTTACAGGTAAGCCTTATTATAGGCTTACCTGTAGGTAAAAATGTGAAAGCGGGGTATACAACTGCTTTAAAGACTCCCTTAATATTAGAAACAATGGTTTTAAAATGACAGAGCTCAAGTCTTTTAGGATCCATGGGTGTATGCCACCTGGTCCAGGTGCTTTATTCTGTCTAAATATTTTTTGACCAAATCTACTAAGAGCCCCAGATCTTTTTCCATCCTGGAATTCCCTCATGGCTATCCTCCTAGCAAGTGATTTGCATTCATATTTTTGGCCCCTAAGTGCATTATTTTACATTTATTAACAATAAACTACCAACCACCATCCGACTGTAGTCGGACCACTTGGCCTTCAGGAGAAAGATTAAAACCCATCTCTTCTGAGGTCAAGGGGTTCCTTACCCATGAAATTGATACAGCGCCCAGAGGCGATTCAGTTTGCATGTGTTGCGCTTTACAAGTCTCTCACTCACTCACTCAAACATAATTTGCCCACACTTTGATTTTATTGAGATCTTCTTGGAAGGTTTCTACAGTATATCCTGCTGTTTAGTTATTGCCCTGCTTAGCTTTGTATCATCAGAAAACACTGAGATTGAACAATTTATGCCAACCTCTATATCATTTATGAATAAATTAAACAGAATAGGTTCCAGGACAGAGCCTTGGGGTACCCCACATACCACTCCGGACCAATCTGAGTACCGGCATTTTCCCCTTAAAATCAGGGGGAAATCCTGGGTGCGTGTTATACGCCGATCCGCGCTGTATGTGAGGGGAAGAGGAGCGAGCGCCGCTGATATACACATAGCCGAGTGAACTGTGAACTCAGCTAGGCTCGGGTCCGCTCGCAGTCACGTCCAGTCCCGCCATTGGACCTGTGTTATGTCCATCATAGAAGCCTGGGCAAGGGGCCGGACTGCGAGAGGAGCCGAGTACACAGGACATCCGGTTTTGTCTATCTCTGTGCTGCGGCGGTAAGGACACTGGGCAAGGCTGCATGGACACTGGGCAAGGCTGCATGAACACTAGGCAGAGCTGCAGATGGACACTGATCATTCTGCAATGATGGACAAGGCTGCAGATGGACACTGATAAGGCTGCATTGCTGGGCATTTAAATGTAAGTTTTTATCCTTAAACTTCCATCCTAAAAGTTGTTTTCCCTAAAATTCCCTCCTAAACTCGGGGTGCGTGTTATACGCCGGCGCGTGTTAAACGCCGATAAATACGGTACTCACTATTCATAATAACCCTTTGTACACACCCTTGTAACCTGTTTTCTAACCAGGTACATACACAATGGTCTAAGCCAACAGACCTCAATTTTTTAATTAAGCATTTATGAGGAACTGTATCATATACCTTTGCAAAATCCAGATACACCACATAGGCCTTCTTTAACCACTTGACCACTGGGCACTTAAACCCCCTTCCTAACCAGACCAATTTTCAGCTTTGGGTGCTCTCACAATTTGAATGACAATTACTCATTCATACAACATTGTGCCCATCTGAAATTTTTGTCCTTTTTTTCCCCACAAATAGCGCTTTCTTTTGGTGGTATTTGATCACCTATGGGTTATTTATTTTTTGCGCTATAAAAGAAAAAACACTGAAAATTCTGTAAAAAAAAAAAAAATCTTGTTTCTGTCATATTAGCAGGTTATTTCTCACACACAGCATATGCATACCACAAATTACACCCCAAAACACATTCTTATATTCCTCCTGAGTATGGCGATACCACATGTGTGAGACTTTTACACGGCGTGGCCACATACAGAGGCCCAACATGCAGGGAGCACCATCAGGCGTTCTGGAGCACCAAGGCCAATTCTGACATTTCTCTCCTACATGTAAAAATCATCATTTATTTGCTAGAAAATTACATAGAAAACCAAAACATTATATGTGTTTTTAGCAAAGACCCTAGAGAATACAATGGCGGCCATTACAACTTTTTATCTCGCACAGTATTTTCGTAGCAATTTTTTGAACGCTTGATTTGAAAAAAAAAAAGTTTTGTGCTTAAAAAAAACAAAAAACAGTAAAGTTAGCCCAATGTTTTTGCATAATATGAAAGATGAAGTTACGCTGAGTAAATAGATACCCAACATGTCACCCTTCAAAATTGCACACGCTCGTGGAATGGCGCCAAACTTCGCTACTTAAAAATCCCCATAGGCGACGTATTGCAAGGTATTGGAGTATTGCAAGGAATTGCAGAGTATTGGGGGTATTGCGGAGTATTGCAGAGTATTGGGGGTATTGCAGAGTATTGGGGGTATTGCAGAGTATTGGGGGTATTGCAGAGTATTGGGGGTATTGCAGAGTATTGGGGGTATTGCAGAGTATTGGGGATTGCAGAGTATTGGGGGTATTGCGGGTATTGCGGAGTATTGGGGGTATTGCGGAGTATTGGGGGTATTGCAGAGTATTGGGGGTATTGCAGAGTATTGGGGGTATTGCAGAGTATTGGGGATTGCAGAGTATTGGGGGTATTGCGGGTATTGCGGAGTATTGGGGGTATTGCGGAGTATTGGGGGTATTGCGGAGTATTGGGGGTATTGCAGAGTATTGGGGGCATTGCAGAGTATTGGGGGCATTGCAGAGTATTGGGGGCATTGCAGAGTATTGGGGGCATTGCAGAGTATTGGGGGCATTGCAGAGTATGGGGGGCATTGCAGAGTATGGGGGTATTGCAGAGTATAGGGGTATTGCAGAGTATGGGGGTATTGCAGAGTATGGGGGTATTGCAGAGTATGGGGGTATTGCAGAGTATGGGGGTATTGCAGAGTATGGGGGTATTGCAGAGTATGGGGGTATTGCAGAGTATGGGGGTATTGCAGAGTATTGCTGGTATTGCAGAGTATGGGGGTATTGCAGAGTATGGGGGTATTGCAAAATATGGGGGTATTGCAGAGTATGGGGGTATTGCAGAGTATGGGGGTATTACAGAGTATGGGGGTATTGCAGAGTATGGGGGTATTGCAGAGTATTGCTGGTATTGCAGAGTATGGGGGTATTGCAGAGTATGGGGGTATTGCAGAGTATGGGGGTATTGCAAAATATGGGGGTATTGCAGAGTATGGGGGTATTGCAGAGTATGGGGGTATTACAGAGTATGGGGGTATTACAGAGTATGGGGGTATTGCAGAGTATGGGGGTATTGCAGAGTATGGGGGTATTGCAGAGTATGGGGGTATTGCAGAGTATTGCTGGTATTGCAGAGTATGGGGGTATTGCAGAGTATTGCACAGGGAGGGATGGATGGCTGGATCTGTGACTGCATTTGTCACAGATCCAGCCATAGCAGCTGCTGCTGCTTCCGCTCTCCCCCCTCTCCTCTCACACTGTACGGATCGGTACAGAGAGGAGAGGGAGGAACCGGTCATCACATGACGCCGGTTTGTTTACAAGTGATCACTCCGTCATTTGACGGAGCGTTCACGTGGTAAACTGCCGCTATCAGCGGCAATTTACCGCGATCCGTCGGGTCTTCCAGACCCGGCGCTTACGGATGATTCCGGGAGCGCGCCCCAGGGGGCGCGCGAGAGGAGGATTCTGGGAGGACGTCCTCCCAGAACAACTCCACCGCGCTGTAGACGTGTTTTGTCTATAGCACGGTGGTAAAGAGGTTAATAACTTCCTCATAGAATGTTAGCAGATTGGTCTGGCAAGAACGGTCTTTCATAAATCCATGCTGATTACTACTAATGCTACTATTATCAGAATTCTTGGATACAGTATCAACATGTACAAATATATAAGGGGTCCATATAGCGAACTTGGTGTTGAGTTATTCACTTTACGGTCAACACTTAGGACAAGGGGGCACTCTTTACGTCTAGAGGAAAAGAGATTTCACCTCCAAATACGGAAAGGTTTCTTTACAGTAAGAGCTGTGAAAAGGTGGAATAGACTCTCTGCAGAGGGGGTGCTGGCCAACTCAGTAGATTGCTTTAAGAAAGGCCTGGATACTTTCCTAGATGTACATAATATAACTAGGTACTAACATTTATAGGTAAAGTTGATCTGGGGAACATCCGATTGCCTCTCGGGGGATCAGGAAGGAATTTTTTCCCCTGCTGTAGCAAATTGGATCATGCTTTGCTGGTGTTTTTTGCCTTCCTCTGGATTAACTGTGGGTATAGAATTGGGTATATGTGATTGTATGATATTATTATTATTTTATTTCTTATGGTTGAACTTGATGGAATTGTATCTTTTTTCAACCTGACTAACTATGTAACTATGTTAGACTGACTGGCCTTTAGTTTACAGGTATACATCTGTGATGGGAGTCACTTTGATCAGGGCTCATGGAACCCAGCTTACCTTAGAGATGGGTCAGGAAAATGTTTTAGCTCCCCAGGCCCCTCTTATGTGTAAAATACACTGTGTCTATTAGGGGCACAGGGTGATCGCGAAAATGATTGACAACTACATAATGGAGGCTGAGAGGGTGGTTTGTATTGCTTCAAATGGGACAAAAATATTTATCAACAATATCCCTTCAGAAATCTATGAAGATAAATTAATTCCAATTCAGACTGTGAAACTTATAGCAGATGTTAATATAATCAGCAAGCCACCTGCTACTGGTGGGCTCCTGCTAAAGTCTGTTTATTAGGGTGTTATGGGTTATTCTGTTAAGTATGCTTTTCCCATTGTTAAGTGTTATTTCTGTCTTCTCATCTATGTGGTTATACTTGTTTATACTTGTAATAATTTGTATTGTATAGTACTTTGTATTCAGTATTGTAAGGGCCGAATAGTCTAGTCACCTAGGCTGGTTTAAGTGACCAGTTAATTAGCTCAAGTTAAAGTGGTTGTAAACCCACTTTGACAACTTGAACCTACAGGTAAGCCTAGATAAAGGCTTACCTGTGGGTGCAAGAAATATCTCCTTAACCTACACGGTTAAGGAGATATATGCAGAAAACACTCGCACTGAGCGGTCCGGCATTCTGAATGGGATAATGCCGGTCCTGCAAGCATGTGCGGGAGTGACGTCATCGCTGCGCCGGATCAGCAATACCAGGAAAAAGCTCTGAGGGGACATGGCGGCGGAGTGGAACGAGGAGCACTTCGGGGGCTTGGATATAGGTAAGTTGTATGCTATGCATACTAGCTCATTATGCCTTTCTCATGCAGGTGTTTTTTTTTTATGGATTATTTTAAGAGGGTTTACGGCCTCTTTAATTAAATCACTGTCAGTTATTAGTTGCTAGAGGTGAATTTGCATAGTTTATGTCAGTTGTTTCTTAGTTATGTTAATTATATTCCTGTATACAAATTCCTTTGCATACGATAATGTTATCAGTCTCACCTGACCTGGTGTGGTATATAACTTCTGTGTGAGTTTTCAATAAAGAATTCCAGTTCTCATGCCGGCTAGTCTTGTATGGTCCGCTATAATATCTGGTTCCCACGGCCCGGCCAGTGCACTATTGCACGGCCACGTTATTATTTTCTATTTATTTTTCTTCCACGTTTGTCACTTTCACTTTTGTGTGCGTTTTCTGACAGATGGAGTGTGCGAGTCCTCATGCTTGCCCTAACATCTAAGGGGAGAACGTGAGGCCGCAAGGTGCCTTCCTCCCCTGCCTCTGGGGGGGGTCTCTCTCGACCAAGTATTCGATGGTCGACTTCGGCTGACCTAGAACCAGGGCTCGAGTCCTGCGGGAACGACGTTCCTCTACTTCTTCCACAGCAGGAACGCCGTTCCCATTGGTCATCAATGCGCGCCCATCCTCCCCTCCCTTGGTCCGCCTATTCCTCCTCCTCCAGCGCCCGACGTAACAAAATCCTGACTCTAGTGATGGGGTGCAGTTCACCCTAGCACCTGGTGGGGGAGCCAAAGTGCCATAATGCTCCCTTCCATCCTCCCTCTCGTTTGTTTCACACACACACACACACACACGAGTCGGACTGTATCTGCTTGTCTTCCGGGACTCATGTGAACCTGAGTTGTAAGGTACGTGAGCTATCTGCACAACCCCCTCTCCCCTGAATTATTTTTTCTTTGTATCTACTTCTCCCTAATTTCTTACTCCCCCCAGTGCAGACTGGGGGAAGGGGGGTAATTGTGAAGACTGAGGGGAGGGGGTAATTGTGCAGACTGGGGGGTAATTTTGCAGACTGGGGGAAGGGGGGTAATTGTGCAGACTGGGGGGGTAATTGTGCAGACTGGGGGGGGGTAATTGTGGGGGAAGGGGGAGTAATTGTGTAGACTGGGGGGGTAATTGTGCAGACTGGGGGAAGGGGGGGGGGTTGTGCAGACTGGGGGAGGGGGGGTAATTGTGCAGACTGGGGGGGGGGTTGTGCAGACTGGGGAAGAGGGGTAATTGCGCAGACTGGGGAAGGGGGGTAATTGTGCAGACTGGGGGGGGGTAATTGTGGGGGAAAGGGGGGTAATTGTGCAGACTGGGGGAAGGGGGGGTAGTTGTGCAGACTGGGGGGGTATTGTGCAGACTGGGGGAAGGGGGGGTTGTGCAGACTGGGGGAAGGGGGATAATTGTGCAGACTGGGGGAAGGGGGTAATTGTGCAGACTGGGGAAAGGGGGATAATTGTGCAGACTGGGGAAAGGGGGATAATTGTGCAGACTGGGGGGGTAATTGAGGGGGAAGGGGGGGGTAATTGTGCAGACTGGGGGGTAATTTTGCAGACTGGGGGAAGGGGGGTAGTTGTGCAGACTGGGGGGGGGGTAATTGTGCAGACTGGGGGGGTAATTGTGCAGACTGGGGGAAGGGGGGGGTAATTGTGCAGACTGGGGGAGGGGGGGTAGTTGTTCAGACTGGGGGGATAATTGTGCAGACTGGGGGAAGGGGGGTGGGGCAGACTTGGGGAAGGGGGGGTAATTGTGCAGACTGGGGGGGGAAGTAATTGTGCAGACTGGGGGGGGAAGTAATTGTGCAGACTGGGGGGGGGGGTAATTGTGCAGACTGGGGGGGGGAGTAATTGTGCAGACTGGGGGGGGGGGGGGTGGAAGTAATTGTGCAGACTGGGGGGTGGAAGTAATTGTGCAGACTGGGGGGTGGAAGTAATTGTGCAGACTGGGGGGTAGAAGTAATTGTGCAGACTGGGGGAGGGGGGGATTGTGCAGACTAGGGGTACGGGGTGCAGACTGGGGGTAAGAGGTATTGAACAGACTAGGGGGAGTTGTGCAGAATGGGAGAGGGTGGAGAACTGAAAGCAGCGCAGAGGAAACTCCCAGAGTCTTGGAGAGAGGCGGGGCACACCAGGGAGTCGTGACGCGTGCGTGACTGGCTCTGTTTGTTGGGCTAGATGCTGGTTTGCAACAACTTGACCCCTGGACCAGGAGAATCAGCCCCCCAGGAGGCCGTGCAAGGACCTGCTGAGATGACATCGCTAAGGTGAGAGACCCTGACACAGCTGACCCCCACATCAGGTTGCATTGATGGGCACTGGTGAGGCTGAGCTTATGGGCACTTGTGAGGCTGCATTGATGGGCACTGATCGGGCAGTCTCTGACCATTTCTTGATGGGCACTGATCGGTGATCAGGCTGCATTTGATGGGCACTGGTAAGGCTGCATTACTGGGCACTGATCAGGCTGCATTTGATGGGCTCCGATCAGACTGCATTAATGGGCACTGATCACGCTTGGGTGAGTTCCTACACTTTTTTTCCCAGGACTTGACCCCTGCCTAGAACAATGGTGTCTGCCAGGCCTTCTGGCAAGGCAGACAATTGTAAACCCTAGTCCCTGTCAGGAGCCTTGCACCCCAGGGGATCAGGGTAGAGGTTCTACTCCTTCGGGGGGGTGGACTAAAGCACACCCTCAAGTGCATTTTTTTAGCAGTGCTATTGTTTGTCTTTTTCTGAAGTCTTGTATAGCTGCTAGGTTTGGAAGCCTAACAATCATTTTAATAGTTTTTAATTGTCCTCCCCAATGATTTTCTGAAATATATTTCCAGGCATTCCTGCTTGTATTTATGTAGCGTATATATACACACAGAGATATATACGTGTGTATATATATATATAATAAAATACACAGTAAAAAAAACTTCTAAAACCATAAAAGGTCCAAAGTTCAAATAAAACAGTGTAGCAGCGCTATTCCCAGACCAACGTCTGAAACACTTCTATATGTCCATAATAATATATAGGAAATCAGATGATAGTGCTGATAGATAGGCAGAGAAAATCTTCAATTAGTGCTTCCTTCACCAGAGGGGGCGTTCACCACGTGGGGGGATAAACCCCTTAAAGCGGAGTTCCGGCCACAATATTAAAAATAAAAACGTTTTAAATATGAAAAGCCCTGTAATACACAAGCTTAATGTATTCTACTACAGTTAGTCTGTAAACTAAGGTCCGTTTTGTTAGGTTTTTACAGCATTTAGACACTTTATAAAACAGAAATTGACTGGGGCCATCTTAAGTGTGGGCATCATGAAGCCAGACTGTATGACTTCCTGGATTTCAGCCTCGCACATGCTCAGTGCTGTACAAGCAGTGTAATGGTTTCAGATCAGGTTTCAATAGCAATGGGAGTGCCAGAGGAAGTTACCGCCCCTTATCTATGCAAACCTCTCCTCCCCTCCTCCCCTCCCCCTGTATACATATACCAGACATGTGCACTGTCAATAAATTCATTTTGTTTAGTTCCGTTTCGCATTAGCCGTTATTTCGTATTTTGTGCCCGAAACTCAATTCGGATTCGTACGCTCATAATGGGCACAGCAGGAGTACAGGCACAGGAAGTCAGCACAGCACAGGGATGGTGGGAACCCTTCATGAGGGGGTTCCCAGCCATCCCTGCACTGAGTTCCCGGGTCTGTACACCCGCTGTGCCCCATTATGAGGGGTTCCCACCATCCCTGTGCCGAGTCCCCGGGTCTGTACACCTGCTGTGCCCATTATGAGGGGTTCCCACCGTCCCTGTGCTGAGTTCCCAGGTCTGTACACCCGCTGTGCCCATTATGAGGGGTTTCCACCATCCCTCTGCTGAGTTCCCGGGTCTGTACACCCGCTGTGCCCCATTATGAGGGGTTCCCACCATCCCTGTGCTGAGTTCCCGGGTCTGTACCCCCCGCTGTGCCCCATTATGAGGAGTTCCCACCATCCCTGTGCTGAGTTCCCGGGTCTGTACACCCGCTGTGCCCCATTATGAGGGGTTCCCACCATCCCTGTGCTGAGTTCCCGGGTCTGTACCCCCGCTGTGCCCCATTATGAGGGGTTCCCACCATCCCTGTGCCGAGTTCCCGGGTCTGTACACCCGCTGTGCCCCATTATGAGGGGTTCCCACCATCCCTGTGCTGAGTTCCCGGGTCTGTACCCCCGCTGTGCCCCATTATGAGAGTTTCCCACCATCCCTGTGCTGAGTTCCCGGGTCTGTACACCCGCCGTGCCCCATTATGAGGGGTTCCCACCATCCCTGTGCTGAGTTCCCAGGTCTGTACCCCCCCGCTGTGCCCCATTATGAGGAGTTCCAACCATCCCTGTGCTGAGTTCCCGGGTCTGTACACCCGCTGTGCCCCATTATGAGGGGTTCCCACCATCCCTGTGCAGAGTTCCCGGGTCTGTACCCCCGCTGTGCCCCATTATGAGGGGTTCCCACCATCCATGTGCTGAGTTCCCAGGTCTGTACCCCCCGCTGTGCCCCATTATGAGGAGTTCCCACCATCCCTGTGCTTAGTTCCCGGGTCTGTACACCTGCTGTGCCCCATTATGAGGGGTTCCCACCATCCCTGTGCTGAGTTCCTGGGTCTGTACACCCGATGTGCCCCATTATGAGGGGTTACCACCATCCCTGTGCTGAGTTCCCGGGTCTGTACCCCCCGCTGTGCCCCATTATGAGGAGTTCCCACCATCCCTGTGCTGAGTTCCCGGGTCTGTACACCCGCTGTGCCCCATTATGAGGGGTTCCCACCATCCATGTGCTGAGTTCCCAGGTCTGTACCCCCCGCTGTGCCCCATTATGAGGTGTTCCCACCATCCCTGTGCTGAGTTCCCAGGTCTGTACCCCCTGCTGTGCCCATTATGAGGAGTTCCCACCATCCCTGTGCTGAGTTCCCGGGTCTGTACACCTACTGTGCCCCATTATGAGGGGTTCTCACCATCCCTGTGCTGAGTTCCCGGGTCTGTACACCCGCTGTGCCCCATTATGAGGGGTTCCCACCATCCCTGTGCTGAGTTCCCGGGTCTGTACCCCCCACTGTGCCCCATTATGAGGAGTTCCCACCATCCCTGTGCCGAGTTCCTCCTGCTTCCTTCTTCCCCCAGCACAGCACATTGCCACCATAACATTGCCCACCGCATCGTCTCCGGCACAGCACCCCGCATCGGCCTCAGCACCCCGCATCGACCCCGGCACCCCGCATCGACCTCGGCACCCCGCATCGACCCCGGCACCCCGCATCGGCCTCCCGCATCGACCTCGGCACCCCACATCGGCCTCGGCACCCCGCATCGGCCCCGGTACCCCGCATCGGCCTCCCGCATCGGCTCCGGCACCCCGTATTGGCCCCAGCACCCCGCATCGGCCCCTGTACCCCGAATCGGCCTCGGTACCCCGCATCGGCCCCGGCACAGCACCCCGCATCGGCCCCGGCACCCCGCATCGGCCCCGGCACCCTGCATCGGCCCCTGTACCCCGCATTGGCCTCGGCACCCCGCATCGGCCCTGGCCCAGCACCCCGCATCGGCCCATGTACCCCGCATCGGCCCCGGCATAGCACCCCGCATCGGTACAGTGAGGGCACAGTTACGGGTGCAGTGAGGGCACAGTGAGGCAGCGTTGGGCACAGTGAGGGTACAGTTACGGGCACAGTTACGACAGCGTTGGGCACAGTTAGGGCACAGTTATGGGCACAGTTACGGGCACAGTGAGGGCACAGTGAGGCAGCGTTGGGCACAGTTACGGGCACAGTGTTGGGCACAATGAGGGCACAGTTACGGGCACAGTGAGGCAGCATTGGGCACAGTGAGGGCACAGTGAGGGCACAGTGTTGGGCACAGTGAGGGCACAGTGAGGGCAGCGTTGGGCACAGTTATGGCACAGGGCACAGTTACGGGCACAGTGTTGGGCACAGTGAGGGCACAGTGTTGGGCACAGTGAGGGCACAGTGTTGGGCACAGTGAGGGCAGCGTTGGGCACAGTTACGGGCACAGTGTTGGGCACAGCGAGGGGCACAGTGAGGGCAGCATTGGGCACAGATACAGGCACAGTGGATGGCAAGCTCGCTCTCCCACTAACTCTGTGACACCAGTGCAGAGTGGGGAGAGTTACAGATCATCAGGATGACAGAGCGCATCTCTGATAGATCTGTATGTGAGAACACCCGCTCGTAGTACTGCCCCGCCTCCCAGCACTAGAATTGTAACACACAGTGCAGAGCGCGCTGTTTCTATGTACAGGGAGGCGGGGCAGTACTACGAGCGGGTGTTCTCACACACAGATCTATCAGAGATGCGCTCTGTCATCCTGATGATCTGTATCTCCGCATGCACCGGAGACAGACGGCGGGCGGGTGGTGGAGGCGGGGGGGGCGGTGCTAGCAGGGGGGAGTTGGAGAGGAGGAAGAGGACACCACCTCTATGGGCGGCACTGTCCTCCCTCCCTCCCGCCCCCCCCGAAATTCAACTACGGCGGCGCTCGTTCAGCCCAGCCTCCTGGGATTGATGACACACATCACCCAGGAGGCATAGCAGCGCTGGATGCGGCGGAGAAGCCATCCGCCGCAAAGGGAAGACAAACTCACAGGAATAAAACCGTGAGTTTGTCAAACAAAAAAAAAAAACATGCCAGTTCTATTTAAGGGGGCAGTGTTAATTAAAATGCAAACAGGTTGAAAAATAGGGTGGAACTCCGCTTTAAGGGGATGCACTCACCACAATTAAGCAAAAGTAAAGCCTTGAGCATATGTCTCTGTATATCTCCTGGATGTTGCACTCTCCACCAGCCAATGTGTTTATGTTCAATCAAATCGCCATCACATGGAAACAGAGGGAACTCAAATAGTGTGATATTGTTTTAAATAAATGTAAATTTTATTGAGCCCCAAAAACACATCCCCTAATACATTCAGCGTACCATAAATATAATAGTGACAAGCAAAGATAACAATAGATGCCAGTACTGTGCCTGTGAGTCTTTCTGGCCGGACAGCGCAGTTTGCTAAGAGCAGACTTTTTTTCCTGTTCCTGGTTCCATAAAAAAAACGCCGGCCTCTGTAACCAGAGGAATCTCTGAAATTTACAGATACTGACTACTTTCCAAGGGTGGTAAGATCTAAGCAATAAGCAGTTTTTGATATTGTGATCTGGTTTTTCAGCTGTACCGAAGTATGGTACATCTTGCTGACTGCAGCCTCTACAGCAATCCTTGCTTGGTTCAAACAGATCCCATTATATGGTAATCACACCTATCACTGCCAAACTAGCAGTGTTTCCAATGACTTACTTGCTGCTGTCTACCATTGAATTGTAGTTCTATCTACTTCATCTCCATGTGGAATTTGTCCTCTATGAACTGGTGATAGAATTGATTGGAACTGTATCCAGCTTCACAGATTTTTTTGCAGCTATACTATCCTCAATCTAGCCCTGTGATTTATATATTCTTTATCATGCCCCAGTTCTTTGATTCCTGCAGGTGTATGTAAGCGGTGTGTATGATTGTGGTGGCCACTTGTCCTTGTTTAGACTAACGTCTAATTTTATTAGTGCTGTGGAAATATTGGCACTTTTTGTGTTATTAATGTTTTTTTTTTTTTATGTGGATAATTAATAAATTGCAGTCATATTTATCCGTATTCCTTTTTGACCAATTCCTTTTTTTCTCTCCCAATTTTTGATATGCAGTACTAATTTAGAGGAATGCAGATGGTAGTATTTAATATTATATCTATGACCACCATCAAATCGGATAAGATGATCTGGTTAGTGTGACTAATGCAGGATTGCCTCTTGTCACCTAACTTTGACTGCTTTGGATGAGTCACCATTGCCTATATTTTTGTGAATTATTTTGGTTTCCTGGTTCCATAAGGCTGTGCACAGTGTTAGGTCATTGGATTAGCGTCACGCCCTGACGTTTCGTCATTGATTGACTTCTTCTGAGGGCGTGACTAGGCTAATCCATGACCCAGTATTAATATCCGCCCGTGGAGCGCATCTCTGCTCTCATTGGCTGTCCGCGGTCACGTGTGCGTGTCATGTTACACATGCGCACACGCGATCCGTTAAAGCAGCCTGGGGGAAGGAGTAGTTTGGCCAGCAAGTGGAGCGTGTCTCCTCTCTTACTGGCCAACTACAGTCACGTGCGCGCGTCATGTCGCGCATGCGCTCTACATGCCCGGAGCCCACACAAGGCGGAAGTAGAGCATCAGCGCGTGAAGCGCATCTCATCGCATATTGGTCGGCTCGGGCCATGTGAGCGTATCACGCCACGCATGCGCACACCCACTTAATGTTATAAATCACACAGTTGAGGGGCTACGCTGTTTATACAACCCATACTTTCAAGGATGTACCTTAGTATTGGTAAACCATAGCGGTACTACAAACCTAATACTTATACACCATAATGCATTTACATCTAGCAGCATCTTAGTTATAATATCGTGGGTATATTTGTGCACAACAGCGTTCCAAGACATGATGATAAAATCTACTTATACAATAGGATGACATTTTTTTAAAATGTATACAATGGGATAACATTTCTTCAAAAAAAGGGATAACATCTTTTTAAAAAAGATGAAATTTTTTGAAAAAACAGATAACCAAAGTATATAATCAGAATATATAATATAATATGATATTAGCCATAGAATATGTTACGAGCATTAGAGATGGACAGGTTAAAACTGCACGATACTACTATAATTCTCCCAACTGGGTGATAAAACCTCCATAAGGGTGGTAGGTCATAAATACACTGGCATAAAATGCCCTAGAGACGTACATGTATATATTGTGCAGAAATATATATATTGTGCTTAAAAATATATATATATATATATATATCCAGCTGACCCAGCAATAATATCACACTGACACCAGACATTGTCAGTACAATCCAGTCAATAAACTGGGTCGCTGGATGTAGCCACCACTCTCTAAATACATACAAGACCTACCTATATCTGAAAAAAACTTCTAATTTGTATAGATTAAAAATTATCAATAAAGGATAAAATACACCATGGGGGTTACAATCAACACACGTGGCTTAAAAGTATAGTAAAATGGTGTGTAATGAAGGACCATGCATGACATGCATTAAAAACAAAGATAAAAAGATAAAAAGATAATGAATTTTATATATAAAATATAAAATATATAAGAGAATAAACCTGAGCCTGGGAAAACTATTTAAGCGTTACTAATAAAACAATTAATGTCCAGTTCTATATTGAGGCCTTTAGGCGCTAAAACATCAGTAGAAAAAATCCAACGAGTTTCCCGTTTGGACAATTCACGTACCCTATGTGAGCCTCTCCAATTTTTTTCGAGGTGCTCTACACCCCAAAATTGAAGCCCAGAAGGGTCTTGATTGTGTTTAAGTTTAAAATGCCACGACACATTATGGTCCTTATAGCCTGACCGGATATTGTTAATGTGTTCTAAAATGCGTACTTTCAGCTTTCTTTTGGTGCGACCAATATAGAGAAGGTCACATGGGCATTTCAAAGCATAAACCACATAGTCTGTATTACAGGTCATAAATTGTTCTATTTTGAATTCCTGGTTATTAGATGGAGACAGGAATCTGTCTATTCCCCTTAATGGTCTTAGTATGGACTGACATGCTTTACATCTTTTACAGGCAAAAAAAACATTTTGGTCCCAAAAGGACTTTGGTTTAGCAGGGGGATCAAGAACTTTTTTAACTATCCGGTCTCCATGGTTGGTTGATTTCCGGTAGATAAATTGTGGGTTTTGGGGAAGAACATTCCCTATTTTCTTATCCAACTTTAAGACATGCCAATGTTTATTGAATATCGCCTCTACTTCTTTATATTGCATATGATACTGTGATATAAACCCCCATTCTTTACTGTTTGTAGTACTAGTTTCAGGAATAGGTTTTGGTTGTAAACACATATCTCTTGGTATAGCCAATATATCTTCAACCAATTTTTCCATCACTATCGGCTTGTAGCCTCTGGCTTCAAACCTATCTGTCAAAGTCTTTGATTGTATCAGGAAATTAGAATCTTCAGAGCAATTCCTTCTTACTCGCATGATTTGTCCTTTGGGAATATTTCGAATCCATGAAGGATGATGACCGCTGGAAATGGGCAAATAACTATTCCTATCGGTTGGCTTGAAGTAGACTTTCGTTTGCAATTTCGTATTTTGGCGATATATTGTAACATCCAAAAAATGTATTTCTGTTTCACTAAATTCCGATGATAATTTGATATTATTTTCATTGTTATTTAAAACAATTAAAAATTCTTCCAGAGAACTTTGGGGGCCAGTCCAGATAAAAAATATGTCATCGATAAAACGTTTATAAAATAGAAGCTCTGATCTTTGATTGTTAAAAATCACCTTATCCTCCCATTCGGCCATAAAAAGGTTGGCGATGCTGGGAGCAAATCTAGCTCCCATCGCAACGCCTCTTTTCTGTGAATAAAATTTGCTATCATACCAGAAGTAATTATGTGATAAGCAAAAGTTCAATGCATGTCCTAAGAATACCTTCTGATTATGTGGCAAATCCTCTCTACCGCTCAGTGCCCAATTTAGGGCTAAAATCGCATCATCGTGCTGTATTACTGAATAAAGAGATGCCACATCTGCTGTTACTAATATGATAGGTTGGTCAATTGTAAAGACAAGATCTTGGAGACAAATTAACCACTTCCTTACCGCGTCATTGTGAAATGACGGCGGCAGGAACCCCTCCTCGATCCAGGAGGACGTCATATGACGTCATGGGCTTTCCGGGTGGATATCTGAATGATGCCTGCAGCGAGAGGCATCATTCAGATATCCTTCTCGCCTGCCAGCGATTCTGCACAACGTAAGAACGATCCGCCGCTAGATCGTTCTTACAGGCGGCGGGAGGGGACATCCCCCCTCCCGCCGCCATCCGGTGCTTCTCCGGGCTCTCCCGTGCCATCGGGGGCCCGGAGAACGAATCGTCCGGCGCTGGCAGGAAGCATAGAGATGACTGGTGACCAGATGGTCACCAGTCATCTCTATGACCGTCGGAGGACCCGGGCGCGATGTGATGACGTCACGCCCGGGTCCCCGTAAGTAAACAAAGCCGCAATTGCGGCTGCTAAGCAACCACAAGCATGAGATCGGTGAATTTTTTTTCACCGATTTCATGCTTTCCAGCCTGGAGGAGAGATGTGAGGTCTTATTGACCCCGCATCTCTCCATAAAGAGTACCTGTCACACACATTCCTATTACAAGGGATGTTTACATTCCTTGTAATAGGAATAAAAGTGATAATAAAAAAAAATAAATAAAAAAAAAAAGTGTAAAAAAATAAATAAATATGTAAAAAAAAAAAAAAGAAATAAAACATTTTTTTTAACGCCCCTGTCCCCAGTAGCTCGCGCGCAGAAGCGAACGCACATGCAAGTCCCGCCGACATGTAAACACCGTTAAAACCACATATGTGAGGTATCGCCGCGTGCGTTAGAGTGCGAGCAACAATTCTAGCACTAGATCTCCTCTGTAAATCTAAACTGGTAACCAGTAAAAAAATTCAAAGCGTTGCCTATGGAGATTTTTAAGTACCGAAGTTTGGCGCCATTCCATGAGTGTGCGCAATTTTAAAGCGTGACATGTTAGGTATCTATTTACTCGGTGTAACATCATCTTTCATATTTTACAAAAAAATTGGGCTAACTTTACTGTTTTGTTATTTTTTTTAATTCATGAAACAATTTTTTTCCAAAAAAAAGGCGTTTGAAAAATTATTGCGCAAATGGCGTGCAAGATAAAACGTTTCAATGACCGTCGTTTTATTCCCTAGGGTGTCTGCTAAAAAAACATATATAATGTTTGGGGGTTCTGTGTAATTTTCTAGCAAAAAAATATGATTTGTACATGTAGGAGAGAAGTGCCAGAATAGGCCCGGTATGGATGGGTGTATAACTGCCCTGTATGGAAGTGGTTAAAAGATCTTTTGTGTCTTTAAGGTATGACTTTGTGGTTTTGACACTTTTCTGTAAGAAGGTATCCAAATATTGTCCTAATCGTGACGAGATTGAAAGATATATATATATTTTTTTTTTTTTTAATGTTTGTATATTTATTTATAATTTTTTTTTACCATTTATGTAACAGTATATTTAATTGTCTTTGTGGCTTCACCGACCAATTTTATTTATAATTATTTTGATTTTTAGTGTTATTTTCATTTCTATATCCATTTCCATCTCGTACTTTTAATTCTTTTTCATTCTTTTTATTTTCCTTCTACATTTATTTTTATCTCTTGTCCTTCATATACATTATATACTAGAGGTCAACCGATATGGGTCTTTCTCTGGCCGATGCCGATATTTAGAAATCGCGGCGGCCGATAGCTGATTTATGATGCCGATTTTTTGGGGCCGATATGTTAGGCCGACCCCCCCCCCCCTTCATCTCATAAAATCCAACAGTTAGACCCCTTTCACACTGGGGCGTTTTTCAGGCGCTTTTGGGCTAAACAGTAAAGTTAGCCCATATTTTTCGTCCAAAGTTTTCATTGCCTGTTTTTGTGTATTACATTTTATATATATACACACACACATATATATATATATATATATATATATATATATATATATATATATATATGTAATACACAAAAACAGGTAATGAAAACTTTTGGACGAAAAAATAAATATGGGCTAACATTACTGTTTAGTTATTTTTATTTTTTTTATTTGTTAAAGCATATTTTTTTCCAAAAAAAATGAGTTTGAAAGACTACTGCGCAAATACCGTGTAACATTAAATATTGTAGCAATCGCAATTTTATTTCCTAGGGTCTCTGCTAAAAAAAATATATAATGTTTGGGGGATCCAAGTGATTGTCTAGCACAGTGGTTCTCAACCTGGGGGTCGGGACCCCCTTGGGGGTCGAATGGTGATTTGCCAGGGGTCCCTGAAACCTTGGCTGTTTCTGAAGCCCGCACCACTCTCCCAGGCTTCTCGCTGCTGCCAAGCAGGGCTGTTCCTGGAGCCTGTGGCCACCCACTCAGCCTCTTCGCAGCCGCCCATTCAGTTCAGGGCATGCGAGACACCACAAAGTCAGAGACACAGTGAAGCCAAAGATACAGTGAGTAACACTGCCTGTGATTATAGTTGCCAATAAAAGTCCCCACTACAGTTCTCAGATCAGCAGATGACTTTGATCAAGAGCACCTAAGTTGGCTGATCAGAACTCCCCCCGCCATCACTGCCACTCATCCCAACTCCCCTCCAGCACTGAGACTCATTCCAACTCCCCTCCAGCACTGCCACTCATCCCAACTCCCCGCCAGCACTGCCACTCATCCCAACTCCCCACCAGCACTGCCACTCATCCCAACTCCCCGCCAGCACTGCCACTCATCCCAACTCCCCGCCAGCACTGCCACTCATCCCAACTACCACCACCCCCCAATAGGGAGTAAAAGAAGGAATAAAAATAGAGAATATATGGAAGAGAGAGGAATACAGGGGGAGGAACAAAGAAAAGGGGAGAGAAAGAATAAGAGAAAGAACAAGAAAGGAGGCTAGAGAGGGATAAAGGGGAAAAAAACAAGAAATTAGGATAGCAAGATATAAAAGGGAAAGAAAGGAGAACAAAGATAAAGAGCGGTACATCCTAAAATGTACCACAAGGGGTTTTAATACTGTACGGGTGGAAGAGACTTGGCGAACGCTATATGTCCGTGGGTTAGGGGCGCAATTCACTTGTCTTACCTTGGGTGCTGACAACCCAAGCTATAAAATGTTATTGTTGGGGGTCCCCCCAACTTGGGAAATTTTATCAAGGGGTCACGACACTAGGAAGGTTGAGAACCACTGGTCTAGCAGAAAATACAGGATTTTTACTTCTAAGCAACAAGTGTCAAAAAAGATTTAGCCTTTAAATGGTTAAACTGAGAACTCTCCTACACAAGTTCAGTTCATTGATAAGTAGCAACATTGTATATCTTTTCTCAAAACTTGGCAGGCTGCCCAGGAGAGAGAAGTCTTCTATGGGAAACTTCAGGCAACTTACATTGACTTCCATCACAGAAGCTTTTTGCAAGTCGCGCTGCAGAAGTATAAATCGGCTTTTTTACAGCACAAATCGGCCTATGCCGATTAATTAAAAAATGCAAATATCGGCCGATATATCGGCCAGCCGATATATCGGTCGACCTCTATTATATACTGATCAGATGGAATTGATCAACGAAATAGAATATCACAAATATTATATACTGGATACCTTATATACTAGTTTGTAGGGGTGTTGAATATAATCGATGCATCGCGATTCGGGGGCCCCCCGATTCGGCATCGATGCATGTGACCCCAATAATCGATGTCGGGTGATGTCATCCCGACTTGCCCGCCCCTCCCGGGAGATCGCTCCGAGCAGGTCTTTTAAAATGTTTTTTTTTTAATAAATGCGCGTTGTAATCCATTAAGTGGCAATCGCTGTGTGTGCTTTTTTTAAATTTATGCAGATTCATACCTCATAGCTCCGTGTGTAGTAACTGTACATGCGATCATGTGACTCCATGGTCCGGCCCGCCTCTCTCTTCCTCTGTCCTCTCACATTCCTCGTCTCAAAGTCTCTTCTGATGTCAGTCCCGCCCGCCTCTCTTGTGATCTGTTACTTTAGCTATAGACGATGGGCGGGGCTGAGAACGGACATCAGGAGACGAGAGGCAGGTCCGAGCATGGAGTCACATGAGGGGAATAGAATACAGTTATATACACACGGAGACATGAGGTATGATTCTGCATATGTTTTAAAAAGCACATTACAGCAGTGGCTATAACAGCATTTATTATCACAGGTATTTTATCAGCAGTCTGACTCTTACACGTGCTCTGCCTGTGCTGACATTTCTTTGCTTTGCACATTCCACTGTGTTAACTCCTAGTGTGCCGGAATGTGCAAAGAGTCAGAGAAATTTCAGCAGACAGACAGTGCAGTGAAACTCACAGGGCTGTCAATTGTGGAATCTAATCCCTGAGTCCTGCCCCCCCCCCCCCGCAGCCGTGTGTGTATTCCTGTGCACTTTTTAAAGGGGAGTTTCACCCTATTTACACCCTTTAAAAATGCACAGATGACAATGAACCCTCAATAAAAAATATCAGCAAGGACTTGGAAATGTGTCAATTGTAATAGAAAATAAATAACACGGTAGTCCTCGCTGTACTGATATTTTTATTGAGGGTTCATTGTCATCTGTGCATTTTTAAAGGGCGTATTGATGACAATGTCAGCACATAAAAACACACTGAAAATGCACAGGCAAAATCATGTATTTTCCTCATTGTTCCCTCCAATCATCCTCTGTGCGCAGAACAGCATGAAAGTACAGAGGAGGAGGGGGTGCTGTTATCCGGGGACACGGGGGGTATGGGCATGTAGTGGAATCTGATGTGTCACCTGTGATAAGTCATTGTCACTGCAGGGACTGGGCTGTATGGAGGAGAAATATACGCCATCTCCTGTAGCATGTCTGCAGTCTCTGATCATCTACTGTACTATGTCTGCAGTCTCTGATCATCTCCCTGTACTATGTCTGCAGTCTCTTATCATCTCCCTGTACTATGTCTGCAGTCTCTGATCATCTCCCTGTACTATGTCTGCAGTCTCTGATCATCTCCCTGTACTATGTCTGCAGTCTCTGATCATCTCCTGTACTATGTCTGCAGTCTCTGATCATCTCCTGTACTATGTCCGCAGTCTCTGATCATCTCCCTGTACTATGTCTGCAGTCTCTGATCATCTCCTGTACTATGTCTGCAGTTTCTGATCATCTCCCTGTACTATGTCTGCAGTCTCTGATCATCTCCTGTACTATGTCTGCAGTCTCTGATCATCTCCTGTAGCATGTCTGCAGTCTCTGATCATCTCCTTTAGTATTTTGGGGGGAGAGCCATGCGCACTTGCGCTGCAATCGTGATGCATCGCCGAATCGAATCGTGGACTTGATAATCGTAATCGCATCGAATCGTGAGACCGGTGAAGATGCGCAGCCCTACTAGTTTGCCCCCTGATCTCTCTTGCAATTCTACCAAACTTTCACGCCCTGATAGATACTCACTCTGTGGCAAGTTCAAAAAACTAGAAAAAGACTCATCAACTCTACAAACCCACAATGGTGGGATGAATTTTTCCTTAAAAAATATCTAGAACACAAAATCTCCCCCAGAGGTTTGAGAATCCTCAAAACCTGTTCCTTTCTGGATACTCCTCACAAAAGAGTGGGAGGGAATAGCCGAGTTTTGCACCAACAAATTAATAGGAGTCCTTATCAGCCAAAGACGTATCAAATACGATGAACTAGTACACCACACACAGATGGTCTCGTTAGAAATTATAGCATTCCAACAGAAACTTCCACCGACATGGTTAGAGACATTAAAAAAGAAAAACAAAACTCACGAGAATTTTCTCATCAAGACCAAACTGGGCAAATTCCATAGGGACCTGGATGATTATCGTCAGAAAAAGATCTTCTCATGGAAATATAATGCTACTATACCGGCCCTTATGTCTCTTTTACCATATTCTAAAATAACTACATGTGTTGTACCAAAACACAAAGAAACCTATGTCCAGCAATCCCACTATACCTAATAGAGCCTGCCCATTACCTCAGAGGGCTCAGCCCACACATAGATCTAGAATAAAGCTTTCAACTTGTCCTATAGTACCACCATCCACTTCTAGTTCTGTTCCTACGCCTAGTGAAGCAGTGTTTCCTGCATCCATATCTCCAAATATTTCCACTAATCACATACCTGATGGCACTTCCACATTACTTACCACTGATTCTAGTACTGCACCCAGCCCAACTACTCATCCCTTTAATTCTGGTAACACACCTGGTGTCCTGGATGTCCCCCCTCTCCCGTCATTCGACCTAATTTTAGGCGACTTCAATAGAGATGAAATACCACTATATTCTACTTCACTGTCCTTCTCGCATTTTTTAGAAAAGAGCCCACAATCCAAACATCAGCAAAAAAGAAAAAACATAGACGAGGATTTAGGGGAGGACGTAGAAAACATCACACTCAGCGCCAAACAACAAAAACTATAAAGCTATTTAATTTGTCTTCCCACATACTTTCTTCGGAAGATTCCGCACTATTGAGTAGAGGCCTTACATTTCCCCCCACTATACAGCCCAATCCATAACAATTATTTAAAGACCTCAACAAGTTTATCAGGAACCTCACTCTCAAGAGATTCTACCACATACAATCTCTCAAAGAGACACCGGCTTTGCCAGAGTCCTCGTTACCTTTTTCAGTCTCTAACGATACTACTTTAGACCTTTCTCTTTATGACACGTCCCATAGGAGTATATTGCTTTCAGATTCTGGCGAGTTTGATTCTGAGCTAGAATTTAATTTACTTACCCAACATCTTGTAACTTCACCCCCCATTATACACACACCATTCAAACCAAAATCATTATTCTTCCCAACCAAATCCAAGGGTCCATATTTAGAGTCCTACTACAGATTGGTGTTTGCTGAATTCCAACAGTTATGTCAACATTCAGCAACCCAAGGAAAACACCACAAGTCCAACCTTAATCCAGGCGACAGAGCGTCTTTTAAACGTTTTCTCAATAACCCTGATCTCATCTTCAAACCCGCTGATAAGGGTGGCGGGATTGTAATTCAAGACCGACAGACATATGTACTTGAAGCCTTGAGACTACTAGCTGATACAAATACCTACAAAAAATTGCCTGGTGATCCCCTTCCCCTTTTCCGTGAAGAAGCTGACACTCTCAAGGCCAATTTTGCAGACTACGTCAAAACTGTACTACAGACAGTGATTATATCTCTCAAAGTGCACATTTAAAACAGAAATTTCTGAAAAAGTAGTACCCTGAACCCCTAATAGATCAAACTTACACCATCTTTTTTCCAGGTAAAAAAACAAAGCTTGCTAAATCACCTGAAAAACCCGCTGTGCGATTCATCACCGGTTTCCATGGACAATACAAAAAAATGGAACATATCCTCACTAAACATTGGAACATCCTTAACCGCTTAAGCCCCGGACCATTTTGCAGCTAAATGCCCAGGCCAGGTTTTGCGATTCGGGACTGCGTCGCTTTAACAGACAATTGCGCGGTCGTGCGACGTGGCTCCCAAACAAAATTGGCGTCCTTTTTTCCCCACAGATAGAGCTTTCTTTTGGTGGTATTTGATCACCTCTGCGGTTTTTATTTTTTGCGCTATAAACAAAAATAGAGCGACAATTTTGAAAAAAATTCAATATTTTTACTTTTTGCTATAATAAAAATCCCCCAAAAACATATATAAATTTTTTTTTTTCCTCAGTTTAGGCCGATACGTATTCTTCTACCTATTTTTGGTAAAAAAAATCGCAATAAGCGTTTATCGATTGGTTTGCGCAAGATTTATAGTGTTTACAAAATAGGGGATAGTTTTATTGCATTTTTATTAATTTTTTTTTTTTTACTACTATTGGCGGCGATCGGCGATTTTTTTCGTGACTGCGACATTATGGCGGACACTTCGGACAATTTTGACACATTTTTGGGACCATTGTCATTTTCACAGCAAAAAATGCATTTAAATTGCATTGTTTGTTGTGAAAATGACAGTTGCAGTTTGGAAGTTAACCACAGGGGGCGCTGTAGGAGTTAAGGATCACTGTGTGTGTGTTTACAACTGTAGGGGGGTGTGGCTGTAGGATGGACGTCATCGATCGAGTCTCCCTATATAAGGGATCACTCGATCGATGCGCCGCCACAGTGAAGCACGGGGAAGCCGTGTTTACATACGGCTCTCCCCGTTCTTCAGCTCCGGGGAGCGATCGCGACGGAGCGGCTATAAACGAATAGCCGCGCCGTCGTCCCGGATCGCTCCCCGAGGGGACCCGACCGCCGCACGCAGCCCCACCCGACCCCCACCCGCTAGAAGGCAAGGGCGTATATATTCTGCCTGTCCGTGCCATTGTGCGGACGTATATAGGCGTGCGGCGGTCGTTAAGTGGTTAAAGGTTCACTAAAGGAATTTTTTTTTTAGCCAAATACAGTAGCTTCCTTTACCTTACTGCAGTCCTGGTTTCATGTCCTCATTGTTCGTTTTTGCTTTGATGTTGCTGTAATTCTGCTCTGTTCTGGACACTTCCTGGTTGTCTGTTTCCTGATCACCACAGTACTGGGAGATTTCTCACTGTGGTGACTAATCAAGGAGGTGTGTCTAAAACCGCTCAGCACCAATCCAGTTTCGTTTTGCAAAACCTTCACTGCCCTCTATTGGCTCTCTGGCTCTGTACATCAGAGAACCAGGAAACGACAGCAAAAACAAAACTAAACTACAGGTACATTATATGATTGGTTTTTATCTATTTTTAATCATTTTTAAAATGAATCAGTTAACTATTATGTCTCTATACCCTGTAAACAGTCATTTCAGAAAAAAAAAAAAAATTCCTTTAGTGACCCTTTAAGCAAGACCCCCATTTGGCCACCACCCTGTGTGACAAACCCAAGGTCACGTATAGAAGGGCCCCCACTCTTAAAAATAAGATAGCGCCCAGCAGGCTAAAGAGTCTTAAACCATCTAGCACTACCTGTTTGATCCCACTCAAGGGGATGTACAGGTGCAATAAACCCTGGTGTAAAACTTGCTCTTTTGTCACCCATGGTCAAAAAGATTTCACTCATAGAGAGAAAACATACCAACTGGACAATTTCGATAATTGCTCTAGTGATCATGTTGTTTATTGCCTCACATGACCCTGCAAACTACTGTATGTCGGCCGCACAATCAACCCGCTGAGACATCGATTTGGTGCGCACCGACGCTTTGTTGAGGCTGGGTGCGACGAACACAGTGTGCCACGTCACTTTGAGCACCACGACCAGTCCACGGAGGGTGTGGGTCATCGAATACATACCCAAAGGCCACTCCGAGGCTGAGCGTTTCTCAAGATTGTGCGAGCGCGAGACTTTCTGGATCTTCACTCTTGATTGTGTTGCGCCTCTCGGCCTTAATGAGGAGTTGGATATCAATACCATCCTCTAAATGTCACAATCTTTTCACCAACCGCCCCCCCCCCCCCCCCCCCCCACACACACACACACATACATATACATATATATATATATATATGTGCTTGTGTAGGTGCATGTATGTATGTGTGTGTATATGTGTGTGTGTGTACATATATATATATGTGCTTATTAGTGTAGGGTTCATTACCTATAGTTGATTTCATCTCATTTAAACTCCCGCACATATCGTCGCCCGATTTTCTACTAATATAATTTCCTAATATACATACTTATTACCAACACCGTTTTAAATTATATTTCTATTTTTTTTATAGCGGCTGCATTTACCTGGCTCAGATGCTTCACTGGTCGTCAGCTAAGATCTACACCAGCCCCCTTCACCATTGTTTTACATGATGTTAGTGCTGGATACTCTTTATTTTAAATATTAAATACAGATTACTCAGAGGCACCTTTCTTTCTGTTTTATCTCTCATATATTACGTGCATTTTTTAGTGTGCCTTTCACACGCAGGTTTTTTCCCATGTCAGGTTTTTGCACCATCGTAGACCTAAAAAATAAATAAAAAATCTGGTTCCTATGTCCAAGACTGGAGGAAGCAGTATACATACAGAAGCACCAAAGCTGGGTGCTGGAAGGTTCCATCACAACATCTTTGCCCTTTTTTAAATATTGGTATCACATTTGCCTTTCTCCAATCAGCTGGTACCATTCTAGTCCTTAAGCTGTCTGTAAATATTAGGAATAAAGCTCTGGCTATAACCTGGGTATGTTCTTTAACTGATTGCCGCCCACCCACCATCAAATGACGGACGGACAGTGCGGCTCTCATTCTGTGAGGACGTCATATGACAGCGTCCCAGAACGGCCGCCATTGCGCATCGATCGTTCCCACGCTGTGTTTCTAGGACACGGCGCAACCCTGATTTCTGGAGCCGTGACCCCGGGACTTTAACCATGTGATCGGCTGTGTCCAATCACAGCCGGTCATATGTAAATAAGGAAGTACCGTGAATCGGCTCTCCTTACCTCACACTGACAGAGTGTGTGGCGAGGAGTGCCGATCAGCGGCATCTTCTCGCAGAGGAGACCTGGGCAGGTAATCAGGGCACTGATCATTAGTGCCCTGATTACAGGAAAGCCCCAGCAGTGCCCATCAGTGCCACAAATCAGTGCCCATAAGTGATGCCAGTCAGTGTCTCCCATCAGTGCGATCCAGCAGTGCTGCTGATCAGCGCCGCCTATCAGTGCTGATCATACGTTGCCGGACATCAGTGCCACCTATTAGTGCTCATCAGTAGAAGATTTTCACCGCTCCAGGTGAGCCCTATAGACAATCAGGGACGGTCGGATTACCAAGGTGATGGCAATGCACGTAGCAGTAGCAATAGGAGGAAGGAGATGGACAGCCGCACTCCGAAATAACTTTTCAAAAAAGTTGTCTTTTATTTTCAAGCAGGAACATGCATAATCACCACAACCATAAACCAGGACAGCCGACTAGTTTCGCAGTCTTGCTAGTGCTTAATCATGGCTCATCAGTGCGGCATTTTAGTGCCTCCTCATCAGTGTCACCTAATCAGTGCAGCCTCATCAGCGCACATCAGTTAAGAAGAAAAATTACTTATTTACAAAATAAGAAACTAAGAATACATTTTTTTTTTCAAAACCTCTGCGATTTTAAATTTTTTCACTATAAACAAAAAAGAGCAACAATTTTGAAAAAAACAAAACAATATTTTTTACTTTCTGCTATAAAACACATCCAACAAATGTTTTAAATTTTGAATTTCTTCATCAATTTATTCCAATATGTATTCTGCGACATATTTTTGGTAAAAAAAAAAAAGAACTTCACAATAAGTGTATATTCATTGGTTTGCGCAAAAGTTATAGCGTCTACAAAGTATAGGATATTTTTAAGTCATTTTTTGTTTTGCTAGTGATAGCAATCAGCGATTTTTGCAGCTGACAAATCCGGAACCTGACACTTTTTTGGGAATATGCACTGTTACTGTACTAATGACACTGGCAGAAAAGGGAGTAACATCAGGGGCGATCAAAGAGTTAAGTGTGTCCCTAAGGGGTGCATGCTAACTGTGTGGGGGATTGTCTGGCTGGATGCTTAGCAGGAACACAAGATCTCCATCTTCTCCCCTGCCAGAACGGCGATCTGCGCTGTTTACATAGGCAGATCATCATTCTGCCTCACTTGGGAACAATCGCGGGTGGCAGACGGACATTGGGGCCGCCAAATAGTCCCTTATATCCAGCTCAGATCGGTTTGTTTTTAGTATGTGGATCTAGCAGTGCGATATTTCTAGCCGGGGCATCCACCAAATGACATACAAAATTGTCCTGCAAGACATTTAAGAAATGGCATGCTCCAATTATAACATTGCCCTGCCCTGTGTTGCCAACCGTACGTAAATTAACAGACAGCCCGTAAATTTAACCCCTTTTCGGGCTGTCCGTTAAAGTCCGTTATGGGCATCAGGTGCCCGTAAAAAAAATGGCCGCGAGCCGACCATGCAACTGCGCATGCGCCGTTTCGAAGCCGGCTGAGCTCGGGAAAATTTGTATGCGTTCAACCGGGCAGGGCATGCGCAGTAACGTAGTGGCGCAGCTCGGCGCCATTTTTTAATAGATCGGCACTAGTCGGGGGACACTATGGCGGTCGCCGCTATTCAGTGGCTCAAGCAGTGCACCCGCCACCCGACCCGAGGACTCGGCCGAGCATGTGTGAGGAGGTCAGGAGGAGGAGGAGAATACAACTGGGGGGACATCACTAGGAGCCCGGAGCAAGAAGCTGTGGCACTGGCACGCAGGTGAGGGACAGAGACTGACACCATCATATCTCCACAAGTCTTTTAGAATTCCCCATCAAGCTCTATCCATCCCACAGCAAAACCCTTCGACTGACATGACTGTTGATGTGACAGGTGTACTGGCTGAGCTGACAGTTCAGTAATGGTCATATGCTTTGACAAATTTAGGTACCTGTTCACAACAAGTACATGACTCTCATTCTCATAAGCACTGCACTATTGAACTAAATATAACTATAAATATACGTGCTGCTACTTAAAATGCAAATAATAAAGAGTGAAAAACAATGTAGTGTCAATTTACACAATCATAGTAGCACAAAACAACAATAAAAATGATTCAAATGGTCATAATAAAAATAAAAAATAAATGTTCAGCTCACAATTGATGATTTTTTGGATATTTGAATTTATTTATGATGGACATTATTTTTGATTTTATTAAGGACACTTTTGAATAATTTTTATTGTTCTTTTGCGCTACTGTGATTGTGTAGATGCAGTTATTAGTATTTTTATTTATGTACAGGAAGGAAGGGGGTGTTGCTAAACAACACGTAAATAATAATAAGATGTTGCTTGCAATACAAGAGATTGCACTCATCACCAAAAATGAGTGGTTGGCAACTATTCCACTTGTGTGCGGATTGCCCAGTACAAAGAAAGAACCAAAATAATCAGTGCTCCTAAAACTATTTATTTTACCCACTATCAAGCTAGGTTCAGTGCAGAATCAATCCTTGCTAATTATTCTCTTCACTGGATCCTTACAGTCAAGCAGCACATGCTAAAAATATATACATTTTCAGAAAATGTCAATGTTTTTCAATCCACTGTGCATTGAGGCATTTCCAATATTTGTTATAAAAATGTTTTTGCTTATAATTTACCATAATCTTCGCCATCAGTATGCTGTGTCGTCCTCCTGTGCCCCTTTCACCTCTCCACAGGTCAGATTTGCCCTGACCTGTGGAGAGGTGAAAGGGGCACAGCAGGAGGACACAGCACACTGATGATGTGGAGAAGTAATATGATGGTGGACAGAGGAGGAGGCTATTGTGAGGGGATGAGGAGGACACTATTCTATTTGCAGCCTCTGTCCCCTTCCTGTGTCATGTCCGCAGCTTCTGTCCCTCTCATGTGTCATGTCCGCAGCCTCTGTCCCTCTCCTGTGTCATGTCCGCAGCCTCTGTCCCTCTCCTGTGTCATGTCCGCAGCCTCTGTCCCTCTCCTGTGTCATGTCCGCAGCCTCTGTCCCTCTCCTGTGTCATGTCCGCAGCCTCTGTCCCTTCTCCTGTGTCATGTCCGCAGCCTCTGTCCCCCTCCTGTGTCATGTCCGCAGCCTCTGACCATCTCCAGTCTTTTATCATGTCTGCAGTCTCTGAGGGGATCCTAGAAAAGAGGTCAAGAGTGGGAGCGCCGGGATGGGGGTTGCAGGAAGAATCAGACGTGTGGACTGTGGAGAGGAGATCAGAACAGCCAAGCTGGAGCCGTCTGACTGAGCCCCACACGGTGCACCTGAGAGGAGGTCAGTGACAGTGCCACTAGGCCAGTCTGAGGGGGGGTCACTGATCTAAGGAGGGGAGTGAATACAATAATGTAAGGGGGCACTGAAGGTTCCCCCCTATATTAGTAGAGTGTATTCACTCTGCAGAAGGTGGTCTCTTATTCAACAGAGCCCCTCCCCCCACATCAGAGTTCCCCTTACATCATGATCTGCAGCATTCCACTTTACATAAGCGTTCCCTTGCACTGTAAGGGGGCATCCTGCAGACTCTGATGTAAGAGGGAACTCTGTGCTGGCTGGGTTAAGTAACCCAACCTTCATGTAAATTGAGAAATATGTTTTTTTTACTTTTGTTTAACTTAAACACATTGATAATAGCATTAGATATGTGTGTATAGTTCAAATATTGATATTTGCACTGTTTAGGCCTAAAAACTGTAATTTTAGGTACTTTTTTGCAGTGCGAGTAAAAAATTGGTGCCGTAAATTTTTGTCGATCTGCCAGTAAATTTCACTTCGGGGGGGGGGTGGGTTGTCAACACTGGCCCTGCCTTGTGGCCAATTCTAACTGTGAAAGGAGGTCAGATTCATCTTTCAAGTTAGGGGGCCTGCAGCATATGCCCACTAATAATTTCCCATGTACAACTTCCCTCTGAATCTCCAACCACAGGGATTCCACCCTCCTCTATTGCCCCATTAACTATGTCATCCCTCACATTGATTCCTCCTGTATTGAATTGTGTTGTAACTGTACTGCCTGCCTTCATATTGTAAAGCACTGTGCAAGCTGTTGAGGCTATATAAATCTTGTATAATAGTCATAATAATAATGATGTAAAAACCAAGATCTCCTAAAGCTCCCTCAATTTGGATCTATACACTGCGCCACAGATAGATAGAAATATACACAAGCAGCCACTTACAAAGAATAAATTCTATAACAAATCACCAGATATATAATGTATAAAGGTAATCAATCAGTAGCGCTGAAGGTAACAAATATATACCCAGAACACATTAAATTACACACCAATAATGTGCAAAACAAATAGTCCATATGAGCTTAATGAAAACGAATCTATGAATTGTCAGTTTATAAAATGATCCAACACCACACCACGTGAGCAAATGTGTCTCCACTCCCCAGTTGGATGTAAACTCACCATCAGGTGTTGCCTCACACACTTGTGATTTGGCATATGAGCATTTAACCACCTCAGGGTTTAAGTGAATTCCATCAATACACGTTCCAAAGTAGGGCAATATGTGGAGGAAATAAAACTCCAGATAGTGTGATATCATCAAATCATCAAACACACAATTACTAAAACACACAACCCAAAGGTATTGCATTTACAAACAGGTAGATTTAAAATCATATTAATGTGGTAAAAATGCCAGAAAAATAGGATTTTTGTACTCACCGTAAAATCCATTTCTCTGAGTTCATGGACGGACACAGCAGCATATTGACCTTAGGGTATTATCCTCCTTTCTAGGAGATTGACTAGACAGAAAAACAGAATGTTAAGTGTTAAACACTCCACACAGTATAGTACCTCCCAGGGGGCGGTTCCCCCAGGTACATCCACCACTTTCTGCTCTGCAGCCTCAGTTCGTAAACAAGCAGTACAAACAAAGGAGGGGTGGGTGCTGTGTACGTCCATGAACTCAAAGAAATGGATTTTACGATGAGTACACAAATCCTATTTTCTCTTCCGTTCATGAACGGACACAGCAGCATATTGACCTTAGGGACGTCCCCAAGCAGTGTCAAAAAATTGAGGGGTTGGAAAACACAGCAAACCAACTTCACCCCCAAACAAACCAGAGCTCCTTAACGGAGGAACTTCAACCTTAAACAGCCGCCTGCAAAACCTTGTGGCCGAAGAAGGCATCCGAAGATGCACTCACATCCACCATGTAAAACTTTGAGAAGGTGTGGACTGATGACCAGGTCGCTCCCTTACACACCTGTAAAACAGACTCTTGATGGCGGAAAGCCCAAGAGGCACCAATCGCCCTGGTCGAATGCGCAGTAATCGGGAAGGGGGGCGCCCTCCCCTTTAGAGCATAGGCCTGAAGCACGACCTGCCTGATCCACCTAGAAATGGTGGCCGACGAGACCGCCAGACCCTTCTTAGAACCAGTCAACGAAACGAACAGTGAATCCGACCTCCGAAACGGACCTGTAGCAGACAGGTACACCCGTAGGGCAAGAACCACATCCAAGGAATGCAACGCAGCCTCTTTTGGATTTGCCGGCCGAGGACACAAGGATGGAAGAACAATGTCCTCATTAAGGTGAAAGGCCGAAACAACCTTAGGAAGGAACGACGGCTGGGCTGCGGCCGCAGCACCACCTTATCCCAGTGGATGACCAAGTAAGGAGCCTTGCAAGACAAGGCCGCCAATTCAGACATCCGTCTGACCGATGTAATTGCCACCAGAAAAACCACCTTCTGGGAAAGAGTCAATAAAGTTATCTCCCTAATGCCCTCAAACGGAGGTGTTTGAAGCACCGAGCGGACTAAATTCAAGTCCCACGGAGGCAGTGGAGAACGCACAGGAGGGGCCCTATGCCGAACCCCCAGCACAAACGTACGCAGCAGAGAGTGCGCCGCCAAGGGTCGCTGAAAGAAAACAGCCAAGGTGGAAATCTGACCCTTAATCGTACTTAAGGCAAAGCGTGATCCACTCCACGCTATAAGAACAGCATAATTCAGGACATCACGTATGCACAGGGGTGCCAATTCATCTCCTCACACAGAGATGTAAGCCTTCCACATACGATGGTAAATCTTCCGGGAAGTAGACTTCCGCGCCCGCAGTATGGTAGAGATTACCAAATCCGACAGACCCCGGTCCCTCAGCACCTGGCTCTCAACAGCCACGCCGTTAAAGCCAACGACTGTAAAGCAGGATGAAAGATAGGACCGTGCGACAGAAGATCCTCTCGCAGTGGCAGGCGCCAAGGGAACATCTGCCACCACACGCGCCAGATCTGCGTACCAGGGACAGCGGGGCCAATCCAGACCAATTAGGATTGTTGGTATCCCCTCGGCTTCCACTCTTCGTAACAGACGAGGAGGAAGCTTCAGAGGAGGAAAGGCGTAGATTAGGCGATAGTGACCCCACGGTGCCACCCACGCGTCTGACGCATCCGCCCACGGGTCTCTTGACCTGGCGATGAACCTTGACACCTTCCGGGACGCCAGAAGATCCACGTCTGGAGTGCCCCATTTCAGACACAGACTCTGAAACACATCCAGGTGTAGTGAAAATTCTCCTTGGTCTAGCATTTGGCGACTTAGGTAGTCCGTCTGCCAGTTCTGTACGCCCGGAATGTAAACGACCAAAAGAGCCGGAACGTTCTTTTCGGCCCACCGGAGGATGTGAGCGACTTCCGCCGCTGCAGCCGAGCTTCGTGTGCCCCCTTGATGATTGACATATGCCACAGCCATGGCGTTGTCCAACTGAATCCTGACCGGGCGCTCCTGCAGTCTCAGAGACCACTTGGAGAGGCACAGCCTGATCGCCCGGAGTTCCAGGACATTGATTGGCAGGCGGGACTCTTCCCGAGTCCAGCGCCCCTGGGCTGACTGAACACCCCAGACTCACCCCCAGCCGGAGAGACTGGCATCCATCGTGACCACCGTCCAATGGCACGGCAGGAATGACTTCCCGGCCCGAAGCCCCGGAGATGTCAGCCACCACACTAGGGAGGACCTGACCAGGCGACTCACCCGGACTTGGTAATCCAGAGACGAAGGGAGCTTGTCCCAATGCAACAGAATTTCTCTCTGTAACACACAAGTGTGAAATTGAGCATACGGAACCGCCTCGAAGGAGGCCACCATCAGACCCAGAACTTGCATGCAAAAGCGAAGCGACGACCATTTCTGGGTCGCCAACCCCCTCACCGCAGTTTGCAGTGTTTGTAGTTTCTCCGTGGGAAGAAAAACTCTCGCCTCCAAGGAATCCAGGACCAACACCAGGTATTCCAGGCGCTGAGACGGTACCAACATGACTTCTGAACATTTAGCAGCCAACTGAATTCTGGCAGGTGATAGACACATCCACCTCTAACTCTGAGCCTGAAGAAGCTTGCAGAAGAAGATCGTCCAGGTATCCTACAATAGCGATCCGGCGCTGTCTCAGCAGGGCCAGAATCGGGGCGAGCACCTTGGTGAAAACCCTTGGCGCCCAAGCCAGGCCGAAAGGGAGGGCCACAAATTGAAAGTGGTCCTCCCTGACCGCAAAACGCAGAAATCTCTGGTGTTTTGCACATATGGGGATATGCAAGTACGTGTCCTTGATATCGAAGGACGCCAGGAAGTCCCCTTGATGAAGTGCCGCTACTACAGAGCGAACCGACTCCATCCTGAACTTTTGCACTCTGACAAAACAGTTGAGGGCCTTGAGATCCAGGATTGGGGACTACAAACAGATGAGTAAAACCCCTGAAACTGTTCCAGTAGAGGAACCGGCACGATCACCCCCCTGACCAGCAGATCCTGAACAGCCCCAAACAGGGCCTCCCGACGACCCGGAGGAAGCTGTAAGGAAAAAATAGGGTTTTTTGTACTCACCGTAAAATCCTTTTCTGAGTCCATGGACGGACACAGCCCCTTAAATCTTGACAAGTGGGTTATGTTCCCTGTTTACAGGAGAGGACTAGGCAGAAACATGTTAGATAATTAAATACATGTTACATTAACAAAGTTGAACAGCCCCGCCCAGGGGGCGGTCCCTCCAGACATAACCCTCCTCACTGCAGCATGCAGCCTCAGTTCGTAACAAGCAGTACAAACCTAAAAGGGAGGGAGGGGTGGGTGCTGTGTCCATCCATAGACTCAGAGAAAAGGATTTTACGGTGAGTACAAAAAATCCTATTTTCTCTTATCGTCCATGGATGGACACAGCTCCTTAAATCTTGACAAGTGGGACGTCCCCAAGCAGTGTCAAAAACGAGGGGTGGGAAATATATCAGTAAAAACTATTTTAACTTCACCCCAAAACAAGCAGAGCTCCTCAACAGAGGAGGTGCAACTTTAAACAGCCGCTGGCAAAAACAATGGCCGAAAAAAGCATCAGAAGATGCACTCACAGCAACCATGTAAATTCTGGAAAAAGCGTGAACGGACGAGCAAGTCGCCGCCTCGCACACCTGTGAGACAGACGCATAATGTCGGAAAAAACCCAGGAAGCACCAATTGCCCTGGTCGAAAGTGCCATTACCAGAAAAGGGGGCCCGCCCCTTAAGAGCATAGGCGTGTATGACAGCCTGCCTCATCCACCGAGAAATGGTGGTCGACGAGACCATCAGGCCCTTTTGTGGACCAGACACCGACACAAAAGACAGTCAGAACTCCGAAACGGAGCCGTAGCAGGCTGGTACACCCGCAAAGCGCATACCACGCCTAAAGTATGAAAGGCAACCTCCGTTGGATGCGCAGGCCGAGGACAGAAGGATGGAAGAACAATGTCCTTATTGCGGCGAACGGCCGAAACCACCTTCGGAAGAAGGAGAGGTCACGGGCGCACCACCACCTAATCCTTATGGAGGATCAAGCATGGCGGCTTGCAAGACAAGACCGCCAACTCAGAAACCCCTCTAACAGAGGTAAAGGCCACTAAAGGGGCCACCTTCTGAGATAGTGTCAAGAGAAAATCTCTGATGTTTCCAAAAGGAAGGTTCCTGAATAACCAAGAGCACCAGAGTCAAAACTCATGGGGGAAGAGATGGGCCAAGAGGGGAAAGTATATGACAAACCCCCTGCACACAAAAAGGGACCAACCAGGGAACGGGCCGCAAAAAAGGCCACTGAAAGAACACAGCCAAGGCTGAAATCTGCCCCCAAACGGTGCTTTAAGCAATTTTTAGATCCACTCCAAGCTGTAAAAACAGCACGACCCTGAACACCGAGTACGTCCGTGGACGTTACTCCATCCTTTCGCACCAAGAAATGTATGCCTGTCAGGTGTGACGGTAGATCCTCCGGAAGAAGACTACTGTGCCCTCAGCATTGTTGAGATGACCGAGTCGGACAGACCCCGGTCACTTTAAGTCTGGCTTCCAATAGCCATGTTGAGCAAGTCAGTGACTGTACAACAGGAGGAAGTATGGGACCTCGAGATAGAGGGACCTCCCGCCCTGGCAACTGCCAGGGTACCTCCGCTACCAGGCGCCCGATATCGACGTACCAAGGACGCCAAGATCAATCTGGAGCGATTAGAATCATCGGGATCTCCTCAGCCTCCACTCTGTGGAGCAGCCGAGGAAGCAACTACAATGGAGGAATGGCAAAAAGTCGCCAATACAGACCCCACAGGGCCACCAGCGCGACTTACGCGTCTGTACCAGATCACTAGACCTGGCCACTAACTTCGACACCCTTGCGGTGGAGATGAGCGGCCAGGAGATCCATGCCCTGGTCCAGCATCTGGCGACTCCAGTAGTCTGCCTGCAGGTATACCTGATGGTAGATCGAAGCCACAGCCGTGGCGTAGTCCGGCTGAAACCAGATCGGACGACCTTGCAACCTCCTTGACCACGAGGAGAAGCATAGCCTGATCGCCTAAAATAGTAGGACAATGAACGGTAGAGAGCACCTGGTATTCCTAGGCGGTCTCTTACCCAGGCACTAGCCAGGCCGAACCTGGGTAGCTACCGAGACCAGACGAGAGTGGGCACATCAGGGAGGTGTGACCTGTGAGGCTGGCATCCATCGTAAACATCGACCACTGGAAGGAAGAAACAACTTCCCGGTCCGAAGAGTCGGGGATCTCAGTCACAAACTCAGAGAGACTCTGACTAGGTGGCGCACCGGAATCTGATGATTTCACAGACAAGAGATTTTTTACCACCTGGACAGTATTTCCCGTGGAAAACCCGAGTGTGGAACTGGGCATACAGTACCGCCTAGAAGGAGGTTACCCACAGGCCCCGGACCAGCAGGCGCACGGAGAGAAGACAGATTGCTTGATGCCAATACCTTCACCGCAGACTGAAAATTTTGCAATTTCTCCAGGGGGAGAAGGACCTTCGCCACCGAGGAGTCTGGATCAACCCTAGATACTCCCAACACTGAGTCGGAACCTAGCATGCCCAGGATTTGAACCTTGGGTCACACACATGGAGGGCAGGCTTGCTGCCACTGAGCTACACCTTCTGGCCTAAACGTTTAACACCCACCCGAATCGTCGGAGGATCTGAATGGGAATAACACATCCACTAGGTCTGAGACAGAAGCTGCTCTCAGAAGAAAGTCGTCCAAGTAGCCAATGAGGCAAAGCCTCGCTGACTCAACAAAGGACGTTCCCCGGATGGAGCGCAGCTACCACCGAACGAATGGATTCCATGCGGAACTACCCGACGTTCACAAAAGTTATTTAGGGCCTGAGGCCCATAGAAAACCCCAAACCTCTCGTCCTGTAGGAAAGGTAAAATTACCCCGCAGCTTGGCAAGTACCACGCTGCCCAAGGCAGACCGACGGGCCGGGAGAGGAAGACACGAGGAAAGAACTTTGTTCTGTGGATAGGACACCCTATCTAGTACTCCGAAGAGACAACCTCGCAGACTCACTGGTCGGAGAGCAGGGAGGTTTCACCGAATTGTGAACCTGCAAGCCACCCCTCCCACCTAGAGACAGGGAGGGAAGGCTACATACATTGTCAGGATTTGGGTGCCGGCGTGATCGGCTTACGCACCCAGGGACGGATTTGTAGATGTATGCACACATGCCTTTGGAGGAAACCGGTGTACCCGGAGGAATCCACGCAGACACAGGGAGCAACAATGCAAGCTCCAGGCAGATTGGCGTCAGTGTCCGGATTCAAACCAATGACTCTCTTGCTGCCAACTAATGGAGTTAACCACTACACCTCCGTGTTTATAAAACCATTCTGAAACAGAAGCCCTGGATAACAAGGGCGCAGCATGAGGCCCTGGACCAGCTGGTCCGCTAGCCTAATAACTTCGGGAGAGAGTCGGTGCTCCTCCACTGTCTGGTGCAAAATGCTCACTCTGTGAGCTGTATACAGCACTAGGGGTCAGGACTACTCCAAGATGGCCGCCGAACGTTCAGAACGCAGCCACAGGAAAATGGCCGACCGCAATGTAAGCTGCGCCATAGCGCGGCTATGACAAAATGGCCACCAATGGGAGTTTTCAATGTAATTGAAAAACATCCCATAAAATGGCGCCAGCACCGACAGACCCCAGAGTAGTGGCCACAATAGGTCGCAAGTCAGACCCCAGCATGGTAAACATGGAACGGGTCAGTACTTCGGATCTTCTATCATTCAGATCCATACAAGCAGGGGTTCCCGCAGTAGGGAGAATGGACACCTATACATGACACCCGGAGGGTCCACCACCGAAGAAGCCCAACTTTTGAAAAGGCTCTCCTCAAAGGGGCACTGAACCACCTGGCGGTGAGGGACTACAAAAGCCCTCAGCGGCTGTTCTCATTCCGCCTCTTAGAAATTATCAAAGAAGGGCACAGTATGGAAAATACCTACACAGAGTGGTCTGATTTGTGTGATCCAAAAAAGACAGAGCACTCTGCGGAAACCCAGCTGCACTACAGTACCTGCCGCCGAGAATGTGTTTTTAGCACGACGGCATTGCGCTGATTCTCGGCGAGACAGGGTGCAGACATCTCGCACTCGCTGGAATAGTAAAAGCACATTCCAGCAAGCGCGTCATAGAAGCGACGGGAGATCTGACTTGGATTCCCGCCAATTCTACACGTTTGCGGCATTTGTTATGAATCCTGAGGGGGAACTCCCCGCCGGATTTTAAATAAAAATCCGGCATGGGTTCCCCCCTCAGGAGCATACCGGGCCCTTAGGTCTGGTATGGGTTGTAAGGAGACCCCCCCCTACGACGGAAAAACGGCGTAGGGGGTCCCCCTACAATCCATACCAGACCCGTATCCAAAGCACGCTACCCGGCCGGCCAGGAAAGGAGTGGGGATGAACGAGCGCCCCCCCTCCTGAGCCGTACCAGGCTGCATGCCCTCAATATGGGGGGGTTGGGTGCTCTGGGGCAGGGGGGGCGCACTGCGGCCCCCCCACCCCAGAGCACCCTGTCCCCATGTTGATGACAGGGCCCCTTCCCGACAACCCTGGCCGTTGGTTGTCGGGGTATGCGGGCGGGAGGCTTATCGGAATCTGGGAGCCCCCTTTAATAAGGGGGCCCCCAGATACCGGCCCCCCACCCTAAGTGAATGGATATGGGGTACATCGTACCCCTACCCATTCACCTGGAGGCAAAATGTTAAAGTTAATAAACACGACACAAGGGTTTTTAAAATAATTTATTAGTCTGCTCTGGAGGCACCCCCTGTCTTCTTTAGCTCTTTCAGCAGGGGGGGCTTCTCCTTTGACGTCTTCGGGTGGGGGCCGCTCTTCTTCGCCGCCGTCTGGTTCTCTTCCAAAACCGGGGGGGGGGGTCGCTTTTATAAAAGCGCCCACCCCCCGGCGGGTTTCCTCGGACATCTTCGGCGGGGGGTGGTGTGCTTCTCAGGGGGGGGGGCTTCTTCTTCCACTATCCGGGGGGTCTTCTCCACTCTCCGGGGGTCTTCTTCTATGTTCGCCGCTCTCCGCTGTTGACTCGGCGCACCCCGGTTCTTCCTCCCGCTGTCCGGTGAATTCTCCTTCAGGGCTGAACGTCTTCTTCTTCTTCTGTGCTGTGACGTCTTCTTCTTCTGCCTTCTCCTGATGTTGACATGTCGCCTCTTTTCGCTGCAATGACAGGTGCGCGGTTTGCATCTGACTTATATAGGCCTCACAGTCCCATCATGCTCCGGTACCCACGTGATACCTACCCACGTGGGTAGGTACCGGAGCATGATGGGACTGTGAGGCCTATATAAGTCAGATGCAAACCGCGCACCTGTCATTGCAGCGAAAAGAGGCGACATGTCAACATCGGGAGAAGGCAGAAGAAGAAGAAGAAGACGTCACAGCACAGAAGAAGAAGACGACGTTCAGCCCTGAAGGAGAAGGCACCGGACAGCGGGAGGAAGAACCGGGGTGCGCCGAGTCAACAGCGGAGAGCGGCGAACATAGAAGAAGACCCCCGGAGAGTGGAGAAGACCCCCCAGCTAGCGGAAGAAGAAGCCCCCCCCCTGAGAAGCACACCACCCCCCGCCGAAGACGTCGGAGGAAACCCGCCGGGGGGTGGGCGCTTTTATAAAAGCGACCCCCCCCCGGCGGTGGAAGAGAACCAGACGGCGGCGAAGAAGAGCGGCCCCCACCCGAAGACGTCAAAGAAGAAGCCCCCCCTGCTGAAAGAGCTAAAGAAGACAGGGGGTGCCTCCGGAGCAGACTAATAAATTATTTTAAAAACCCTTGGGGTACGGTACCCCATATCCATTCACTTAGGGTGGGGGGCCGGTATCTGGGGGCCCCCTTATTAAAGGGGGCTCCCAGATTCCGATAAGCCTCCCGCCCGCATACCCCGACAACCAACGGCCAGGGTTGTCAGGGAAGGGGCCCTGTCCTCATCAACATGGGGACAGGGTGCTCTGGGGTGGGGGGGCCGCAGTGCGCCCCCCTGCCCCAGAGCACCCAACCCCCCATGTTGAGGGCATGCAGCCTGGTACGGCTCGGGGGTGGGGGGCGCTCGCTCGTCCCCACTCCTTTCCTGGCCGGCCGGGTAGCGTGCTTTGGATACGGGTCTGGTATGGATTGTAGGGGCACCCCCTACGCCGTTTTTTCGGCGTAGGGGGGGGGTCTCCTTACAACCCATACCAGACCTAAGGGCCCGGTATGCTTCTGAGGGGGGAACCCATGCCGGATTTTTATTTAAAATCCGGCGGGGAGTTCCCCCTCAGGATTCATAACAAACGCCGCCCACGTGTAGAATTGGCGGGAATCCAAGTCGGATCTCCCGTCGCTTCTATGACGGCTTTGTCTCCATCGCGGCGCTGGCTCCCGCGATGGGGCTCGTAGGTGGTCAATCTCGCCGAGAAAGGGAGCAAGATTGACACAATATCGCGGTCACCTACTGTATACAGCTTAAGAGATTTCCCTACCCAGGTACCTGGTCCATGGCTCTATAACAGAGCATTCCCCAGGGGATAACGGGGGAAGGGGGTACACTTTTACCGCCCGTCCGCAGTCCACTCCCACCCTGGTACAAACGTGTCCAGGACCAACAATAAAACCTCTGTGGGAATCCCAGGTGCTAACACCTGCTACCACCACCAGCATGTTGGGGAAGGACCCAGATACTGACTCCAAATATTAATAATATTTACATAGTGTGTAAACAAAAGCTCCTAGAGCCCTATTCAGGGCCTCTCACCCACTTGCTGCGCTTATCAGGGGTACCCAGGAGACTCACCTCAGGAGGAGACTGCCCAGCACTGCCGTCCGCTCTCAGCACACAGTGTGTGAGAGGAAAAGAACCGTGAGGTAACTGTGCGGCATCTGCAGGGACCTGCCCCCCCCCCCCCCCGCAAAAGCTCTGCTTTTTACAGTCTGCCTCAGCGCAACAGCCTCCATCACTCTCCCAGCCACAGGCACTGCTTTGCTAACATTGTTATTGGTAACTTCCATTTCCTTTCTGTTCCAAATGGAACAAAAGCCCTGGTTTCATGGGTCATAGCTAAATGTTTAATTATAAAAACACAAATCCCTTTATTTTCAAGAGATAAAGAAAACAAAAAAGGCTGCAGGGATCCTTCCATGACCATATATAAACAAATAGTGCAGCACAAACAAAATCACCTAATGAATCCATAAAAGACATAAAATGATCTTATAAAAAATTACCATATACACAATTCATATAAGTGATCACAAAATAAAATACAAAACAATCGAACAATACTAAATTCATATAGTGAATAAAAATTATACACAACCACCTAAAATCATATAAAAACACTCAATGATAAATAAATGGGTGAATTAAACAATTAATACAAATTATATAAATTGTGTAAAAGTCTGCCAATATTATATGTAAACCATGATAATAAAGTGCATCAAATACTTGCATGCTTTAATATAAATGCATGTGCAGAATTACGTGCTCCACCACCCGTTCACGCTGCTTCTTACCTCACAGAAAGACCCACACAAAGGTAAAGGCAAAGTGCAGCAATATTCCAAGGGTAAAGGAAACAGGTCTCACTCCATTACAGAAAGGGATAACAATAAACTCCCATAGTGTAACATGCCAGACAATCTTATTGGCCAAGAAAAATAATTGCTCACAAAGAAAGTGAACTCTATAATCCAGTGCACTGGATAGAAATCCCCAGTTTAAAATCCATATGTAGTTCCCCCCTTAAGCAAGGACATCCATGACAAATATGTTAAAATGGCCTATCACCGACTTCCGGGTGTGATGACATCACATGGTTTCACCCCTCTGATGCGTTTCATCACATGGAACAGCAGCTACCTCAGGAAGTCACTGTACCACGTGAAGAGACACGTCAAAGGGTGTAATTTAATTAAGTCACCCATTTTTCCATCATTGAGTGTTATTATATATTTTAGGTGGTCGTGTGTGTATATTAATGTATATATATATATATTTTTTTTTAGTTAGTCGTGTGTGTGTGTATATATATTTTTTTATTAACTACTTTCCACCCGGCCACTGTACATATACGGGCGGGTGGGCGCTCTCTCCTTCTTCCCGAAACGTCCCTCAGAAGGCTGGGAATCGCGTAGCGGCGCGATCCCGATGCACTCGTGTCCCCCGGACACGGCGCATCTCCGATTCGGCAGGAGGGCTCTGTGATTGGCCCTCCTGATCACATGACGGCTGTGTCCAATCACAGCCGTCATGTGATGTAAATAGAGGGCCAGTTGCTAGGCGATCGGCTCTCCATTCCTCACACAGAAGTTGGCGTTGAGGAGAGGAGAGCAGATCACGGCAACCGGACGATGATCAGTGAGTATGAGCTGTTTTTTACAACTTTTTACTCACTGGTCACCAGTCTAGTGTCCCCACAGTGTAAACACACATGTCCATACACTGTAAAAACACCTGTCCCCCACATATGTAACAGTAAAATCACATGTCCCAATGATTAGCTGCATACATATGTCCGCAATCACCTGCGCACATCTGTACATGATCATCTGCATACATATGTCCGTGATCACACAAACCAATTATTATACACTTAACTGATTTTTTTTTACCAAAAACATGTAGCAGAATAAATTTTGGCTTAAATTTATGACAAAATTTGATTTTAGTGGACTTTTTTTTAAATAGAAAGTAGAAAAATATATATTTTTTTAAAAATTTCTGCTCTTTTTTGCTTATATCGCAAAAAAAAACACGGTGTTGTGAATAAATACAACCAAAAGAAAGCTCTATTTGTGTGAGCAAAATGATAAAAAATGTAATTTGGGTACAGTGTAGCAGGACCACGCAATTGTCATTGAAAGTGCGAGAGCGCTGAAAGCTGAAAATTGGTCTGGGAAGGAAGTGGACGAAAGTGCCCAGTATTGATGTCGTTAACTATATGAATTAAGTATTGTAGGATTGTTTTGTATTTTATTTTATGATCACTTATATGAATTGTGTATATGTTAATTATTTATAAGATTTCATGGATTTATGAGGTGAATTTGCTTGCACTGCACTATTTGTTTATATATATGATTTTATGTGGGAACACATGTCAGTGATTAACGGCAACTCAATACGTTTGTAGTGCACTAATATTTTTTGTTGCTTCACTTTTCAGAAACATTCTTATTTTGGTACCATATCTGGTTTAGCGCAGTGATTTTTGTTGTTGTTTTGTTTGATTATCCTTCTATGACTAATGAACTTACCAGACACTAAGGAGTCATTGACTGGATGCTGAAAAGAAATGCTGATGCATGAGTCAGACAGAGGGGAAACCTCAAATTGCAAAAGGTTAGGGCAGTCTGAAAAATAAAAATAAATAAGTATATTATCAGTTGAGGTCTACTGCCACCATAAGTCTACTCCAGCTACACATTTCAAAGATCATTCAGCTAAGAAATTAGGGAGCAGGGGTAAGACGTCATACTATAATCCTTAAGTACAGTGATTAGTCAAAGAAAAAAGCCCCTACCTTCCTTTATAATGGTGCGCTTCACACAACTTCCAATTAGGGTGTTGCAAGCCATTTGATGCCTGATAAGGTTCAGGATAGTGGGAACACGTCCAGGGTGCTGGAATGGGATCTTAGTCAGCAGTGTACCCTGCAGACACCTACCATCAGGGAGGGGAGCGTCTTTATTGAGAAAGTAGCAATGCTGTTGACCTGGAAGAGACTGAAAGGAAATGTTCTATTTTGATTAGCTGATTCTTTAATCATTCGATGAAAAATATACACAGTTGCTGAATCATATTAGGCATCATAAAACTCCTGGTGAGAATCACCAGCACCGGACCACCAGTGCTCAAATCATCAATATTTCTAACACAATCGAAATTAAGTTGCAGTTATTGTAAACCATTTTACTATGCTAGCATGATACAGTGCATCTGGAAAGTATTCAGTGCTTCACTTTTTCCACATTTTGTTGTTACAGTCTATTTCAAAATTAATTAAAGCGGAGTTCCGGCCACAATTTCACTTTTTAAATATAAATACCCCTGTAATACACAAGCTTAATGTATTCTAGTAAAGGTAGTCTGTAAACTAAGGTCCGTTTTGTTAGGTTGTTACAGCATTTAGACACTTTATAAAATAGAAATTGACTGGGGCCATCTTAAGTGTGGGCATCATGAAGCCAGACTGTATGACTTCCTGGATTTCAGCCTTGCACATGCTCAGTGCTGCACAAGCAGTGTCAGATCAGGTTTCAGCACCTGTGCTGTCCAAGTCACATGATTCTTTGAGACTGGGGAGTGCACAGACTCCTGGAAAGTTACACCCACTACATTCCCAGGAGTCTGTGCGGTGTAGGTTAGGAAGCATTAAGCACCTAGGTGCAGGAAGTGGGAAGATTAACTATTCTGCCTAGCAACAACACTTTGAAGGCATCTAAAAAATAAAAAAAAATTTGTAAAGGACTAATGATTTTTTTTTAAAACTACTGATGTAATGTTATATTTATGGGTGGAACTCCACTTTAAATTCCTTATTTTCCTCAAAATTCTACAAACAATACCCAATAATGATGTAAATAAGTGGTCTATTGCGCTACTGCGAGTGGGGGAATGTGAACCAAGTGAAAATAAATATTAATGACAATAATTATCAATAGGTACCAAATGGTGAATAAGGCACAAGAATATACTAAAGCTGCTGTATCTGCAGGTGCACAAAGCCAGTAACATAAAAAATAAAAAATAGCGATAAGCGCTAAAGTAAAAGTGAATAACACATAATAAAGTGGACAACACACTGTGACCTGGGTGATGTGTAGGCTAGGAGAGCCAAAATCATAAAAGTGACAGTCCCACTGGGGGTGATATACTGAATATAGAGTCTATCAATGGAATGATGAATCTATCAATGGAATGGTGCATGTATCATCCTAGGAGCAATACAAATGGGTGAATCATCTGGACATGGTGTTGAATCCCATCACATATCTCCTATTGCCCTTACCTTCAACCAGTAGTTGTATCGCATAGGGCAAGGGGGATCTCCTTCTGTTCAGCGCCGCCTTTCCTGGATCGATTCCAATGGTGTCCTGGGGGGTGGAAGGTCCCGGGATCCGTATGTCCGTCAGTCACAGGGATGGAGCCAAGGGATGCAGTGAGGAGATAAGTGCCACAATAGTGAAGAGCGTTGTGGAAGGTGGTAAAAAACTTTTATTCAAAAATCTTCTATACAGGCAGGTTTAAAATCAGCAGTTCGTGCTTCAGCGCTACAGCATGGGACGCGGCTGATATGTCAAGCCGACTTAGTTCCGTTAGCCTCCGGCTGATTGCATAGGTCTCACTTGGAAGTGAGACCTATGCAATCAGCCGGAGGCCAACGGAACGAAGTCGGCTTGACATATCAGCCGCGTCCCATGCTGTAGCGCTGAAGCGCGAACTTCTGATTTTAAACCTGCCTGTATAGAAGATTTTTGAATAAAAGTTTTTTACCACCTTCCACAACGCTCTTCACTATTGTGGCACTTATCTCCTCATTGCATCCCTTGGCTCCATCCCTGTGACTGACGGACATACGGATCCCGGGACCTTCCACCCCCCAGGACACCATTGGAATCGATCCAGGAAAGGCGGCGCTGAACAGAAGGAGAGACCCCTTGCCCTATGCGATACAACTACTGGTTGAAGGTAAGGGCAATAGGAGATAAGTGATGGGATTCAACACCATGTCCAGATGATTCACCCATTTGTATTGCTCCTAGGATGATACATGCAAAATTCCATTGATAGATTCATCATTCCATTGATAGACTCTATATTCAGTATATCACCCCCAGTGGGACTGTCACTTTTATGATTTTGGCTCTCCTAGCCTACACATCACCCAGGTCACAGTGTGTTGGCCACTTTATTATGTGTTATTCACTTTTACTTTAGCGCTTATCACTATTTTTTATTTCTATAATACCCAATAATGGCAATGTGAAAGAAGTCTTTGAAATCTTTGCAAATTTATTAAAAATAACAACAAAAAATAAAATAAAAATCACATGTACATAAGTATTCTCAGCCTTTGCCATGATACTCAAAATTGAGCTTGGGTGCATTCCGTTTCCACTGATCATCCTTGAGATGTTTTCGCCAACTTGACTGGAGTCCACCTGTGGTAAATTCAGTTGATAGAACAGAAGGCACACACCTGTCTATATAAGGTCCCACAGTTAACAGTGCATGTCAGAGCACAAACCAAGACACGAAGTTCAAGGAATTGTCTGTAGACCTCAGAGACAGGAATTTATTGAGGCACAAATCTGGGGAAAGGTACAGAAAAATGTCTGCACGATTGAAGGCACAGTGGTCTCCATCATGCGTAAATGGAAGACGTCAGATCCACTAATGATTTACTGCTGTTCGGGGGCCTGAGCTTCAGCACAATGACAGCCTCTGGCAAGAAGAAACTGGAATGTATGTTTCTTGCTAATAAACATAATTTTTTTATGAAGGGTAACATTCCGCTTTAAAGCCTTGCTTTAACCTTAAGGGAGGGTCATAACCCCAGTCAGATTGTTTTCCGCCATCTGTGTTCCATTGCAAAGATTCCCCTTCACTTCCTGTCCAAGAGCCAAACAGGATGTGAGAGAAAATCCCTGAAAATTAAGGGAATACCTTGGGGACCCCCAGATCACCGTAGCCAGTGTCCCTGTTGAAAGATTTCCCCTTGATTACTTTTCAGGGGTCAACCCAAAATTTGTGATTTTCTTTTACCCTCACTAAAAAAAAAAAAAAAAAATGAATGACAAATTTTATTACTTGACGTTATTTTTTTAAACACTTTTATTGTTATCACACGGAATGTTAACATTCCTTGTGAAAGCAATAGGCAGTAACAGGTCAATTTTGCCCTTAAAAGTTTTGAATCATACCAAGATCGGTATGATCCGATGCTTTTTTTAACCAGTAATGGTTTGTTTACAATTGGTGAAACTGAAAGTGACAAAATACTCGTCACTTCCGGTTTCTAAGACCATAGAGCTGATCACAGCTCTATGGTCAACTGACAGAACCATTTCCTGGTGGGACGGAAGAGCCCGGAAGGCAGCGTAAGGCTGCTATATAGCCGCTAAGATTGCTTTTACAAGAAAGAGCTTAGCTGCCTGAAATAAACAATACTGGGATAATGCCTTTAGCCATCATCTAAACTAGGGTTGTCCTGATACCACTTTTTTTAAGACTGAGTACAAGTACAGATACTTTTTTTCAAGTACTCGCCGATATCAAATACCGATACTTTTTTTTAATCAAATTTTTTTACAATTTTTTTTATTTATAATGCTTTCTTTTTTTTTAAGGGGGGGGGGGTGAACCGTGTCAGTGTGTTTTTTCTTAAAATTGTTTTATTTTCTACAATAATTTTTTTTTTATTCTTTAGTTTTTTATTTATTTTTTCAGCTTTGTTGGGGGTGCTTTGGTGAGATATCAGGGGTCCTAACAGACCTCTGACATCTTCCCTTTGAGACAGGGAAAGAGACAGGGAAAGGGACTAGGGACACATGTTCCCCAGTCCCTTTCTTAGCAGCATCAGCTGCGCTGAAAATGAAAGGAGAGAAGACCGCCTTCTTCTCTTCATTCATAAACGGAAACATTTGTAAACACAGGTTACAATGTTTCCGTTATGTGAACAGACAGAGACAGTAATCACTGACTCTGTCCATTCAGGGCAGTAAGGAGCCGGATTTACCGGCTCCTACCCTGCTCTCCATCCTGACATTTCCAGAGGGTGGAGGAGGAGCACGGAAGGGGAGAGAAACACGGCGGGATACACGGCAGCATACACGGAGGGAGGGAGACAGAGTGCAGAAAAACGTAGGGGGGCTGGAGGGGGACACGGAACAGTCATCGGTGATCGGTGATCGTGTGTGGGGGAGTTACAAGCACCGATCACCGCTGATTTTAAAGCAGCTGAAAGGGGGGGGAGGGGTGTAGAGAGAAGCGGAGAAATTAATTTTAAATCTATACAGCAGTGATTGGTGCTTGTAACTTCCCCACGCACTGATCACTGTCGACAGTACAAGTATCGGGTGAAGCATCGGGAGCATTTGCCCGAGTACAAGTACTCGGTCAAATGCTTGGTATCGTAACGGGACAACCCTAATCTCGACAGCAAGTGGTTAAAATTCTAACTTTGTATATAAAAAGAAATATAAGAATATAAAAATTGTCCAAAACAGTCAAAACATTTGTGACACAAAGAAAATATGCAGCATCAAAATATGTAAAAAGTACTGTCCACAAATTAGTCCACAGCAATGCAAAATGTTATAACAAAGTGATGTGCTCTTGCTTATAAGAAAACCTCCTGCTTATTTTTTTTATTTTTTTTTTTTATTTTTTTTTTCTTTTATGGTAAGGTTCACAGAAGGTTAACATATCTTATACAATGGATACATAATCATATAGTTCTTATCACTACACACTTATGATGGGCTAGCAAATAAACAGGTGGGGATTCAGAAACTTAAGAAGAATAAACCAAAAGCAGTACCTCCCCGGTCCTCTTGCTCTATTCCCAAGCCCGCCTGCCTTTTATCAGTAACTTCTTTTCCCGTTTCCTAGTACCACTGTATTGACCTCACACTTCTTCCTCCCCTCTGTTCCCTTGTCCATTCCTATACCCCACCTAACCCCCCCTTAAACCTAGAATCAACATAATCCTCAACAAAACAACAACCAACAAAAAAAAGAAAGAAAACCTCCTGCTTATAAGAAAACCTCCACCAGCTCTTCTCACCTTAGACCTTTTAACCCTCACAACAATGGTCAAATGTACATGCTACATTAAGCCCATTAAAGAGGTACTCTTGAATGGATCCAACAGAGAGAACTCAACAGAGATTTATTGCAGACCATAGAATTCAGCAATACATTTTGATGGGATCTTTCACTTCAAAGAACTAGAATTGCTAATGGACACAGCCTGTCAAAGGAATGGTGTGCAGCAAACCTCAGAGAGTTAAAAAAAAAGAGGCAACATAGTCACTGCAGTCTTCATGTCAAAACACAATAGCTCAGCAGGGTAGATCGCTGCACTAACATTGCTTAGTTAGTATGGCAACCCCCCATTTTTTTATTTCATTCTGCCTACTGGATTGAACAAAAAAAAAACTTCCCATGTGCATATAGCATTAGAATTTTGACCCTCGCTACAAAGGACAAATGCACGTGTTACTTTAAGCCCAGGATCAAACAGTTCGTTTTGGATGGACCCAACAGTGGGAACTCCCAGATGTATACAGGTCATAGGTTTCAGCAATACATTTCCGTGTAAACTTTAACTACATAGAACTAGGCTGGGTGATGAACACAGCCCCCCAGAGGAACCAATTGCAGCAAAGCTCACAGAAAAAAAGAAAAAAAAATAGTACTCAATTCTAGGGCAGTTACTGATCAAAATTTTTCTGTTCGATGAATCGATTTTTTTTTTAATCGATTAATCGACTAATTTCGATTAATTATAACGCATATACAGATCCAACTACGTTTAGCTGATCTCCTTGCATGCGGATACCCAGTGCAACTACCAACCACTGGAAAAATGGATAGCAGGATACAAAAAACACACAAAGGCAGCGCTCAATAGGAATAGCATTACAACTTTTATAGTCTTCAAGTAGGTAACTACTGGAGATAAAATGGATGTAGCTACATAAACTGTAAAAATGGTGCGAGTAATACCAAACGATAGCAAAAGCAGTCATAAAAATGTGTACAATGATACCACTGCTAAATCCAGATGAGGAGAGGTTAACATCAGTCCGTCGGCATGTAGATGCCCCGTAAAGGGAACTTTCACAACTCCCAGTGGATGGCCGTAGAATCCCAGGTTGATAGAGGGAAGTGATAGAGGGAAGTGTAACAGCCCGTGCGTGTGGCAGATAGTAAGGTCCCGCCGGCATGCAGATATGAAGGCACAGCAAAGGAGCCCTTCAGATAGACACAGCAAGCCCCCCCGGTGTCCGTGACGTTACTGGATCTCCGACAGAACTCCCTGAAGGCCCGGGAGCCGGCAGAGAGGTGAGTACCAATCAAAAGAATTTTGATCGACCAACATTTTTTTGATCGATCAAAACAATTTAAGATTAATCAATTAATTAAAAGTTAATTTGCACAGCCCTACTCAATTCTAGTCTCTTTGTTTAAAAACAATTGAATATGAGGTGAACTCAATGCACAGTTTAATTGGGCAACTGTGTGGCAAATGAGGTTTAATGTTGATAATTGTAAATTTATGGACTAGGGGGCTAAAAAACATGCATTTATCTTACATAGTAGGATGAGAACAGCTTGGGGAGTCAATGGTGGAGAAGGATCTGGGTGTTCTGGTAGATCATAGGCTTAACAGCAGGGGTGCCCAACCTTTTGAAGAGCGAGGGCCACTTAAGCGACTTGGTAACCAGTCGCGGGCCACAATGAGCGGAGCGGGTGGAAGGTAGCCCACTCTATACACTATAGAGCCCACTCTATTCTTTTTTTTTTAGCAGATCGGATTGGAGGTGGGCATTTGTAAACGGACACAAGTCAATTTACATCTGCCACTGCTTAGAGCTGAATAAAGGGTCCGATTGGGTCAGACTGACCACGTGAAAGGGGCCCAAGGCTTCTTTTACACTGATGCACTGTTGTCTACCCGCACTGCGGGTGAAGCACAGTTCCCCAGTGGCTTTTCTTTAGGTTAGCTGCATTTTTCCATAGACTTCCATTATATCCTGTAGGTGTGGTGCACTTTTCAGAAAGCACACAAAACTCGCAGGTAATAACAGAAGTCTATGGCTCAGTGCAGGTAACCCGCAGGTGCACTGCTCTGCACCTGTGGATCAGTTTGAAAGCATCCCAGTAACCACTGCAGAACACATATGCCCATATATATATATATATATATATATATATATATATATATATATATATATACACACACACACACACACACTGTGATTTTATTAATAAACTTACTTTTAATAACAGTATTCTATTCTATCCCAGAGCAGGAGGTCGCGGACCACATCAGAGGGCTCCGAGCCACGGGTTGGGCACCCCTGATAACAGCATGCAATGCGAAGCTGCAGTTTCGAAAGCAAGCAAAATCCTTTCTTGTATTGAGAGGTATGGAACTGCAGAGGGAGAGATAATTTTGATTCTGTACATAACCATTAGTAAGACCTCATCTGGAATAAGCAGTTCAGTTTTGGGCACCAGTTCACACAAAAGAATATTGGGAAACTGGATAAAATGCAGAGAATGCCAACCAAATCGATAAGGGGGCTGAAGCAGCTTAGCTATGAGGAAAGAGTAGCTGAACTGAATTTATTCTCTCTTGAGAAGAGAAGATTAAGGGGGGCAAATGATTAACCACTTCCTGACCAGCCGCCGTCGTTTTACGGCGGCAGGTCGACTCCCCTGCGCCAAAGCACGTAATATAACGTTGGCGCGATCGCTGCCGGGCACCCGCGATTGCTCGTTTCAGAGCGGGGACCGGGAGCTGTGTGTGTAAACACACAGCTTCCGGTCCTGTCAGAGGGAGAAATGCTGATCTTCTATTCATACAATGTATGAACAGAAGATCAGTCATTTCCCCTAGTGAGGCCACCCCCCCTACAGTTAGAACACACCCAGGGAACATACTTAACCCCTTCCCCGCCCCCTAGTGTTAATCCCTTCACTGCCAGTTGCATTTTTATGTAATCCAATGCATTTTTATAGCACTGATCGCTATAAAAATGCCAATGGTCCCAAAAATGTGTCAAAAGTGTCCGCCATAATGTCGCAGTACCGAAAATTGCTGATCGCCGCCATTACTAGTAAAAAAAAAATATATATTAATAAAAATGCCATAAAAATACCCCCAATTTTGTAAACGCTATAACTTTTGCGCAAACCAATCAATAAACGCTTATTGCGATTTTTTTTTACGAAAAATATGTAGAAGAATACGTATCGGCCTAAACTGAGGAAAAAAAATGTTTTTTTATATATTTTTGGGGGATATTTATTAACCACTTGACCACTGGGCACTTAAACCCCCTTAATAACCAGACCAATTTTCAGCTTTCGGTGCTCTCACATTTTGAATGACAATAACTCAGTCATACAACACTGTAACCAAATGAAATTTTTGCCCTTTTTTTCCCAAAAATATAGCTTTCTTTTGGTGGTATTTGATCACCTCTGTGGTTTTTATTTTTTTCGCTATAAATTAAAAAAGAACGAAAATTTTGTAAAAAAAATGAAATTTTCTTAATTTCTATTATAAAATTTTGCAAAAAAAAAAATGTTCTTCATAAATTTGGCCTAAAATGTATACTGCTACATATCTTTGGTTAAAAAAAAAAATTGGATATTTAGTCTGGGTGAAAGTTATAGGGTCTACAAGCTATGGTACCAATTACTGAAAATGTATCAATTTGATCATACATGATGTACTGACAGCCTCTCTCATTTATTGAGACCCTAACAAGCCAGTAAAGTACAAATACCCCCCAAATGACCCCTTTTTGGAAAGAAGACATTCCAAGATATTTAGAAAGAGGCATTGTGAGTTTTTTGAAGTTGTCATTTTTTCCCACAATTCTTTGCAAAATCAAGATTTTTTTTATTTATTTTTTTTCACAACATTTTCATATTAGCAGGTTATTTCTCACACACAGCATATGCATACCACAAATTACACCCATAAAAACATTTTCTGCTATTCCTCCCGAGTATGGCGATACCACATGTGTGAGACTTTTACACAGCGTGGCCACATACAGAGGCCCAACATGCAGGGAGCACCATCAGGCGTTCTGGAACACCCAGACAAATTCTGACATTCCTCTCCTACATGTAAAAATCATCATTTATTTGCTAGAAAATTACATAGAACCCCAAAACATTATATATGCTTTTTTAGAAAAAACCCGAGAGAATACAATGGCGATCGCTGCAACTTTTTATCGCGCATGGTATTTGCACAGCAATTTTTCGAACGCTTTTTTTTGGAAATAAAACAGTTTTGTGTTTCTAAAAAAAAACAAAAACATTAACGTTAGCCCAATGTTTTTGCATAATATGAAAGATGAAGTTACGCCGAGTAAATAGATACCCAACATGTCACCCTTCAAAATTGCACACGCTTGTGGAATGGCGCCAAACTTCGCTACTTAAAAATCCCCATATGTGACGCTTTAAATATTTTTACTGGTTACATCTTTTTAGTTGGAGAAGAGGTCTACGGCCAAAATTATTGCTCTCGCTCTAACATTCGCAGCGATACCTCACATGTGTGGTTTGAACACCACTTTCATATGTGGGAGGTTTTACTTCATTTATTTTAGTTTGACACGTTTTTCCCCAAAAATAAATGTTTTGATCACTTTTATTACTATTACAAGGAATGTAAACATCCATTGTAATAGGAATATAGCATGACAGGTCCTCTTTACAGTGAGATATGGGGTCAATAAAAAAATAGCTGAAAAAGATGATATCTGAATGATGCCTGTAGCTGCAGGCATCATTCAGATATCCCTGCACAAAGTCAAGGACGTCATATGCTGGCGGGAAGTGATTAAAACACATTTTTTTCCCAGAGTATTGGCCGGGTATTGCAGAGTATTGTGCGGGGGTATTGCAGAGTATTGTGCAGGTTGTATTGCAGAGTATTGCTCAGGGGGTATTGCAAATTACTGCGCATTGGGTATTGCGCAGGGCATATTGCAGAGTATTGCGCAGGGGGTAGGGGTATTGCAGAGTATTGCGCAGGGGGTAGGGGTATTGCAGAGTATTGCGCAGGGGGTAAGGGTATTGCAGAGTATTGCGCAGGGGGTAGGGGTATTGCAGAGTATTGCACAGGGGGTAGGGGTATTGCAGAGTATTGCACAGGGGGTAGGGGTATTGCAGAGTATTGCACAGGGGGTAGGGGTATTGCAGAGTATTGCACAGGGGGTAGGGATATTGCAGAGTATTGCAAAGAGGGTAGGGGTATTGCAGAGTATTGCACAGGGGGTAGGGGTATTGCAGAGTATTGCGCAGGGATGGCTGGATCTATGACTGCAATAGTCACAGATCCAGCCACAGCGCTGCTGACACACGCTCTCCCCCTCTCACACTGTACCGATCGGTACAGAGGGAGGAGGGAGGAACCAGCGTCATCAAATGACGCCAGTTTGTTTACATGTGATCGCTCCGTCATTGGACGGAGCGATCACATGGTAAACGGCCACTATCAGCGGCAATTTACCGCGATCTGTGATGCAACGGGTCCTCGCGGACATTCCCGTGTGCGCGCACCAGGGGGCGCGATTCTGGGAGGACGTCCCCCCAGAGTTAAGGAACCGCCTTGTAGCCATAATTCGGCTATGAGGCTGTGATTAAGTGGTTAAAGCAAAAAGTAAAAAATATTTTTTTTTTTTTCAAAATTGTCACTCTATTTTTGTTTATAGCGCAAAAACTAAAAAACGCAGAGGTGATCAAATACCACCAAAAGAAAGCTCTATTTGTGGGGGGAAAAAGGACGCTAATTTTGTTTGGGAGCTACGTCGCACGGCCGCGCAATTGTCAGTTAAAGCGACGCAGTGCCGAATCGCAAAAAGTGCTCTGGTCTTTGACCAGCAATATGGTCCGGGGGTTAAGTGGTTAACATGTATAAATACATAAGTGGTCCATATAGTGATCTTGTGTTCAAGGACCGAAACGCTTTGTCATGACAAGAGCCTGCGGACAGCTCTATCCATCCTGCTTGTGTTCCACCTCCAGATTCCTTGAGGGGCAAGCGCCGCTCTGAGATCCATTACATAACATCCAGCGCGCCGCTTGCTCAAACTGGCCGCTCATTGTCTGGTGCCCGGAATTGCTACCCCTCCAACCCTTACCAATGGGATCTGTTCCATTGTGACGCCTGGGCACAGACTCACATCCTTGAACCGTAGCACCGGACCCGGAACATAGGAGACAGTAGGCCTTTGCAATGGGGAGAGCTGTGTTTTATGAGCACATTCAGCTAATACTGGCTGTCATGTTTAAAACTTCTTTGTACCATGGAACGTTTATGTTATCTGAATAAATCCTTTAACCACTTAAGGACCGGACCAATATGCTGCTACATGACCCAAGGGGTTTTTACAATTCGGCACTGCGTCGCTTTAACAGACAATTGCGCGGTCGTGCGACGTGGCTCCCAAACAAAATTGGCGTCCTTTTTTCCCCACAAATAGAGCTTTCTTTTGGTGCTATTTGATCACCTGTGCGGTTTTTATTTTTTGCGATATAAACAAAAATAGAGCGACAATTTTAAAAAAAAAAATGCAATATTTTTTTACTTTTTGCTATAATAAATATCCCCCAAAAACATAAATATTTTTTTTTTCCCTCAGTTTAGGCCGATACGTATTCTGCTACCTATTTTTGGTAAAAAAAAAATCGCAATAAGCGTTTATCGATTGGTTTGCACAAAATGTATAGCGTTTACAAAATAGGGGATAGTTTTATTGCATTTTTATAATTTTTTTTTTTTTTTACTACTAATGGCGGCGATCAGCGATTTTTTTCGTGACTGCGACATTATGGTGGACACTTCAGACAACTTTGACATATTTTTTGGACCATTGTCATTTTCACAGCAAAAAATGCATTTAAATTGCATTGTTTATTGTGAAAATTACAGTTGCAGTTTGGGAGTTAACCACAGGGGGCGCTGTAGGATTTAGTGTTCACCTAGTGTGTGTTTACAACTGTAGGGGGGGTGTGGCTGTAGGAATGACGTCATCGATCGAGTCTCCCTATATAAGGGATCACTCGATCGATGCAGCGCCATAGTGAAGCACGAGGAAGCCGTGTTTACAGCTCCGGGGAGCGATCGCGACGGAGCGGCTATAAACGAATAGCCAGCCGTCGTCCCGGATCGCTCCCCGAGGGAATCCGACCGCCGCATGTAGCGGGTGGGGGGGGGCGACCCGCGGAAAGGCAGGGACGTACAGGTACACCAATGTGCCTGTACGTGCCATTCTGCCGACGCATATCTACATGCAGCGGTCGGGAAGCGGTTAATGTTTACATTGGAACTGTGGCACAGACACTGTTATTGGCAATCTTGGGACCATATGCTGCAAGTTCATCCTACACAATGTATCCCCTAGCGCTGGACTTTTAGGAATTTGGTTTATTTATTTAGACATGGCTTTGTAACCCTTTCCAGACTGATACATGTCAATTACTTTGTTTCTCATCTGTTCTTGGATTTTTTTAGATTACGGCATGATGCGTTGCTTTTTGAGATCTTTTAGCGTGCTTCACTTTGTCACTTTGACTACATTGTCATTGTTTCAGTACCGAGATAGTCCAGAATGTCCTCCCTTCAGGTGGTTATATTTGGGTGGGCAGCATTAGTAACTGCCTCCATATTTCCACCTTGTCTAGTTCTCCATCTTCCCATCAACTCTGACCAGCTTTCCTGTTCCTGCTGAAGAAAAGAATCCCCACAGCATCATGTTGCCACCACCACCTATTTCACAGTGGGGATTGTGTGTTCAGGGTGATGTGCAGTGTTAGTTTTCCACCACACATAGCGTTTTGCTTTTAGGCCAAAAAGTTAAATTTTGGTCTCATATGACCAGTGCACCTTCTTCCATATGTTTACTGTGTCCCCCACATGGCTTCTTGCAAACTGCAAACAGGACTTCTTAAGGCGTTCTTTCAACAATGGCTTTCTTGCATAAAGGTCAGATTTGTGGAGTACATGACTAATAGTTGTCCTGTGGACAGATTCTCTAACCTGAGTTTTGGATCTCTGCAGCTCCTCCAGAATTACCATGGGCCTTTTGGCTACTTCTCTGATTAATGCTTTCCTTGCCCGGCCTATCAATTTTAGGAGGACGGCCATATCTTGGTAGGTTTGCAGTTGTGCCTTACTCTTTCCATTTTTGGCTGATGGATTAAACAGTGCTCCATGAGATGTCCAAAGCTTGGGAAATTTTATTTTATAACCTAACCCTGCTTTAAACTTCCCCACAACTTTATGCCTGACCTGTCTGGTGTGTTCCTTGGCCTTCATGATGCTGTTTGGTGCACTAACAAACCTCTGAAGGCTTCACAGAAGAGCTGTATTTATAGTAAATTACACTCCATTTACTAATTAGGCGACTTCCGAAGGCAAATGGTTCCACTAGATTTGAGTTAGGGGTATCAGAGTAATGGGGACTACAGTAGGTGACCACGATATTGTGTCAATCTCGCTCCCTTTCTCGGCGAGATTGACCACCTACGAGCCCCATCGCGGGAGTCAGCGCCAAGCTGGCTTGCCGCGATGGAGACAAAGCCGTCATAGAAGCGACGGGAGATCCGACTTGGATTCCCGCCAATTCTAGCTGCGGCGTTTGGTATGAATCCTGAGAGGGAGAACTCCCACGCCAAATTTCAATTAAAAAACCGACATGGGTCCCCCCCCCCCAGGAGCATACCAGGCCCTTAGGTCTGGTATGGGTTGTAAGGAGACCCCCCTACGCCGCAAAACCGATGTGGGGTCCCCCCACAATCCATACCAGACCCGTATCCAAAGCACGCTACCCGGCCAGCCAGGAAAGAAATGGGGACGAGCGAGCGCCCCCCCTCCTGAGCCATACCAGGCCGCATGCCCTCAACATGGGGGGGTTGGGAGCTCTAGGGCGCACTGCGGGGCCCCCCACCCCAGAGCACCCTGTCCCCATGTTGATAAGGACAGGGCCTCTTCCCGACAACCCTAGCCTTTGGTTGTCGGGGTCTGCGGGGGCTTATCGGAATCTGGGAGACCCCTTTAATAAGGGGGCCCCCAGATACCGGACCCCCACCCTAGGTGAATGAATATGGGGTACATCGTACCCCTACCCATTCACCTGGAGGCAAACACAGGGTTTTTAAAGTAATTTATTAGTCAGCTCCGGGGGCCCCCCTGTCTTCTTCAGCTCTTTTAGCAGGGGGGGCCTTCTTCTTCCGCTCTCCGGGGGTCTTCTCCGCTCTCCGGGGGTCTTCTTCCTCTTACCGGGGGTCTTCTCCCATCTTCTCCGCTGTCATCTCGGCCCCGGTTCTTCTCCCGCTCGCTCTCCAGTGCCTTCTTCTTCAGGGCTGGCCGCCACAATCTTCGTGTGTTAACTCGATTACTAGCAGCGGCCAGCCCGCTCTTCTTCTGTCTTCTTCTGCCTTCTTCTCTTCTTTCCATGTTGACACAACACTTTTTCCTGCTATTATGCCGGGTGTCCAGTGCGCGATGATTTATATAGGCATCGCTTATGATGTCACAGTCCCATCATGCTCCGGTACCTACCCCTATGTTCAGAAATTGTTATGCGTAATAAAATGGAATGAGGGACGCATCTTCCCGTTGTTATGCCGGGTGTCCAGTGCGCGATGATTTATATAGGCATCGCTTATGATGTCACAGTCCCATCATGCTCCGGTACCTACCCACGTGGGTAGGTACCGGAGCATGATGGGACTGTGACATCATAAGAAAGGCCTATATAAATCATCGCGCACCGGACACCCGGCATAACAACGGGAAGATGCGTCCCTCATTCCATTTTATTACACATAACAATTTCTGAACATATTTGTTATGGTTTCTATTTCTGTTTTGTATGTATGGTTATACATAAGACGCACTTTTTTCACCACAAAAAATGGTTGAAAATGCCTGTGCATCTTATGGAGCGAATATAGACCGGCCGGCCGCCCAATTTCCTCTCCCTTCGTCTGTGAGCAGCGGGGGTGGGGACTGTTAAAGCACCAGCAAGACTGAGAAACTTGCAGAGGAGGACACTGCATTGCAGGCAATTAGTGTGCAGTAACCACTAGCACAGTGTTTCTCAACCGAGGTTCCGCAAAAAGTCCCCAGGGGTTCCGCCGCAATCTACCCATCAGACAGCTGATGGGTAGATCGAGTCTCGGCCAGCATGCAGAGTAGGGCTGTAATAAGAGCTCTCTCATAGCACAATACTTCCAGCCGGCCCCTCCTTTCTCCCGTCCACCCCAGGTGATGTCATATTGGAGCGCCTGGGGTGGAGGGATGGAAAGGAGGGGCCGGCCGGAAGTATCGTGCTATGAGAGAGCTCTTATTACAGCTGCTTCCCACGCTACTCTGCATTTAAAAAAACTCCTGTACCCTGATATTTTACATAGTTAGTCAGGTTGAAAAAAGACACAAGTCCATCCAGTTCAACCACAAAAAACAAAAAATAAAAAAACACAGTAAAATCCTATACACCCAACTCCATACCCACAGTTGATCCAGAGGAAGGCAAAAAACCCCAGCGGAGCATGATCCAATTTGCTACAGCAGGGGAAAAAATTCCTTCCTGATCCCCCGAGAGGCAATCGGATTTACCCTGGATCAACTATACCTACAAATCTTAGTACTCAGTTATATTCTGTACATTTAGGAAAGAATCCAGACCTTTCTTAAAGCAATCTACTGAGCTGGCCAGAACCACCTCTGGAGGGAGTCTGTTCCACATTTTCACAGCTCTTACTGTGAAAAAACCTTTCCGTATTTGGAGGTGAAATCTCTTTTCCTCTAGACGTAAAGAGTGCCCCCTTGTCCTCAGTGATGACCGTAAAGTGAATAACTCAACACCAAGTTCACTGTATGGACCTCTTATATATTTGTACATGTTGATCATATCCCCCCTTATTCTCCTCTTCTCAAGAGTGAATAAATTTAGTTCCTCTAATCTTTCCTCATAGCTGAGCTCCTCCATGCCTCTTATCAGTTTGGTTGCTCTTCTCTGCACTTTCTCCAATTCTCCTATATCCTTTTTGAGAACTGGTGCCCAAAACTGAACTGCATATTCCAGATGAGGTCTTACTAATGATTTGTACAGGGGCAAAATTATATCTCTGTCTCTGGAGTCCATACCTCTCTTAATACAAGAAAGGACTTTGCTCGCTTTGGAAACCGCAGCTTGGCATTGCATGCCATTATTGAGCTTATGATCAACTAAAACCCCCAGATCCTTCTCCACTACAGACCCCCCCAGTTGTACTCCCCCTAGTATGTATGATGCATGCATATTCTTAGCCCCCAAGTGCATAACTTTACATTTATCTACATTAAACCTCATCTGCCACTTAGTCGCCCAATCAGACAGAGCATTGAGGTCGGCTTGTAAATTGGAGACATCCTGTAAGGACGTTATTCCACTGCATAGCTTGGTGTCATCTGCAAAGACAGAAATGTTACTTTTGATCTCAAACCCAATATCATTTATAAATATATTGAAAAGTAAGGGTCCCAGCACTGAACCTTGGGGTACACCACTCATAACATTGGACCATTCAGAGTAAGAATCATTAACCACAACTCTCTGAATTCTGTCTTTCAGCCAGTTTTCTATCCATTTACAAACTGATATATCCAATCCTGTAGACCTTACCTTACACATGAGCCGTGTGTGCGGAACTGTATCGAACGCTTTTGCAAAATCCAAATATATCACGTCCACAGCCACGCCTCTGTCCAGGGTTTTACTTACCTCTTCATAAAAGGAAATCAGGTTTGTCTGACAACTTCTGTCTTTCATGAATCCATGTTGTCTGCTGCTTAAATAGTTTTTTTCCTGCAAGAACTCATCCATGTGGTCTTTTATTAAACGTTCCAGTATCTTCCCAACTATAGAAGTTAAACTAACAGGTCTATAGTTACTTGGTAAAGACTTTGTTCCCTTTTTAAATATGGGCACCACATTGGCCCTGCGCCAATCCAGTGGTACTATTCCTGTCTTTAATGAGTCCCTAAATATTAGATACAGTGGCTTTGAAATGACAGAGCTCAACTCACCTAGGATCCGTGGATGGATGCCATCAGGTCCAGGTGCTTTATCCACCTTTATTCTGTCTAAATATTTCTGGACCATATCACTTTTGAGCCATTGTGGATTTGGGGCTGTGTCACTCCCACCCCCATTTTGGACATGAGCTCCCCCATGCTCCATTGTATACACAGAGCTGAAGAAAACATTTAGTAAATTTGCCTTCTCTTTGTCCCCAGTCACCCACTCTAGATTATTTTGTAAGGGGCCTACATGCTCAGACTTCACCTTTTTACTATTAATATATTTAAAGAATTTTTTGGGGTTTGTCCTACTATCTTTTGCAATCTGTCGTTCGTTTTGAATTTTTGCATCCTTGATTTCCTTTTTGCATATCCTGTTATATTCTTTGTAACATTTAAACAACACTAGTGTTCCTTCATTTTTATATTTTTTAAAAGCTACTTTCTTATTGTTTATAGCTTTTTTAACTTTGACCGTGAGCCACATAGGTTTTATGTGCTGGATTGAGGAATCCCTGTGTGCCATGTGCCCTGATGTGTGCTGGATTCCCCTTGTGCCATGTGCCCTGATGTGTGCTGGATTCCCCCTGTGACATGTGCCCTGATGTGTGCTGGATTCCCCCTGTGACATGTGCCCTGATGTGTGCTGGATTCCCTGTGTGACATGTGCCCTGATGTGTGCTGGATTCCCCGTGTGACATGTACCCCGATGTGTGCTGGATTCCCCATACATGTACCCTGATGTGTGCTGGATTCCCTTTGTGACATGTGCCCTGATGTGTGCTGGATTCCCCGTGTGACATGTACCCTGATGTGTGCTGGATTCCCCGTGTGACATGTATCCTGATGTGTGCTGGATTCCCCGTGTGACATGTACCCTGATGTGTGCTGGATTCCCCGTGTGACATGTACCCCGATGTGTGCTGGATGCCCTATGTTACATGAACCCTGACGTGTGCTGGATTACCTGTGTGACATGTAGCCTGACGTGTGCTCCATTCCCTGCTGTGTGACCTGTAATTGGCTATTAACCTGTACCATGTTGAGTGACCTGTACCATACCCGGTTGTGTGCCCTGTACTGGGGTGTGTGTGTTTCAGAAGAAAAAACACACACGTTTCACATAAAATAGGCAAGTCCTAATATTTATATTATTTAATGCTATTTCTTAAAATAATTGATTGTTCTATCACAGCTCGCTATTCACATCAATGTTCCATGAGCTGTAGATCTGAACGCTATTTTCGGGGTTCCCTGAAATCTAAAACCTTTTGCCAGGGGTTCCTCGATGGTAAAAAGGTTGAGAAACACTGCACTAGCAACTGAATGGTGAGTGACAATCTGTAGTAACCTCTTTTTTTCTTGTTTTTCTCCTCTAAAACTTAGGTGCGTCTTATGGACCGAAAAATACGGTACTTAGAAAAATGGTGCAGTGTTCAATACTTATTTTACCCGCTGTATATAGTCAATGGGCCAGATTCAAATACGCCTGTCGTATCTCTGAGTGTGGGAGGTCGTATCTATGCGCCTGATTCAGAAAATCAGTTACGCATAGATATCCCTAAGATCCGACAGGTGTAAGTGTCTTACACCGTCGTATCTTAGGCTGCATTTTCAGGCTGGCCGCTAGGTAGCGCTTCCGTATGTTAACGCGAGGAATATGCTAATTAGGTAGATAGGGCAATTCAGAAACGTACGGTCGGCACAATTTTTTACATCGTTTACCTTAGGTTTTTTTCGGCGTAGAGTTACCCCTGCTATATGAGGCGTAGCTAATGTTAAGTATGGCCGAGTTTTGAAATTTTACTTCGTTTGCGCAAGTCGTTCGTGAATAGGGCTGTACGTCATTTACGTACATGTCGAATCCAATACGTCCTTGCGGCTTACTTTAGAGCAATGCACACTGGGATATTTTACGGACGGCGCATGTGCCCTTCAAAAAAAAACTTAAAAAACGCCTGGTCAAGTAAAATTTAAATAGAACACGCCCCCAACATCCACATTTGAATTAGGCGGCCTTACGCCGCAACACATACGTTACGCCGCCGTAACTAAGGGCGCAAGTTCTTTCTGAATACAGAACTTGCGCCCAAAGTTACAGCCGCGTAACGTATCTGAGATACAATGGTGTATCTATGCACCCGGCGTAACGTATCTGAATCCAGCCCAATGACTTCACAGAGTGACATCACTGTCCATATATGGTCACTAGTGACACCCCCCTCCCCCTTCACCCCCTTGTTTACTTCAGCAGTGGGGGGAAGAAGAGGGCTGCACACTGCAGGTCTGGCAAGCTACATGCTCTGATAAGAGCCTAATATGGATTATGGATTTTGGGGGAGATGACATTTTTGTAGCACCAATCCCTTATGCAAAAATGTGCCGTGCTGCACTGATGTAAATGGGCACCTTAGAGAACAATAAGATTTCCATTGTTGGGCTATTCTCTGCGACAAGTCGCATCTGAAGTCACATTAGTGCGAACCTGGAGGAAATGAGTGAGCAGAAGTAGTCCCTGCAGAGGGCAAATAGATCTCTGCACAAAAAAATTGAGGAGCAAGAAAACCGAAGCGGCACAAAAACCTGCGTATAAGAGGCTTACCGGAGAAGTATAATTGCGCATACACACCATCACTTTATGTGATGAAAAAAAAACAACATTTTCTGTGAAGTAAAAAACGACGTTTTTGAAACTTCAATTTTCAAAGACGAAGTTGCCTACACACCATCGTTTTTCTCACAATGTTCTAGCAAAGCGAGGTTACGTTCCACCACGTTTTTCTATTGAAGCTCGCTTCATTTTTTTATAATCATTCATTTTTATTTGTTTTTCAGTAATTGACAGGTACAGTTAACATTGTTGCAGAGTAACATAGTATAGAAAACAACCACCTTGTACCATGAGGAGAAAGTATACAATCGCTATTAACACACAAAAAATTAAGAAGAGAAGCTGACTTCCTTCTACTCTACCCTCCCAGTGTCTATTCCCTTGTGTCTCCCTCCCCCCCCTCCCTCAATCCTAAGGAGCGTGCCACCCTCGTCGTTTCCTTACCTAGGAAGTGGACGGGTCGGTCTAGTAACCTCACTACCTCCATGAGTCATTGACGAGAAAAATCTGGCTGACAAGCCTTCTAACTAGGCCCCTCCCCCAGGAGGTCTCTCCATTGAGAGCGGTTGGGCAGATGGGCTGTGGTTATCCCTTGTTGCCAGAGGAGATGAAATCCTGATGGACAAGGGCATCTCCGCCACTATGTCCCCCTATGAGGGATCTCCCACAGCCCTCATCCAGGGTCCCCAGTCTCACAAATTTCCCATAGTTCCCTTGTCTGGTAAAGGACACTCTCTCGCTGGAAATGGTTAAGTTAATGGTCGCTACCCAATTTTCTACGGACGGGGGGGCATGTGCTTGCCATTTTTGAGCTATTATCTTGCGTGCCTGAAAAAGGCATCTTAAAGCGGGAGTTCACCCATTTAAAAAAAAAAAAAAAATCTCCCCTTAGCTTCCTGCTCGTTCGGTCTAGGGGAATCGGCTATTTATATTAAAATAGGTGCAGTACTTACCCGTTTTCGAGCTGCATCTTCTTCCGTCGCTTCCGGGTATGGGTCTTCGGGAGCCGGCGTTCCTTCTTGAGTGACAGCCTTCCGAGAGGCTTCCGACGGTCGCATCCATCGCGTCACTCGTAGCCGAAAGAAGCCGAACGTCGGTGCGGCTCTATACTGCGCCTGCGCACCGACGTTCGGCTTCTTTCGGAAAATCGTGACGCGATGGATGCGACCGTCGGAAGCCTCTCGGAAACCTGTCAATCAAGAAGGACCGCCCATTCCCGAAGCCCATACCCGGAAGCGACGGAGAGGATGCGTCTCGTAAACGGGTAAGTACTGCACATATTTTTAAATAAATTGCCGATTCCCCTAGTAATAACGAGCAGGAAGCGAAGGGGGAAAAGTGCCCTCTAAGGGTGAACCCCCGCTTTAATATTGCTTCCAGGTTGCCAGGTGGAACTTGATTGTCCTCCATGCATCCTAGCAGGCAGGTCAGCGCCACTGGGTCGAGGGAAGACCCAAAAATCCTATTAATCCTCTCAGTTATCTCCACCCAATAGCTGTAAAGCTTTGGGCACCTCCAAACCATATGCAGGAAATCACCTTTACCTCCACATCTTGGACATTCGTTGTTTTGCCTCCACCCTAGTGTGAACAATTTTTGGGGAGTATAATATACCCTGTGTAATAGGAACAGGTGGGGCAGTCTCTGCGCTGGAGCTATTGAGACCAAAGCTCCTCGATGCAGGATCTTGTCCCACTGTTCAGGGGTTACTGTCCCGACGTCCCTTTCCCATCCTTCTCTGCTCTTATTGGGGCCCGCTCAGCTTATTGCTTTAGTCCCCAGAGTGATGTATAATACTGAAATTAGGCCTTTCGCTGTTCTTGCCTTGATTAATCTAAGGAGGGCGGGAATCTGGGTCCATGTAAATGTCTGTAAGGCAAATTGTGATTGGATGGCATGGCGCACCTGGAGATATTTAAAAAAAATGTCTTATTTAGAATATTAAATTCCCTTACCAATGCAGAGAATGGTTTTATGGTGGCACCCTCGACTTAGTGTATTAACCGGGTTATACCCTGTCTCTCCCATTCCACTGGTTTCTCTATATTCATCACTTCCTGTAAGTTTTTATTATTCCATAAAGGGGAGAATTCTGTTACCCCGGTATACCCCAATAAGGCCTTTGCTGTCTGCCATATTTTACTCACTAATTTTGTAGTCGGGCATTTATAAACAAAAGAGTCTGCCTCTAAACCTTCCACGAGTACCCTATAGCTCGCTTCATAAGTAGCTTCTGGGCATGCGCGGATGAAAAAACGTCGTTTTAAACGATGTTTTTGCTACACACGGTCAATTTCTGTGAAGTAAAAGTTGACGTTTTGAAAAACGACACATAAAATTGAAGCATGCTTCAATTTTTTTTGGTCGTTTTTTAGAAGACATAAAACAACGTTTTCCCCCACACACGGTCAATTAAAGTGACGTTTTTAAAAACGTCATTTTTTTTCATCACATAAAACGACCGTGTGTACGCGGCATTAGGAGGAAAAACTTCCTGCAGTAATGAGATGACTGATACTGGGAAGGGAGACCTAAGTGACAAGATACCAAAGTCAAACAGCAGACATTCTAAAAGATGCAATTGTGAGGTTCCATTATGTGGAGTAGAAATCGATAATGAAAAAAGATCAGCAATCCCCTGGTCTTTCTTTTGAAGGAGCAAATCTACAGATTTATGGGGACCTAGCGGTAGAAATGTTGGTATGAATGAGGCTTCTTAAGCCACTGATAGAGCCAATGCAGCTATCTAATGTTTCATACTGCTGGGGCTTTCCATCTTGCCTCAAAGGGAAAAAGGATGGCTGTATTGCAGTGCTGAGATTTCCATATCTGAGGGACTTCTGCAGCAAGTTAGATCTGCCACCTTCAGACATTCAGGGTTGGAAGGAGAACATGGAAGCGAGATATGGAAAGGGCAAATAGGATGTTAAAATAGAAAGCCAAAGAGGTACCTTTGGTCTGCGATGGGCATCTGGGATTCCCCCTTAACCAACTTATTCTTCCCACAGGAGCAGACAGGAGAGTGTGCATTTAGCTTGAGACGCTCAAAATAAGAGATGAGACATTTGGGCTGTGAGAGAATAAAGATTAAGATTGGATAAAGTGCCATGAAGGCAGCGGAGGGATTTGGGAGTTCAGTGGATCGAGATGGACGGATGTGCTAGAAGTGGTTACTCCCTAGAAGGTATGGACAAGAGGCGAGACTTAGAGGAGTGTCGGTAGAGCCATTTAACGAGCATGACTTGTTCAGCCCTTCGTAGGGATAACCTCCCTGGGAGGGGATGGCAGGGAGAAGCGGGTAGGCTATGGTGTGGATTTTTTTTTTCTCCTGCACTTTTTCTTCTTCACTACCAGGATCCTTTACAAAAAACAGGCAGGTGGTAGCTGCTCCATTGGTTCAAATATGGCTCTGGTAAATTTAGTGACTTTTAATGTCCGGGGGGGTGGAATACCCCCAGAAAAACCCACAAGATAAATAAAGAATTGCCCCATTATGCTGCAAATATAGTATGCCTACAAGAGACACATATTACACATGCCTTTGGGTAAAGATTGTCCTCCCGTTTCATTTCAGTGTGGTTTTACAGTGACTCGACTGAGCAGCTCAAGAGGAGCAGCTATTGGATTTGATAGGAGTATTGTATTCACATTGAAAGAGCAGCTGACAGACACAGAGGGAAGATTCTTATTAATGAAAGGGAGACGTTTCAATACGGAAATGCACATATCCAAATATTTATTCCCCTAATAGAGAGCGTAATAGTTCTTAAAGGAAATCCAAAAAAGGCTTTAGGCATTTAGGGAAGGAAAATGTATTGTGGTAGGGGAACTCAATATATGTGTAATCCTGTTGGTAGATTACTTTGAGGGTTCCTCCCGATTTTTCGAGCAGAAAGAGATCAAGAGATTATTGGTTGAATATTAGCTAGTAGATGCTTGGGAGAATAAGATACCCTGGGATCAAGATTATACATACTACTCTGCAGTTCATGGGTCCTACTCAAGATTCAACTATATATTGCTATAACACCAATTACTAGCTTCTCTCAAGGATGCAGTTATCAAAACCATCACACTTTCCAATCATGCACCAGTCTTGGTCCAGCTAGAGGTGTCGATGGAGGTACCTAGAAAATTTGCCTGGAAACTGAATGAATCTCTCATTCAAGATCCAAAGGCACCTGAGAGGATTGAACGGGAGTTGGAGTTTTTTTTTCTATCAATGACATGCCAGACGTCTCCCTGCCTACACTTTGGGAGTCACACAAGGCATATGTAAGCTATATACTGATAGGAATAGGAGCACAAAAGAAGAAACAATGAAAGTAGGGGATGAATTCCCCTTTAAGAGGTATTTAAAAGCTGAAACAGACTAGGCCCAAAGGTATCCCAGAAATGCAGGAGCTAATTGTAAAAAGAGATGAGTTAACAGTACTTTTGGAACAAGAGACAAAATGTGCCATATTACTATGAAATAGAAGGGGAAACACGCACATTTGTTGGTAAAAGCGGCGAGGGCAAAAAAAAACATCCTTTATTCCAAAAATTCAAATAAATACTGCATTCATTCCTGGAAATGGCTAAAGCAGCAATGGCTAACCTGGGCACCCGAGGTGATTTGGAACTACATTTCTCATGCTGCTTATGCACTCTGCAGTGTAGTTGCGCATCATGGAAAATGTTGTTTCAAAACATCTGGGGTGCCAAGGTTAGCCATCACTGAGCTAAGGTATTTCACTCATATTATAGCCAGTTATATAATGCCAGTCAGGCAGAGGACAGCAACGAGAGGCAAAAGAAAAACCTTGAGGGGCGTGGCTTGGACATGGCCGAGTGAGGCAGCAGACTCCCTGAGCTCCTCACACACCGACGCTACAATAGCCTGATCCGGCAGATCCGCGGCCACAAATAGGACGCCAACGGCATGTCCCAGAACCGGAGAGCCTCCTCCAGGACCAGGACAGCTTTGCAGCCCGGAATCGGCACGATCAACGCCTATTTCGGCGGCAGAACGCAATCGAGTGCTGGGCCATCCAAGATGGCGCCCGGGAAAAGCAGAGGCGCGGAGGCTGCAACGAAGCACGCGCTGAGGCCTACTACACCGCCGCAGCACGGGTCCCCCATACAGACGCCGGCACTGGTAAGGGATCCGACCCCCCGTCTCCCCAATCTCCACCGCATCGCTAGGTCAGGGCTCTGACATCGCGGATCTGATGGGGGATAGGGACCTGCGACAGCACCTCCTGTCCCTTCCCACCAAGGAGGACCTGGACCGCTTTGCCACCAGGGTTGAGAGGGCCTTTAAGCAGGACATTGAACAGCTGAAGTCAGACACCACTCAGCTAGGTACAAGGCTGGAGGCCCTGGAGCAGATAGTGGAAGAGGCCTTGCCTACCATCTCCCAGCTAAGGGATAGATGTGCTGCACAGGACAACCATATTGAGAGTCTCCTATCACAATTAGATGACTATGAGAACCGCAGCAGGAGGTCCAATATACGCATAAGGGGACTGCCTGAAGCTACTGGGGCCAGGGATATTATCCCTACACTGCAGGGCATTTTCAAGGAACTTCTAGGCCTCTCCCCTGCCGAGACTGTGGAAATTGACAGAGCACACAGGGCCCTGCGACCCCCATCGCAAGATGCGGAGAACCCGCGTGATATAATCTGTAAACTACACAGGTACACGGTCAAAGACCAGCTCATGCAGCGAATGCGTAACCGCCCTTTCTTTGACTTTGATGGAGCACGCCTGTTCTTCTACCAGGATTTGTCACGCCGCACCCTGATGCAACGCAGGGCACTGGGCCCTCTCCTTGAATCCCTACGCTCGTCCAATGCCACCTATAGATGGGGGTTCCCCTTCGTTTTGCAGGCCAGCAGGGAAGGAAAGTCGGCAACCCTACGTACCAAGGATGACCTCCCGCAATTTTTGTCACAGCTACATCTGGCCCCTGTGGATTTCCCGGACTGGAGGATCAATTCTGGCATTCCGATGGTGGCGATGCCCCAACCATGGCAGCAGGTTCGCCGCTCCCGAGGCCGCAAACGGTCCTCTTCGGCTGCAGTGATGCCGGGGTCTTCAATGGGAGATTGAGGCACCACGGAGCCGTTAGACTTCCAATCTGGGTCTCCTGGGAACTGACCCTCTGATGTAAATGGCCAGTATGGAGGGGGGCCATTGCAACTTTATTCCTTGGGATATCCCGGGCTTCTTCGGTACCTACAGCTCACATATTGTGGATTGCCTACTCACCAGCCAGAAGCCTGGTGCCCTGTATTAAGACCCCCTCCAGTTTTTCAATTTTTCAATGTTTCATTTTTTTTGCTACCTTTTTTAGCATTTTTTCTTTTTAAGACGGCCTTTTAATACGTGCTATGTGCCCTGCTGCCCGGGGTTTTTTTTTTTTTACCCGGTGATATTTTGAGACTTTGTGGAGTCGCAATGCTCCCGGATATATATAGTTTGCTTTTTGCTGTGTGAGGGGTGGGAAACACCTGACTTTCCATGTCCGATCACTTCTCCCACATAGGACTACCCGCTTTGGGTGCCAGCCCAGATTTGGGCGCTTCGCCCGGCCCAGGTGGCCCTCACAAGTTGGGGGGGCTCCCTGGGCTTGGTGAACAGTTTGGGGCTTCTCCTCTTATCGCCTTTGAGGCGTTCGAGTGGCCCTGTTTTATGTTTAATGTGCCTTATGTAATGTCTTTTTTATTAATGTGTTTTCTTCTCTCCCCTAACTTCCTCCTCTTCTTCCTCTCTTCTCTTCCTTCTGGACTCTTACCTCTAGCGCTTATTCAGCGTCAGACGGAGGGATCAGCACTCGCCGACTATAACAAGATGGGGACTAGCACCTGGACAACCCTTAACGTCAACACATGGCTACGATCAAGGTAGTGTCATATAATGTGCGGGGGCTGTGCTCTCCCAATAAGCGGAATAGGCTCTGGCTAGAGCTTAAGAGATTAGGGGCCCAGGTAATATTTCTGCAGGAGACCCACTTCACCGCCTCCTCGCTTCCTAAACTGCCCAGCCACCTTTTTTCGCAATGGTATCTTAGTAACTCCCCTACACCTAAGTCCAGGGGTACGGCAATAGCTGTCCATAGGAATTGCTCGTTCCAGCCCTCTGACCACAAGGTAGACCCCCAGGGGCGCTATGTGTTTTTGAAGGGCACAATAATGGGCCAGAAATACACCTTTGCAACTTTATATGCCCCAAATTCACAACAGATCACGTTTTTGGACCGGGTCCTGGACCAGCTGAGTGACTTCCGGGAGGGCAGACTGATACTGGGAGGGGACTTCAATGTCAGCCCTGATCTTCTCTTAGATACCTCTGCGAGCAAATCTACCCACTCCCACGCCTTCCTGAAACACTTCAAAAAGACCCTTCGTGGACTGCTGGAGGGCCCTTCATGCTGAGGGGAGGGACTACAGCTACTTCTCCAGTGTACATAAAGTATACACCAGAATAGATTTGATGCTGGTGGATCAGGGTTCTTTGGACCTCCTGCTAGAAGCAACTATTGACCACATTACTATCTCCGACCATGCCCCTGTGACCCTTACGATCTCTTTAGCGCAGGCGCTGGCCAGGACTTGGAAGTTAAACGAGAATTTACTTGACGACGTGGGGGTGGTGGCAGGGGTTCAGGAGACTCTAACAAACTACTTTGCTGAGAATGCCAATGGTGAGGTCAGTGACGGCATCCTGTGGGAAGGTCATAAGGCAGTGGTTCGCGGTACTTTCATCGCCCTGGGAGCCAAACTTAACAGGGAGAGGCAGGCGGACTTCCAGAGGGTGCTACAGGCACTGAGGCAGGCCGAACTTAGCCATAAGCGGACATCGGCCCCATCCGAGCTCTGCCGTCTGAACGAACTTAGACAGCTCTTTGCTAGGTTGCTAGATAGGAAAATCGCACGTAAACTGCGTTACATGGCCCACGCGTACTATGAATACGGCAATAAATGCGGACGGATGCTGGCGCGTGCGCTTCGAAAGAAGAGGCTTGCGGCTCACGTGCATAAACTACACTCCCCTAAGGGAGAACCGGCTCTGCACTCCTCAAAGATTGCCTCGATGTTTCGCGAATACTACGAGAATTTATATAACCTGGGAGCCACCGACTCCCCTGTGGAGGTGACCCACAAAAAAACTAAAATTGAGTCGTATCTTGCCTCGATCGGGCTCCCCACCCTGCCCCCTGAGCAGGCGACTGGCCTTGAACACCCTATTTCCACGGCGGAACTTTTGGCGACTATTAAATCTCTTCCCTCTGGCAAAAGTCCGGGCCCGGACGGGTTCACAAAGGCGTATTACGTAAAAAATTTTGACAAAATACAGGGCCCCTTGCGCACCCTTCTTAACTCACTGGCGTCGGGTGGCCAACTTCCAAGGGAGACTTCGTTGGCACACATTACGGTGCTTCCGAAGGACGGTAAGGACCCTGCCCAACCCCAGAGCTATCGCCCGATTTCCCTCTTAAATACGGACCTAAAAATTTTTTCAAAGATTTTGGCCAACCGATTGAAACCTCTTCTTCCTGACTTGGTGCACGCAGACCAAGCTGGCTTTATACCGGGGCGGGAAGCCAGAGATAACTCAAATAGGGCGATACAGCTGATCCACTGGGCGCGCGCACGCGATCGGATGCCTCCATACTTGATACTGTCCACCGACGCTGAAAAGGCATTCGATCGCGTGGACTGGCAGTTCCTCAGCGCGGTTCTGGAGAAGGCAGGGTTGGGCCCACATATGCTAAGCTGGATCTCTACGCTTTATGTCTCCCCCACAGCACAGGTTAAGGTGAACGGTGGCCTCTCGGCTGGGTTCGCGATCCGGAATGGCACGAGACAGGGGTGTCCTCTCTCGCCCCTCTTGTTTGCATTGGTCCTGGAACCGTTGCTGCAAAGGGTCAGATCTAACCCCAACATTAGAGGGGTAAATGTAGGCTCCCTGGAACACAAGCTCTCTGCTCATGCAGATGACATACTGTTTCATGTGGTGGAGCCCCTTGTCTCGCTGCCAGTCTTGATGGATGAATTCCGGGAATACGGGGAGGTGTCGAACTTCAAGATAAACTATTCGAAATCCGAGATACTGCCTGTCACTGTCCCCCCTGCCCTGGCGTCCTCCTTGAGGGACTCATTCCCCTTCAAGTGGTCCACGTCCTCCATGAAGTACCTAGGGATCCAGCTTACTAATAGTGTGGACTCACTTTATTCCCAGAACTATGTCCCTCTTTTGAAAAAGACTTCCCAGGACTTGCTGGCCTGGGATAGGACAATGTTCACATGGGTGGGACGGACGAACATCCTGAAGATGACAGTTCTGCCCCGTATCCTATTCCTCTTACAGATGATACCTATTAGATTACCGAAACGTTTCTTCACTGAACTACGGAGTATTTTTACTAAATTTGTATGGGGGGGTAGAAGACCTAGACTGGCAATGGCGATCTTGCAAAGGTCCAAGTTGCGGGGAGGCTTGGGAATACCAAATATTCTTAGGTACTATCAGGCGATCGCACTACAGCACATCCTGAACTGGAAGTTCCATACGTCCCTTAAGTTATGGGTCCCTCTGGAAAAGACAATGGCGGGACGGGACTTGTCCTACGCACCCTGGGTCCCGACGGACAGTAGAGGGCTCTCTGACTGGGTGTCCCCGTTGACGACTCACTCCCTGTCCATTTGGGATAAACTGAATGGCGGCCTGGCACTAGCGCTGAGGACTTCCCCTCTGGCGCCTGTTGGAGGTTACCCGTGGTTCTCCCCAGGAGAGCTGAAAGCTTCCCTCGGAACGTGGGTTAGGGATGGGGTAGTTAGCCTCGCAAGATTTATGGACAGCGGAATTTTAACACTGCTGGCCACCTTACGCGCTCGATATGGTAGCTTTCCCTTTGACTTCTGGAGATACCGTCAGCTTGAGACCTTCACAGCAAAGTGTCAGAGGGTAGCACAGATCAGAACTAGCCTGACAGAGTATGAGCGCCTTTGGGCGTTAGAAAATCCAGAGCCCCATTTAATCTCGGTTCTATACCGACTGTTAGAATCCCCGTCCTTACTTTATTAGAGAATGGGAGAGGGACCTACAGATTGACCTTACGGATGACCAACTTTACCACTTATACCGCCTAACCCACAAGAGCTCAGTTGATGCCAAAACCCAAGAAAATCATTTTAAGTTATTGACGCGTTGGTACAGGGTGCCGGCCGCGTTAGCTAGAATTTTCCCTAATGCTTCAGATAGGTGCTGGAGGGGGTGTGGACAGAGGGGCTCTCTCCTCCATATTTGGTGGGAGTGCCCGGTGCTTCGCCCGTTTTGGGACATGGTTGCTAAACACGTGTCTGAGGGCTTGGGCATGGATGTTCCGGCCCAACCCCAACATTTCCTGCTCCACATCCCCCCCATTCCCCTGTCACGGTATAAAAGTAGTGCTCTCCCCCACCTCCTCAATGCGGCAAAACGACTTATTCCGATTCATTGGAAAAGCTCACACATTCCCAGTGAGCAAGACTGGTTGGGGAAGGTGGGGGAGATCATGGAAGCGGAAGGTTGGCTGGCCACCTGCAGGGATACCCGCGAAAAATTCGAGGCCACCTGGGCAGAGTGGAAGGCCCACGTACATGACACGGCTTTGCTCTCCTCCAGTTTGGATGAGGCGCTACTGGTGTTGGCTGACCCCTCCTTTGGGGAACTTGTCCGGGCGCATCGTCAGACGACCTCCTGAGGCTCCGGGATGACCGGGGTCCTTTTGGTCGGCGAGTGTGGTGAGTGCTGATCCTTCTACCTTCCTATCTATCTTCTCTCAACTCTCTCTGTCCCTCCTCCTGACCTCCACTCTGTTCCTTTATCCCTTGCCCCTCTTCCCCCTTCTGAATGTTTAATGCATAGATATTTGTTTAATATTGGGACCATCGATGCGACCCCTAACCTGGTTGACTAGTCTCATTCCTCAGGTCTGTTACAATTTGCTACATGCTAAGGGAGCCACCTTGCTGTCTGCCGGGGAGCGGGGGCATGGGGACACATTCCCTCCCCCGTTATTTTGGGGGGACCCGCCCATGAGGATCGAATGTCCCGGGTGGGTGGAGTGTCCGCCTGTCCCTGCTTTATGGCGGGCCACTGCTCCCGGTTTAATGTTTGCCTGAGCTCGGACCGAAGGCACTTTCCTTTAGAGTCCCTTCTCTCCCCTTCCCCCTCCCTTTGGCCCACTATCCCTTATCCCTCCCCTCCCTCACTGTCACCCCCTACTCTGGTTATTGTTATTATTTTGTATTGGCTTTCTGTCTGTTCGATAATGCCGCATTGTACAATTGTCAATACCTCTTTTCTTTGAAAAAATGAAAATAAATATTTTACAAAAAAAAAAAAGAAAAACCTTGAAATACAGCAGTACCTTCAGGAACTGGGCCTCCTCACCATATCCAAAGATGAATAAGATCATCTATATAGCAAAATCAGACAGGAGGAAGTGACAAGGGCTATACAAATTTTTGCTTTGGGGAAAAGCCCAGAGCCTGATGGGTACTCGATCATATATTTAATTATAAGGCTACTTTCACACTAAGACTGCTCGAACGTTTACGGTAAAGCGGCGCTAGTTTGAGGCGCTTTACCGGCGCTATGCGTGTGGGGCACTTTTACCGCAAAGAAGGGATTAACCAGGGGTTAAAAAGAGCCCGCAAAGTGCCACTGCTGAAGTGTTTTGCAGGCACTTCGGCAGCGCTGTCCATTGATTTCAATGGCTGGGGGGGGTTTAGTAGCAGTTTTTACACTGTTCCAGGACGCCCCAAAGACGCTGCTTGCAGGACTTTTTTTTTCCATCCTTCAAACGAACTGCCCAAGTGTAAAAGCACTCAAGCTTTCACACTGGGGAGGCTTGAGAGGCACTTTTCAGGTACTATTTTTAGTACTAAAATGCCTGAAAAGTGCATTCAGTGTGAAAGGGGTCTTAAAGGTTTCAAAAGGTCTTCGTCCCCAATGTATGCAAGTATTTGACTGCGCACAGAGAGGGGGTAATTCTGAGGGCGGCGTTACTGCCGGCTTATATAACTCTTACTTTAGGAGAGGGGGAAGGGCCAACGGTTCCTATGAGTTATAGGCTAATTTCACTGTTAAACACAGATGTAAAGTTTTTTGCCAAAATAATAGCTGAAGGATTAAAACCGTTAATGTCAAGGTGGATTCATATTGACCAAGTAGATTTCTAAGTCGTCGGGAAGGGAGGAATAACGGTCTTAAGAAACAAACACCCTAGAGAATAAAATGGCGGTCATTGCAATACTTCATGTCACACCATATTTGTGCAGCGGTCTTACAAATAAATATTTTTTGGGAAAAAATACACTTTTTTAATTCAAAAATAAAAAACAGTAAAGTAAGCCTTTTTTTTTTTTCTATATAGGTGCTGCCCACATAAAAGATAATGTTAAGCCAAGTAAATTGATAACCAACATGTCATGCTTCAAAATTGCGCCTGCTCGTGGAATGGCGACAAACCTTGACACTTAAAAATCTCCATAGGCAACGTTTAAAAATGTCTACAGGTTACCAGTTTTGAGTTACAGAGGCTGTCTTTTGCTAAAATTATTTCTCTCGCTCTAATAATTGAGACAATACCTCACATGTGTGGTTTGAACACTGTTTACATATGCTGGCGCAACTTATGTATGTGTTCGCTTATGCGCGTGAGAACGGAGGGACTGGCCGCTTTAAAAAAAAATATATATATTTTCCTTTTTTTTAACGCTGTCCCTGAAAAAAAAATGTTGGATCACTTTTTTTCCTATTACAAGCTGTCATGAGTTTTGGCGACGATAAAAATAATATATTCAATATTTTCCCGACAAAAACAGGGAAGTCCATTAAGCCTCAAATTTGAGATAAAACATTGAAATGAGATCTTTTCAGGAACAAAGTCATATTTGCCCAGCATCCAGGACACTAACAATACGTTAGCGATCTCTAACTTTTACAAGCTCAGGTGAAAGTTAGAACAATGACCTCTTTTCGCAAGCAAACAAGCGATGTTTAAGGAGACAAGCCACAATAAGGGATATTTCTACAGGTAGCTAAAACTGCCCAGGCCTGATGTGTACCCAGAAAGTTGAAAAACAATGATAACAGCTTCAGGTGGCCCTAAGGTACACAGGCAGTATTGTCTCAGCTGTCTTTTAGACAATAGCAGAGAAACCCAGTTCATCTCACTTCAAGAACCATTGTGTTAGAGTAAAGAAATGTTTAAACACGCTGTGTCACTCTTAAAATATCCTTGAATGGTGCCTAGCCCAAAGTCTGAACGGAAACTAGTCAAAATTCTCTTCAAAGACGTTTGATATTAAAAGAATATATATCGACATGAAATAAATAATAAGTAATGTTTAGATGATCAATGAATTAGGACCGAGGGAAACATATCCGTTAGGTTAGAACTTTGTTCGAAGAAAGAAATACATGAGAAATTTGTTTTATAAATAGAAGTGCTTTAAATAAGCTAAATCAACATTATGAAAGATATCACATTGTGATTATAAAAAAAAATGTGAATTAACCTGTAACACATATCCATCAAACACATATCAAAATATTCATGTATCCACGTTAATAATTATTTTGCATTTGATTGAGAAATATAAACCTATGCATGATTGGAAAGAATGTTGTTGGGGAATATGCGGTTATACAGGAATATAAATAAGCATGTTATGTGGAATGCAAAAGTATACTAATTGTATTTTATATAATATAAATATACCAGAGTCATACATGGATTTATATAGATTATGTATGTGTGTGTGTGTATATATATATATATATATATATATATATATATATATATATATATATATGTATGTATGGATATATATAGATATAGGTCGATAGTTTACCCAAAAATATAGATATCCAAAGTATGGATGATCTCACAATAAAGGTGAGACACCTAGTGGCTGGAAGTAATATTACTCAAGGTTCTCCAAGCCCAGAGAACAAGTCAATTATTAAGCTGTCAGCCAATAGAAACCAAACATGTGTTGACAGGAACGCCCATATGTGCCACAGGCCTATGAGTTAAGGACAGTTGTCAGATGGGCAGAACTGAGTATAATCTTTATAGTCCTATTGTTTTAATCAATATAAAAAGGGAAACCCATGAGATAGAGGAATCTTAAATCTAAAGCTCAATGGGAGGATGAGAGCACGCTTGTACTATGCATGAAGACTGAAGACGATTTTAGCTCTGGCCACTTGCCAATAGGAAATAGCCACCTTGGGAATTGGTAACTATGTCATTTTTGATTTTATCTCAAATATATTGTTGTTCCCTAGAAATGTTGAAATATTGAAGTATTGAATATCCTGTAGTTATGGTTTGTTCTCATATCAATAACTGGTAATTTTTCGTTAAAGAGTACAATTTTTATTATATTTTTATTTTTACATAGTTCCAATTTTATTGACAAAACAAACGTCCAATATATTTCACATTGTTAATCGTTTACTTACCTGCAGTATAGTAACAATTGGACATGTGAAATAGACGCTTTTGTTTCATTGTCATTTACATAAAGTTATCTTGAGAACTTACCATGACACAAATCAAAAGGTATTGCATGCCCATGTTGGGGGTATTTTATTAATTTTCAAGTCGTTAATGTAACGCAACTGGTATTTTAATTTCATGTAAATATTCATAATTTGTCTACCAATAAATTAGCTATTTTGTATGATCATACGTCTCCGTGAATACGTTTCATATTATAGACTGATATCATATAGGTTGACTTGTATTTATAAACATCTTCGTTATAAAAGAATTCAAAGCAAATTACTGTGTGGGTAAATATGACCTTAAAAAAGCACACCAAAGCGATGTAAACATCCCTTGCAATAGAAAAAAAGCATGACAGGATCTCTTCAATGTGAGATCTGGGGTCAAAAAGACTTGAAAATACACTTAAAAGTATTATTTTACATCCCTAATCCTAGAACAACATTACCGATTGTGTTAGAGGAATTGAGACGATATAAGAAACTATCCAATTTTAAAATCAATTCATCTAAGTCAGAGATTTCAAATATAACAACTTTGAGGAAAGAGCAGCAGACAATCCAGCCTAAATTCCCCATTGTGTGGTGTAGAGAGGAACTGGGGTATCTAGGAGTCATATTAAGATAGATACACCAAGGCTTGTGGTGTATCTACACCAACGAGATGAGTAAAACCGTAGGTGTAACAAACATTTTTTTTATTTTATGATATAGCAAACTACCCTTATGACAAAGAGATCATTCCCCGTCTTCTCTATTTTTATTTTAGACTCCTGGAGTTGTGAAGGATGAAACCTCCTTGTGTTCTTGAGAAGAATCTTCTACCATTCCTATTAGCAGGAATGATACTTTACCACATAGCCTATCATGGACCAGTAGCCTGGTTTACTTGCATTTTTTTTTTTTTCAGTTTTCTTATTCCATTTGATTTTACAGAAAAATCGGACTCAAAGGACACTTACAGCTATAACACACTCTTCCAGTGTATGTTCACACACTGCCCATGCAGTAACTTGTGTCAAGGGCCACTAGATAGGTGGGGGTACACACAATTACAACATTTAGCACAGACACCGCCACAGCCATTGCGGTGGAAAGAGAATCTGAGATCGACAGAGAAGCCGTTTGGCTCCCCTTCCGGCACTAGACAAAGCATATCAAAAATATATAAGGTACTGATAAATGAAACAGAACCTGCGTGTCCGCCATATTTGGGTAAATGGGAGTGAGAATCTGGATTTGAATTAGACAAAATATGTCTACAAGGCGGTTCCTTAACTCTAGGAGGACGCCTGGGGCGCGCACACAGGAGTATCCGTGACCGCCGGGTCCAGAGGACCCGGCGCATTACGGATCGCGGTAAATAGCTGCTGATAGCAGCTGTTTACCACGTGATCGCTTCGTCCAATGAGAGAGCGATCACATGTAAACAAACCGGTGTCATTTGATGATGCCGGTTCCTCCCTCCTCTCTCTGTACCGATCAGTACAGAGAGAGGAGAGCGCGGGTGTCAGCAGCACTGTGGGCTGCATCTGTGACTATTGCAGTCACAGATCCAGCCATCCCTGCAATACCCTGCGCAATACTCTGCAAAACCCCCTGCGCAGTACTCTGCAATACCCCCTGCACAGTACTCTGCAATACCCCCTGCGCAGTACTCTGCAATACCCCCTGCGCAGTACTCTGCAATACCCCAACACCCTGCGCAGAATAATTATAATTATAACAAAAACAAAGAAAAATTCTTTTTTTTTACAGAATTTTCAGTCTACTTTCTTTTATAGCGCAAAAAATAAAAAACCCAATGGTGATTAAATACCACCAAAAGAAAGCTCCATTTGTGGGGAAAAAAGGAAAAACATTTTATTTGGGTACAGTGTTGTATGACTGAGTAATTGTCATTCAAAATGTGAGAGCACCGAAAGCTGAAAATTGGTCTGGTTATTAAGGGGGTTTAAGTGCCCAGTGGTCAAGTGGTTAAAGTCCATAATTTGCACATCTTTAATGAGTTTCAAAAGGCAGGGGGTGGGGATCTGATCCCACACACTGAACAGCTTAGAGAGAAGAGATAGGAGTAATCTGAGACCTGAGTGGAGGTTAGAACCACCCCCCTCTACACAATCCCATAAGGAAACATGCACAGCTGATGCTGTCAATCACAGGCTGTGTGTGTTGGAGGCCCCTCACCTGACCCCCTCAATCACTTGGAGTCCGTATCAGTGGGGTACCAATGGGGGGGTGGGCAGTCCACCCCGGGTGCCACACATTGGGGGGGGGGAGTCAGGCCAGCGCAGCTCCACCTAAAGCCTGATACACTGGATGATCCTCCTCTGCCCGTCTGACTACAGCGCTGCCCCAAACCCGGACAAGGGCTGCCCAGCAGCCTCCTGAGCACCCCATGTAGCGTGTCCAGCACAGGACTTCACGCAGCTGGCAGGAACAGTGCAGGGGCCAATGTGTGAAAGAGGGGCCTGGAGGTTCTGCCTGTGTGTTGGCTGCCTCTTGCTGCTCCTGCACCTGGGACTGACCTGGACATACAGTAAGGAGGTAGAGAGTGACAGGTAAGTTCCTGATCTCTGACAGGCCACATTCATGTCATCTTAATCACCTCCCCTGCTGATTATAACACAGGGCTGATGGCTTTATAGGTCTAGATCAGAGATCCTTCACACAGTAAAGATAATACAGAACACATTTCCAGGAGTCTACAGCTGAAGGTTGTAATAGCACTCCTACAGTGCAGGAACCTGTCATAGATGTAGACGAGGAACACACAATACAAAAAATACAGAACACACTTCCAGGGGCTGTGATAGCACTGATGAAGAGCATTCAGACACCTGCAGAGCCCTGGAAATGTGTTCTGTACTGTGTGCTCATATACACCTATGACAGGTTACTGCACTGAAGGAATGCAATCATATCCCTCAGCTGCAGACCCCTGGAAATGTGTTTTGTATTATCTATACTTTGTGGTCCTCATCAACACCTATAACAGGTTCCTCAAAATCATGCAACTTCATCTGAAATTGCACAAATTTTAAAGTCGCATGTCAGTGCGACTTCGGGTACGATTTTCAAGACATCTGTGCGGCTTCATGCACAGATCTCTATGCAAATCACATCTGAAATCGACAAAAGTAGTGCAGGATCTACTTTTTCCAATTGGTGCGTCATCGCAAAGTCAGCGTTGCACCGATTTGAGAAGTGCGATTGTCGGCAATAGGATGCGACTTGTCATGCGATTTGACCTGTCCAACCGGCTCCAATGTGAACGAGGGCTGAAGGCTTTATTCATAGGACAGAAAAAGTTTACTGATGGTATTACATGTGTTTTCTAGTAGAAAAGTTCCTGCATAATGATTAGTAAAATACCTGCGTTTAAACATGCAAAGACGCTTATGTGCACAAATTTGTGCAATAAATATTCTTGAAAACATTACAAATTTTTGTGGTTGTTTTTACATTTTAAAGTTGGGGGGGGGGGGGGGGGGTCAGATATAGGATCCATCCATGCCAAATGCTCTAGGTAAGCCCCTGGTCAGCACAATCTGACACAAAACTCATGCATATACAGTGGGAAAAATTATTACTTGATCCCCTGCAGATTTGGTAAGTTTGTCCACTTGCCAAGAGATAAAGGGTCTATAATTGTTATCATAGGTGTATTTGAAATAATAGAGAAAGACAGAGGGGTTGATTTACTAAAGGCAAAAAGACTGTGCACTTCAAGTGCAGTTGCTCCAGAGCTTAGTGAATGAGCAGAAGCTCTGACTTTTATTACCAATCATGTGCAAAAATGTTGTTGTTTTTTCCTTGCACGTGATTGGGTACGCTTTGCAAAGTAAAGCCTTACCTCATTTATTAAGCTCTGGAGCAACTGCACTTGCAGAGGGCAACTGCACTTTGAAAAGTGCACAGTCTATTTGCCTTTAGTAAATCATAATAATATCAACCGAAAAAACACAATACAAATTATAAAATGAGTTGCAGTTTAGTGAGTAAAATAAGTATTTGATCCCTTACCAATCAACAATAATTCTGGCTCCCATATACTGGCTACAGTATGTAATGGATAAAATTGCTAGCACACAGGGTTAACCAACCATTGAAAGCATTGTTATAAAAGGCCAGTCCAAATAGTTCAGGTTTTGACAAATTTGCTTGGAATCTAGGAGCCAGCTAAAAAAGTTAGGAGCCAAAAAACGCACCCCGTCCGGCCAAGCTTGCGCGCAGAAGCCAAACGCATACTTGAGTAGTGCCCGCATATGTAAACAGTATTCAAACCACACGTGTGAGGTTTCGCCACGATTGGTAGAGCGAGAGCAATAATTCTAGCCCTAGACCTCCTTTGTAACGCAAAACGTGCAACCTGTAGAATTTTTTAAACGTCGCCTATTGAGATTTTAAAAGGGTAAAAGTTTGTCGCCATTCCGGACGCAATTATGAAGCGTGACATGTTGGGTATCAATTTACTCGGCATAACATTATCTTTCACAATATAAAAAACAATTGGGCTAACTCTACTGTTTTCTTATTTTTTTATTAAAAAAATGTGTATGCTTTTCCCAAAAAAGTGCTGCGCAAATACGGTGTGACAGAAAGTATTGCAACGACTGACATTTTATTCTCTAGGTTGTTAGAATAAAAAATATATATAATGCTTGGGGGTTCTAATTAGAGGGAAGGAGGTGGCAGTGAAAAAACACTGAAAAACACATTAGAACTGCTGTTTTGCTACTTGTAATGTAATTACTTGTAATGTCAACGGCCACTACAAGATGGCACCAGATCACAGAAGTAAGCTTAGGCCTGCAGAAGGCCGCAAAGCCGCGGCCTCGGGCCGGTAACTAAGGGCGCGGCTTTGCGGCCTTCTGCAGGCCTAAGCTTCCCTGGGCGCCAGGTCACAATTTCGTGTCGCAATTGCGACCGAGCGCCCGGATTTTGTCGAGCCCTGAAATAGTTCATACAAAGTCTGTATAGAGTGTTCTTTAACTTCAGGCCTCAAGTACCCCTAACAGGTAATTTTTTAAGGCTTTCCATTGTATTGCACAGGTGATTTGATCCGTTTCACTGCCTTAGTAATTACCAGCACCGTTTCATCTGAGGGAAATCCTGAAAAAATTACCTGTTGGGGGGTACTTGAGGACTGGAGTTGAGAAACACCGGTATAGAGCACTTAGGGCCAAAGCTCTTCTCAGGAGTGAAACCGACTCTGTGAAACCGAGGTATGAAAAAAAATAAAAATAAAAGAAACGCACCTCTAAGTACAATATTTAATTAAAACATGGGATCAGGAACAGACAAGTGAACAATAACATGGAGGAAAAATAATATAGGCTCATCTGTCAGGTTTAGCTCTCGGTGAAGCTAGTCCTCAGCTACTCACGTCCAGGTGTGTGGAGACCGCTGTGTGACAGGGAAGTCCCAGCAAGGATCTGTTTCATTCCAGGAATACCCAGATGGACAAACAGCAGGGTTAGCGCATGACATCACCGGGAGGAAGTGAAGCAACACGTCTCAGAGCATGCGCAAAGCCCGTACCGAGCATGTGCGCTCCTTTCTCAAGTGATGCAGGGACAGAGGGGAGTCAGATTTAAATAGTCTGAGTTGCAGTACAATGAGAGCAAATCAAAATAAGCGTATGGACATATAGTGATTTAGACACTATTAAACACCAAGATAAACAGGATAGTGGTTTGATCCCAGTAAATACCGTTTCAATAATTGATCAGTGTTAAAACAAGGTAGTAAAATTGTATATGAATATTAAAAATAAAACATAAAAATATAAAAGTAAATGAAATTAAGTAAAATATTTAGCTAGCAGATTAATAGCAGAAAATACATTGTGATGGTGGGACTTTGTGCTATGTGAAAGATTGCTGGTTTACGCCAGATTTTGGAGAGAAAGACACATTAATTGCACAGCTGTGTCTTGGGCTTTTTAGTTCTAACCTGACATGGCTCAGAGCCCCACCCAACAGACAGGAAGTCTGTTCCTGGGAATCAGGTGGATTCCCAATCCCTCAGAGAGGAGTCAGGGACGCTGCATGGGTGCAGCTAAAGCATGCACGTCTGCAAGAAGGAGATGTCGTTTGATGATTGAGCAGCAAGACGCTTATCAGGAGAAAGCTAGGTTTGAGCTTGTCCCTAGGAAACTGTTTGTTCTGAGGAACATAACTTAGGCCTAGGCTAAAGGCCTGAAACAGCTGGATGGCAAGTATGAAAGCCATGAGGCTAAAATGTTGAGTATGCAAGATGCAGAAATACTGTTGTATTTGTGAACTTTTGTGCATTTAAATAAAAGTGGGCTACCAGGCCCTTAAAAATTCAGTTCTGGACTGGCATACTCACTGGAAAACGCACCTCCTGCTGGAGTCTGATCACCCCAATCTTACATATGGTGGAGAATGCGGGCTGTTTTGGAAGAGTTCCAGATCCTTGCATACCAAAAACAGTGAGTAGAAAGAAACTGTGTTTTGCAGCAATGCTGTGATAAGCAGCCAATGTGAACTGAAAGTCAAAATTTTCTGTGGTGAACTGCTGTTAGCTGTGTGTGGCAGCCAGGCGAACTGCATTGCACAGGAGTTCAATTGATGGACTGTGTTGCATACAGGTGGTGTAACTGTGGAAGTGAGCTCAGCGTGGCCTGAGAAGAAGTATCCACTTGGGAAGGCCCAGTGAATGGATGATTCAAGCTGAATCGCAAAGAGTGAAGTCTGCACATGAAAGTGTGCTGTTTGCAAGTCTTGGAGACAGTACGCCAACATTTTCCTGTATTAAAAAAAACATTGGCCTGTTTGCAGCGATGGGGAGGTCAAAACGCAAAAAGGAAGCAATGATTGCAGAAATGAGAGACAGAACCTTGTGGCTGGAGGGGTTGTTACTGACAGAACAAGCCCCAGACTGGTGCAAGATGCACTTGGCTGCACTGAACCAACTCAAAGGGAAAGTGCATGCTGTTGCCCCTGGCAACGCTGGTGTAGGCCGGCCAGATATCAATGTGAAAATGTTGAGAGCCAGGTGCGCTGTTTGCGGTGCAGTGAGTGGGGGCATGACGTTTCCAAATGCCCTTTGCCCCAGGCTTCAGCAAAGCAAAGGTATGAGAAGCCTGTTCTGAGTGTAAAGAGTGAGCAGATGGGTGCAGTTGCCCATAGCAAGGCCTATGATGTCAGGTCAGTGGACCGCAAGACAAGAATATTGCCTACAGAGCGTCATGGCAAGTTTAAAGCAACGCTGCTTCATGGAGAGAGAAGTCTACGTGTGTGGGAGAGCCAGCAACGTGCAGCTGGGAGAGCACCGTTTTCGTTAGCAACAAGAGAAAATGTGTCAATGGGAAGGATGAGCTACAGGGAAGAGGTATATCACCATACCCATAAAGATGCCAGTGAAATTCTGTGTGTTGGGAGAGTGCCATCTCTCTTAGCAACAGGAGAAAGTCGCCAAACACCATGCCTGGAATGTGGTCAGCTGGGGTACGGCATATTTTCTTGCCCTAGATTCTGGGGTGCAGCTTGAGGTAATGTTGCTGAGCAGAACTCTTCATCGGTGGGCCAAGATTCCCTTTCAGATATGTTTGCAGTCACCCCAAGGAGTTTTCTGTTGTGTCTGCAGGGGGTGCTAAACAGTGGGAGATGCCTGCTGTGATTTCATCCTGTGGACACCAGGGGGAGTTGGCCAGTAAATATGCAACTGAGAGACAGCGCACTCAAATGAAGACAGAGTTACCTGCTACGGGATATGGTAAGACTGTTGCAGTTTGTGATTCAAGTGAAGTAGCAGTGTGTCCGGTGAGGAGATCTGCAGAAGGTGTAAAAATGGACTTGCGGCAGTGTGCTACCCAGATCAGTGAGGAGACACAGGTTAAAACCCTGCATGCAAAAAGGTCAAAGACTGAAAAGGACATCTGTGTGCACCTAAGGTAATCCATCAGAGTGCTGGGAGAGATGTGCTAGGGGTGACCAAAGCAGTTGATGTGCCATGTTCCCTAGTGACAGAGACAGCTTCTGCAGAGTTCCCAAGGGAAACCGCCAAGGAACCTGTAATGGTGAGGCAAGTGGTTTCCCAGGACAACTGTGAAGCCGCCCTAGTGGGCAAAATAATTCCTTTGGAGAGGAAGGGTGATGTGCCAAGTGGCATGCAGGGTGCCATGCATTCTGACAAAAGACAATCTGATAGAGATTATAAAACTGCTATGTTTATGAATGCTGATGATACATGTATTATGGTGATGTGATGCTTATTGAGGTAGGGGTGATCGCTAAGCAGGATATGCGATTCCCCTTAGCAATCGTATATAAGGCTGCAGAGGTGTCCTTAGAAACCTCCAGGAAGCTCTGTGTGTTGAAGCCAGAGGTTGTCTGGGACAACTGTGGTGCCGCTCTGATGGATAAGAGGGTACTTGACCTTGGTGATGAGAAAAATGGTAAAACTCAAATGTCTGTAATTACTTGTAGTGATAATGGGGTACTGTGGTCTGTCACTGCTGGCAGAAAAAGTCCTCATGAGTTTAATGAAGCGCCACCTGAGCAAAGTGGTGAAGTTATGTTATTGCAGCCTGCTGTGTTTAAAAATGTGTTTGCAGTGGATAACAGTGGAGTGGACACAAGTTCTGCTATGCAAAATGGAGAGACTACCGGGCCAGTAGACACAGGTGAGCTGGCTTTTGCAGAAGTTAACCATCTCCAGTTGGAAGGATCTGAAAAGGGCGCATACATAGCAGAGGTTTTGTCGAAAGCAAAAGAGATGAGGAATGTTGAGCTTCAGGATGATGGGGTAATGGATAGCGATTTGGAATCGCTCAGTGTTGCTGAAAGTGAGAGGATGAGTGTGACACATGCGATTTGCAGTGCTCATGGGAAGCCGCAAGTTTTGTCAGTTGCCTCTGAGGTAGAGGTCTCTTTAAGTGACTCAGCCTCTCATGCCTTAGCAAATGAGCCCCTCCACATCGTTGGTAAAGGAAAAGTTCCTAGAGTTCTGTGTTTAGATGCGGCATGTCTAGAAATAACTGAAATGTTGTTGGAATTAGTGAAAATCTCTCCATCCACAGCAGAGGCGCGACAATCGGTGGACACAGGTGGTACCGGCGTTGTTAAAGCGGAGGTTCACCCTAAAAACATGTATATACCATTACATTCAGCATACTTCCGACATGTACAGTATGCTGTTTTTTTTTCCGCTGTACATACCGTATTATTGTTCTTTTCCACCCGAATTCCGGGGTCTCACTCCCGCGGGAGTAGGCGTTCCTATGCAGCGGCGCAATGTCATCTGGGACTTAGCCCAGATGATGAACGTGCTTGATAAAAACTTCCCCCCGGCGGATGAGGTGCGTCACGAGTTCCGAAAATAGCCGAACTGGGAGTCGGCTCTATACAGCGCCTGGGCAGTCAGCTCTACACGGCTCCTAGTCTGTGCGCATGCACGGTATAGCGCCGACTCCCAGGTCGGCTATTTTCGTAAACTCGTGACGTGCCTTACTCGCCGGGGGGAAGTTTTTATCAAGCACGTCAATCATCTGAGTTAAGTCCCAGGTGATATTGCGCCGCTGCATAGGAACGTCTACTCCCGCGGGAGTGAGAACCCGGAAGCCGGGTGGAAAAGAACAATACGGTATTGTGACAGGAAGTCAGGTAAATCTGGGGGTGTTGTCACAGACGGGAGATACATTTCTGCCTTGTTTAGAAAATTCACCAATTACTATCAGGTGTCGGCTGCAGAGGTAGACAGAAAGGTTTAAGAATGTTGGATAGCTTCAGCTGTTCAGAATGGAAAAATTAAGGCCTCTATAAGTTGTCCAGAGGATTACTACTGAATGCTGCATCCCGAGGCTTGTTGAGTTAAGGAGAGCAGTGAGCTGAGGAAGACTTCTGAAGGTGAAGTGGTTGTTGATATTTTTGCGGTGTGATAAAAAAAATCAAAAAGACTATTGTTTTCTGCTGGAAGACCAGCAGTGTCTGCCCAGCAGTAGGCTGTGCCAGACTCCATAGGTAGGTTCCTGTGTTGTGAAGGTAGACGGCCCAAGTGGCCAGGGTTTATATTATGTTTTGTTTAAGCGGTTTGGATGCTTGCACTTGTTTCCAGCAATATGGAAGAATAAACCATAACCCTTGTTTTTTCAACCACCCACGGCTGCCTCTCTGCATAATTCAGTGTGTAGTGAACCCACTCAGGAGGTCACACACCCCCGCCACCGAGCTAACCCCTTACAGTATGCACAGCGAAAAAAACAAAACAAACATCATACTGTACATGTCGGAAGTATGCTAAATGTAATGGTATATACATGTTTTTAGGGGAAACCTCCGCTTTAAGCAATGTTGATGAAAATTGGTTGCTGTACTGTTGGTAAATTTTGTGGAAAGTTGTCTCACAGTTCTCTTCGAGAGAGCTTCCAGCGGCAGTTGTGTGCAGAAGGCACTCAGAGGAATTGTTAGAGGAATCAGAAATAATAGACATAGTGGAAGTCTCTCCGTATGCTGGTGTGATGGGGTGTATTCCTGCTGGTGCGGTTGAGCAGTGGTTGGCACATGGCGCGCGTACTGTCTCACCTTCTAGACCTCACGTAAAGGAAGGGCTCGGAATGGACGTGGCAGTAGTGGGAATTTGATCCATCACTCGCAGAGAGGTGCAGTTTGAGGTACCCGGAGACACTGACAGGAAATAACAGTAACGGTAACTAACAAAAAAGTGTATGAGAAGCACTGTAGAGCACTATCGGACAGCTCAGAGGTATTGGTTGAGGTACCAATGGACACAGAAATGGTTAAAGAGATTGGTGTGGGAAAATATGCGTTGGTAGGACAATTGCTATTGGAGTGTTGGACAACAGGGGGCGATGTGAAACTGCGGGACTGTCCCATAGGGATTAATTGCTTGCCTGTAGGTGGTCCCTCCACAGACACTGTCCTAGCAAACAAGGGGACAAGAGGTCCCAATGACAATGTTGAGTTGAATAACCCCTTGTGGTACATTGCTATTGAGGTTAAACAGAAGGATGTGGTGTTGATCTCAGATGGTTTGGTTGCCAAAGGAAACCACACAGGGGTTAGTGAACCTGAAAAACAAATGTTGTTGGTTAATGTTGTGTCATGTAGTGAGTGGTCAGTCCCTGACAGTTTTAATGGAAGTAGGTCTTCAACAGTCCCAGGAGGAAAAAGAAGGATCCTGAGGCCAGAAGGTAAAAGGGATAGAGAGATTAGTGGGAGCCCACGGTTCAGGAAGAAGTGCTGGTGAAAGCACACCTGGAAGAAGATGTGGGTGGAGTGTCCCTTTAGAGAAAAGGTTGGGCAGATTAGGATTCCGGCTGCTGATATTTGGCACAGAGGCTCCACGGTAAAGTGTTGGTGGGAACATACCCAGAAAAAATGGGCCTACGCAGCCAATGGCTGGCACAGAGGTGTCCCATTTGTGATGATGGGTCTATGTGTTCCTCCCTCTGGTTCGAAACAGGGGGGGAGGATATGTGATGGTGGGACTCTGTGCTATGTGAAAGATTGCTAGTTTACGCCAGATTTTGAAGAGAAAGACACATTAATTGCACAGCTGTGTCTTGGGCTTTTTAGTTCTGACCTGTCTTTTTTAAAAGCGACCCCCCCCGGCGGTGGAAGAGAACCAGACGGCGGCCCCACCCACCCGAAGACGTCAAAGAAGAAGCCTCCCCTGGTAAAAGAGCTAATAAAGAAGACAGGGGAGGCCTCCGGAGCAGACTAATAAAATATTTTAATACCCTGTGTGGTTTATTTGTGTTTTTACCACTTTTCTTGCAGGTGAATGGGTAGGGGTACGATGTACCCCATACTCATTCACTTAGGGTGGGGGGCCGGTATCTGGGGGCCCCCTTATTAAAGGGGGCTCCCAGATTCCGATAAGCCTCCCGCCCGCATACCCCGACAACCAACGGCCAGGGTTGTCGGGAAGGGGCCCTGTCCTCATCAACATGGGGACAGGGTGCTCTGAGGTGGGGGGGCCGCAGTGCACCCCCCTGCCCCAGAGCACCCAACCCCCCCCATGTTGAGGGCATGCAGCCTGGTATGGCTCAGGAGGGGGGGGGCGCTCGCTCATCCCCACTCCCTTCCTGGCTGGCCGGGTAGCGTGCTTTGGATACGGGTCTGGTATGGATTGTAGGGGGACCCCCTACGCCGTTTTTTTCGGCGTAGGGGGGCTCTCCTTACAACCCATAACAGACCTAAGGGGGGAACCTGTGCCAGATTTTTATTTAAAATCCGGCGGGGACTTCCCCCTCAGGATTCATAACAAACGCCGCACACGTGTAGAATTGGCGGGAATCCAAGTCGGATCTCCCGTCGCTTCTATGACGCGCTTGCTGGGATGTGCTGTCACTATTCCAGTGAGTGCGAGATGTCGGCGAGATCTCGGCACCATGTCGCCGAGAATCAGCGCGATGCTGTCGTGCTAAAAACACAATATCAAACACCTACTGTATATTGGTTATGATTGCGGTACTTTGGACTGTATGTGTCAAATTAGTGATTAATAAACTTGTTCTTGGATTTAAAAAAAAGTATGAAAGCCAGGAGGCTAAAATGTTGAGTATGCAAGATGCAGAAATACTGTTGTATTTGTGAACTTTTGTGCTTTTAAATAAAAGTGGGCTACCAGGCCCTTAAAAATTCAGTTCTGGACTGGCGTACTCACTGCAAAACGCACCTTCCGCTGGAGTCTGATCACCCCAATCTTACAACATCCATAGCTGAAAATACAGCTAAACAGTTATATCAGACAACAATTCAGAAGGAGCCAAGGGATATTTAGTATAGTGAAGACATAATTAATGAATGTAGGGTTCCAATGTGTTTATAGTGGTATAGATGTACAGGATATATAACATTTAACTGCTACGTAAGAGAAGTAAACCATGATATAGTATTCAATTCCGGAGAATGCCGACACTATCATCATTTTATATAGTAGAGGCAAGGAGAATTGGGGCAACATATTTGCCAGTAATTATACTAAACCCACCGCGGGGATTTCGTATTTACATTTTAATAGCTTTCACCACCTGCAGTGGGTTAAAGTGATTGTAAAGTCTCAGCCAATGGCCTCGCTGCTATGTCTCAGGCAATCAGGAGGGAGAATGTCGGATGGTTGAGACATTCATGGACATCGCTGGACAGAGAAGGGGCTCAGGTTGGTATTAAGGGGGCTGGGGGCTGCTGTACACAGGAGTTTTTTTTTATCTTAATGCATTAAGATAAAAAACAGTGACAATCACTTTAAGGCCCCTTTCACGCTTGTACAACTTGTCCCACGATTTGTGATGCAAAATAGCATGACAAGTTGTTCCCATGATTTTCAATGACAACCATTCATATTAGTACGACTTAAAAGACGTCCCTGCATTACTTTGGTCCGACTTTGATTCCAGTTACACAGGCATTCCCTAAAAATCGCGGCAAAATCACTGCCAAGACTCGCAGTAAAATCGCGTGACTTTGAAGTGACAGTCATGTGAAAGGGGCCCAAGGCTTGTTCACACTTGTGTCATTACCGTCTGTTTATGTGGCATTGTTTCAGCAAATACATTTTCGGGGGCTTCTGAACACAGAGGGCTTTTTATCTTAATGTATAAAATGGGGGCAGTAATTTTGAGGGGACAGCAAATTTACAGTTATACAAGCTGTACACTCACTACTTTACATTGTAGCAAAGTGTCGTTTCTTCAGTGTTGTCACATGAAAATATATAAAAAGATATTTAAAAAAATGTGAGGGGTGTACCAACTTTTGTTTGTGAGATACTGTACATATATTCTCTAGTCGTATCAATACCATCCACTGTAAGAACTGCCATGTTTACATTCCCTTGTATATACAGTACAGACCAAAAGTTTGGACACACCTTCTCATTCAAAGAGTTTTCTTTATTTTCATGAGTATGAAAATTGTAGATTCACACTGAAGGCTTCAAAACTATGAATTAACACATGTGGAATTATACATAACAAAAAAGTGTGAAACAACTGAAAATATATTTCATATTCTAGGTTCTTCAAAGTAGCCACCTTTTGCTTTGATTACTGCTTGGCACACTCTTGGCATTCTCTTGATGAGCTTCAAGAGGTAGTCACCTGGCGCAGCACCCCATCACTCTCCTTTTTTTTTTGTTCATTTGTTTTTTATTTGATTTTAAAATGGCTTGGTACAACAGGCAGATAATTAAACCGATAGCAGTATTACAGCACCCAAACCAAGAAAGGAAAGATAAGCAAAAAACAACAGAATTTCAAACAATACTAATCTTGTTCTCAGCTTATATAGCCGAAGGTGCCTGCTATGTGTCCTAGCCATATGTCTATTCTTTCCCACCCCCAACCCCCCTCCCTACCCCTATCTAAGGAAGTGTATTACCCTATTAATCAATCCGCTGAGCAAAAAGGTGAGACGAGAAGAAAGGAGGCCAATATGCTTGCAGCTTTTTTCTTTGTGTTGGTGTTAAAGGTCATGTTCCCGGGGGTGCTGAACCTTATTTAGGGCTCCCGTCCGTCCCACCTCGACAACAATGGGTGTCAGCCATCGCTGCCGGGGGGAGGGGATGATATCCTGGAGGAAATTTCTCCGGTTTCCCTAGCCTAAGTTCCCCTCTGCCCTCTGCCACGGTCCCCATATTCTTTCGAATTTCCCGCAGTTCCCTTGTCGAGTGAAGTACACTCTCTCGTTTGAGATTGTTAGCTTCATAGATGCTAATCAATTTTCTACCGACGGAGGAGTCTGTGCCTGCCATTTTTGGGCTATCGTCTTTCGTGCCTGAAAGAGGCATCTCAATATAGCTTCCCCAATTGCCTTGAGGAACTCGTGTGTCCTCTATACACCCCAGGAGGCAGATCCTAGCCACTGGGTCAAGAGATATTCCAAATACTTTGTTTATCTTCTCTATTGTTTCCACCCAGAAGCCATAGAGTTTAGGGCACTTCCAGACCATGTGTATTAGATCTCCTTTGTCTTTGCATCTCGGGCATTCATTATTTTGTCTCCACCCTAATTTAAACATTTTATGTGGGGTATGATATACCCTGTATAATAAGAACAAGTGGGACAGTCTTTGCGCGGGGGCAATTGAGACCAGAGCGCCTTGTTGAAGGATCCTATCCCACAGTTCGGGTGATATTGTTCCCAGGTCTTTTTCCCACGCTTCTTTACTCTTAGCCGGGCCCGCTCTGCTTATCGCACTAGGAGGACGGGGATCTAAATTGTGCTTGAATTGCATTGCGAAACCTACAAGTACTTGTAAAATGTTTTGTTTGAAATATTAAATTCCCTTGTTAAATCTAGGAATGTTTTTAGGGTATTATCCTCAAACAGGTGCTTTAGGCGGGTTATACCTTGACTCATCCACTCCCTTGATTCTTCTATACTTGTTACTTCCTGCAAGTTGTTATTTTTCCATAGGGGGGAAAATTCTGTTGGGCCAACATATCCCAATAGGGTCTTTGTTATATGCCAAACTTTAATAACTAATTTTATGGTTGAGTATTTGTGGGGGAAAAAATCTGCATCTAGGGCTTCCACCAGCAATTTGTGGGGGTTGCATGTTAACATCATCAAGCGGCTAATGGAGTCGTCTCTGCGGTTCCGCACCCTGCCAAATGTTGCAATTGTGACGCAATAAAATATAGCTTTGGGTGTGGAACCGCCATACCCCCTTCTTTTACTGGCAGTTGAAGTGTTTGCAAACTTATCCTGGTTTGGCCTCCCCTCCATATGAGTTCTCTAAATAATGATTCTATATTTTTGAACCACATGTATCCCAACCATAAGGGTGCATTATGGAGCACGTATAATAATTGTGGTTGCCATAGCATTTTAATTAGATTACACCGTCCTGCTACGGACAAGGGCAGTCTTTTCCAAATATCGCATTTATTTTTCCACTTTGCTAACAATGGGACGAGATTTAAATTCGCATATTGAGTGACATCTTTCGTTATCCATATCCCTAGGTATTTAAATTTTGTAACCACACTTAATTGAGAGGTAAGCTGGAGATCGACTGGATCCAGTGGTAAAAGGCAGATTTTTCCCAGTTGATTTTTAACCCTGAGAAATGATCAAAATCTTCTACTAGTTGCATCACTTTATCTAGTGTGGTTTCAACATCACCTAGAAAAAACAAAATATCGTCTGCAAATAGTGCAATCTTGTCTTCCCCTTGGTGTCTTCTAAACCCCATTTTTTCCGACCTCGCCCTGGCCATTATTGCAAGTGGTTCCATAGCGAGGGTGAACAGAAGGGGGGATAGAGGACACCCCTGTCTCGTCCTTCGCTCTAGTTGAAAGACTTCCGACGTCTCATTATTGATTTTAACTTTAGCCCTTGGCTCGCTATATAGCAATTTAACCCATCTAATAAAGCGAGGTCCAATGCCGAATTTCTCTAGTACTTCCCATAAGTATCTCCATTCAAGGCTATCGAATGCCTTAGCGGCATCAAGAGATGGCACCGCTCTGGGCCTTTCGTTATCCGTTGGTATTTGTATATTTTAAAAAGTTCTTCTTATATTGGTGGTTGTTGCCCTGCCTGGTATAAAAACCCTGACTGATCTAGGTGAATAAGGCTACTGATAAATCTATTTAGGCGTGTTGCTAGAATTTTAGCTAGGATCTTAGCATCGGTAGATAGCAAAGAAATTGAGCGATAGGATGAGGGCGTCAATTTTTCCTTCCCCTCCTTGTGAATTACTACGATAGTTGCTTCCAGCATTGAACGAGGGAGTGTACCTCCACTTTCAGCCCCTTCCAGAGCCTTCAACAACTCTGGAAGCAAGATCTCGCTAAATTTATTATATACCTCGATGGGTAACCCATCCGGGCCAGGAGATTTTTGATTTGGCATCTCGGTTACTGCTTGCTGGATTTCGCTTAAAGTGATTGGTGCTTCCAGGGCCTGTCTATCCTTATCAGGCATGGTAGGGACTACTATTTTCTGGAAAAATGTTTCCATGGCTTCTCTCCCAACCCCCCCTTTAGATTTATACAGTTCTTTATAATAATTGCAGAACGTTTGTAGAATCACTTGGCCATCCATCGAAATTTCTCCCGCTATTGTCCTTCTTGCTAGGATATTTGACGGGGGGGAGTTAGTTCTACTCAAGAGCGATAACATTCGCCCTACCTTCTCTCCCTCGACAAACTGACACTGCCTTTGTAGCGTTCGCTTATTCTCCGCGTTTCTCAGAATGGTTGTGCTATACTCTAGCTGTTTTGTCAACCATGCTTCCCGCTTGGCTGGGGTGGGCTGCTCAATAAACCTTTGTTCTGCTTGAGTGGTTTCACGGGCCAACCTGCCCTCCTGCTCTCTCCCTTCTCTCTTTATCCTAGCAACCTGCTGTATTAGGAGTCCTCGCGTAAAAGCTTTCAGAGAATCCCAGATCATTCCCGTCGGTGCAGATCCTGTATTAATATATACAAAATCTTTTAGTTTAGACTCCAAGGTTCCTGGGTCGTCAATCAACTCCAGCCAACCTGGGTTAAATTTCTATTCATTACGGGAGACTTTAGCTCCAATCTTCAATATTAGCACTAGAGGGGAATGGTCCAAAACCCCTCTGGGGCCATAGTATATTCTTTTTACCAGGGGAATTAGATCTTCACTACCCACAGCCAGATCTATTCTAGAAAGCATGTGGTGGGAGCTGGAATAGAACGAGTATTGGCGGTCCTGTGGAAAATAAGTTCTCCATATATCCCTCAACCCTATTTCCTCTAGGAATCGAGCTAGTCGTCCCTCATTATATTTTTTCCCAGGAGGAAATCTATCCAGGCTTCTATCCAAAACCTCGTTGTAGTCCCCTACAGCTATTACCGGAACAGCTGTTTTATCCAGAATAAACTCGAGGAGCTTATATAGAACCTCTAGCTTAAATGGTGGGGGGATATACATATTGGCCAGAACATATGGGCGATTCTCAATTAAGCAGGAAAGGAATATATATCGACCTTGGTCGTCTATCTGGGATTCAGTACAGGAAGACGACACACCCCTCCCCACCAATATGCTCACTCCCCTTGAGTAAGATGAGTGCACCGAGTGGAACTGGGATTGAAATTTACGACTATTCAATAATGAAACTGAGTCCTTGATCAAATGTGTCTCTTGCAAGCATATCAGTCCCGGCATACCATCCTCCAGGAGTGACATAACTGATGTTCTCTTGATTGGATCCCCCATTCCTCGTACATTCCAAGAAGTGATGGTCAGTAACCTATCCTGCATCTAGGCTGCTTAACATAATAGAGTACACAATTTTAGTCCAGCAGCATAGGTACATGACCATCCCTCGCTTTTCTATGTGAACCTGGGCGCCCCCTGGTCTCCTCTCTCTCGCCCCTCCCGTTTCCACCCCCCATAACAGCACAGCTCTTAATACGAGTAATGTACGCTTCCTGTCCCCTCCCTTTAACACTTCCCATACCCTCCCTCCCCTCTCACCCACCTCCCCCCACCCCACCCTCCCCTCCCACCCGCCCTCTTCCTACCCCGCCCTACTGGGCACCCCTTAGGGACTTGTTCAGTGACCTCACTACGCTCCCTCTCACACATCCTACCGACTCACGAACACGTGTCCCTCCCTCTCTCTCTCTCTCTCTCTCTCTCAAAAGACAGAATCAAAACAACCTGCAACCCTGTAAAAGAAAAATAATAACCAAACCGTCCCCCCCCCCCCGCCTTGACAATACCATCCCCCTTATACTAAATCCCCTGGGACACACCCCTAAGGGGAATAAAAAACATTACGTCGTAAATATACTTACAATAGGTTAAAAAGCAAACATTAATTCAATGTGTCGACATTTGTGAAGTTTATCAAAATGTGCTAACTGACTAGTTACTAATTGTTACTTTCGTGTTGCTCAAAATACCTCAGTGAGTTTTAATGTGAATATTTCTATTTGTGTGTCAAATATTCCCTCACAAAAAAAGAAAAAAAAAAGTAAAGGGGAAAAAAAAAAAAAGGAAAAAAAAAAAAAGGGGGGGGGGGGGTAGTACTTTACTTCCCCTCCTCCATAAGGGTAATAGGTAATGAAAGGAAGGGGTACACAAATATCCCTACTATGCTTAGTGTCAAAATTACCTCCTCCCCTTTTTTAGTTAATCTCTTAATAATCCATAATATTGTGATTAGGGCCCTAGTACCGAGCTTCATAAATTACTCTATACACCGTGTCAACCTAGTAAAACATGTGTAAAACATGTGTAAATATATGTATATATAAAAAATACTTTAACATGGGTGTCACCAATTGTCATTAAATATCTCTAAGGTGCAAAGAGAGAGAGAGAAAAAAAAAAATTCTTTCCTTTTTTTCCTTTATGGGGGGGGGGGGGGGGCAGAAAAGATCCCAAAAGTTCCAGGTCATCCAGTCTGCTCATATTTTTATTGGACCTTCCATGGCCAGGTCCCTCTACTGGACTGTCCTCTGATATCATGTGACTATTTTTCTTTTTTTCTTCCCTTCCCTTAGGAAAACCTTGTTTGAACCTTTTGTCATTAGTTTGTCGAGCTAGTTTTCATCTCCCTTTTCCTCCCCCGTAACTGAACAGTCCATGATGCCAGGAGTGGTGTCCAGGCCAAAAAAAAATAAAAAATAATAATTTTCCTTCTCCTTTCAGTTATATAGATTTTAAGTGTTTTCATCTTCCTCGTTCCTTGTTAGACCTACCCCCCCCCGTCTCTGAGGAGCTATAAAGCTGATTTATTTGCCTCCAACCAGTTGGAGACTTCCGTTGAGTCATTGAAGAAGATAGTTCTGCCCAGAGCCATTACTCTAAGATGAGCCGGGTACAGAAGAGCGTATGTGATTCTGTATTTCTGGAGGGTCTTTTTGATCGGTATAAACTCAGCTCTTCGTTTCTGTAAATCTGGTGAAAAATCGGGGTATATTGTGACTCTTGCTCCATTATATGTGATGTCCCCCATCTCTCTAGCTTTTTGCAGCATGGTCATCTTATCGGTATAATTAAGCAGCTTTAGTAGCATAGGCCTTGGATACTTCCCTTGTTGGGGTACTTTAAAGGGGACCCTATGGACCCTTTCTATGGAGAACAAGGGTGAGAAACTGTCAGAGCCAAAAATTTCGCTACACCAATTCTCCATAAAAATAATAGGATTTGTGCCTTCACATTGCTCCGGAAGACCTACCACTCTCACATTATTTCTCCGCAGTCTGTTTTCCATCGCGTCTAACTTGAGAGCTTGGAGGTCTGTTAACTCCTGTAGCCCTTTGAGTTCCCCCTTTAGTGGAAACAACATGTCTTCAACTGCACTTGACCTTTCTTCCAGGGCATTCGTTCTTGCAACAGTCCTATGTAGCTCCTGGCTCATGGATAACAATTCTTCCTTTAAACTCATTAACTGAGTGTCAAAATTGACCATACAGTCCTTGCATGAGTTACCTCTCTTAGTGTGGGTTCCCCTTCTATTATCATACCACCTGTAGGGGGGTCTGGTTCACCAGATGTTGTAATAGTTATTGGTGTATTTACAGTACAGTATTTAAGTGCCTCACCCCCTGACCCTTTAGTACTCACGATTTTGGCGCTTGCTGTACAGGTAGCGGTAGTTGATTTTACGACTGCTTGACCCTGGCTCCTCCTGTCAAGTGGCGGCCCCATCTGCGGCTTGAGTTGAGCTGCGACTATAGGTAGTTGGCCTTTAGCCGGTGAATTAGATGAAGGATGTGCGTATCGTTCCTGCTTTGCGGCGGATGCCTGGGTGTTTTTAGCTGATCTTGTGGACGACATTCCTTCCTGCGATTTGGGGGCGTTGGGCATAATAAGCCTCCTAATGTAGCAGATGTCGGCAAATGGCAAATAGACCACAAGTGATGGAAAAAATATAATAAAGCCGTGGTACAGCCGTGATATGTGATATAGTATAACCGCAGATACTGCTGTAGGTAACAGGATCTTCAAAGGGCACCGCTGAAGGTCAAGGGGGTCAAAGATTAAACTGCACCCCTTTTTGTGTAGCACCTGCGTGACACTTGGATCGGGGGATATAACCGGCAGAGTACTGTAGTGTATTGTAATTTTACTGGTGACCGCCCCCAGGCTACACAGCCAGCAGATAAGGCTCACAAGTCCCTTATAGGATCTAATGCAAGTTTTTTAGACAAAGGGTATCGCTTGCAGGGTTATGCAAAATAACATATAAAATTAATATCAGGCCAGCTTTAGCCAGAGACCTCTTGCACCAGCTCTTTTCTGGGGGTGGAAGCCAGCTGATCTAAAGGTCCCCCCACTGTCCCATGCTCTATTCGGAGCGCACTACACGCTGGAACAAGGCGGGGGGGGGGGGGGATAGCAAGCAGAGTGCTATGTATATTGTGGATGGCAGGACCCAGTTAGAGGACCAACAGACCACCAGACCTCGAGGTCCCTTATGGGGGGCAGGATCCCCCTACTGTCCAGTTGTCTCCCTCGACAAATGTGCTGCCACTCGATAGTGTGCAGCAAAACTACCGACAGCCCGAGATCTCGCGGCCACCCGAGATCTCGCGAGACTTCCGGGTAGCTCCGTTCGCTATGGGGCTTGCTCCCCGCGAACAATCCGACCGCCCTCTCAGCACAACAGTCCGGGCTCCACTGCCGCTGCACCGCCCCGTGACCTGCCCGCACCCGTAGTCCGGATGAGAAGAGAGGGGATGCAGCCTCAGCGTCAGTGGGAAAGCGTCAGTGGGAAAGAGGAGGGGAGAGCCCTGCAGCACTCAGCGCCAGCACACGGCGCACGTCAGGACACAGGGCACATACACAGGATTCACCCGGGCTCCAAAGGACTCCTAAAGGTAGGGCTTCAAGTAAATCCAGTGACACAGTGGGGGAGAGGTATCTCTCAAATCATAAGTCCATAGAGAAGTCCATAGAGAAGCGTTTGCAGCAGACAAACAGGGGAGAGAGAGCAGAGAGGTTCACACGCTCACTCGCACATTCACACTCTCCTACATCCGGTCACAACCCCTGTGATATCACTCTCCTTCTTGGTCAAATGGCCCTTACACAGCCTGGAGGTGTGTTTGGGGTCATTGTCCGGTTGAAACCAACCAAACGCAAACCAGATGGAATAGCATGCCGCTGCAAGATGCTGTGGTAGCCATGCTGGTTCAATATGCCTTTAATTTTGAATAAATCCCCAACAGTGTCACCAGCAAAGCACCCCCACACCATCACACCTCCTCCTCCATGCTTCACGGTGGGAACCAGGCATGTAGAGTCCATCCGTTCACCTTTTCTGCGTCGCACAAAGACACAGGGGTTGGAACCAAAGATCTCAAGTTTGGACTCATCAGACCAAAGCACAGATTTCCACTGGTCTAATGTCCATTCCTTGTGTTCTTTAGCCCAAACAAGTCTCTTCTGCTTGTTGCCTTTCTTTAGCAGTGGTTTCCTAGCAGGTATTCTACCATGAAGACCTGATTCACACAGTCTCCTCTTAACAGTTCCAGAGATGTGTCTGCTGCAAAAGATGGCTACTTTGAAGAACCTAGAATATGAAATATATTTTCAGTTGTTTCACACTTTTTTGTTATGTATAATTCCACATGTGTTAATTCATAGTTTTGATGCCTTCAGTGTGAATCTACAATTTTCATAGTCATGAAAATAAAGAAAACTCTTTGAATGAGAAGGTGTGTCCAAACTTTTGGGCTGTACTGTATGTTTAGACTCAGGTTGATATACAGTATATCTTTTTTTACAGTATATGTTTTTTTTAAAGGGCAGAGGTCCTTTGCATACACCCAGGGTGTTACATATGTTACACAATGAACAACCCCCCCCCCCCCCCATTATCCTTGCCTCTACTATATGAAATTATGGTAGAGTGTCGGCATTCTCCAGATCTATTACTATATCAAGGTTGACTTATCTTATGTAACCATTAAATGTTATATATCGTGTACATCGATCCCACTATTAACACATTGGAACCCTACATTCAATATTTATGTCATCACTATACTACTTGGCTATTGATGTATTTTCTGCTAGCTGCATATTTTACTTAATTTAATTTTAATACTTTAATATTGTTTATATACATTATTATTCATTCACAATCCTACTACCTCCCTTTAACATTAATCAGTTATTGAAATGGTATTTACTGTGATCAAACTATTATCCTGTTTATCATGGTGTTTAATAGTGTATATCAGTGTGATAGTTCACTTGTCTGTTCCTGATCCCATGCTTTAGCTCAGGTTCACACAGGGCTGTGGGAGTAAAGCCGCGCGAGTTCAGCTGAACTCGCAGAAATTTACTCCCGCTGGCAGGCACGATTACAGAGATATCTGTGCAGGTTTCTGCACAGATGTCAATGTAAATCGTGGGCCAAAATCGCAAAAAGTAGTACAGGAGATTCCAATCTCTCCACTGCTCTCCGTTATTCGCAAACATCTAAATTAGAAGAATTGGGAGACAGTGCCATGGTCAGATGAGACCAAAATTTAGCTCTTTGGCATTAACATGATTCGTCACGTTTGGAGGAAGAAAAATGCTGACTATTACCCCAAGAACACCATCCCTACAGTCAAGCACGGAGGTGGAAACATTATGCTTTGGGGCTGTTACTCTTCTAAAGGTACAGGCTGACTTTTCCGCATTGAGAGGCCAATAGACGGGGCCATGTATTGTAAAATCTTGGATGAGAACCTTCTTTTCCGCCAGAACACTGAAGATGGGTCGCGTATGGGTCTTCCAGCATGACAATGACCCAAAACATACTGCCAAGACAACAAAGGAGTGGCACAAGAAGAAGCACATTAAAGTGGAGTTCCACCCAAAAGTGGAAGTTCCGCTCATTTGTCTCCTCCCCCCCTCAGGTACCACATTTGGCACGGGGGGGGGGGGCAGATACCGGTCTTTGACAGGTATCCTGTGCCCACTTGCAGAAGCCCAGGTGTGAGCAGTGATTTAATTAAGAATTTCAAATATGCCAAACTACTGCAATTTCTACAATTGTATACATAAATATGAAGATATGTGTGATAGCCCAGCAGGAGAGACGAATATTGAGGACTGCACAGAAATTATAAACCAGTTGGCGGTCAGTGTTGGCCTGGGCGGTTTTCTTTTCAGCAGGGTGCCAGGGGTTTCTCCCTGCCTCTTTTTTCTCTCCTCCCTCTCTAACCCCCCCCCCCCTCCACCTGCGAGAAAAGCGTTTATCTCAGTAGCCTATACCTGGGAAACAGTAAGGTTTTGGAGAGGAAGGACTAAAACGCTAAGCAGCAAGGCAGAGTTAAAGCGAACAAGCCAGTGGGGTAAAAAATGAGTACAAGGGCCAGAGGATCAAGAGGGGGGCTACATCAACCCCCCTATTAAATTTAAAGCCCGGGCCCGATGAACACATTTGTAACCCATGGGAGTATTGGAGATAAACAATCAGCTAAAAAAACAACAAGGTGTTAAAAACACCCAGACCAAAAAGAAGAAAAAAGACAAGGCAAAAATGGCTCCTAAAAATCCAGCAGAACAGGATACATGGTCCGAGACCAGGATTGACCACGAGATGGAAACGGAGTTTAAACAGAGAATGGAAGATGAACAACAAGATAGGTCACTACTACCCGCAAAAATCGAAATACAAGGTATGTTTGCGGCGCTAGAGAAATCACTCAAATCACAAATGGAGAGAATGGAGAGAAATATGGGGCATATGTTGGAGAGACTGGAGGAAGCGGAAAAAAAACAGACTTAAACAAAAATACTATTAGAAAACTGGAAGAAGAAATTAAAGCAATAAAAAAAGAACAACAGGAACAAGCGTATAAATTAGAAGACCAAGAAAACAGAGACAGAAGGAAAAATATCAGAATACGCGGAGTCCCAGATTCTTCTTAGTCAGAAAACCCCCCAGAAATAATAAGGAAAATTTGTAAACCAAGATCAAGCAATATCACAGGACAGTTCTAGAGATATCATTATACGTTTTGAAAGTTGGGAAGAGAAAAATCAGTTATGGAGAAGTCTGAGAGGAAAGTCTCCAATAAAATTTGAAGAGCATAACATTCAAATATATCAGGATCTGTCTCAAGAGACGCTTAGAAGACGAAGAAATTTAAGACCACTACTAAGGGTTTCGCAAGAGCAAAGAATACAGTGCAAACGGCGGGTTCCCAGCATGCCTGATAGGCAGAAAAAACTGAGTTACGGCAAGACTAAGATTTATTAAAGAAATACCAGAATTCTGTAAAAAATTTGACATTCCAATACCCACCAGTTAACGAAAATAAATATATAAATCAAGGGACGGGGGAGCACAAAGGAGATCAGTAAAATACAGAAAGAAAGAGATACGAGACTGGGAACCCCGGAAGCACCCCGGTGCCAATTCCCTAGGTATAGGGGATAGGAGACCGTGGTGTCATAGTTCTCCACCCAATAGAAAGGAGCAAAGTAGCGCCAAAGGGGGCGCAAGAGATGCTCCATAACAAGATCATAGGGTCAAGGTTCCATCATGGGAAGGGAGGAGGGGGGGAGGAGGGAGGGACTGGGTGGGATGGATGGGAGGGGGAGTGGGCAAGTGGGAGGGGCAGATGGAAATGAAGGGGGTAGGTGGAGGTGGGTGGGAGGGAGGGGAGGGTACGGTAGTAGATGAAAAAAAAAATAGGCCAAAACCCTGTAAAAAAAAATGTCGAACGTAAATTTTATTACATATAATGTAAGAGGCCTCTGTTCCCCAGAAAAAAAGACTTATGGTCTTAAAAAAAATTGAAAGGTATTCTGCCGAAATAGTCTTTCTACAATAGACACATAACAGTAGATTCCAGGGTCAGACTCTATTCTCGGCAGTCCCAATCTGGTACTATGGAGACTCCCCACAGAAAAGATCTAGGGGGGTCGCCATAGGGACTAGGAAAAAAAATAAATTTCAAGGTTGAAGAAAGGAGAGTCGACCCAGAGGGTCGCTACTTGTTTTTAAGAGGGGTCCTACAAGGGAAAAAAAACACGCTAGCAAATATATACTGCCCGAATAGACACCCCCAAAAGTATCTTAGGAGGATTCTCAATGTACTAATGGACTTTAAACAAGGTACCGTAAATCTAGCAGGTGATTTTAATTTTTCACTGGAACATCATCTTGACAGTACGTCTGGTGCACAGATGCGAGACTCCAAGCAACTACGATTATTAAAAAAAAAAAAATGTTTAACCATCAATTAATAGACCTGTGGAGAATTGCATATCCTAATAAAAGGGACTATACATATCATTCATCTGTGCACGACACGTACTCAAGATTGGATTATCTAATGGTAGATCACGGAGTATTGGAACATGTAAATAAAACTTCAATAGGTATAGTATCAATCTCTGACCATGCCCCGGTAATAGTTAGTATGTGGTTTAATGAGATAGAACAAAGAAAAGGGATGTGGAATTTAAACGAAGAACTGATAGATGATATAGAAGTATGCAACATAGTAAAAAAAGAGATAGAGCAATATTTTTTGACAAATAACACACTGGATGTCAGTTCTGCGACAATATGGGAAGCCCATAAGGCATGCATTAGGGGAAAGTTAATCTCTATAGGGGCAGGGGAAAAAAAGGCAAGAGAAGCAAATAGGAAAAAAATAATAAGGGAATTACAAGACCTTGAACAAAAACATAAAAAAAGTGGAATATATCAGAAAATAGTGATAAAAAGGGCTCAACTTAGAGACTTGATGGAATTTGAAACCAGAAGTATATTCAAGAATGTAGCAAAAGAGAGATATAAATGGGGGAATAAACCGGGGAAAGATCTTGCAGGAATATCTAAGGGAAAAAAAATATAAACTATATTGAAAAAATAAAAAAACAGATAGGTCAGATAAAATACAAGACCTCTGAAATCGCAGAAGCCTTTCAGACTTTTTATAGCGCACTATATTCCATCAGAAAGAGATAGACTCAGGAGCAGAAAGAAACCATAAAAATAAAAATTAAGGAATACTTAGAGGAAGCTAATTTACCAAGGATGTCGCAAGAAAATGCTGAACTCCTAGAAGACCCAATAACGCAGGAGGAAACCCACAAAGCCATACAAGAAACATCTGGAGGTAAGAGCCCAGGTCGGGACGGGTTACAAAAAATTTCAAGAAATCTTGGTCCCAAAGTTATGCAACTATTTCAACAGATTGGGAGAAGAGGAAGAAACAAGAAAAGAATCTCTCCTTGCCAACATTTCGATTATTCCTAAAACGGGAAAAGATGGTACTCTCTGTTCCAATTACCGTCCAATAGCATTATTGAACGCTGACATAAAGGTCTATGCAAAAATGTTGGCAACAAGTATAAAGGCATTTGGCGTTTCCAAAGTTAGGCACAGAGATACGCAGGCTGAACAGCAGTTCCGCCTGTGTATCTCTTTTGAAGATTTGGCCCAAAGATTACACCCAGAGTAGGAAAACTATACCTGGCCAATTACATCCCCTTAGTTAATGAAATAAAACAAGATATGAAAAACTTAGCAAAGAAACCGATCTCCTGGGTAGGTAGGATCAATTCATTTAAAATGATGATATTTCCGAAAATAATTTACAAGTTCCAAATGCTCCCTATAAGAATCCCACAAAGCTTCTTCAAGATAATAAAAACTATAATCTTGAAATACATATGGCAGGGCAAAAAGGCCAGAGTGAATTATACTATTCTAAGTCGTAAAAAGAAAAATGGGGGGTTGGCACTCCCAGATATAAAGAGATACTATAACGCTGTAATTTTAGCAAGGTTAGCAGAATGGACAAATACATATACAAAAAAAAAAAAAGAGGGTACAGATGGAAGACACAATAAGTTTGACACAATTAAACAAGAATGTTTGGATACCACCTAAAGTTAGACAAATAGGCACAGACACACACAGTATAACGAATGTATTTAAAATATGGGACACTTTATATAGGCGGGAAAAGTGGGAATATAACTCCCCATTAATCCCATTAGCAGGCACAATTTTTTTTTCACCAGGCAACAAGACACGAATGGGAAAGCAATTGGGGGTTAAAAAATTAGGGGATATTGTTAAAATAGGTAAAATAAGGCCAATAAATGATTTTCAAACACTGGAAGGAGTACAACATTATAGTGAATGGGAATACCTCCAATTAAAGCACTTTGTGAGCACTTTACCACAGCCGATTAGAGATGAAAAAACATTAAACCCAATAGAAAAGTTATGCTCCATCGGAAAACCATTAAAACACGGAATAGCGTTATTATACAGGATATTAACAGACTTAGAGACGCAGGGAACACTGACATGTGTAGAAAAGTGGGGACATGACATTGGTAAAAAGCTAGAGGACAAATGATAGGTGCCGAATATAACTTTGCCACGGATATCACCACAATTGAGGCAAATTACAAATGTATGGTACACTGGCATTTGACCCCTGAGAGAATGAGTAAAATACATCCAAATAATTCTGCGTTGTGCTGGAGAGAATGCAAACAAGTAGGAACGACAATCCATGTTTGGTGGGACTGCCCGAGAATACAAGAGTACTGGGAAGAAGTTCTAGAATATATAGAAGAAATAACAGGTGAAAAGATCCCACAAAATCCTTTGACCGGCTTGTTCCATGGAATGGACAGGCCAAAAAAACAGTATGTTCCGGTGTTGCTAAATGCAGCAAAGTGCCTAATCCCCAAAAATTGGTTACACCCACAGAGGCCATCCATAAGAGTGGCTACATCGAGTAGATTATATAGCAGAAATTGAATATCTGGGGCGAGGAGAACTGGGAGGAGAGGCCAGATGCAGAGCAGTCTGGGAAAAATGGAGAGCTTTCAAAAACATCAGGAAAATTTGTACAGGCAATGATAGAAACAGACAGGTGAGATACAGGCACAAATAAAGAAGTTAAACGTAAACGGTGACCGACCGAACCGAATGGGAGGTGGGGTGGGGAGGATTAGGATAAGGGGGGAATAAATGGAACAAGGGCTTCCCCTTGAGGGTTTCCTTGATGGAATGATGGTTATAACTAATTATGGTTATTCACTTAAGAATGACTTTTCTTTTTATATATAAGAAAGAAGGAAAACCCACGTAAAAGAAGTATTAATAAAAAAAAATAAGCAAACGATGGGATAAACCACACATGATGCGAAACCACAGAAGAGACGTTATGGGCAAAGTAACCGTAAGCAAATCTCGCTGTCCTTTTTTATGGTTGAGTCTGACGTGGTATAAGAAAAAAAAAATAGGTGGCACTGATGGGCATTGATAGGTGGCACTGTTATGCACTGGTGGGCACTGATATGTGGCACTGGCAGGCGATACTGGTTGGCACAGATGAGGGGGCTGTGCCTCTTCCTCTTTGGGACCGATGTCCCTTGCACAGAAGCCAGCGATTGGCTTTTTTTCTCCTCATGCTGTCAGCGCAAGGAGGAAAAAAAAACGATTACCGAGCTTCTGTTTACATTACGTGATCAGCAGTCATTGGCCGACAGCTGATTACATGGTAAGGGGCTGGGATCAGTGATCTGTGATCACCCGAGTCTCAGCGACTCCTGCAGGGCACGCGGGGAGCGTGCAAAGGGGAGAACGCCTATTGACGGCCTCCCAGGAAAGTAGGTCCGTGCTGTAGCCATCATTTGGCTATAGCGTGGACCTGAAGGAAATAATAGTAGTGCAGGATCAATGTATGTAAAAAACATGAAATATTAGCCTTTAATTCATGGGTGCTTTGGCCCTCCAGCTGTTGCAGAACTTAAACGTCCCATGAGGCATTGCCAGGCTAACAAGTAAAAGCATGACTCCCAAAGGCAAAGGCATGATGGGACTTGTAATTCTGCAACAGCTGGAGATCCACATCCATGCGATCCAATTCCTGTACCATTTCACACTGCAATCCAATCTGGGGGTGTCATTCACTTTCTATTGACACCCGCAGCGGTTCACAGAGGGCAGTATGAACTGCCTGCATGTGACATGCAATGCAGGAACCCGCACTGGAATCTCACTGGTTTCTGCATCGCATATGTGTGAACCCAGCCTGTGGACTCACCCATTATCTTCAAAAACACCCAACAAGCAAGTTTGCGAGTTACAACCATGGAGAAACGTAAAGCTATCCACAGTACAATACTGTATGTAACTTTGATCAAAAAGGCTTAACTTTTACACACTCCCAAATCATATAGAGGAATGGTCGTTCAGTTTTTTGGCACTAATGACAAATTGGATTATTGATCTTCCTCAACTTACTATCTCTAAAAGCCTAATTACCTAAAAACAGAATGCAATGATTTAAAAAACTCAAACCCATTTTATTCACAAAAAACAAATCAAATGAATTAAACTAAGAAAATTCACCATTTAAACAAATAGATAAAAAAACACCCCAATTCCAAAAACATTGGGATGAGGTATAATATTAACATAAAAACAGAATGCAATGATTTGGAAATCTCATAAATCCATATTTTTTTTCAATGGAAAATAGAAAACACATCAGATGTTTAATCACTTCAATACAGGGCACTTTTACCCCCTTCCTGTCCAGACCAATTTTCAGCTTTTCAGCGTTCAGTCATGCTACACTGTACCCAAACCAAATTTTTATAATTTTTTTCACACAAATAGAGCTTTCTTTTGGTGGTATTTAAAAAGCACTGGGTTTTATTTTTTGCGATATAAGTGAAAAATATAGCAAACATTTTGAAAAACACACTTTTTTTTAGCTTTGATTATAAAATTTAGCAAATAAGTAATTGTCTTCATAAATTTGGGCCAACATTTATGCTGCTACATATCTTTGGTAAAAATTACCCAAATTAGTGTATATTATTTTTTTACACATGTGGTGGGTGGACCAGTAGGAATGCAATTCATTTTTCTTTGTAAGCCCCATATTAAATATAAGGCCCAAATACAATTTTAAAATACTTCTCCAGCGTGAGACGTCGCCAATGAAACATACAGGCATAGGATGAATTGGGGATGGTGGCAATACATTTCTCTGCAAAAAGAGCTGCAGCAAATCTTCAGAGAAAAACAAATACAAATAATCAAAACTCAGAAAAATAATGGGTGTTGGGCTGCACACCTGGCTGTGCAATGGAACTGGGGATTGTGGCTGACCCTGAGCTGGAAGGCAGCCATAATGGGTTTGCCAGGACATCAAGAAGGCAGGTTTGGGCCGGGGTTCTTTGGGTTTTGATGCGTTATTCCACTGCTGGTACTGGGCCTTACTTTCTGGGGTCTAGCTCCGTTGGTGTAGGTGCCATGGAGGTGTATGGAGCTGCTGGTGGGAGGCAGGTATTCTGATCTTTTTGTTCTTATTTTTTTTGGAGGGAGGTTTCCTCCTCTGATCTGCCCCCGATTCACTACTCTCTACTGGCTCGGATTTAGAATTAAGCCTCGTACACACAATCGGATTATCGTACGGGAATTGTGTGATGGTAGGCTGGTGTAGGAAAATCTGACCGTTTGTATGCTCCAACGAACAATTGTTGTCGGATTTTCCGCAGATAAATGTGCGTTAGCATGCTTTAAAATTGTCCGCCAACAAATGTGTGTTGGCGGATTAGCCGATCGTGTGTACAAAAGTCGTCGGACAAAACTCCAAATACAAACACACATGCTCAGAAGCAATGCTCACCATAATGCAACATTAGCAGACAATGCCCAAAGGGTGGCGCTAAAGAGCTGAAAAACCATGTAGTTTCGTGTGTGTTGGCCGACAATTCTTTGCTGTTTGTATGCAATACAAGTTCACGGCTAACGCCTTTTGGACAAAAGTCCTACGCTTTGTCCGCATTAAAATCCGATCGTGTGTATGAAGCTTTAGAATTGGATGGCGAGAGCTCCCACTTCTCTCTGACATAGTAAGGATTGTATATGCCTATTCTGGTGTAAAATATATTTTGGACATGTCGGCTGATGTGAGGTTGCGATGAGTACACTGCTGAGGAGTGGCAGTGATGTTGGCTCTACGACAAGTGACACTGGTTAGGCTGGGTCAATGGGCTGTGCTGACAGATCCACTGATGGCGGCACTAATGGGCTACACGGACAACTCCACTGATAGAGGCACCAATAGGCTGTGCCGATAGATCCACTGATGGACTGTGTGACAAATTTATTGATGACAGGTTCTCCTTATTTGAGGGGGGTCATGTGATGCACAGTAATGGGTTTCAAATTGGAAAACTGTTCTATGGACAGGGAAATTGAAACGTCATATTCATTCTGGAAAAAACGGGGATCCCTTTTTCTAAATGGAAGAGGAGAGGGACCTTCCAGCATATTAATGCTTAGTTCAAAAGCTTGCATCTCTGATGATATTGGATGCATTAGTGCCAATGGAATGGGGAGCTTGCACATCTGAAAATTTAAATGCTGAAAGATACAGACAAAGTCTTTTCCAGGGAGGGTCTTGTATATTTCAGTAGGACAATGCTAAACAGCATACTGCATCTATGACAACAGCATGGCTTCATAGTAGAAGAGACAAGGTGCCTAAATGGACAGACTGCAGCCCAGACATTACACAAATTGAAAATATTTGGCGCATCTTGAAACTAAAAATATGACAAAAAAGACTCGAGACTGTTGAGCAGTAAGAATTCGACAACACTCCTTCCCCAAAACTCCAGCAACTGGTCTCCTCAACTCCCAGAGTGTTATTTAAAAAAGAGGGGATGTTACTCTTTTTTAAACATGGCCTTGTACCAACTTTTTGGGAATTAGGATTGTACTTTTGCCAGCTTTTTGTTGCCCTGTCCAACTTTTTGAGATGTGCTACAGCCATCAATATCAAAATTACCTTATTTTGTTACTAAAATTATACATTTTCCCAATTTAAAGTGGTTGTATGCCCTGAAAAATAAAAACCCTGTAAAGGCAAAGGCATAAGGGCATTATGAAATACTTACCATAGAACGAAGCGACCGCGCCGCCTCCCGGTCACCACTGAGGGAGTTGACATGTTCCCGCTGCGTTTCTTCCAGGTTTGCATCTCCAGCGATGTGAGTGGCTGAAGCCGCGATGACGTCACTCCCGCGCATGTGTCCTCTTTCCGGCAAGGTCTGGCAGCATTCGCCGGACCTTGAGCGGCTGCTTGCAAGGTGAATATCTCCTTAACACCATACAGGTTTAGGAGATATTAATTTTACTTACAGGTAAGACTTATTATAGGCTCACCTGTAGGTAAAAATGTGCAAGCAGGGTATCCAACCGCTTTAAACATTTGATACGTTTTCCATTGTGAATAAAATATAGGTTTATGGGATTTGCTAGTTCAGTTTTTATGTCGATTTTACAGTGTCCCAACATTTTTGTAATTAAGTTTGGAGTGTGACAGGAATGTAAAAGGTTTGATGAAGATATTTCAATTGTATCATCGTTGGAGGACAGGACAGTATCTAAACATGGTATGCAGTTAGAACTTTTTTTCCAAGCCTCCTCAAAAAATCTTTGAAGTGAAGAAAGTTGTTGGCCCTCGTCTGAGTGAAGAAAAAATAACATATAGAAAACAATTTGTTGTGTTTCTAGGATATGAAAAGACTCACTTCCCATAGACCAAATTTAGCTGCATGTCTAAAATCGTCCATATATGAACCAAAATGCAGCCAATTCTGCAGGAACAGGCCGAATTTCAAACCGTGTGTTCAACCGAAGCTGGTTGTAAGACCAGCTTCTGTCAAATGGTCCTGCTTGAAGACCAACATTTGACTGGCGCATACAGCACTGAATAACATTTTGATGGCGGGGAGAATCCTGCTGTCAGAATACAAAAGGCAGAGCAGGGAGGATTTCCCCCATCTACCACAAATGTGTTAATGGGTAAATTTGTTGAGTTGTTTTTTCATCTTAATAAAATAATGTTCGGCCAGCTTAAAGCGGAGGTCTGCCCAGAAAAAAAAAAACTATTTTAAAAGCCAGCAGCTACACATACTGCTGGTCTTTGATAATAGCACACTTACCTGTCGTTCAGCAATGTTGGCACCGCAGCTGATGTTTTTTTACCAAAGACATGTAGCAGAATACATTTGTGCCTAAATTTATGACGAAATTTGATTTTATTGAATATTTTTTTTAAACAAAAGTAGAAAAAAAAAATTCCCCCCAAAAAGCAAGCTTCCTGATGACGCAATATAACTTGTGAAACGCGTAGAGGCTGCTGACACCCAAAGGACACCATACCGATAGAAAGAAAGGCCCTGGGAGAACAGAATAGAGGAACGCATATTCCCTCATATGTTTGCATACACGGCTGGAGAAGCTTGGTGCCGGCATACAGGCACACTAAAATGTGAGTGCAATATATGCTTTGTATTTTTAAACCAATAAATTACTTTACCTACTACACTATGATGGGCATCCTTTCCCTGTGAGCTTTTATAGAGAAGGAGTGGCCATAATAACATATACAAGATACCTGACAGTTGTGGGGATGCAAAATAGGAGTGGTTATCCTGGGAATGAACCAAAGGCACTTTATTGAAAAGGATCTGGTGATGGGAAGATCACGGAAGTGGTGAAATCACGTTGTATTTGAACACTTCACAGGAAGAATATTTATTGTTTATGAGCACCTGGTTACCACATTGGGACTTTTCTATTAAAGAAAAGGAGGATTCATATAGGAATTCTCCTTTATATATATTTTGTTTCCAGATTTTGTATTAATACTTGTTATTAATTTCACCATAACATCTGTGGTCTAGTAACGCAATATTTATTTATTATTTTTTGTGAACACGGAATAGGGAAGTGCACGTGCTTAAAGATTACAAAGGCACACATTTTTTTGTCAGTCTGTATATATATATATATATATATATATATATATATATATATATATATATATATATATATATATATATATATATATATATATATATATATATATACACACACACACACACACACACACACACACATACATATACATACATAGCTCTCTTAGAAGAATTGTAAAAAAAAATTGCTGAATTGTCACTTATTAGTAAACTTGTGGTGGAATAGCACAAGGTGGTATTTATAGGTGCTATTTTTAGGTTATGGCACATGATTAGGTAGAGATAAGTCCTCCACCAGGGTAGCGCATTCCTTATACTACACCAACTACATTTTGGGCAAGCCACCACAGTGTGACTTGCACCCTTTTGATTGCAGCAAACCATTCAATATAGAACATTTTTTTTCCATTTGCGCCAGTAACACTCGTTCCATAAAAAAAAAAAAACTTGAGGGGTGGAAAAAACACAGCAAACCAAACTTCACCCCAAACAAACCAGAGTTCCTCAATGGAGGAAACTCAACCTTAAAAAGTCGCCTGTAAAACCTTGTGGCCAAAGGAGGCATCCGAAGATGCACTCACATCCACCTTGTAAAACTTTGAGAAGGTGTGGACTGACGACCAGGTCGCTGCCTTACACACCTGTAAAACAGACGATTGATGGCGGAAAGCCCAAGAGGCACCAATCGCCCTGGTCGAATGCGCCGTAATCTGAAAGGGAGGTGCCCGCCCCTTTAGGGCATAGGCCTGGAGCACGACCTGTCTGATCCACCTAGAAATGGTTGCCGACGAGGCCGCCAGACCCTTCTTAGGACCAGTCACCGACGCGAACAGTGAATCTGACCTCCGAAACGGAGCCGTAGCAGACAAGTACACCCGTAGGGCTCGAACCACATCCAAGGAATGTAATGTGGCTTCCTTAGGGTGAGGACATAAGGATGGAAGAACAATGTCCTCTTTAAAGGGAAAAGCTGAAACAACTTTTGGAAAGAATGACGGCTGCGGCCGCATCACCACCTTGTCCTTGTGGATGACTAAAAAAGGAGCCTTGCAAGACAAGGGCGCCAGTTCAGAAACCCGTCTGACCGAAGTAATTGCCACCAGAAAAAACACCTTCTAGGACAGAGTCAACAAGGGAATCTTTCGAATGTCCTCAAACTGAGACTCTTGAAGCACCGAGAGGACCAAGTTCAAGTCCCATGGAGGCAGTGGAGGACACACAGGAGGGGCCACATGCCGAACCCCCTGTACAAACGTACGCACCATGGAGTGCACCGCCAATGGTCGCTGAAAGTTAACAGCCAAGGCCGAAATCTGACCCTTAACTGTACTTAAGGCAAGAGCCTGATCCACTCCACACTGCAAGAACAGCAGAATCCGGGACATCACGTATGTACAGGGGTGCCAACTCATCTCCTCACACATGGAGATGTAGGCCTTCCACGTACGATGGTAAATCTTCTGTGAAGTAGACTTCCGTGCACGTAGCATGGTAGAAATCACTGTGTCCGACAGACCTCGATCCTTCAAGCACCTGGCTCTCAACAGCCACGCCGTTAAAGCCAGCGCCTGTAAAGCAGGGTGAAAAATAGGACCCTGCGACAGAAGATCTTCTCTCAAGGGTAGACGCCAAGGGACGTCTGAAAGGTGTTGGTACTGCGCTGGTATATTAATGTGATATCAAAACAATATATAAGAAAATGTTTTTTTTTTTTTTTTTTTCAAAAAAAATCTATTTTTTCTATTTGACCCCTGTAGTGATATAGTGTTAGATCCAGTATAGTGATGTACGTGATGGGTCACTATAGAAACAGCTCTTGTGAACATATGTACTAGCGTGATGCTATGTGCATATGCTGTGCCATCAAAAATAAATAAAAAAGAATAAATAAATAAATAAATATGGCTACCCCAAATGATGTGCTTGTGAAACAATATTCCAAAGTGCTATAAGTGAGTCTATAAACTATTATGAATATACATGCCCAAGTGTGCGAACATATGAATATTGAATAATATTATTGTAATAATAAAGTGCGTTGGTGCCAAAAATTAGTTTTTCACAATTCATGTGCGTTCATGCTGCAACACGTCCCCAATTATGGGTGAACGCCAGTTCACAAATTCCAGTCCAAACAGAAAGTGTTGCTGAGTTTAGATCCTGGTGCTATATTTCATGCATACAGGGTGCTGTCACTTCTTCCACCCGACAAAGATAAGTGCTACCACCACCAACTGCTGAAATGCAAACTCACCAGACCCCAGCTGGTAATGTGCCTCAAAAACGTATTCCGTTAAAGTTGGTGAGTCCTCTCAGGATGTTCCTCAATGCCTCAAAGAAACCAAGGGGCTCATCATGGTGAAATACGTTTAAAAATATATTTATTTAAAATTCATAATAAATGCCAAGGGACGTCTGCCACCAGACGCACCAGGTCCGCGTACCAGGGACGGCGCGGCCAATCCGGGGCGATCAGGATTGTTGGTATCCCCTCGGCTTCCACTCTGCACAGCAGGCGGGAAAGAAGCTTCAGAGGGGAGAAGGCGTAGATTAGTCGAGAGGGACCCCAAGGCGCCACCAACGTGTCCGACGTGTCCGCCCACGGGTCTCTTGACCTGGCCACGAACCATGACACCTTCCGATTGAGACGGGATGCCAGAAGATCCACGTCTGGAGTGCCCCATTTTTGGCACAGACTCTGAAACACTTCCGGGTGTAGCGACCATTCCCCTTGGTCTAGAGTTTGGCGACTTAGGTAGTCAGCCTGCCAGTTCTGCACCCCCGGAATGTACACAACCGACAGAGCCAGAACGCATCTTTCGGCCCACCGGAGAATGTTGCTTAACTTCCGTCGCTGTGGCCGAGCTCCGTGTGCCCCCGATGATTGACGTATGCCACGGCCGAGGCGTTGTCGGACTGGATCCTGACGGGTCAGTCCTGCAGATCCCGAGACCACTTGGAGAGGCACAGCCGGATCGCTCGGAGCTCCAGGACATTGATCGGCAGGCGGGACTCCTCCTAAATCCAGCGCCCCTGGGCTGACTGGACACCCTAGACACCCCCCCAGCCGGAGAGGCTGGCATCCGTCGTGACCACTGTCCAATGGCATGGCAGAAATGATTTCCCGGTCCGAAGTATCGGGGATGTCAGCCACCACACCACCTGACCAGGCGAATCACCCGAATCTGGTAATCCAGAGACGAGGGGAGCTTGTCCCAACGTGACAGAATCTCTTTCTGTAACACTCGAGTGTGGACTTGAGCATAAATAACAGAAATCTCTGGTGTTTTGCGCATATGGGGATATGCAGGTACGCGTCCTTGATATCCAAGGACGCAAGAAAATCCCCCTGATGGAGCGCCGCCACTACCGAGCGAATCGACTCCATCCTGAACTTTTGCACTTTGACAAAACAATTGAGGGCCTTGAGGTCCAGGATTGGACGGACCCCTTCCTTCTTGGGGACTACAAACAGATTGGAGTAAAACCCCTGGAAACGTTCTGCTGAGGGAACCGGTACAATCACTCTCCTGACCAGCATGTCCTGAACAGCCCCTGACAGGGCCACCCGGCATTCCGGAGGAAGCTGGAGGTTGAAAGGAAAAAAATCTGTACCCCGAGAAAACTACTTTGCAAACCCATCAGACGAAAAGAAGAGACCTGCACCGAGCCGCGAAAGCGCAAAGCCGGCCCCCCACCCGGGATACGGGCGGGGGGAGACCTTCATGCAGAAGCAGGCTTGTCCGCAAGCTTGTTGGGCTTGCGGTACCAGGTGCGCTTTTGTCCTTCAGCGGGCGCCTTAGCACCCTGGAAACGTTCTCCTGTCGCACCTGGGGGGCGAAAAAAACACTTGGGGTAGTAAAGGAGGGCCCTTGCTTACGGCGAGGCGCCTTACCCTTTCCAGATTGCGGGAGCAGAGTGCACTTACCTCCAGCGGCATCCATTATGATGTCATCCAGAGACGCCCCAAAAAGCCGTTCACCCTTAAAGGGTAAATCCACAAAGGCCTTTTTAAAAGACTGGTCCGCAGACCAACACTTCAGCCACACAAGGCGGCGTAGTACCACCGCGGAGGCCCTGGAGAGCAAGGGAAGCGTATCCAGGGCCGACTCACAGACAAACTTTAGGTCCTGCACCAACTGCCTGTTCCACGCAGAGCTCAGAAGCATTCTGCGCCTCCAGCTCCTGCAGCAAGGACTTTGCCCGTTCGGCAAGTGTCTGCGACACTAGAACCCAGGCCAAGACCTGTTTCACCACCGACCACAGCACTGTGAACATGGAGCGGGCCACAGCGTCAGCTCTCCTGTCTGCGGGGTACTTAAAAGCGGGAGCCCCTTCCACAGGCTACGTGGTAGCCTTGTTCAGTCTGGTACAGAGGGGTCCACTGACGGAGGAGATACCTACTTTTTTAGGAAATCCTTTTCAAACGAGTAACGGACCGCAAAGTATTTTGGAACAGCAAAAACTTTCTGCGGCCGATCCCATTCCTTGTACAACAATTTGTCCAGATAAAGAACACAAGGAAACACTTTCGCGGTACGGGGCGGCTTGCGGAACCCAAAAGGTACCGGCATATCTGATGTCTCCGCCGAATCCTCAAGTTTTTGAGCATCCCGCACCGCAGTGATAAGCGCTCCAACAAACGCCTTATCATGCGCTGACCCTGAAGCAGAGTCATCCTCACTGTCCGTGTGGGCTAGGCCTGCATCTTCTGATATAACGGAACCAGGGCCAGACGCCGCAGCAGGGTCTGATTCCGTGTCAGAGACATCCCCAGAAGAAGGCAGAGGGAGGGGGCGCTTTTTACCCCCCTTCTCGCCGCTTCAATCCTGGCAACAAACGCCTCAAGGACTGCCGTCATAGCATCCACTGAGGCCACAGGAACAGGGGCACTAAGGGTTAACTCTGGTATGCTTGGGGTAGAAGCCTCCGGTTCGGATGCCATGCTGACCCACTGTAAATGCCACCCTTGTACTGCAAGGCAAGACCCACAGGCCACCCTCCCGGCCGCAACAGAGAGCAGGGGACCCCCCAGAGAACTCACCAGCCGACCAAGCTGTAGCGCTGCCGAGAAGCTAGAAACGCTGCCCGTGCTGTGCCGTCCCTCAGGAAGTGTGCTGGGTGCTTTTGCGCCGTTATTCTGGTCACTAGAGGCCGAAAAACCTTCCAAAATGGCCGCCGACATGCAAAAAACAGCATGCGGGCTACAAGAAAATGGCCGGCGAACGCCAATAAGAGCGCCCGTCACAGGTAAAATGGCGGCCAAACACGTTTTTAAAACACACAGTGACATAAAGCAGCAAAAACACGGAAAACTTACCAGACCCTGCAGGTCCCCCCCCCCCCCGCACACATGGCATCACATAAAAGCATATAGCACCCCACAGCAGCCGCAGCCCCAGGTAGGACAGAGCCCCCCGGGCGGACCCCTCACCCCAAGGCCGCCACCCAGAATGAGGGGAAGGAGGGAGAGCAAGGGAGAGAGGAAAGCAGGGCGGACCCTTGATCGACCCCCCCCCCCCCCCCCCCGGGTATGCACCAACCGAACCACCATGCCAAGGCAAGGGGAAACTACTTAACCATCCTGCGACCACCAGCTGGAGGCATTCCAGACAGACCCAACGTCCACAGTAAGTACGGCATGGCTGTCGGCCCGGCACACTGTGACTCGGCCATATGTGTGCCCTGGAGCGTATAGCTCACCGGCCACCCCTGGAGCAAGTCGTGGACGGCCCAGCGCGTAGCTAAAGGCCGGCACACGCTCGATGGCCGAACATGGGGGGACTACAAGGATCCAGCCTGTCACCCAGTCGGCAGTTGATTGAAGATCCCAGGATCGAAAAATGCAGGAAAAAGTCAAATAAAAGCGAAAATATCGCAACAAAAACCTCCAGAGCACATGGGCCCAGAGGAGCCATGTCTTCTCACGCTAGGCAGAAAAAAACTGGGGCTGCATGATGCAGAGAGAGGGATGTACCCTGGGGACCCGTCCCCTGGGAGGTGCTATACTGAGAAGTGTTTTAACACTTGAAGTGCTGTTTTTTCTGCCTAGTCATCTCCTGAAAGGAAGGTAGATAGCCCTAAGGTCAATTGCTGCTGTGTCCGTCCATGAACGGAAGAGAAACAGGCTCGGTCCTCAAGTGGTGTAAGAGCGCTGAAAGCTGAAAAATCGTCTGGGCAGGAAGGGGGTGAAAGTGCCCTCTATTGAGGTGGTTAATTTGAATTGACAAGGGGCAGGATTGCTTTCTAATCAGCTGGTGAATAAAAAACACACAAACTCCTGCGCACAAGTGGGATCCTTCATGATAGATCAAATATCTACATATAGTTCTCTTTGGATGTCAAGAAAGAACCGTAGTATCAGAGGCCTTGCTGCCCTTCATGGATGGGGGAATCCTGATAGAAGACAAAAAGGGAGAAAGAAAGGCGCACCAGCCTCGTGTACTACCGTTTGGCAAATTTTAATGAAAAATAAGAATGATGAAAACTACTCACAAACAAAGGATGATAAAAGCCTTTTATCATCCTTTGTTTGTGAGTAATTTTCATCATTCTTATTTTTCATTAAAATTTGCCAAACGGTAGTACACGAGGCTGGTGCGCCTTTCTTTCTCCCTTTTTGTCCTCTAATCAGCTGGTGTTCTGGCTTTTCATGTCTTTTCTTCACGTGTTCAATACCTTTTCCCTCAGTGTCATTCCATTTTATTACACATAATTTCATTTCTGAACTACTTTTTTTTTTGTATGTGTGGTTTGCATGGGCTGTAGGTGAAGATTGCATGTCAATAGCACCTTTAGAATTATACTTACCTAAAAAAAATGTTGTTGTGTTCAATACTTATTTTACCCTCTGTATGTACCTTTGTGTGTTGTATCTATGTACATATGTATGTATGCATGCGTGTTTTTATGTGTGTATAGGTATGTGTTTATGTTTTTATGTACTTTATGAATGCATGTTTAGGTGTGTATGTAGGTTACTATGAATCTTGACTAGAGGTCGACCGATATATCGGCCGATATTTGGCGTTTTTAATTAATCAGCATCGGCCGATTTGTGCTTTAAACTTCAGCACCGCGACTTGCAAAAAGCTTCTGTAATAGAAGTCAATGCAAGTTGCCTGAAGTTTGCCGTAGAAGACTTCTCTCTCCTGGACAGCCTGCCAAGTTTTGAGAAAAGATATACAATGTTGCTACTTATCAATGAACTGAACTCCGTGTAGGAGAATTCTCAGTTTAACCATTTAAGCCCTGGTTCACACTGGGTACGATTTGGAACGATTTGAGATGCGATTTGACATGTCAAATCGCATCTCAAATCGGCGGCAATTGTCGGCAATGGCACTGTCCTAATCAGTGCGACGCCGCATCTGCGATTTCAAAAAGTAGTTCCTGTACTACTTGCGATTTCGGGCCGCGATTTACATTAAATTGCGGCTGAAATCGCGGCAAAATCGCAGCCGCGAAATCGCGGTAAAATCGCGCATTTTACCGCAATTTTGAATTCGCAGCAGTGTGAACCTAGGCTAAAGGCTAAATCTTTTTTGACACTTGTTGCTTACAAGTAAAAATCCTGTATTTTCTGCTAGAAAATTACTTGGAACCCCCAAACATTACATATTTTTTTTTAGCAGAGACCTTAGGAAATAAAATAGCGATTGCTGCAATATTTAATGTTACACTGTATTTGTGCAGTGGTCTTTCAAACACATTTTTTTGGGAAAAAAATATACTTAAATAAAAAAAAAAAAAAATAACTAAACAGTAAAGTTAGCCCATATTTTTTTTTTTCGTCCAAAAGTTTTCATTATCTGTTTTTGTGTATTACATTATATATATATATATATATATATATATATATATATATATATAAAATGTAATACACAAAAACAGGTAATGAAAATGTTTGGACGAAAAACAAAATATGGGCTAACTTTACTGTTTAGCCCAAAAGCGCCTGAAAAAATCGGCCTAACATATCGGCCCAAAAAAATCGGCATCATAAGTCGGCTATCGGCCGCCGCGATTTCCAAATATCGGCATCGGCCAGAGAAAAACCCATATCGGTCGACCTCTAATCTTGTATGATGAAAGCTGCTTTTAGGGCTTGTTCAAATTACTTTTCAGAGGAGTGTCCCGGACGGCATTCATGGACATCGCTGGAGAGAGATGGGGCTCAGGTAAGTAATTAGCAGGGTGCTGGGGTGGCTGCTACACACACTTATAATTACAGCTGTGGCCAAAGCCTGTGTATGGTCCTGGCTGCTGCCACTGCAGCTAAAGTGGGAGCAGTTGGGGTGGTTAAAAACCTCTCAACCATGTGGTTTTACCGCTCCCAGCCTCATGTGTGAACCTTGAGGTTTACGCACTAACCTTTGTGCATCCCATTAATTTCAATTGGCTTCCCTACCTGCAGAAATGCAGGGAAAGAAGTCTCTGACCCTTTTTTTAAAAATCACGCCACATTTGCCAAACCATGAAGGTACCATTAATAATGATGATTTAATCATTTTGCGCACATTCTTTGACATAATTATTCCTTCAAAACCCAACCACCAATAGAGATTAACCACCATATGACGTCCTGGGTTTTAAGTGGTGATATCTGAATGCAGCTGCAGTCATTATTAAGATATGGTTGTTATTTTTTTTAGCCGACGACTCCCTTCAATGTAAAAGCCCACATAGCGGCTTTTCAGCCACTTAATTGCGTTTTTTTTTTATAATCACCTTTTTTTCTTTATTATAACAAATTTCAACATACAACATGGAAATACACATTCTACAAAATGTCTATACAAATCCATTCATTAACATAAAACACAATAGCCCCCCTTCCCCCGAGAGGATAAACAAGGTCCCTGATCATGTCCATTTCCAAAAAAGAAGAAAACATACATCACACAAAAAAAAAAAACACAACAACCACATTCTCCCCTTAAACACCTATCGTGCAACACATTGTTCAAAGTATAATTCATTAACCACTTCCAGACCTGCTCATGTATATATACGTCCAAATTTTAAAGATGGATATCTCGGTAACGGCAGCAGCTGCTGCCACAACCGAGGTATCCATCTTTAGCATGAGCGGTCCTGTACACGATAATGGCGGTCTCCGCGGCGGATTCCGCTCTCCCACGCCCTCCGCCGCTTACCGGAGCCGTCGGTAGCGGCGGAGGCGATCGGGACCGTTCGGCAGCTGTCTGGGGACGGGACTGAAGGAAAAATCTCCTTCATCCATCCCCATAGCTCTGCTGGGTGGAAGTGACGTCAAAACGTCAGTCCCGCCCAGCCTCTTAAAGAAACATTTTTTTTTTGTCATTTGAAAAAATTACATTTTCAATTTTTTTTTTTTTTTTTTTTGCATTTTAGTCTAAATATGAGATGTGAGGTCTTTTTGACCCCAGATCTCATATTTAAGAGGACCTGTCATGCTTTTTTCTATTACAAGGGATGTTTACATTCCTTATAATAGGAATAAAAGTGATCACATTTTTTTTTTCAGTGTAAAAAGTAATAAAATAAATAAGAAAAAAAAAAATTTAAAGCGCCCCGTCCCGACGAGCTCGCGCGCAGAAGCGAACGCATACGCGAGTAGCGCTCCCGCATATGAAAACGGTGTTCAAATCACACAAGTGAGGTATTGCCGCGATCGTTAGAGCGAGAGCAATAATTCTAGCCCTAGCTCAAAAAATGCAACCTATAGAATTTTCTAAACGTCACCTATCGAGATTTTTAAGGGTAAAGGTTTGACACCATGCCACGAGCGGGCGCAATTTTTAAACGTGACATGTCGGGTATCATTTTACTCGGCGTAACATTATCTTTCACAATATATAAAAAAAATATATAAAAAAATTGGGCCAAATTTATTGTTGTCTTATTTTTTAATTAAAAAAAGTGAATTTTTTCCAAAAAAAGTGCGCTTGTAAGACTGCTGCGCAAATACGGTGTGACAAAAAGTATTGCAATGACCACTATTTTATTCTCTAGGGTGTTAGAAAAAAAATATATAATGTTTGGGGGTTTTAAGTAATTTTCTAGCAGAAAAAACTGTTTTAGTCTTGCAAACACCAAATCTGAAAAACACCTAAGGTCTGGAAGTGGTTAATTAAGAAAGGCGCTTCATAGCGCTATGTTATGTGTTTCCAAGAACCCCCCCACCTCCAAAAAAAAAAAAATGCCCTTTCCATTCCCCTCTCCCCAATTACACACCTCTTTGTCAAGATATAGTTAAGAAAGAAGCGTAATAGCGCCTTATTGCGGTTGTGGCCAGCTCAGTAGATTGCTTTAAGAAAGGTCTGGATTCTTTCCTAAATGTACAGAATATAACTGAGTACTAAGATTTGTAGGTATAGTTGATCCAGGGTAAATCCGATTGCCTCTCGGGGGATCAGGAAGGAATTTTTTCCCCTGCTGTAGCAAATTGGATCATGCTCCGCTGGGGTTTTTTGCCTTCCTCTGGATCAACTGTGGGTATGGAGTTGGGTGTATAGGATTTTACTGTGTTTTTTTATTTTGTTTTTTTGTGGTTGAACTGGATGGACTTGTGTCTTTTTTCAACCTGACTAACTATGTAACTATGTAACTATGTAACTATGTATTGCATGTTTCCTAGAGCCCAAAAGTCATACATTCTTTAATTTTGTATTAACTTCTATAGAACCTTCTCCTACCATTTTTTGGTTTTACGTGTTGCCTATTCCGTGCCTTACTATGAAAAATGTATACAAGTGTACCCAGTGACTAAACTATAAGATTGCTTCTGTAATGATGCAAATAAGAAACAAATACAAAATAAAAAAAAATGTAATAAGTGCATGTGGTGGTGTTGAGATCTCTTCCTCTTCTTTCATTGGCGTCGATCATTTCTCCATCCCACAGGCTATCCAATCTAAAGCACAGCACCGACCCACAAAGGTTTTTAGTCCACCCCTATTTCAGAGGAGTAATACATCCATCCTGCCCATGTATCTTTAAATTTATTCTGTTGGTCCTTAACCGTATGTATCCATCCCTCTGCTTCCATTATTTTTTCCAACTTCCTTTCCCATTCCATTATATTAGGGCATCTGGACTGTTTCCAGAATCTAGGTATCAGTGTTTTAGCTGCATTTAATATGTGTGGGGGTGACACTTCTCTTATAAAACCTAGCAGATGATGGCATTCCATGAAAAAGAAAAAGTTTAATGGAGAAAATGATATAGGTCCAAGTGTCATTCTAATCCAGGGGGCCATCTCCTCCCAGAATACCTTAATCTTTGGGCAATGCCACCATAAATGGAGAAATTAACCCCTTTGTTTACACCCCCTCCAACAGTTAGCATCTACCGATGGATATATTTGAGCCAATCAAACCGGTGTTCAATACCATCTAGTTAAAAACGTATAGGGCATCTCTTGTATATAGGAACTTATTGAAGTATAATGTGTTGTCCCCATCAGCCTTTTAACTTGCTCTGATGTAAAATTATAACCCAGCTCCTTCTCCCATTCATAGATGAAATAAGGAGTTGTATTTTGGGGACTCAAACCAACCTGTACATTCGAGACAACATATGACCCGGTTCTGATAAATTGCCACACCACTCCTCAAAAATACTAAGTGGGTTTGCTGGCCTAATCTTCTACTTATTAAACAGGTCCATCAACTGACAATATTTGCACTGAGCCATTGATGTTTTCCCCCAATGTTTGGACCAGATCAACAAATGGAAGCAACTTCCCTTGTGGGGCCACTCCAGCACAAATCCCCTTCCCGTCCATTCCCCAACGATCTAAACCCCCCTTCTCTTCCCCTGGAGGGAACCCGGGAAATCCCTCCAATGGTGTCATAGGGGATATTGGGGGGGCAAACTTTCCCGAATTGTTCATTCTGTCCCAGATAGATAATATTGTCTTTGTCAATGGTAATACATATTCCGACAATCCCCTATATAAGGCCGGAATCCAGGAAGCTCCCGCCAAGTTAGAACTGGCTAATGTTTTATCCAGGGGCACCCAAAGTTTATTAGCAAAGTTGTGGCTCCAGTTCATGGTACGGACCAGGGCAATGGCTCCGTAATAAAAAACTAAGGGCCAGATTCTTGTACATCCGCGTAAAATTATCTGATTTACGTTACGCCTCCGCAACTTACACAGGCAAGTGCTGTATTCTCAAAGCACTTGCTCCGTAAGTTGCGGCGGCGTAGCGACTTACGCCTGTCGGATCTAATAGATATCTATGCATAACTGATTCTAAGAATCAGACGCAAAGATACGACGGGTCGGATTAGGACTTATGACGGCGTACATGGCGCTGTGCCGTCGTAAGTCCTTTCAGAATCTGGGCCTATGTCTGAAAGGCACACCTTGCCCTCCCATTTTGGTCTCCTCAAAATCTTGTATGCTAACCTGGGATGTGTATAAGCCCTTCTTTTTTGTTTAAAGAATATCTGTGCGAGTGTTATGGGCACAGTATGTAGGACATAAAAAAGCCTAGGAATTATACTCATTTTGAGTGCATTTACCCTGCCAAACCACATCAAGGTGTGGCTTCTCCACTTTTGTAGGTCTTTTAATATAGATACCACCAAGGGTCCATAGTTTAAATCGTATAGACTCTTTACATCTGAAGATATATGAATCCCTAAATAAAATATGGAGTCAGAGCGCTAAATAAAAGGAAAGGATGGTTTTTCCTCATCTTCAAGGGCACATGGCTTGGCATTAACACTGTTTTTTTTTTTTATATTTAAAAATTAGATAAGAGGCCAAACCTATCTATTTCAAACCTCAATTCCGTCAAAGTCTCTTGCGGTGAAGAAAGATACAACAGTAGATCATCTGCGTAAGCTGATATTTTATGTTCCGTTGATCCAATACAAATCCCCATAATCTTCCTAATCCTAATCCTAATTGTGCGCAAAAAAGGCTCCAGCACCATAGCAAATAACAATCGGGACAATGGGCACCCCTGTCTATTGCCATTCCATATCTCAAAATAATCAGCCATTAACTTTAACCCTTGCTCTTGGCTCTGCATACAGTGCCATTGATTGAGCTCATATGCTTTCCCTTGGCCTCCCTCCCTCTTGAGGGATATTACAAAATAAAAAAAATTTAGACACTGATTTATTCCAGCTTAATTTGGTACCCTGGTCATAAAGAATAGCACATGAAGAGCACAGGGATATTAGGGGGGAGGGGGGATTTAAGGAGGGGCTAGGGATGGGAGTCTATCAGAGAAAGACGGGGGGGGCGAGGAGGAGGAGGGAGGTAAGATTGGGACTGTATAGTTAGTATGAATTCACCCTGAACTCTTCCTAGTGTTTTCAATCATTATTAACTATTACTATTACTATTATAACGCTGTAAATATAAGGTGTAAAATAGGAACCTAGGGGAAGGGGGTACCCAGGGAGGGGGGGCACCATGAGGGGCACCATGGGGGGATACAATTTTTTTTCTCCCCCTTTGTCTAGTTTTTTTTTGTCTTGTTTCTTCTTTTTTTGGCAGACATTACAAGGCAAAGTCAGTGGCTGTAATTAATACAGGAGTCAGATGTGGCAGTTCTACCTTGAACCTTTATTGGATCGGGGGGGGGGGGCTTTCTCCCCCTCTTTTTTTTTCTTGCCTTCTCTCGTATTTGGGAGGAGGACATAATTCCTGAGGGGATCAAGGAAAAAAAAATATTTTTTGACTGGAAGGAGTGGATGGAAGGAGCTGGGTAGGGGGACGAGGAGGATCCCTCACCGAGGTGTGCGCAAGCAATCTTCCCCTGTTAGGCCAACACTCATAGGGTGCAGGGGGTTGAGAGTGTTTAAAGCTTTGGCTTGGTGGTGTCCCTGGGGGGGGGGGGGGTATACGATCTCCTCCCCGCTGCTAGGTGATACCAGTTTAGATTAGGGGGGGTGGTTTAGTTTTTTTTTTTTTTTCCTTTTTCTTTTTTTTGTTTCATCTCTCCTGCGTGTACCGTCTCCTCCACGGATCTTACTGTGCGCATTGATCTGGCTTCTCTGGTTTTGGAATATTCGGAATATTGAGGTACCCCTGGTGGGTACTGTACTGGCTTCAGAAATGGACCCACTGGTAGTGATATCAATTAATGGTAAGGGTCTAAACATACCTGAAAAAAGCAGGATTTTAGTGCAGGATTTGAAGAAAATGAGATGCAACATTGCTTTGGTACAAGAGACCCACTTTAGGACGGGGGGGCCCTCCTTTCTTGCAGGCAGACCCTTCCCGTCGGTATACCATGCGACAAATCCAGAGGCTAAAAGAGGGGGAGTGTATTTTAAATATCAAATAACACCCCATGGTCACTGACAGAGTCCTTGGTGGACCCGGGGGGTCAATATTTAGCCCTGAAAGGGAATATAGGTGGCAAGGTAACAACTCTCGCCACTTTTTACTCCCCCAATACATACCAAGATCGCTTCCTGAGAAGGTTTTTAGACAAATTGGCAGGCTTTCAGGAAGGACAGTTGATAATGGGAGGAGATTTGAATATGCCACTCGATCCAAAGCTAGATACATCCTCGGGTGGATCATCAGTTACGGGGGGAACCCGGAAGAGAGTACAGCAGATGTTGCAACAGGCAAGGTTAACAGATGCATGGAGACTGACGCACCCAGGGGAACGAGACTATTCTTTTTATTCCATTCCGCATAAGAGCTATTCGCGTATACGTATAGACTATTATTTTATCCCACATAATCAGTTACACTCTGTAAAGGAGGTTGTAATTGGAGAGATCACGTGGACAGACCATGCTCCAATCGTCCTAAAATATACGTTGGGGGATTCGCGGTCAGCGGGGATGGGGCCTTGGAGATTGAACGAAAGTCTACTGCAGGAGGAGGTTGTATTAGAGGATGTGCGGAAGGAACTGAAGTGGTATTTTGAGGCCAATATGACCCCAAATTGTAACCTGGGAGTGGTGTGGGAAGCCCACAAGGCGGTAATAAGAGGGGTTCTGATGAAGCACGGGCAAGGATAAAGAGAGAGAGGGAGCTGAGGGTAACAACCCTTATGACAGAAATTGCAAATTTGGAGACAAAACACAAACAGAATCCCAACCTTGAGCTGGAACGCGATCTACGGGCGGCACATAGACAAATTACAGAATTACTTTTACAGAGGGCCATGCGGGTAATTCAAAATGGCAGAAGTCAGAATTACGAATTTGGCAATAAAAGTGGAAAACAATTTGCTAGTGCACTAAAGGAACATCAGATCAAAACCTATATCCCGATGATTCAGGGCATAGAGGGGGAGAAAATTGTGCTGCCTAGAGAGATAGCAGGGAGGTTTGGGGATTTCTACAGCTCCCTATATAATTTGCAAACAAGCCCTCAGGACCAGGTGGAAATGGGTAATTACATAGCAACCTCAGGTATCCCGAGTTTAACATTAGAAATGAGCCAGGAAATGGAAAAACCAATTACAATAGAGGAATTACAGCAGGTAGTGAAAAAGGGGAAGGGAGGGAAAGCACCGGGGCCGGATGGATATACCATCCAATATTACAGAACTTTTATGCCTGAACTGGGCCTATTTATGGTAAAATTGTTTAACGGCCTAGGGGATTTAGGTACCCTTCATAGCGAGTCACTAAAGGCGGTAATAGCGGTGATTCCTAAGGAAGGAAAGGATTCCTCCCAATGTGGGAGTTACAGACCAATCTCTTTGCTGAATGAAGACTTGAAGCTCTTTGCCAAGATCTTGGAAGGGCGGATACAGCAGAATATACCAGGACTTGTCCACAAAGACCAGGTGGGATTTGTGCAGATGCGGGAAGCCCGAGACAATACGGTTAAGACTATGAATCTGATCCATCTGGTGGGTACCACCCGAACCCCATGTGTCTTTTTAGGAACAGATGCAGAGAAAGCATTTGACCGGATTAATTGGCAATTTATGTTTGCAGTGTTAAGACACATGGAGTTCGGGAGAAAGATGCTGCAGTGGATCGCAAGTAACTATACACAACCAACGGCTCAGGTTAGAGTGAATGGAATATTGTCACCACCTTTTAAATTATCAAATGGGACAAGGCAGGGCTGCCCTTTGTCGCCACTCTTGTTTGCTTTGACGGTTGAACCACTACTGAGCAGGATCCGCTTGAACCCGGGTATCAAGGGGGTGTCTTTGAGAGGTACAGAATACAAAGTTTCAGCTTACGCTGATGATATGATGTTTAGTTTGACCAGTCCGATGGAATCCCTTCCCAACTTGGAACAAGAACTAGGTTTGTACGGAGAGTTGTCAAATTTCAAGATTAACTATGATAAAGCGGAGGCGATGGGAGTGGCGATCCCGGGGAGAGAATTAAGGATATTGAAATCAAAATTTAGATTCAAATGGTCTGACACTGCCCTTACATACCTGGGAACTTCCATCCCGGCGGACCTAACACAAGTTTTTAAACTTAATTTCTTGCCTTTGTTGTCCAAAACGCGGGCCCTCCTGGATGGATGGCAGAGGGGGTTCCATTCGTGGCTTGGGAGATCTAGCATCATCAAAATTAGTATATTACCTAAATTTCTGTACCTCTGACAGACCCTCCCGATTGCAATACCCAGATCTTTCTTCAAGCAAGTACAGTCTCTCATTAATAGGTTCATATGGGCAAATAAACACCCAAGAATCAAGGCTCGTATAATATCATTGGCTAAACGGGACGGAGGAATAGCGGCCCCAGATATTTTTAGATATTACCAGATATGACATTATTGTGCCGACTCATTGATTGGAGCCGACATGCTGGAGAAAAGCTATGGCCAGAGCTAGAGCAAGACCAATGCGGTAGTATTTTACAGCTGGCAGCATGGTGTTACCGGGGTCTTCCAATAGACATGAAGAAGCATCCGTTGATAGGCCCCACCCTGCGGATGGCATACAAGACTCACCCCTTTTCCCAATTTGGGGAAATCCGCAGTTTGAACCAGGGTCGATGAATGGTCCCTTTAGTAAACTGATGGAACAGGGGCGGTTCCAAGCATCGCACTTCTTGAGGGAGGGTACATGGATCTCTAGGCAGGAAATGGAAAGGGAAGACTTGCCTTACCAATTGGACTTCTGGAGATCCTTACAACTGCACCATTTCTTAGACACTTTAAAACCACCAGCTAGATATGGTCGAAGATTGACAATGTTCGAGAGATACTGTAGTGGGGGAGGGATCTTACGGCACTCCCTCTCAAGAATTAGTGAGTTACTAAATATCCCAACAGTGGACTCTCAGATGCCCTTCTTTAACAAGTGGGAATGGGAATTGGGAAGACCCTTCACAGAAGATCAAAAGACTAAGATAATAGGGAATATTTTTGAAACATCCATGTGTATAAAGACACAAGAGATGAATTATAAAATTCTGTCTCGGTGGTACTGGACCCCCGAGATACTGAATAAATGTTTCCCAGACACGACAGACAGATGTTGGAGATGTGGGAAGAAAGGAGGAACCCTAATGCATATCTTTTGGGCCTGCCCTAAGATCTTAAGTTACTGGAGAAAGGTCCAGGAAATAACGCAAAGATTTAGTAGGGAACAACTACCAGTCGAGTGGTCTTTTTTTATACTTCAGGATGTGGAGATATCAGTGAGGCGTTACAGGAAATCAGTGGTATGTCATCTTTTGAACACGGCCCGGGCTTGTATCCCAGGGTTGTGGAAACAGACAAGGGCCCCATCCATTAGGATGTGGCTTAAAGGAGTTCTCTGACCTAAAATTTTTAACCCACGCTGTGCCCGGGCTGTAAAAATATACAAAATAAACTGTCACTTACCTGCCTACGATCCCCCGTTGTTCCGATATCGCCGTCCCGTTCTCCGGTCCCGGTCTCTTCCGCTTCCTGTGTGTCGGTGACTCATAGTGCGCTCAGCCTATCAGCGGCCGCGACGGGACATTGCTGCGGCCGCTGATAGGCTGAGCGCACTATGAGTCACCGACACACAGGAAGCGGAAGGGGCCCGGGACCGGAGAACGGGACGGCGATATCGGAACAACGGGGGATCGTAGGCAGGTAAGTGACAGTTTATTTTGTATATTTTTACAGCCCGGGCACAGCGGGGATTAAAAGTTTTAGGTCAGAGAACTCCTTTAATAGAGTGGAAGACCTGAACAGAATGGAGGACCTAGTATGGACCTCAAGGCAGAAGCGGAAGGTTTACTTGGAAACGTGGGCGGAATGGAATATATTTAGATATTCGGAGGAGGGGAAAGCCCTGATGGATGTGGATGCATTCTATGCATTAGGGTGAAAAAACATCAGATGGGGGGGGGGGGGTGGCTAACGGCCGATCTGCATGGACGCTTGAATACACAGCTCCTGCACTGAACGGAGAACCGACTGCTACAAAGCACTGACCCGCACAGCAGAGATGCACTACCAGGACCCCCACACATCGGGGAATCAGACAGGGACCTCCCGCAAACAAAAGGATTACAGGATGCCGCGGAAATTGACCGACTTCTTCTCTATGGTGCCTGGAGGCAAATCCAAGATGGCGCCCGCGACCGTTCCCCACGAGGAGATAGAGCCTACATGGACCTGCCTGACGAGGAGGATCCGTCCACCCTACCGCACGGAGTATCCCCGCATCCATCCCTGCTTCCTGGGCCATCTTCTGCCTCCAACAGCCCAGCAAAGGCGCGGATGCGCCTGGACACCGGAGCCGTAGACCCTGAGGTAAAACCTACAACTGACAGTCTCCTCACGCTGCCGCCTGCCTCATCCCCCATTGCGGCCTTCCCCACCACAAACCAGCCTGTTATTGACATGCTGTTGAAGGACATGCTGATCTCCCTACACAGCTCCCTGCACAATGACATTTCCACTATGTTTTCAGCGTTTAGATCTGAGATTGTACACGTGGGGACCAGGATGGGTCATATTGAACACAAAATGAGTGCCATGACAGACACAGTGAATGACTTGGTGCATGCGCATGATCACACTAGAGATGAACAGCAGTGGATAAGGGCCAAAATGGCCGACCTCGAGGACAGATCACGACGCAACAACGTCAAAATACGCGGTATACCAGAAACGACCGTTCTGGACGATCTGAACTCATACGCTAGGAAAATGATTTCTACTTTGCTACCTGATCTCCCCCCGTTGAGACCATCATTGATCGCATCCACCGATTACCTAAACCCCCTCATCTCCCTGCGGAGGTCCCACGTGACACCTTGATGAGAATCCACTTCTTTCATGCTAAAGAAACCTGCAGAGGTCTCCCAACCCTCCGCCAAAAGCTCTCGCTTCACTGCGGTCAAGTGATCTTGAGGTCAGTGCATTCATTGTGAAAGTCTAGTTATGCACTCCGGTTCAGTGCCTGCTCGTTGCAGATAGTTCACGAACTTCTACCCTCCACCAACACTCAGTAGTTTTACTGGTATTCTACTGACCCCTGTTCTTATTTTGATTGCTCCCTTCCCTCTTTGTCCTTTTTTTTCCCCCCTGTATCTACCTTACGCTGATTGTTGTCTTCCTGTCTCCCTTCCTATCCACCCTGAGCCCCGGAGAGCACAAGTCTACTACGCTACAGTGTTCTCTGACAGCTCCACATCCGTGATTTCTCGGGATACCTCAGAAACCACAGGATTCCCCACTGAACTAGCTGTACTACCTGCGAACTGTAAGTACTCCTTTACCTTCTTACACCTTACACCAAGGTCCAGGATGCCAAAATTTCTTTCGCTCAACGTGAAAGGCCTAAACCACCCGGCCAAGAGGGCCTCTATGTGGAAAACTGCACATGACTCCCATTGCGATGTCCTCTGTGCACAAGAGACGCACTTTAAAATTACCGCAGAACCCTCCTGTACCAATAAGAACTGTCCCAACATATTTAAGGCCTCTGGACTAGACAAGAAAAATGGCGTTCTAATAGCCTTCAAAACCACAGTATCTCTTCAACTCCATGATACCCTGATTGACTCCAATGGCAGGTGTCTAGCGTTGGACTGCTCCGTGAATAATGTCAGATACACCATTGTGACGGTCTACGCCCCCAACAAAAAACAGATCAGCTTCCTGTCCAAACTGATGAAGAAAATTAACCGCTTTAAGCACGGACGCCTCATCGTCTGCTGGGACTTCAATATAGTCCCTGATAACTCCATAGACGCTTCATCCAGATCTAGTCGGTCAGCGTCTCCTATGAGCTCCTTCATACATTCCCACGATCTGTATGACGTGTGGCGTTGCCACCACACTACCGAGAGGAACTACTCTTACTTTTCCCCATGCCACAATTCCTACACCCGGATTGACAATTTTTTGGTAGACAAATGGACACTAACTGCAGCGTCGTCATCCGAGATTTCTACCATTACATGGTCGGACCATGCCCCAGTCACTCGAACTCTCTGTGATTCACCATCTACTTCCACCACAAGGATTTTGAGAGCTAATGCAGCACTAATGCAGCACTCTCCCCAACCTACTCAGGGTACATCAGAGACTGCCTAGTGGAATTTTTCACCCTTAATGCTGGTTCTGTTAATGATTCTGTTCTTTGGAACGCCCATAAGGCGTTCATACGGGGGTTTTTTGTTCAACTAGGAGCTAGGGAGAGGAGGAGGAGATCACAGCATCTAGACACCCTCACGTCCGAAATTAACTTACTAGAAACCCGAAACCAATCTCACCCGAACTCTGACACCAAACGCAAACTAGATCTTCTCAGGCAAGAACTGAGAACCCACCTATTAGACTCCTTTGAGAGGGCCCATACCCACTTCAGAGCCAAACACTACTCCACTGGCAACAAGGCAGGGAAAGCCATGGCCGCTAGGATCAAAGGTCACTACTCCAAGACTAAAATTGCCCACCTCTACCATCCAGTCTCAAATCAAAAACTAACGGACCCCTCAGCCATTGCAGAAGCCTTTCGCCATTACTACAACACACTCTATAACTTAAAAGATGATGCCTCTGTATCTCAACCCTCTCCACATGATATATCATCGTTCCTTGAGGAGATTAACCTTCCTCGTCTCTCTGGGGACCAACTAGAAACATTGAATGCCCCATTCACTCCCCAAGAGATTCTGCTTACAATCTCTAAATTACCCTCTAATAAATCCCCAGGCCCCGATGGGCTCACTAGTGAGTACTACAAGCAATTTGGAACCATTCTGGCTCCCTTCCTCTCTAATGTATGCAATGACGCTGCCTCATCCTCCTCTCTCCCTCCCGAAATGCTGTCCGCCCTGATCATTACATTGCCAAAGCCAGGCAAGGAACCCACTAACACGCAAAATTTTAGACACATATCGCTCCTCAACCTAGACACCAAAATTTATGCCAAACTCATAGCCAATCGGCTGATTGACCTAATGCCCCTACTCATACACAATGACGAATCTGGCTTCACGAAAGGTAGACAAACTTTTGACGCTACTCACAGGATTATTAATATCATCCATGGTGCTAGCTCGACTTGAACGCCTTCTCTGCTCCTTTCCCTGGATGCAGAGAAGGCGTTCGATAGAGTCCACTGGGAGTACATGAGAGCCACCCTCATTAAATTCGGTTTCCAGGGATCTATCTTATCAGCCATAATAGCATTGTACTCTTCCCCCTCTGCACAGGTCTACACTTCGGAGATGCGCTCTAAACCATTCTCTATCACTAATGGCACCCGCCAGGGTTGTCCTTTGTCCCCGCTTATATTCAACTTAGTGATGGAGCCACTAGCTGAACACATCAGGGCCCACTCCAAAATAACTGGCTTCAAAATCGGTACTGTTGACCATAAAGTCAAATTATTTGCTGACGACGTGATCCTGATGCTTACAAACCCCCTTTCCTCCCTGGCTTCGGTACAACTATTATTGCAAAGATTTAGTAATGTCTCGTACTACAAGATAAATGAGCATAAGTCCCACATTCTAGATCTAGGATTAGACGCAATCACGAGCAACATCCTCAGAAATACATACCCATACTCCTGGGCAGACGATGGAATAACCTACCTAGGTATCACACTCTCCAAATCCACGAAAGACATTTCTACTCGTAACTACGATAACCTTAGACGAATGTTGATCCAAGAAACTGCACAACTCTCTAAACATGAATTCTCATGGGCAGGTCGCCTTGCGGCCTTTAAAATGATGGTACTACCCAAGTTATTGTACATCTTCCTCACACTACCTATATCCCTCTCACACTCCTACCTCAATTCCCTCCAATCCATTCTAACCCAATTTGTGTGGCAGGGTAAGAAATCTAGATGCAGTCATGCAAAACTCATCAAACACGGATCGGTGGGTGGGATGGGACAGGTTGATATCAGAGAGTACTACTTAGCGACTGTACTTACACAAATGACAGAATGGTTCACAGCAAAACCTGCTACACTCTGGAGCGATATAGAAAACGCTATGACACCGGGACAAAACCTATCCACTTGGCTGTTTAGTGTAGTCGCCAAGAACACACCACTGAACCTGTACTCCCCTACCATTCAAGCCTCTGTCAAGGCATGGAGCTTGCTCCATCACACCCGCTGGACGAACCAGTTGACCAAACCCGTGCCTGTCCCCCTTGGGACTCTACGACTGCTATCTCCGGACTTAACTCTTCCTAATTGGCTGACAGACCGTATGAATCTTACCTCTGACCTCCGCCATGTTGCGGCTACCAAGTCATTCTCGCACATCCAGACTTCAAAGCGCCTACCAGAGATTACTTTACCTATTATAGGCTGCAAAAATGCCTGGCAGCAAACCCTTCTCTGGAAAGCTCTCTACCCCTAAACCTATGGAATTACTTTTTCTCCGAAACACACAAGGTTAAGGGCACCTCGATGATAAACGCCACTTTACACGACAAGAACACCTTCCAGAAATTCAAACCCCTTACCGAAACTGACGTACAAGGCCAATTCTCTGATCAGCAATGGCAATTGGCGATCAGGTCTATATACAAATATACGTCCTGCACCTCCCTGTGGGAACTCACTCAAAAATTCCTAATGAGATGGTACATGACGCCACACAGGGTAGCCAAATTCTGTCCACACGCCTCTGACACATGCTGGAGAGACTGCAGCTTGGCTGGCACACTCATACATGTCTTTTGGTCCTGCCCGCACATACGACAACTCTGGACTGACGTAGAGGCGACGTTGCGGGAGATTCTTCACCTCCCCCATTACGCTGTTTCCCCACCTAGCTGTCCACAATCTCACTATTGATGACATACCGACGAACCTCCGACTTGTGACCACTCATGTTCTGTTAGCCACAAGGCTCTTGATTGCTAGGAAATGGAAAACGAAAGATGCCCCTAGACTCACAGAAGTAATCGCACTAGTACATACTCACTACACCTATGAAACTATCCTATCTCGAGGGAAATCCACATATACTAAGATAATGAACCTATGGAACCCTTGGATTCTTTGGTACACGAACACATACAACAAATGATAAACTAGTGATAGAGGCTATACTCTCTTAACGATGCTCTCCCCCTCCCCCACCTTTTGCCTGTTCCCTCTTCCCCTCTAACTTCCCTTCCCCCCCTGATCCCTTACTGACGCTACATGCGCACTATGTTACTGCCGCAGCTTACTACCAGTGTGATGTGCACTTACTTTGTCCGTCGACTCTTATGCTTCAAACTGGACTGTACGCATGATAAGAAGTGCGCACCTTTACATGTTTACTTTTCAATTTTGGTACATTGCCATATTATGTTGTCCTTTATATTTTATTATTGTACTCGTTTACCTGTACATTTGAAAAAATTTCAATAAATATATTTGAAATAAAAAACATCAGATGATGCCGAAACCCACCCCCAGAGCCGCCGTTTTACTCACCTGAAACGAAAGTCCCGCGCTCACCCCCATCATGCTTGAGTGAAAGCCCGGCCATTGATTGGCTGCAGTGGATGGATTAAAAGCAGCGCAGCCATTGGCTGGCGCTGCTGTCAATCACATCCAATGACGCGGCGCAGCGGGGGGCGGGGCAGAGTGATACAGCGGTGGCTATGGCCGCCACTGTATAACAGGAGCGCGCCCGCAACAGCTACACACCATGCTCGCTCGCTCGCATTTCTGTGTGTATTAGCTGCAGGGAGGGGCCGCAACAGTCGCCTTTTGTTGGAAGTGCTTTTAAGTGTTCTCTCAAGTCCCAATTCACTGTGAACTCCAATTGAGGTGTGGTTGATTCGGCGTTAGGGTAGTGGTTCAAGGAGTTAGCATAATGTTCCTTTCCTACAGAGGTTGTCCCTTTTGTCGCATTTCCATTACTGGTCTGTGTGAGTTCGCTACCAGCTTTTGTAATGCCACTTTTTCCTTCCAATTGTACACTTTACATAAGTTTGGTGGCTTTTCCTGCCCCCTGAATACCCAATTCCACTCCTATTTACTTCCCCTCCTGAGTTGGCAGTTTCTCAAATATGGGTCGAGAGATCTCCACCTTCTCCTAGGGGGTCCACTCCCAGGATCATGCCATGCTGCTTTAGATTTAAAGGGGAATGCCCCTGACCAGGTATCATATTACCCCTCCCCAGCCTAGCTATTCCGCGGCCCTGAGAGGGGGGGATCCTGTGCGGCCATCTTTGTTCCTCCCTTCAATTCAGGGGGGGCTCAGCTTCTTTCCCTCCTGGGCCGACATCTTTTATGTCACACACCTTGAATCTACAGTCTGTGCAGTGAGATAAGCTCTAAGCCCGTTTACCTGGCCTTTTCCACTGCCAAGTGGATGTGCAGCTGTGCGGCGGTGTGTGGACATTCCAAACAAAGGGAAAAAAACTGTCCGGTGTACAAAAAAGCTTTTTGCCAATTATTTCCCCAGGTTGGTGTATGAATATCAGACCATATTCGGGTAGACATGTAAATATGAGGGAAAAGTGTATAGACAAATTAATGAATATATACGTAAATGAACCAGCGGGTAAGCAGATGAGTATATAGCTGAATATGTGACCGAATATGCAGATATAAGTAAATGTATCAATAAACATGCATACATCAGGACAAATATGCAAGTGTTTATGCAGGTAGATGTACAAGCAGATTTTCTGGTGAATAGGAAGATATACAGACAGGCATATAGGTGGTTTGCAAGGAATATAGTAAAAACAGGCAGGTGAGGTTGCTGCAATATGCATTCAATAGTGCGTTGAGCTATGAAGATTTTTGGTGTCCGATGACTGCCCACCATCTATTCCCTTATTTTTCACCAACTTTCTTCCACCTCCTCCTTCACAAACACTCTTTTCACCTCTAAACTAGGTTGTTTAGAGAGTACGTTTTTGGTGTAATGCAACTTGCCATATCTCCCCGCCGCTCAGCTGCATCTACAGTGCCTTGCGAAAGTATTCGGCCTCCTTGAACTTTGCGACCTTTTGCCACATTTCAGGCTTCAAACAAAGATATAAAACAAATTTTTTTTGAAGAATCAACAAGTGGGACACAATCATTAAGTGGAACTAAATTTATTGCATATTTCAAACTTTAAAAAAAAAAAAAAAAAAACTGAAAAATAGGGCGTGCAAAATTATTCAGCCCCCTTAAGTTAATACTTTGTAGCGCCACCTTTTGCTGCGATTACAGCTGTAAGTCGCTTGGGGTATGTCTATCAGTTTTGCACATCGAGAGACTGAAATTTTTGCCCATTCCTCCTTGCAAAACAGCTCGAGCTCAGTGAGGTTGGATGGAGAGCGTTTGTGAACAGCAGTTTTCAGTTCTTTCCACAGATTCTCGATTGGATTCAGGTCTGGACTTTGACTTGGCCATTCTAACACCTGGATATGTTTATTTGTGAACCATTCCATTGTAGATTTTGCTTTATGTTTTGGATCATTGTCTTGTTGGAAGACAAATCTCTGTCCCAGTGTCAGATGTTTTCCAGAATGGTCCTGTATTTGGCTCCATCCATCTTCCCATCAATTTTAACCATCTTCCCTGTCCATGCTGAAGAAAAGCAGGCCCAAACCATGATGCTGCCACCACCATGTTTGACAGTGGGGATGGTGTGTTCAGGGTGATGAGCTGTGTTGCTTTTACGTCAAACAAAGTTTTGCATTGTTGCCAAAAAGTTCAATTTTGGTTTCATCTGACCAGAGCACCTTCTTCCACATGTTTGGTGTGTCTCCCAGGTAGCTTGTGGCAAACTTTAAACGACACTTTTTATGGATATCTTTAAGAAATGGCTTTCTTCTTGCCACTCTTCCATAAAGGCCAGATTTGTGCAGTATATGACTGATTGTTGTCCTATGGAAAGAGTCTCCCACCTCAGCTGTAGATCTCTGCAGTTCATCCAGAGTGATCATGGGCCTCTTGGCTGCATCTCTGATCAGTCTTCTCCTTGTATGAGCTGAAAGTTTAGAGGGACGGCCAGGTCTTCGTAGATTTGCAGTGGTCTGATACTCCATTCATTTCATTTCAATATTATCACTTGCACAGTGCTCCTTGGGATGTTTAAAGCTTGGGAAATCTTTTTGTATCCAAATCTGGCTTTAAATTTCTCCACAACAGTATCTCGGACCTGTTCCTTGTTCTTCATGATGCTCTCTGCGCTTTAAACAGACCTCTGAGACTATCACAGTGCAGGTGCATTTATACGGAGACTTGATTACACACAGGTGGATTCTATTTATCATCATTAGTCATTTAGGTCAACATTGGATCATTCAGAGCTCCTCACTGAACTTCTGTAGAGTTTGCTGCACTGAAAGTATAGGGGATGAATAATTTTGCACGCCCAATTTTTCAGTTTTTTATTTGTTAAAAAAGTTTGAAATATCTAATAAATTTTGTTCTACTTCATGATTGTGTCCCACTTGTTATGAAAAAAAATATATACGTGTAGTGACACCTAATGTTGAACATTGTGTCAAAAGTTGTATAAAGCAGAGCTTGCATACATAAATAAATAAATAAAATAATTCACATATAACTTTAACTGAATAAATGCATAAGTGAATGACCACCCTATATGTGAAAATAAACAGTGCAAATAAATACACCAAAAAAAAATGACAGTCAATCTCCAATCCGTGAATTCGATAAGTGTGTATCAAATAAAAGTTCAAAGGTGACGACTCTTTCCAGAATCTTCAGGTAATCTTCCACCACACCAATGTGTTAAAGTGATTCCACCACCCTTAAGAAATGCGCACTCACCGCAACCATAGGCCTCACACTCGTGTTTTGGCAGATGTGCTTAAACAGGATCACTCAGATCAAACAATGGAAATCCGTATCAGTGCAGAAAAACTCCAAGATGGTTGCCACATAAATGATGAAAGAAAATGTACAAAAGTGTGATACCGCAAAGCAACTTTAATAAAACACCATATAAAATCCTCCAAAAAATGCACTCACAATCTCCTTAAATCACGCAGTAAAATTACTCAAAATAAACCAAAGTGTTGTACAAAGAAAACGGCTTCTCCAGATGCACAAGTGGTCACGGCGGACCTACAAACAGCCCAGAAGTACTCACAGCCCTTTGCAGTATACTGGAGCGATTGCTGTAATGGGTGCCTGCTATAGCTCAAACCGTCCCACATCAAAATAATTCAGGATCGAAAATGGAAGTGGATTGGGGCCTTGAATTTAAAGGAGAAAAAATACCTGGCTCCCTCTGCTTGCAGGATACCGGTGATTTATACACTGCCCTAAATTGATAAAAATTAAAGTATTCCGCCTGCACGCCCAATTGTCAATGGGATAGGATCCATCTCTGCCAGATTAGGAGAATATCTAGACAAATTTCTCCAACCGAGTGTACGGGACACCAAAGCATATCTTAAGGATACAGCTGATTACAGTCCTTGCAAGAAGTGATTAAGCCAGAAACAAATCTTTTAGAGAACAGCAGATGTGGCATCGTTCTATACCATCATACAACATGACGATGCCGCACTGGCACTGAACTGGGCACTGAGTAGAAGAGAAGGTATTCCTCACATTCAGAAGAAATTTTTGGGACATGCACTAGAGTTTTGCATGTCACATAATTACTTCTGGTTCGATGGCTCTTTTTTCTCCCAGCAGGTTGGCGTGGCTATGGGAGCAAAGTTTGCCCCTAGCTTCGCCAACCGGTTCATGGCGGAATGGGAGGATAGACACGTTTTTCTGAACCGTAGACCTCAACTTTTGTTCTACCGGAGATTCATTGATGATATCCTATTCATATGGGAGGGGTCAAAGAATGAAGCACTACAATTTTTGGAAGAGCTTAATAATAACTCCAATAATATTAAGCTAGAACATGTGCTCAGTAACTGTTCAGTCAACTTTTTGGATGTAACCATACAAAAACAAATAGAAAGCTTGAAAACTAAAGTATTTTTCAAGCCTACTGATCGCAACAGTTACCTTTAAATTAATAGTGGACATCATCCTGCCTGGATCAGGAATATTCCTAGAGGACAATTCCTTAGAGTTCGACGGAATTGCACAGAAGACACTGACTATTTCACACAGGCGGAGGTGTTGAAAACAAAATTTGTCCAAAAAGGATATGAGGAGCCGGAAATGAATGCAATTATTCAAGAAGAAGAATTCGGATGAGGGGATCGGGTAACAAACCCTGGGACTTTAAACGGTGTCAAAGTATAAATAGATCAGAGAATAATAATATAAATAAAAATATAATTTATTGGAAAATACAATATTTCACAACATTGAAACATGACAGTGTTGATCCTTGTAGTCATATAGCAGCTTGGATAAACCAAACAACGCCCAGACCTGTTAGAAAGTGCCCGACATGTTTCGCTAACAGCTTCATCAGGAGCATATAAACAGGGGAGGCACGCAAGATCAAAGATCATCAAGTAATGATAGAGTAAAAACTACGCATACAAAGCCAACAATTTGGCTGGAGAGTAAAAGTAGACCAACAGAAGGCAGTCTAGTGACCCTGCAAGGCAGAGCCTTCTGTTGGTCTACTTTTACTCTCCAGCCAAATTGTTTCCAGCAATCAGTCTTCTATATTGGGGATTTTTTCCTGCTTGTGACCAGTGGTTGTTAACCATTTATGTGCTGGACTCATTTATACATTGTTGCCAGTTTCTCTACCGGATCCCACCAACCTAAATAGCAATTTTTTGACTAATCCATGTACGGACTGGTTCCAGTGTGGCTCTATGTCTACAGGCCAAATGTGGCTAGTAACTATGGCTTTGTATGCGTAGTTTTTATTCTATCATTACTTGATGATCTTTGATCTTGCATGCCTCCCCTGTTTATATGCTCCTGATGAAGCTGTTAGCGAAACATGTCGGGCACTTTCTAACAGGTCTGGGCGTTGTTTGGTTTATCCAAGCTGCTATATGACTACAAGGATCAACACTGTCATGTTTCAATGTTGTGAAATATTGTATTTTCCAATAAATTATATTTTTATTTATATTATTATTCTCTGATCTATTTATACTTTGACACCGTTTAAAGTCCCAGGGTTTGTTACCCGATCCCCTCATCCGAATTCTTCTTCATTTGTTACGGGATGTGGTGTCTCTTGATTTGACTCCCTATGCCTCATTCACTTTTTTGCAATTATTCAAGAGGTGTCCTGCATACCCAGAGATCAGTGTTTAAAGAAAAAAGAAGAACAATCCAACAATAATCAACATCAATGGGGGTTTTTGACCGGATTCCATGCTCAATATAGGGAAGTAGAGTCAATTTTTAAGAATCATTGGTACATTCTGGGCAAAGATAGACATTTTGCTGATATATTACCCAGTCAACCACGGTTCATATACAGGAGGGCTCCCAATTTTGGGGATAAAGTGGTACGCAAAATTCTGGATCCACCAGATCAACAGGTCCTTAAAATAGATTTTAATGGTTTCTATTCATGCAGGAAATGCATCTGTTGTAGAACGGTCAAAATACACAACAGAGGTAAACAACAGGTCACGGCAAGTGATGGGAACACCTTTGCTATAAAGGAATTTATCACCTGTAATTCCTCTTATGTGGTGTATTTGATTTGGTGCCCTTGTGGGTTACTATACATGGGGAGGACAAAAAGACTTTTGAGAATACGTGTGGCTGAACACTTGGCCAATATCAAGAAGGGTTTTGATTATCATAGTGTTTCAGTACACTTTAAAGAGAAACATAACAAAGATCCCTCTCTTGCCCAGTTTTGTGGCATAGATTGTGTCCACCCTTCGTGGAGGGGTTCGAATAGGGTGAGGGATTTGTCACAGCGTGAGACGAAGTGGATCTTCCTTTTAAAAAGTCATTTCCCTAGGGGGCTTAATATAGAACTGGACGTAAACTGCTTCATTAGCAATGCGTAAATGTTTCTATCGATATTATGTAATCATGGGCTTGCAATATATAAAAGGAGAAAATTATGGATGGATAGCGGATTTTGATATATGTCCATACATGAGTGCTGTGCAACTGTGGCACTTATCAAGATCATTGCTATATCTTGACCATATTACTGTCTGACCTTTTGTTTGTATGAAGGTCAAGAGTCACCCACTTGACTTATATTCAAGAATTCATATATACACAAGGCATACAAATATCTCCTTTCAGTAGTTTCTCATCTACTTGAAATTTTAAATTTAATTGTAATTTATTCTGGATATCATCATTATTATTTTATATGAGGTTTTTATTTAAATATATTTTTTAAATATACATTTTAGATTTTGATATGTTATTGTTCAACCATTCAAGTGCTCTATATGTCAACAGAAGGGCATCTATGCACTTTTTTAGTTGGTGCAGTATTTGATACTTTTATTAAATGCATCTATGTGTTTAACCACTTCCCGCCCGGCCTATGGGCGATTTACGTCCGGGAAGTGGTTATGAAATCCTGACAGGACGTTCTAGAACGTCCTGCAGGATTTCATGCCGCGCGCGCCCGTGGGGGCGCGCATCGCGGCGATCGGTGATGCGGGGTGTCAGTCTGACACCCTGCGTCTCCGATCTCGGTAAAGAGCCTCCGGCGGAGACTCTTTACCACGTGATCAGCCGTGTCCAACCACGGCTGATCACGATGTAAACAGGAAGAGCCGTCGATGGCTCTTCCTCACTCGCGTCTGACAGACGCGAGTAGAGGATAGCCGATCGGCGGCTCTCCTGACAGGGGGGGTTAGCGCTGATTGTTTATCAGCGCAGCCCCCCCTCGGATCGCCACCCTGGAGCACCAGGGATGCCCACCCTGGAGCACCAGGGTGGGCAAAAAAAAAAAAATGGCAAAAAAAAAATGGCAAAAAAAAAGTCTAAAAAAAAAGTCTAAAAAAAAAAAGCATAAAGAAAAAAGATGCCAGTCAGTGCCCACAAATGGGCACTGACTGGCAACCTGGCAAAAATAAGTGCTGCCACCCCAGTGTCCATCAGCGCCACCCCAGTGTCCATCAGCGCCACCCCAGTGTCCATCAGTGCCACCCCACAGTGCCCATCCATGCCCAGTGCCCACCTATCAGTGCCCATCTGTGCCACCCATAAGTATCCATCAGTGCCGCCCATCTGTGCCGCTTATGAGTGCCCATCTGTGCCGCCCATGAGTGCCCAGTGCCGCCTATGTGTGCCCATCAGTGCCTCCTATGTGTGCCCATCAGTGCCGCCTATGTGTGCCCATCAGTGCCGCCTATGTGTGCCCATCAGTGCCGCCTATGTGTGCCCATCAGTGCCGCCTATGTGTGCCCATCAGTGTCGCATACCAGCGCCGCCAATCAGTGCCACCTCATCTGTGCCCGTCAGTACTACCTCATCGATGTCCATCAGTGCCATCTCATCGGTGCCCATTAGTGCCGCCATATCAGTGCCCGTAATTGAAAGAGAAAACTTATTTACAAAAAAATTAACAGAAAAAAATAAAAACGTATTTTTTTTCCAAATTTTCAGCCTTTTTTTAGTTGTTGCGCAAAAAAAAAAAATCGCAGAGGTGATCGAATACCACCAAAAGAAAGCTCTATTTGTGGGGAAAAAAGGACGCCAATTTTGTTTGGGTACAGTGTAGCATGACCGCGCAATTGCCATTCAAAGTGCGACAGTGCTGAAAGCTGAAAATTGGCTTGGGCGGGAAGCTGCGTAAGTACCTGGTATGGAAGTGGTTAAGGTGACACGTGGTCACGGGGACACCCGATAACCAAATTAATAGCTTTAGACCTGTTGTTTTCTTTTTCACCATTTAAATCTATAAAGCCGGAACGGGTGCAGTTCACCAGCGTAACCGCTGGGGACTGAAGCTCCGCTCACACGCATTAGGCGCCGTCAGCTGACCGTCACGTGACTCAGGGCGTCTGATCATCGCCTCACACACGCACAGACGCAAGGACGGCTGAGAGAGACGGAGGTCCACTCAGCGCTTGTTTCAATTGGCGCGCTCCTGGATGCAGGTGATCATTAATTAATTGACAGCATATTTAAGGGGGGACCTGGAACCTGGTGACCAACCCCATGACTAAGTCCACGTGACGAAACATCTCGGGGCGTGGTCACTAGGTCACTTCCATTTTCGATCCTGAATTATTTGGATGTGGGACGGTTTGAGCTATAACAGGCACCCATTACAGCAATCGCTCCAGTATACTGCAAAGGGCTGTGAGTACTTCTGGGCTGTTCGTAGGTCCGCCGTGACCACTTGTGCATCTGGAGAAGCTGTTTTCTTTGTACAACACTTTGGTTTATTTGGAGTCATTTTACTGCGTGATTTAAAGAGATTTTTTGTGAGTGCATTTTTTTGGAGGATTTTATATGGCGTTTTATTAAAGTTGCTTTGCGATATCACACTATTGTACATTTTCTTTCATCATTTATGTGGCAACCATCTTTGCAGTTTTTCTGCACTGATACGGATTTCCATTGTTTGATCTGAGTGATCCTGTTTAAGCACATCTGCCAAATCACGAGAGTGTGAGGCCTATGGTTGCGGTGAGTGCGCATTTCTTAAGGGTGGTGGAATCACTTTAACACATTGGTGTGGTGGAAGATTAGAAAAAGAAGGTTAATTGCGCTAAACCAAATAGTGAACTTATATCAAACAAACAAATTGGGCATGTGCCCAAGTGCGTGTGCTAAAAAATTCCTAAATTAACACTCTAAGATATGAACACTTCTATAAATCGCATGAAGTCAGGGGGCCCAAAGCCACCTGGCCCTGCTGGGCAATATAGTGCAAGCCCAGTGATAAATACCGCAAAATTATGTGATAACGTGACGGCAATAGTTGAATAATTACCTGAAGATTACCTGAAGATTCTGGAAAGAGTCGTCACCTATGAACTTTTATTTGATACACACTTATCGAATTCACGGATTGGAGATTGACTGTCATTTTTTTTTGGTGTATTTATTTGCACTGTTTATTTTCACATATAGGGTGGTCATTCACTTATGCATTTATTCAGTTAAAGTTATATGTGAATTATTTTATTTATTTATTTATTTATTTATGTATGTAAGCGCTGCTTTATACAACTTTTGACACATTGTTCAACATTAGGTGTCACTACACCTATATATTTTTTTTCATATCGGTTTATTTACAGCAGCAGCTACTGATCACTATATTAATATTATTTGTCCAGCTGAGCGCAGTGGGGGTGGTTCAAACAGACGGCCTTTTTTTACTACCAACCCTTTCATTTGTCCCACTTGTTGATTCTTCAAAAAAAATTAGTTTTATATCTTTATGTTTGAAGTCTGAAATGTGGCAAAAGGTCGCAAAGTTCAAGGGGGCCGAATACTTTCGCAAGGCACTGTATCTGTTTCCACCAAGCTTCGTCCCGCACTGCTCCAGCTCGTATCTCCGACTCCTCCCGCGCTAAGCGTGGCATCCCAGCCTCCCCTTCTCAGCTACGCTTGATGGCGTTAAAGTCCCGATCTCTGCCACCACAATCTCCGACAACTGGGGGTCAGCGCAAGGGAGCCATCCTCCACTCTCCCTGACCAGGTCCCCGGTACACACTCACAGTGTAAACGGCAAGGCGGAACAGGAACGTCAGGTGATGATTGCCGCTGTTCGTTCCAGATGGCATTCAGACATAATCCCATGTGCAAGATAGCATAGGCAGGCCTCCTATGTGAGAGTTTAACCTCTCTATCCTCCTAGCATATTCCGCCCGGAGAAACACGCAGGAGCTCACCGCCTCACACTACTGCTCGGCGCAGTGTTGTGGCTCCTCCCCCAATAATTTGTTCACAAGATAAAATCTGCTTGATTGCTTTTAAAAGGCCCCCCCCCCCCTCTACTGAGAAGGAAGCTTAGGCCTGCAGAAGGCTGTGATCAAGCGGCGGGGGAGGTGGGGGTGCACGGAGACACAGGATGGGGTATCCGCCAGGTCGCTAATTTTAGTCGCAATTGCGACCGGGTGCCTGGATTTTGTCGAGCCCTGTATATATGTGTTTGATCGATCAGTTCTCAGTGCAGAGGCGACGAGAGAGATACAGAATCGGATCAAGTGAGGCGAGTATGTATGTGTGTGTGTGTGTGTATATTTACAGTGGGGCAAAAAAAGCATTTAGTCAGCCACCAATTGTGCAAGTTCCCCCACTTAAAAAGATGAGAGGCCTGTAATTTTCATCATAGGTATACCTCAACTATGAGAGACAAAATGTGGAAACAAATCCAGACAATCACATTGTCTGATTTGGAAAAAATTTGATTGGAAATTATGGTGGAAAATAGGTATCTGGTCACCTACAAACAAGCAAGATTTCTGGCTCTCACAGACTTGTATCATCTTCTTTAAGAGGCTTTTCTATCCTCCACTCATCACCTGTATTAATGGCACCTGTTTGAACTATCAGTATAAAAGATACCTGTCCACAACCTCAAACAGTCACACTCCAAACTCCACTATGGTGAAGACCAAAGAGCTGTCGAAGGACACCAGAAACAAAATTGTAGACCTGCACCAGGCTGGGAAGACTGAATCTGCAATAGGCAAGCAGCTTGGTGTGAAGAAATCAACTGTGGGAGCAAAAATTTTAAAATGGAAGACATACAAGACCACTAATAATCTCCCTCGATCTGGGGCTCCATGCAAGATCTCACCCCGTGGGGTCAAAATGATAAACAAGAACGGTGAGCAAAAATCCCAGGACCACACAGGGGGACCTAGTGAATGACTTACAGAGAGCTGGGACCAACATAACAAAGGCTATGCCACCAGGGACTCAGATCCTGCAGTGCCAGATGTGTCCCCCTGCTTAAGCCAGTACATGTCCGGGCCCGTCTGAGGTTTGCTAGAGAGCATTTAGATGATCCAGAAGAGGATTGAGAGAATGTCATATTGTCAGATGAAACCAAAGTAGAACTGTTTGGTAGAAACTCAACTCGTCGTGTTCCGAGGAGAGAGAATGCTGAGTTGCAACCGAAGAACACCATACCTACTGTGAAGCATGGGGGTGGCAACATCATGCTTTGGGGCTGTTTATCAGCAAAGGGAACATAACGACTGATCCGTGTACATGAAAGAATGAATGGGGCCATGTATCGTGAGATTTTGAGTGCAAACCTCCTCCCATCAGCAAGGACATTGAAGATGAAACGTGGCTGGGTCTTTCAGCATGACAATGATTCCAAACACACCGCCTGGGCAGAGAAGGAGTGGCTTTGTAAGAAGCATTTCAAGGTCCTGGAGTGGCCTAGCCAGTCTCCAGATCTCAACCCCATAAAAAACCTTTGGAGGGAGTTGAAAGTTTGTGTTGCCCAGCGACAGCCCCAAAACATCACTGCTCTAGAGGAGATCTGCATGGAAGAATGGGCCAACATACCAGCAACAGTGTGTGACAACCTTGTGAAGACTCACAGAAAACGTTTGACCTCTGCCATTGCCAACAAAGGATATATAACAAAGTATTGAGAAGAACTTTTAATATTGGCCAAATACTTATTTTCCACCATAATTTGCAAATAAATTCTTTCCAAATCAAACAATGTGATTTTTTTGCCCCACTGTGTATATATATATATCTATCGGGACCGATACTGAGCATTTGCGCGAGTACTTGTACTCGCGCAAATGCTCCCGATACTTTCCCCGATACTTTTTTTCCCCTCCTGAGTGAGGAGACCGAGAGGAGACTGAAGGGGCAAAGAGGAGGCGGGATCGGAAGGCGGAGAGGAGGCAGGATCGGAAGGCGGAGAGCAGAGCAGTCCTCGGGTATGTATAACATACCACTGGAGGAGAGCTGCTCCTGCTGCCGCCGTCTAGTAGTTTGGCGCTCGGGGAACATTACAGCTTTCATTTGAATAGCTGTGTGTTCCCCGCCGCGCGTCGTCATAGCCCCTCCCCCTTGTCCGGGCACTTTGATAGACAGACCACCCGTCCCAGGATTGGACGGGTGGTCTGTCATTTTTCCTCCATATATCTGTACAGAAACAAATGACACTCCCCCCCCCCCACCCAGGGGGGACTTCAATACACACACTTTGAAACAATGACACTCCCTTGAGCCAATCAGCCGCTAGCCATTTTGGCTCCTTAACTTGATCAGACAATAGAATTCAATTAACCTTTAAAACAATTATCACTCACACATAATCCCCCTCAGCAGACACCTCACAGGGGGGCTGTTTACCTCCACAAAAGAGAGGTAATGAAAGAGACTTGTCCAATTAACCCTTTGAGCTCAGAATACAATGTGGTACATCCAATTGTGGCAAGCCATGCAGTTCCTTGTAGTCCTCATGAAGATTATAACTGTCCCGGCAGCATAGTCCATGATCCGTTACACAGGGCATCCCTGTTGGGTTCCTCTATATAATGGAAAAGGCGTAGATATATGTCCTGCCTCAATAATTACCGCTTTCGGGGAGCTGTAAAGTAGTTGTACCCAGGAAAGAAATATGGGTCCAAACCCAAACTTGTGCCCAGAAGGATTGCAACTAGATGCTATCGAAGGCCTTGTGGGCATCCAACGACCGTAATGTAATAGTAATGTACTGTAATAGTAATGCCCTATTGCAGGCATGTCCAAAGTCCGGCCCACGTTCCGGTTTAATGTGGCCCCCCTGGTAATTTGGATATACATATCTTTTGTGGCCCCCCATATACTGTATTTATTAGCGCTGCCTCCAAGGGGACAGGGAGGGGGCAGGATGAGCGCCATCAGATTACATACAGGAGAATCTCGTCTGTAATTGGAAGTCCTGTCTCCTGGGTCTCCTGACCTATCATAGGAGGCGGGACTTAGTATTAAAGAGGCCGCCATGTAAACAGGAGATTCTCCTGTATGTAATCTTTCGGCGGTCGTCCCGCCACCCTGCCTGTCCCCTCCGAGGCTGCAGATGGACATCAATCAGGCTGCAGTGATGACAATGGTTAGGCTGCATTCATGGCAATGGTTAGGCTGCATTCATGGCAATGGTGAGGCGGCAGATGGGCACTGATTAGGCTGCATTGATGGGCACTGACCCTTATTTTGCTTCACAGTTATTTAAAATGCAATTTTTTTCCTGAATCTTCCCTCTTAAAGGGAAGGTGCGTGTAATACCAATAAATACGGTATATTAAAATAAAACACACAAGCTCATCTCTTTACCACACACAGCCACAAAGGCAAGATAATTCTTGTTGGGCCGTGTATTAGTGCTCTGAGGAACACACCTAGACCGAATTTTAATGGTTTAAAGAATGTCAGGCAAAATGGTCGGCCCCCAGGCATGTTCACTTTATCAAATCTGGCCCTCTTTGAAAAAAGTTTGGACACCCCTGCCCTATTGTCATCCTGGGATAATTGTCATCCTGGGATAGTAATGCCATATTGTCAGCCTGGGACTCTATGTTGAGAAGCAGTCCACGTAAATTAATGGATGAAGATCTTTCAAGTATACAGCCAGATTGGTCTGGATGTATGATGGATGACATTACCTTAGGTCTTAGGGCCAACACCTGTGCCAAAATATATATAATGGTCTGTAAAAGAGAAATAGGCCTATAGGAGCCTGGATCCAATGGATCATTCCCTGGTAAAAGCAGTAAAACTATACTGTCTCTTGTGTCAGAGTCAGGGAGACATTGGCATTCTCTAGCTGCATTGAGTGTTTTAACCACTTCAACCCTGGAGGATTTGGCTGCCAAATGACCGGGCCACTTTTTAAGATTCGTCACTGCCTCGCTTTAACTGACAATTGCGCAGTCGTGCGACGTGGCTCCCAAAAAAAATTGACATCCTTTTTTCCCCCACAAATAGAGCTTTCTTTTGGTGGCATTTGATCACCTCTGGGGTTTTTATTTTTTGTGCTATAAACAAAAAAATAGAGTGACAGTTTTGAAGAAAAAAGCAATATTTTTTACTTTTTGCTATAATAAATTACGCCAAAAAATCTATAAAAAAATATTATTTTCCTCAGTTTAGGCCGATACGTATTCTTCTACATATTTTGGGGGGGGGGGGACGCAATAATCGTTTATTAATTGGCTTGTGCAAAAGTTATAGCGTCTACAAAATAGTGGATAGTTTAATGGCATTTTTATTAAGATTTTATTTATTTTTTTACTAGCAATGGTGGCGATCACCGATTTTTATTGTGACTGCGACATTATGGCGGACACATCAGACACTTTTGGTGCTATTTTGGGACCATTCACATTTATACAGCGATCAGTGCTATAAAAATGCATCTAGGCTTCTCTAGTGTCCTCCCCCGAGTTAGCAATATATTCTGCCTACAGACATCTCACCAACTGAGCAACCTGCTCCCTCTGTGCATTAGTACTTCTTTTGATGGCATTAACCTTAGCTATGAATAGGCCTCTCAGGAATGATTTAAATGCATCCCAAGCGCCATTTCAGATCCGGGTGATCCACATGTCTCCACCAATAATCTGAAATCTCATTTGCGATTTTGTCATGCGAGGCAAAGAGATTTAACCAAAAAGCATTAAGCTTCCATATGGGGCTCTTGGCAAGGTTGTGGTTATATCCTCTATAACAGGGAGAATTATTGGACCTCCAGCTGTTGTAAAAATAGGATTTTTATAACAGCTTGCATCTTGGAGTACATCACGGGTTATATTCCACCTTCAGATGCTGGACACTGGTGTAATCAATAAGACAGGAAGTTTCCTCCCTATATAACCCCCTCCCATACTGGGAGCACCTCAGTTTTTGTAGCAAAGCAATAAGTGTCCCAATATCCCCAAACAAGAGGGGCGGGTCCTGTGATGTACTCCAAGAAAAGTATTTTACAGGTAAGCTGTTATAAAAATCCTATTTTCTTTATCGTACATCACGGGACACAGAGCCTAGTAATTACTAAGTGGGACGTCTCAAAGCAATTCCTACTGAGGGGAGGGAGACACAAACAACGCAGACCGCCATCAGACGTGAGGCCCTATACTGCAGTCTGCAGCATACTGAGCCAAAAAGCGGCACCCTCTTGCCGTCTTATATTCACCTGATAGAAATTAGTGAACGTAAGCACCGACGACCAAGTTGCGGCCTTGCAAATCTGAGTCATAAAGGCTTGGTAATGCTCCACGCATGAAGCGCTAACTATCCTGGTAGGGTGCACACCAAAAGAAACAGGGGGAAACCCTCTCTTTAAACCACAAGCCTGAATAACAACCTGATGAATCAACATTGAAAACCGTTGATTTAGACGCTGCCTGCCCTTTCCTGGGGCCTCATGGTAGCACAACAACATCAGTTTTCCGTATCCGAGCAGCCGTTTCAGATAGAGTAAGAAAAGTCAAGGCCTAACGAGAGAGAGTGTAACCATTTGAATAGCTGATCTGAACACTGCCTGCCCATTTCTAGGGTCTTCTGGCAGCACAACAAAATGTCAGTTTCCTATATCTGAAACCTTCAGATAGATCTTTAACTGCTCTCATCTATATTGAGAGAAAAGCGGAACAAGGTTTGGGAAAAGGAAGGCTAGAATATCTTGATTCAAATGAAAACTAGATCATTCTAGGAAATAAGGCTGGGTGAGGATTTAAGGCTGGGTAAGAATAATTAAGTATGGCTCTATACAAAGAAAGTTGCCAATACTGGTGCTGACCTTGTAAGCCAACAAAACTAGACCCAATCCTTCAAGCACAAGGGCGACCTTATACACGTTACCCCTTGTATAAAGGCCCGGGTTTAAAGGAGTGCGAAGCAAGCGACCTTTAAAAATACTGACAAGACCAAGATCGGATCCTTGATGGAACTGAACGCTAGCTCCATCTCCTTTCCTAATGTAGGAAGGCAAGAATTCTACCTATGACATACTTTCCAAGGATGCCACCCCTTGGTTTCACACCAGGAACATGGATTTTCCAGATCCTATCATACATGGAGTCATGGTCCTGGAGGCCAGCTCTCCTGTATGAATCAAGGTAATTGCCGCTGATTCTGAAAGCCCCGATCCTCAAGAATGCGGACTATAACAGCCAGACCATTAATTCCCATGTTTGCAAGACAGGATGTAATACCCCCTTGCGAAGTAGGCCTGGACAAGATTTTAAGGGACCCTGGGTCCTCTACTACCACCCTTACTAATCCTGCACAGTAAGGTCGTCTGGGTTATGCCGGAGCAATTAGGCCGGCTTTCGTTCTACTCTGATGTTGCATAGAAGCCACGAAAGTCGCGGCACTGGGGGGAAAGAACGCATAAACCAGCGACAACTGGTTCCACAGGATCACCAACGCATCTGTCCCGCATGCGAGTGGATCCTTTGTCCTTGACACAAAGCTGTTAAATTTCTCGTTGAACCTGGACGCCAATACATTTTATGTATAGGGTACCCTTTCTCTGGCATTTGGTCAGAAAAAAGTCGGGATGTAGAGGTCATTCTCCTGGGAACAATTGTTGACGGCTCCAGGGAATCGCCTGTCAATTATGCATTCCATGAAATGACGATTGTCAATAGGCAAGGCACAAGCTCCTCTGCCCAAGTCAGAACATGGCTTACTTCCCTCTGGCTGCGTGACTTTTAGTGCCTCCTTGGTAAACAAAGTAAATCACTAGTGTGGTATTGTCGGATTGTACTCTGACAGAACAATCCTGCAACCTAAAACGTCCAGGCCCTTAAGCCAGATGCTCCATCAGTAGCTCTAGAATGCTGACGGAAAAGGCTCACTTGGAGCTTGACCACTTCCCCTGGGCAGTGGTCTCTTCCAGGCCTGGCCTCCATCTCTAGAGGCCAGCCTACGTAGCCGCCACCTCCCAGGTGAAATTCCAGCATATCCCTGGGGCCAGACTCTTTGGATAATGCTATGTTAGGATTCCCTCAATCCAGGCCGACAGAATAATGTTTATATCAGCCTTGAATAAAACTGAGCATAGGAAACGGCTTTGAATGAAGCCACCATCTTCCCTAGCACCTTAAGCAAAAGGCAAATGTAAGGAACTGTTCCATGCCTTGACCACATAGACCAGCTTTCTCATAGCGATGATCTTGTCTGAGGCCAAGAAACTCTCCTTTTTAGGCTTTGTCCAAACATTCCAAGCTTCTTACCAAACGAAAGAATGTACCTTTAGACTGGGATTCTAACCCAGGAGTTCCAGATACTTGACCATGCTGGACACCCTTAGGTCCAGCCATGCTACTGACTGATCCATCAGCAGGAGTTTGCCTCGGTATGCAATTACTGCTATACCCTGGGCCTTTAGACCTGCTAGAGGCGGGCCCTAGCACCCTGTTAACCCGGGCATGGTGGCTAACCCAAGGGGCAATACCACCAACTGGAGACAGTGCTGTTCCTCTGCGAAACGCAGACAACCTCTGCAGTCCCATGTAAATAAACACATATGCAAATGGCTCCCCATATGTGTATGTGGCAAGTGTAAAAGCCATATGCCTCTATAGAAGCGTGTGTTCATTGAAGCATGAATTCATACAAATATGTTTTAGGCAAAACATAAAAAAGGGCGTGCTGTATACATGCATACATATAGCACGTGTGCTATGGAATGAGCTTCTTGCAAGCAAACATGCGTTTATGAACGTGTTATGCAACATTGCGCAACATGTACCCATGCAGACACATATTCCTATGTAAAAACAAGGAATCCTGTATAATTAAGGAAACTTAAATTATCATGCCATTATCAACCATGCAAAATCTAGGCAAACATGCAACTTTAAGCAATCATGCATCCTTATGCGATTCAGCATTTTTCATGCGATCAAACATCTTATGCATTTTAAGCACTTCTGTGCAGGAAAAGTCCCCCTGTGTGACCAAGGACTCTTGTGTGATCAAGCACCCCTGTGCGATCCAGCATCTTTATGCAATCAAGCATTTTAATGCGATTTTAGGCATTTCTGTGAAAACAAGCCTCTCTGTGTAACAAAGGATCCTTGGGTAATCAAGGACTTGTGTGATCCGGCAACCTTGTGTGATCGAGCATCTTTATGCGATTTTAGGCATTTCTGTGCAAATAAACCTCTCCGTGCGACTTAAGCACTTTAATGTGACCAAGCATCCTCATGTGACTGTGATGTGATGTAAAAAACATGTGAACACATACAAACAGAAACATGTATCTTTATGTGATCAACAAAAAAACATGTTCTGTTACTTGTTTTTACCCCCACATGCATTTTGAACATTCCAAACTCATGTATTTTATGCAAACATGCAGACTGGTAAAAAGGAAGTTCTGCTCTGCAGACGTGCGTTTCTGCAATCATGCGATATAGCTATTGTGCGTTAGCAATGTGCACCAGCAACTGTGCATCCCACAGTTGTGCGTTTGGTTAGCCTGAAGCCAGCACCAGAATGAGGACCCTGTAGAGGTTTTTCTAGCAACCTATAGGAATTTTTTTTAAACCCCAAGGAGGAGACAGAAGCTTTGGCCGTCTAGGCTGAGGGTAAGTTCTATGCAGTATGAATCTCTGAAAAAGACTGCAGCTGTAACTCCAGAACTTTTGAGGCTTCTCATAGCTCCTCCTCGTTAGGCTGCATTTGTCCTCTGACAGTAAACTTTCATCCTCAGGTCCTTTAATCCTTTTGTTTGAGGATTTAGAGCAGGAAAAGGGGCATACCCCGGTTTCTGCTTCTTGTGAGGATGCTGTGAATATAGCAGTTAACCTCTTATAGACCAACAAATGCAATGCAAAAAACTTTCAAACAGACATATGCAGAGTGGCTGCAATGTTGGGGGAGGCTGCAATGCCTGACAGGGCTAATGGCTCAACCTGTGGGCTGCCTCAAGTCTCTACAGGGGAGGATGGTATCATGCAAACATGATAAGGGCCACCAGATTCAGGTGGCGATACCCTGGTGCCCTTTTATATTCCTGCCCCTGAACCTTTTCTACAGGGAGACGAAAGTCCTAAGCTAAAAGCAGAGGAAATTAACACAGGTGCATCAACAGCTGAACTTAGTCTAGCGAAACACAATGCCTGCTAATCTGCACAGCTAGATGCTGAGTAGGCGTCTTAGGTAAGTCTGTATCCAACACACACAAGGTGCCTACGTGCCCCAAGCTGCTTTGTCCCTCTGGCTTTACAGAGCTCTGACGTCTGGGCATTTTTGAAGGGCCTGCCTGCGTCTGCACCATGAACCGGCGAGCACGTGCACCAGCGGCAACCACATCGTCCCCCCGCCTACAAAAGCGTGCCCCCCTCGCGCACGTAGGGAAATGGTGGAGGGGGGGAGAGATCCTCCAAGGAGAGCCGTGGACCCGGACTACGAGGGACTCCCCCACACAACTGTGGCAGAGCCTGAAGCGAAGGAAGTGAGCCGCTCAACAGATCGGCTAACACTGAGCTTTCGTTCCTGGAGAGCATGGTAAGCGAAACACCAGGTATGTCTCTATACTGCCTCTAATGGCGGAAAACAGATAAGACATGCAGCTACTCATGGAAGACAATCCTTAAGGTATTTACCTAGGATTGTCTTCACATACCTTATCCCCGCTGCAGGATACTGCTGAGCACAGACAGACCCAATCTTAACCCATCACTGCAGGCTGAGTCAACAGACCTTCAGGGACTGGGGTCCATGATCAGGATCACCACACCCCTGGACCTGTATCGCACCCTGCCAGAAAACAGGCAAAAACCTTGTGCTTCGGATACGAGGCCCCAGGTACCATCCACTTTGGCCCAAGGCACTTTGGATGGATCTGGCTTTTACGGAGGCTATTTAAATTCAGCATGGATCCCTCCAGTGGAGCTCCTCAGAGCACCTCTTCACTTGTGACCAACACCTTAGACACTAGCGGAAAAAACTGAGGTGCTCCCAGTATGGGAGGGGTTATATATGGAGGAAACTTCCTGTCTAATTGATTACACCAGTGCCCAGCACCTGAAGGTGGAATATAACCCACTTAGTAATTACTCGGCTTTGTGTCCCGTGATGTACGATAAAGAAACTACAAGTCCCATCATGCCTCTGGGTGTCATGCTTGTGGCTGAGTCTTGCTATGCCTCATGAAACTTGTAGAATTTTTCTTTTTTGGGTTTCGGAATTGCCAGGGATCTATCCACACCATCTGCTCGCTAAATTTCAGTAAAGTGGACCTAGTACTCTGCAGCCCCATTGTAGAGGGAGGAGGTTTATCAAGAGCAGGGTCTAAGAAACTGTTAAGATCACTCACCAAGATTAGGGGAATATCAGTGTTGCTCAGCTGGTAGGACAGTAGGATCCCCAATACAGTGCAGTAAAAAGGAGGCGGTATGTATACAACAGCAAGGATACATGTCAACAGAGAATGTCTACATAATAGAAAAACATATATTCCCTCTGAGTCAATCACTTTGTCAAATAATCGGGAATCTAGGGATCGGTGTATCAGGACACTCACCCCCCTAGAATAGGAGGTAAATGTGGAATGATACGCCCATCCCACCCATGCAAAATTCACACAACAGAGTCTCCGGTATCAGGTGGATTTCTTAAAATCTTAGTTGCAATTTTAGGCTGGCCGCTAGGTGGCGCTTCCGTATATTTGGCGTTGAATATGCAAATTAGGTAGATACGCCGATTCAGAAACGTACGTTTGCATCGTTTACGTTAGGCTTTTTCCGGCGTATAGTTACCCCTGCTATATGAGGCGTATCCTATGTTAAGTATGGACGTCGTTCCAGCGTCGAGTTTTGAAAATTTTACGTTGTTTGCCTAAGTCGTTCGCGAATAGGGCTGGACGTAATTTATTTTCATTTTGAAAGCAATGACGATTTGCGGCGTAATTTCGAGCATGCGCACTGGGATTTTTTCACGAACGGCACATGCGCCTTTCGTAAAATACGTCAAATACACGGGGTCACAGTAAATTTAAATAAAACACGCCCACACCATCCACATTTGAATTACGCGGGCTTACGCCGGACCACATACGTTACGCCGCCGTAACATAGGGCGCAAGTTCTTTCTGAATATGGAACTTGCGCCCTAAATTACAGGGGCGTAACGTATCTGAGATACGTTACGCCGTGCGGATTGTATCTGAATCCGGCCCCTTGTCTTTAAAATTGAGGAGTTTGGCCAGGGGGCTGCAGGGTGGGTGTCCTGATGCAAGGGGTCTAGGTTTGGCCTCCTTACCAAAGCCAACCCCTCGACCAACCATCTTTCCACAAACTCTGTGTTGTCCCTTCCTTCTGTCTTTTCCGGGAGCCCCACAATGCAAGGCCATCTCATTTTCTTCTGGGAGCCCCATAATGTGGGGCCATCCCACCTATTTCAATGATGCTGCCTTCCACTTCTGTGGTGCGTTACCCAATCTTTTTTAAGTCATGGCGGATCAGTTCCTTCTCCTCTTTTAAACCTCCAAAGTGTTCCTGAAGTGTATTCACAGCTGCTGTGCACTTATGGACTGCTCAGAGTATTTCAGCTAAAGTTGGCTGTTGAGCATCATCCTCCCCATTCTCCTCTTCTATCTCTCTAAGGGGTTTGTCTTTTGCAGCCAGGGGCCCTGTATGGGTGTCGCTCCTGCCTGCTCAGTGTAAAAAGTTATCAGGTGTAGCTGCTATGTTCTCATCCGAAGGCCGCTCTTCTACTTCATCAAATTTCTGAGTGTAGTATAACATATCTCGGGGTGCGTCTTTCCACTGGGCTTTGAACGTTTTTTCAAAAGGCTTACCAGCTTCTTTAGGATTGTCCCCACATGAACGCTGGACCACCGCGGCATCATATTGGAAGTCAGGCTGCATCCGTCCTTTTGCTGTTTGCAGGTCAACATACAGCTTTTAGGAGCTTGTGGAGAGGCTTGGCTTGCCAGCCGTGAATGTGAGCGGGTACGGTGCCAAAACGAGCCATTGAAACTACAGGGAGAAGTTTCTTTACAGGATATCAGAAGGGAGCTCTGTGAGACACGTCCTCTCACATACCGCTCTTGGCCAGGCTCCCGTAATTTTAAAAGTGAAAAAATAGGATTTTTGTACTCACCGTAAAATCCATTTCTCTGAGTTCATGGACGGACACAGCAGCATTGACCTTAGGGTTATATATTCTTCCTTTCAGGAGAGACTAGGCAGAAAAAACAGCACTTCAAGTGTTAAAACACTTCTCTCAGTACAGCACCTCCCAGGGGGCGGGTCCCCCGGGTACATCCCACTCTCTTGCATCATGCAGCCTCAGTTCGTAAACAAGCAGTACAAAGGAGGTGCTGTGTCCGTCCATGAACTCAGAGAAATGGATTTTACGGTGAGTACAAAAATCCTATTTTCTCTTCCGTTCATGGACGGACACAGCAGCATTGACCTTAGGGACGTCGCCAAGCAGTGTAAAAAAATGTCGAGGGGTAGGAAAATACACAGCAAACCAAGCTTCACCCCCAAACAAACCAGAGTTCCTCAACGGAGGAACTTCAACCTTAAACTGCCGCCTGAAAAACCTTGCGGCCAAAGGAGGCATCCGAAGATGCACTCACATCCACCTTGTAAAACTTTGAGAAGGTGTGGATTGACGACTAGATCGCTGCCTTACACACCTGTAAAACAGACGCTTGATGGCGGAAAGCACAAGAGGCACCGATCGCCTTGGTCGAATGCGCCGTAACCTGAATGGGAGGCGCCCGCCCCTTTGGGGCGTAGGCCTGGAGCACGACCTGTCTGATCCACCTAGAAACGGTGGCCGACGAGACCGCCAGACCCTTCTTAGGACCAGTCACCGACACGAACAGTGAGTCCGACTTCCGAAACGGAGCCGTAGCAGACAAGTACACCCATAGGGCCCGAACCACGTCCAAGGAATGTAAAGTGGCCTCCTTTGGGTTTTTCGGCCGAGGACATAAGGATGGCAAAACAATGTCCTCATTAATGTGAAAAGCCAAAACAACCTTTGGGAGGAATGATGGCTGTGGCCGCAGCACCACCTTATCCTTATGGATGACCAAGTAAGGAGCCTTGCAGGACGATACTCGTCTGACCAAAGTAATTGCCACCAGAAAAACCACCTTCTGGGACAGAGTCAATAGAGGAATCTTCCATATGTCCTCAAATGGAGCTTCTTGAAGCACCGAAAGGACTAAGTAAAAGTCCCATGGAGGCAGTGGATGGCGCACAGGAGGGGCTACATGCTACATGGAGGGGCTACACAAAACGTACGCACAAGGGAGTGCGCCGCTGAAAGTAGACAGCTAGAGCCGAAATCTGATTCTTAACCGTACTTAAGGCGAGAGCCTGATCCACTCCACGCTGTAGGAACAGCAGAATCCGTGACATCACGATTGTACGGGGTGCCCTTTTTATCTCTTCACACATGGCGATGTAGGCTTCCACGTACGATGGTAAATCTTTCGTGAAGTAGACTTCTGTGCTCGTAACATGGTAGAGACCACCGAGCCCGACAGGCCTCGATCCTTTAGCACCTGGCTCTCAACAGCCACGCCGTTAAAGCCAGTGACTGTAAAGCAGGGTGACAGATCGGACCCTGCGACAGAAGACTTTCTAAGGGGAAGACGCTAGGGGACGTCTGCCACCAGATGCACCAGGTCCGCGTACCAGGAACGGCGCGGCCAACCTGGAGCGATCAGGATTGTTGGTATCCCCTTGGCTTCCACTCTACGCCGCAGGCGAGGAAGAAGCTTCAGAGGAGGGAAGGCGTAGATTAGGCGATAGTGACCGAATGGTGCCACCAACGCGTCTGACGCGTCCGCCCACGGATCCCTTGACCTGGTTACGAACCGTGACACCTTCCGATTGAGACGGGATGCCAGAAAATCCACGTCTGGAATGCCCCATCTTTGGCACAGACTCTGAAACACCTCCGGTGTAGCGACCATTCTCCTTGGTCTAGTGTTTGGCGACTTAGGTAGTCGGCTTGCCAGTTCAGCACCCCCGGAATGTACATGGCCGACAGAGCCGGAGCGCGACTTTTTCGCTGCAGCCGAGCTCCGCGTGCCCCCCTGATTGACGTACGCCATGGCCGTGGCGTTGTCGAACTGGATCCTGTAGACTCAGAGACCACTTGGAGAGACAACTTGATTGCTCGGAGCTCCAGTACATTGATTGGTATGTGGGACTCCTCCTGAGTCCAGCGCCCTTGGGCTGACTGGACACCCCCCCCATCCGGAGAGGCTGGCATCCGTCGTGATCACTGTCCAATGGCACGGCAAAAATGATTTTCCGGCCCGAAGTGCCGGAGATGTCAGCCACCACACTAGGGAGGACCTGACCAGGCGACTCACCCGAATCTGGTAATCCAGAGACAAAGGGAGCTTGTCCCAATGTGACAGAATCTCTTTTTGCAATGCTGGAGTGTGAAATTGGGCATACAGCACTGTCTCGCAAGAGGCCACCATCAGACCCAGCACTCTCATGCAAAAGCGAAGCGACGCCCATTTCTGGGTCGTCAGCCGCTGCACCGCAGACTGCAATGTCTGTAGTTTTTCCGTTGGGAGGAAAACTCTAGCCTCTGAGGAGTCCAGGACTAACCCCAGGTATTCTAGCCACTGAGACGGCACCAGTACTGACTTCTGGGTATTCAATAGCCAACCGAATTCTCGGAGGGTTTGACAGGTGATAGACACGTCCTCTTCTAACTCTGAGCTTGAAGAAGCTCTCAGAAGAAGGTCGTCCAGGTAGCCTACGATAGCGATCCCGCGCTGCCTCAGCAGGGCCAGAATCGGAGCGTGCACCTTGGTGAAAACCCGTGCAAAAAAAGTGCAAAACGCAGAAATCTCTGGTGTTTTGCGCATATGGGGATATGCAGGTACGCGTCCTTGATATCCAAGGATGCTAGGAAATCCCCCTGATGGAGCGCTGCTACAACTGAGCGAATCGACTCCATCCTGAATTTTTGCACTTTGACAAAACAATTGAGGGCCTTGAGGTCCAGGATTGGACGGACCCCTTCCTTCTTGGGGAGTACAAACAGATTGGAGTAAAACTCCTGAAACCGTTCCGTTGAAGGAACCGGTACAACCAAACCCCTGACCAGCAGATCCTGGACAGCTCCTGACAGATCCAACCTCTGGCTTCCTCCAAGTCGCCGGAAGGAGGGAAAAAAATCTGTTTGGTGGGCAAGAGAGAAACTCTATCTTGTACCCCGAGGAAACTACTTCGCAAACCCAACGGTCGGAAAGGAGAGACCTCCACCGATTCGCGAAGCCGGCCCCCACCCGAGATGCTTGTTGGGCTTGCGGTACCAGGGGCGCTTTTGCCCTTCAGCGGGCGCTTTAGCTCCCTGGAAACGTTTTCCTGCTGCACTTGGCGGGCGAAAAAAGCGCTTGGGGGCAGTAAAGGAGGGTCCTTGCTTACGGCGAGGCTCCTTTCCCTTCCCAGATTGTGGGACCAGAGTGCTCTTACCGCCTGTGGCATCCTTTATAATGTCATCCAGGGACGCCCCAAAAAGCCGTTCACCCTTAAAAGGTAAGTCCACCAAAGACTTAGAAGACTGGTCCGCAGACCAACACTTCAGCCACACGAGGCGGCGTAGTACCACCGCGTAGGCCGTGGAGAGCAAGGGGAGCGTATCCAGGGTTGACTCACAGACAAACTTTAGGCCCTGTACCAACTGTTCGGCCAGGTCCACACAGAGCTCAGAAGCATTCTGCGCCTCCAGTTCCTGCAGCAAGGACTTTGCCCGTTCGGTAAGTGTCTGCAACACCAGAGCCCCGGCCAAAACCGGTCTCACCGCCGACCCCACTACGCTAAATATGGAGCATGCCACAGCCTCAACTCTCCTATCTGCGGGATCCTTAAAAGCAGGAGCCCCTTCCACAGGTAACGTGGTAAGACACAGGAGGGTCCACTGACGGGGGAGAGACCCTCCTCAAAAGGATAACGGACCGCAAAGTATTTTGAAACAGCAAAAAAATTCTGCGGCCGATCCCATTCCTTGTACAACAATTTGTCCAGATATGGAACACAAACAAACACCTTTGCGGTGCGGGGTGGCTTGCGGAACCCAAAAGGGACCGCCTTGTCTGATGCCTCCGCCAAATCCTCAAGTTTCTGAGTATCCCGCACCGCAGTGATAAGAGCTCCAACAAATTCCTTATCATGCGCTGACCCTGAAGCCATCCTCACTGTCCGTGTGGGCTAAGCCTGCATCATCTGACATAACGGAACCAGGGTCAGATGCAATAGCAGGGCCTGATTCCGTGTCATAGACATCCCCAGAAGCAGGCGCAGGGAGGGGGCGCTTTTTACCCCCCTTCTGACCACTCGCTGCTTCAATCCTGCTTCAATCCTGGCAACAAACGCCTCAAGGACTGCCGCCATAGCATCCACCAAGGTCGCAGGGGCACTAAGGGTTAACTCTGGCATGGTTGGGGTAGAAGCCACCGGTTCAGACTCCATGCTGAACCACCTATATATGCCGCCTTAGTACTGCAAGACAGGACCCACCGGCCAGCCTCCCGGCTGCAACAGAGAGCAGGGGACCCCCCAGGAGACTCACCACCCCGACCAGAGTGCAGCGCTGCTCAAAAGCTGAGAGCGCTGTCCGTGCTGTGCCGTCCCTCAGGAAGTATTCTGCGGGCTTTGGCACCATTATTTCGAGCACTAGAGGTCAAAACCGTTTCCAAGATGGCCGCCGACATGCAGAAAAACAGCATGTGGACTATAAGAAAATGGCCGCCGATACATAGAACCGCGACCCCGGTAAAATGGTGGCCATACATGCATTTTAAAACCCCAGTAACACACAGCAGAACACAGTACAGCACACACAGTACCATAATGCAATAAAAAAATAGCACCTCACGGCAGTAACAGAGCCCCTAGGCGAACCCCCCACCTCACAGCCACCACCCAGAACGGGGAAAGAGGGAGAGGAAGGGAGAGAGGAAAGCAGGGCGAACCCTCAATCGACCTCCCCAGGAATGCACCAGCCGAACCACTCTGCCAAGGCAAGGGGATACTACTTACCCATCCTGTGACCACCGGATGGAGGCATTGCAGACAGACCGAACATCCGCAGCAGATACGGCATGGCTGTCGGCCCGGCACACTGTGACTCAGCCATAGAGACCGGTCATATGTGCGCCCTGTAGCATATAGCTCTCCGTCCACCCCTGGAGCAACGGGGCATGTCATGGACGGCCTAACTAAAGGCCGGCACACGCTCGATGGCCGAACATGGGGGGACTACAAGGATCAAGATCCAGCCTGTCACCCAGTCGGCAGTTGATTGTAGATCCCAGGATCCAAAAATGCAGTAAAAATCCAAATAAAAACGAAAAAAAATCGCAAAAAAACTCCAGAGCACATGGGCTCCAGAAGGGCCATGTCTTCTCCTAACGCTAGGCAGAATAAAACTGAGGCTGCATGATGCAAGAGAGTGGGATGTACCCGGGGGACCGGCCCCCTGGGAGGTGCTGTACTGATAGAAGTGTTTTAACACTTGAAGTGCTGTTTTTTCTGCCTAGTGTCTCCTGAAAGGAAGGATATAGTACCCTATGGTCAATGCTGCTGTGTCCGTCCATGAACGGAAGAGAAAATGTCTGATATCGTCATGATCACGGAGAAGGGTAAATCACAGCATTATAAACAGTACAAAATGCAGGATATTGGCATTTTAGTATCCAACATTGTCTGAGTCTCTTGCAGGGCTAAGGATGAGGTAAAGTCTCTGAAGTTTAGCATTTTAGCAAGGAAAGTGCTGGAGGTGAAAGGCAGTTGTGAAGGTCTCAATGTCAGGCGATGAGCCCTTTCAATGCAAAAGTGGTCCAGAACAACTCCCTGTCCTATGTGGCACAGGACAGGTATTCAAGAAATCTGGTTTGAGCCTTTAACCTATTCCAGGAGAACTTAAAAAAAAATGTCCTCTTTTACTGCACAAATTTGAAGTTGATGTTGTTCCTAGATGTTGTGCAAAGGAGCTAGCTGGTTCTCCATGGTGCTAATGCTCATCTCTGACTCTATAATTCACAGTCTGTCTAATAAGTATGTTGGCTGTTTTTACTTCCTCCGTTTTGTCAGTATAATCTGACATGTCGAGATAACTTGAAGTACCTTTGCAATATCAGTTGGGGTGTGATCCATTGGTGCTGCATCCAGGTCTCCATCCTTCCATCATGTCGCTACTATCTTTCTTTACGAGGTTGAACGGATACAGCTTCTTAACCACTTCAGAGATACAAGTAGATGAGGACTCTCACCAGGAGGTATAAATGATTCTCAAAGAAGAAGCCATCAACATTATCATCTTATTTCATATTGTGCCGGGCTAAATTCCCAGGTAAGGTATATTTTGAACAACGACACTTTGTTCAGGGCCCACACCAAACTGTAACTGGACAATAAAGAAACAGCAGCCCAGTGAAATTGTCATTTATTGACTCTCCTTCCTGTATGCATGTTCAACATCACATTGCAAGACAAGAGAGCCAAAAATAGAGAAATTAAAGTAACAATGCTAGTTCTATGTATCACTTGCTGTAAACACTAGTTATGGCAGCCAATGTTTTTTCCTCATTCCCTTATTTGCCCTTTTAGGGTAAAGTGACAGTGCCCCCTAATAACACATTTCCCAAGCAAGGTATGTGCAGGCTCCTACTTTGAATAACCTGGGATGTAGAAACTGATGGCACAACCTCCCACATGACAGTGATTTATTCCTTGGGATTGCCTGCTCAGGCCCAAGCAATGTCACATGGTGGAGTTCACATGCTTCCCCATACCATTAGAGCAACAGTGCAGAGAGACGGCAAGGCAGATGGGATTAGTATACCTTGTTGGAGAGTGAACTCTGAATAAGCAAAGTAACAGTTATAAGCAGGTTTCCATCCAAAAAAAATAAAATAAAGAAAAAGTAATCAAAAACACTGTAGGGAGGATATTCAGAAATACTTACTGCATAGAAGCGCATAATATAATTCAGAGGTGCAGGCTCCTTATCTTTAGCCAGCTCATACTGGGTTACCAGCTCATAATGAGGAGAAAAGGTTGGAAGTGTGTCAAATAAAGGAATACCTGTGTAAAAAAGAACAATAAATCAGACAACAGTTGCACTTAGCCCTGGTTCACACTAATGCGATGCAGGAAAGGCACAAGATTCGCTGCATTTCCACGCATCGTATTGTTTAGCAATCACACAGCGTCCATGCAATCTGCTGTGGGTGTCAATATTAGATGAAGAACATTCCAAAATAAAACACAAAACGCTGTGCGATTGCCAAAACCGCATTGCATGGGAAAAAAGGGTCCTGCAACATTTTGGTGCGAATGATTTGAACCCAACAAAATGTAGGATTCAAATGGCACCGCACAGACATTGCATGTGGTGTGCAAAGGAATAAGGTGCGATTCCTGTTGCGAATCAGATGCTGCGTTCCACATTCACCAATGTGAACCTAGGCTAAGTTTTAAAGTAGAACAGTGAAATTTATTTCTCAGTTACAGTTGCACTCACTAAATATCCACATACGGTAAAAATATATAAGTGACCAGTATAGCCAAAATTGTGTTGCGATATTTAAAAAAAGTGGAAATGCATAAAAATATATAAAGATTACAAAAATTCATCAAATTAAATAACTAAACAGATAAGTGAAATACATGCAGTGTTTAAGAACATAAATCATTAATTAATATGTGTACACTTGCAGGAAACAGTTCAAAAGGAAAACCCTTGTAAGCAGAAAAGTGCTTAGTGCAAAAGTCCATAAACAAATTCATATGTCGCCATAACCCAGTGATGCAGTGTAGGTGAACACCACCCAAGTGCACCCGCCCCCCCCCCCCCCCCCCACTAACAAGCTGCTTACCAGCAGGTAAGACCTTGTCCATATGAAAGACAAAGAAAGGGTACAGGGTCAAAGATGACTGGACTGGGAAAACCATATGGGAGGCTCAGTGCACAAAAGGACCGCACCAGAGAGTGAGAAGCCAATGATGTCTAAAATGGAATAGAAAGTGCGTAGACTTGAACTTAGATGGTGCAGAATGCCAAACTTTGATTCAGGACCCAGCTGTAGGAAGAAGAGATTCTTTCCTCCTAGGAAGAAATTTTCTAGTTTTGCAATATATATATATACACACACACACACACATATACACACACACTTTACCAATTGTTACTTGTATTATAAGATGCTTTGTGTAGCTCATGTGTCTCCAAGCATGCACTTGGTGCATATCGCAGAACATTTTTCGAACTGGTACAGTTTATGCTTTTTTCTAAATTTTTAAAAATGGAGTGAGATGTTTCCAAGGACAACTGATTTCAAGAATAAAGAAGTCCTTTTGTTGGTCCAAAAATAAGATAAGTCATCAATGACAGTGGTTCGAAGATTTGTTTTGTTGGGACAGAGAGAAATCGCCTGGAAAGTGACGGTCGAGAATTTTCTTGGCAACTTAAGAGCACCAGAGTACATTCAGCCGGAGAACAAACTTCTTAGTGCATACGAGACCATAAAGTGCAACAGGTCACTAAAGATTTATTTTCTGCATTCACACTTGGACTTCTTTTTGTTATTGAGTGGAAACTGCCTGTCTTTCAGGACAGACTCGCACTAAAATTGTTCAGAAATGTTTGCATTCAGCCAAGACACCTCCGATAAGAAACATCTAAAAAGGCAGAACTATATTTTTTCTTATTCTTTTCCTTTTTTGCTGTGTGATTGGGAATAAGTAAACATATAATGGGGTTTTCTAAAATATGACTGTAGAAGTGGAAATACACTTTAACCAGTTTCCGCCCAGCCATTAGCAGATTGACGGGCGGCCGCGGATCTGCCATCCTGACTGGACGTCATATGACGTTCTGTCAGAAAGCGTCAATCGCACAGCCATGGGGCAGCGCAATCTGTCACTAGCCGTGTCCACGGCACACAGCCAATTACCGATCAGAGTACAGGCGTTGACCAATCACAGCTAAGCACAACAAAAAGGACTGAATGATTCAGTTTCAATCAGCAAAATGCTTGCTTTTAGAAATGTAATTCACTGCTATTAACATGTGTAAAAAAATAAAAATCCTGATCACTTCAACAGAGTGGTACAATGTTACTATGGTAACATTCTATTGCTATGGTCACAGTGTGTAAAAAAATAAAAAATACCACACCAGCATGACAACACTGTACCAACAAAGAAAATACAACTTAAAAAAAAAAACTTTTAATAAATACCTTGGACTGTCTACTTTCCAAAAATTGGTTATTTGGGGATTATTTATAATGTCCTGCCATTTTAGAGCCTCAAGAAATTAGATATTCCGTGCATCAATTTTAAGATACTGTATATACCATAGTTTGTGGACTCTATAACATTCCTACAGATTAAATAATAAACACAGATTTGGGTTATTTTCACTGAAGAAATGTAGCAGAATACATTTTGGGCTAAATTAATGAAGAACAATTATTTTTTCAGTGGCGATTAAATACCACCTCTATTTGTGTGAGCAAAATGATAAAAACCATGCAATGGTCATTTCAAAGTGCGACAGCACTGAAAACTGAAAATTATCCTGGACAGGAAGAGGATAAAAGTGTATTGAGGTGGTTAAGACTCTTTGCCTCCCAATAGAAAACTGTTTTATACCATTTACAGGTGGTCTTTTTTATTTTGTGGAAAAAGGTTTCATGACCTGAACCAAAACTGACCACTAAAAACAGCCCAGGAGTATACCAGTTTGTCCCAAACCCTGTAAAACTGTTCCTTTTGCTAGACAGTTTAATGTGCATCTAAATGTGCATAACAAATGTGAAATAAAAAAATGAATAAAAAATGTAATGCTACAAATACATGAATTAGCCACATACAGTTACAAGAATACAGTCTTTTTCATTATACTGGGAATACAATTGTACATATTATATACAAAGTCAGTTTTAAGTGAACAGCATTAGGGAATGTATTTAGCAAATTAAAACCAGCCAATCTCACCTGTGCATTTCTGAATCTTCTGGATAAATGCACTGGAAACAGGTATGGGTTGTGGAAATTTAAAAAAAAAACAAGCAGGGAGGTCAACACTGTTGGCATTGGTGATGGAGTTGAAAGAGGGAGTTCTGCAAGAAAAAAAATAAAAAAAATAAACTCACACTAAAGGTGACAAGACTTTCTAGGTTTTGCATAAAGTTCAATATTAAAAAAAGATATGAAAAAGAAAGGACAGCTTTAACTTTGGCACAAAAAGAGGAATTGTGACTTGCCTGTATATTCCATATCCTGGAGTACAATACAGGACAGGTGTATGACATTCATAAACCCTGTGTTATAGGCGGATACCTTCAGATGATTGAACACTGGCAAAGCTTTGCTGGACACCACCCTCCCCAGGCATTCGGGCATAACTTACCATATTTCGCAAGACCTCAGTTTTTAGCAAGCAATGCAGAGTAACTGCATTGTCATACTTACCTCCTCTGTGCAGTTGGTTTTGCAAAGAGTGGCCCAGATCCTCCTCTTCTGGGGTCCCTCAGCAGCACCCCTGGCTCCTCCTCCTTCTCGAGTGCCCCGTTGGAGAAGTGCTCTCCCTTGGGGCACTCATGCGGGCGTGCACCCATGTTCTGCTGCATCTATTGGCACAGACAGCAGGACTGGGCCCTGCCCCCGACTTCCACGTCATTGGATTTGATTGATAGTAGCAGGAGCCAATGGCTGCGCTGCTATCAATCTATCCAATCAGGACCCGAGAAACTGGCTGGGGACGCTCGTGCTTGGAGAACCGGGCTCAAGTAAGTAAAAGGGATGGTTTGGGGGGTTGCGGCACTATAGAAGGTTTTTCACCTTAATGCATTGAATGCATTAAGGTGAAAAACCACAAGGGTTTACAACCCATTTAATGCAGAAGAGACATGCTTTGTTGCTTCTACATTAAAGTTACTTACCTGCCTGTCCGCCCTGGTACAGTGAGCCATGCACGTGCAAACTTAAAATGCTCTTAAAGCATAACCATTTTTTCCTCTGTGTTCTTTGTCGCTAAGATTTTATCCCATATAGTATCTTCTAGCAAGGATTGTCGTTTAGAAAAGTTGGCTCTTTTGAAATTCAGTGTCTTTGTATTCGCCTTGTGTTTCCTATTTCTGTGATTTATACTGAAACAAATTCATCTGTGATTGTTGTTTGCTAAATTGCCCTGTATTTCCACATCCGTGATCAGGTCTGTATTGTTGGTAATCAGTAGGTCTAGTAACACTTTGGGGGTTATGTAGGAAAGGCAAATCCACAATTGCACTGAAAGTGCACTTCTAAGTGCAGTCGCTGTAAATCTGAGGGGTAGATCTGAAAGGAGGGGAAGCTCTGCTGATTTTATCATCCAATCATGTGGAAGCTAAAATGCTGTTTTTTATTTTCCGTGCATGCCCTCGGATCTACAGCGACTGCACTTCCAAGTGCACTTTGCACTTGTAAATAATCCCCTTTGTTTCTTGCTGGTGCATTTACCATCTGACCCATGAAATTGTCCTGCAAGACATTTAGGAAATGGCGAGCTTTAGATGAATGCGCAGTTCCTTACACCTAGTCTATGTCTGGATAATTAAAATCCCCCATTATAATGACACTTCCCATCCTTGCCGCTAATCCAAATTGTGATAGGAGGTCTGCCTCCCCCTCCTCCCTCTGGTTAGGGGGCCTATAGCATACTCCCAGTATTACTTTCCCCTTATTTTCCTCCTTTTCTATCTCTACCCATAATGATTCTACCCCCTCCCTTGCTAGATTAGTGATGTCGTCTCTCACATTCACTTGTACGTCATTTTTGATATACAGGCATACCTCTCATCTTTTTTACCCTCTCTATCCCTGTGATATAGGCAATACCCTTGAATAGTTGCCAGCCAATCGTGAGAGCTGTTAAACCAAGTCTCTGAAATTCCTACAAAATCTAAATCCTCCACAAACAACAGTAGCTCTAGTTCTCCCATCTTGTCCGCCAGACTCCTGGCATTGGTGAACATGCCACGTAATTTAGACCAGATGCATACCATCTCCTTATTGGGTGTTCTGAGGTTGCAAATAAGACTTGTTACTGTACTTACCTCTGGTTTAGGTGCTTTAGTCTAACTACCACTAATGCCCCCAATACTACCCTCTGGAATTTGTTCCGCACTGACTATCTCTACCTATGAACCCTTCCTCTCATTGCCTAGTTTAAAAGCCCCTCTAACTTATTGGCCATCTTCACTCCCAGTCGATCTGCACCTTCACCATTTAGGTGATTTAAAATAATAAACTAGTTAAGCATAGAATGATATGTCTGTAAGGGAGAGGATCTCCATCACCTAAGGATACTAGCAAAAAAAGAGATTTTTAATACAGCTTACCTGTAAAATCTTTTTCTTGGAGTACATCACGGGACACAGAGCGGCATATTCATTACTATATGGGTTATATGGAGTACCTTCAGGTGTAGACACTGGCAATCTCAAACAGGAAATGCCCCTCCCTATATAACCCCCTCCCATAGGAGGAGTACCTCAGGTTTTGTAGCAAGCAGTATGCCTCCCAAAATGGTCCTCAAAAAAGAGGGGTGGGAGCTCTGTGTCCCGTGATGTACTCCAAGAAAAAGATTTTACAGGTAAGCTGTATTAAAAATCTCTTTTTCTTTATCGTACATCACGGGACACAGAGCGGCATATTCATTACTATATGGGATGTCCCAAAGCAATGCTTACAATGAGGGGAGGGAGAACATCTCCAAGACAAAAGGATTTAATTTAGAGATATACTCAAATCATAATAAATCCAACTTAGTTGAGAAAAATAATTTTAAATTTTAAATTTAACTCAAACAAGAGGAGCCCCCGGAATCCGAGGGTCTCAAACTGCAGCCTGCAGCACTGCCTGCCCGAAGGCAGTATCAGTATTCCTTCTTACGTCCAACTTGTAGAATTTTGTAAACGTGTGGACAGAAGACCAGGTTGCCGCCTTGCAAACTTGAGCCATAGAGATCTGGTGGTGTGCTGCCCAGGAGGCGCCCATGGCTCTAGTAGAATGAGCCTTTAATGATACTGGAGGAGGCAACCCTTTCAAGCCGGTAGAATGAACAGCACATCTGTTTTCCGGATCTTCTTTGTAGCTTTAAGATAGGCCTTCATGGCCCTGACAATATCCAAGGTATGCAGCAACCCTTCCTTTCTGGAAGTAGGTTTAGGGAAGAAGGATGGTAATACCAAATCCTGGTTTAGATGAAAACTGGATATAACCTTCGGTAGGAAGGAAGGATGAGGGCGGAGAACGACCTTGTCCTTATGAAAAACAAGATATGGTTCCTTACAGGATAAGGCTGCCAGCTCCGAAACTCTTCTTGCGGAAACTATGGCAACCAAAAATACTAACTTCCTTGTCAGTAGAACCAAAGGAATATCAGCCAACGGCTCAAACGGTTGTTTCTGTAAACTTGACAGAACAAGATTTAAATCCCACGGACAAAGCGGGGATTTAACTGGAGGTCTAATACGTAAGACCCCTTGAAGGAAGGTCTTAACCAGCGAGTGGGTGGCCAGCGGCCGCTGAAACCACACTGACAGAGCAGAAATCTGTCCTTTGATTGTGCTTAATGCCAATCCTTTATCCACTCCTAGCTGGAGAAAACTTAATACTCTATCGATGGTAAATTTGCGAGAAAGCCATCGCTTGGACTCACACCAGCCTACATAGGCCTTCCAGACCCTGTAATAAATCACCCTAGAGACCGGTTTCCTGGCTCTGATTAGGGTAGAGATTACTTTCTGAGACAGACCTCTACCCCTGAGAATCAGGGATTCAGCTTCCAGGCCGTCAAATTTAGATGCCGTAAGGCAGGGTGGAGGATCGGACCTTGCGATAGCAGGTCTGGCCGTAGAGGAAGAGTCCACGGGTCTCCCACTACCATCCTTAAGATTAGTGAGTACCATGCCCTTCTGGGCCATGCTGGAGCTACCAGGATGACTGGTATGTGCTCCACCCGGATCCTGCGCAGCAGGCGGGGTAGTAACTGGAGCGGGGGAAACGCATAAAGAAGTTTGAACTGATGCCAAGGGCAAACCAACGCATCGGTTCCGCAGGCCATCGGATCCCTTGAGCGGGATATGAACCTGTCTAGTTTCTTGTTGAGTCTCGATGCCATGATATCCACGTCCGGCACTCCCCATCTTTGGCAGAGTGCTTGAAAGACTTGTGGATGCAGAGACCATTCCCCCGGCCATAGAGTCTGGCGGCTTAAGAAGTCCGCCTGAAAGTTGTCCACTCCTGGAATGAATATTGCCGATATGCAGGGCACATGAGCCTCTGCCCATAGGAGAATCAAGCTCACCTCTCTCTGAGCGGCTTGACTCCTGGTTCCCCCTTGGTGATTTATGTATGCCACGGCCGTGGCATTGTCTGATTGAATTCTCACCGGGAACCCCTGCAATTTTGACGTCCAAGCCCTGAGGGCTAGTCGAGCAGCTCTGAGCTCCAAGACGTTGATGGGCAACTGCTTCTCTGGCTTTGCCCAAGTACCTTGGCGAGTGCAACCATCCAAAATTGCTCCCCAGCCCGTCAGGCTGGCGTCTGTGGTCACTATCTTCCAAGCCACTGGGCTGAAAGACTTCCCCTTCAGTAGATTCTGAGGGTCTAACCACCAACACAGACTTTGTCGGACTCTTGATGAGAGCGGCAACGGGATATCCAAGGCCTGTGGCCTTCTGCTCCATGCTGACAGGATGGCTGCCTGTAGGATGCGAGTGTGGCTCTGGGCGTATGGTACCGCCTCGAATGTGGCCACCATCTTGCCTAGTAACCTCATACATAGGCGAATAGTCGGTTCTTTCTTGCTTAGAACCAGTAGGATTAATTCCTTGATGGCTTTTACCTTCCTCAGAGGTAGGAACACTCCTGGTTGTTCTGTGTCTAATCTCATGCCGAGATATTCCAACTGCCTTGTGGGCTGGAATGCTGACTTTTCTCGATTTAGGACCCAGCCGAACCTCTCGAGGTATTGGACCGTGAGGGCCACTGCTCGCTCCAAGCCGGGAGACGAGTGGTCTATGACTAGGAGGTCGTCCAGGTATGCTAGGATCGTGACCCCTTGGATCCTTAGCTTGGCTAGGATCGGAGCTAGGACCTTCGTGAACACCCGGGGGGCCGTAGCCAACCCGAAGGGAAGCGCCACGAATTGGAAGTGACGCGAAGCCACCATGAAGCGTAGATATCTTTGATGTGGCTGATAAATTGGAACATGAAGGTAGGCATCCTTTATGTCTATGGACGCCATGAAGTCGTCCTTCTGGAGTGTGGCAGCTGCTGACCGCACGGATTCCATCCGAAATGAGCGGATCTTTAGATATGCATTTACCATCTTTAGGTCCAAAATTGGCCTGACATCTCCATTGGATTTTGGGATGATGAATAGGTTGGAGTAGAAACCCAGCCCCTGTTCCAGGACTGGTACCTCTACTATTACTTCCTGGGAAAGTAGATGATCTAATGCCGATCTTAATGCGGCTCCCTTTTCCGGATCGTTTGGAATCCTCGACTTCTGGAAATGAGGAGGAGGAAACCTTAGGAAATCTAATTTGTAGCCTGTGGCCACGGAAGACCGTACCCACTCGTCGGGAATGCTGGCTTCCCAAATCTCTGAAAAGAGTCGCAGCCTTCCCCCCACCTTCGTGGGTGGGGGCGCCCCTTCATAAGGTTGGCTTGGGGGCTGGTTTTGCTGGTTTGCGAAACCACTGCCTTTTGCCTCTAACAGCCTGTCCTTGTGATTTGCTGTTGAAGCCGAAGTTTGCTTTTGCAGGAGGCCGTCGATACTGCTTGGCATTAGAGGGCCCCTGCCCAGGGGAATACTGTCGTTTAAACGCAGGTCCCTGAACCGTCTTCTTAGTTGGCAAGAGAGTACTCTTGCCGTTTGAAATGGTCTGAATGTATTTATCTAGGTCTTCTCCGAAGAGTCGTCCTCCATGGAAGGGGAACCCTACCAGGAGCTTCTTGCATGGGGGCTCAGCCTCCCAGCTTTTTAACCATAAGAGTCTTCTCATATGGATAAGGGATAACGATAAACGTGACGCTTGCTGGATAGAATCCTTGATTGCGTCTACCGTAAAACATATGGCCTTAGGGACATCCGAAAAATTTTCTGCCTGCTGGGCCGGAATAAGTTTAAGCATCTGCTTAAATTGATCCGATAATGCTTGAGCGACCCCAATCGCAGCCACAGCTGGCTGTACTACTGCCCCTGCAGTAGTGAAGGAGTTCTTAAGTAGTGCTTCCAAGCGCTTATCAACTGGATCCTTGAACACCTGTATGTTTTCTACAGGGCATGTTAACGATCTGTTAACACATGAGATGGCTGCGTCCACTGCAGGAGTAGCCCATCTTTTGGAAAATTTTTCTTCCATAGGATATAGGACAGAGAACCTTTTAGGTGGTAAGAAGATCTTATCTGGTTTGTTCCAATCTTGGAACAAAATTCCCTCTAATAGAGGATGGATCGGAAACACAGCATTGCTTTGAGGCGCCCTCAGTGAGCCCAAAGCTGAAACCGTCGATACCTGGAGATCTGGTACTGGCAAGTTGAATGCCCTATGGACCAAGTCCGACAATCCTTGAATCCACCAGCTCTCCCTCAGGGAGACTGCCCCAGACTCCTCTGTATCCGGATCTTCGATCCCTGAACCTACTTGGTCCTTGTCCAAGAGGTCGTCCAATTCCCCTGAGGAAAGGACCTCCTCTTCTGAGGGTCCGCGCTCGGGCGACGGAGATCTATTCCGCTTACTGCCCCGCATAGCTGCGGCTATCATTTTACCCATGCTTTTCTGCATCTCTTTTAAAGAGGTGAGTAATACCTCCTCCGTGACCATCTTAGGGTTGGACTGACCCGCGTCAGCTCCAGCCCCAGATCCCGATGGCCCCAAGGCTCCCTGTGGGGAAAGCAGCGGCATAGCTTTGTCCGAGACCTCAGACTCTCTGGGGGAATCCCCACCTCTTGTACCCTCTGACCCGGATGCCATGGTACAATACCGAGGTACACCTGCTACCTATTGGTATTTGGAACTATAAAAGTTAATTGCCCAAACACCTGTTTGGGGGATAAAAAATGCTTCCTCTCCCCTAGATGACTTTTTTTTTTTTTTTTTTTCGTTTTTGTTTCAAATCCAGGAAAGAAAAAACATTCTGTCCCCCTGAGTAGTATTGCAAGAAAAACTATGAGATGGAAAAGAAACAGCCTATTTCTAGGCTTGAAAAACAGTCCTCTGAAGACTGCAATATCCTTTCTGGCCACTGTGTGTCCTCGGCGCCCCGTGCTGCCGCTCTGGTCTTTCTCCTCAGTTCCAAAGTATTGAATGGAACAAACAAGGAAGGGCCGCCCCTTCCTTAAGCCACTGACCCGCCCTTCCCCCCCCAGCAATCTCAAACAGGAAATGCCCCTCCCGACAGGGGGGGGGGGTGTTTGGGAGGAAGGGACCTCTCTGTTCCAGCAAACTGCAGCCTGGAACCATGAGGAGGTCAGCGTTTTGCCTGCTTTGCAGGCTCTGAGGAGGAAGACTGAATGGAGCATCGCCTGGAGGCTTGCAGGTAAGCACAGCTCTCTGACACACACATATATTTTTATATAACACAGGCCCCACTCAATGCTTTTCCAACACTACAAGGGAGGTCACATCTTATGGGGAATAATACATAGAGAGCCATCCTATCTTTATGATATGTGACTAGTTTGCCAGATGCAGTGCATAACTTTAGGCATGTCCCCTGTGACCCCCCAGAAAAAAACCTGCTAAGAACCAAGTTCCGCAAGTTTTCCCCTCACTTACCTGCTCCATGCCGCAGGACTTTGCCAAGCAAGAGGCCCAATCTTCCCCCATCTCCGTGGGGATGTCTAGACCTTCAGGCCCTGGGTTCCTATGAAGGATCCACTGTCCTGGGCCCATATAGCACCCTGGCAACAGAAAACATTAGGCACCCAAAGGTTTCTAAGTTCTGGGCCCAGGGTCCAGCTCTCTAAAAAGAAAAGCATTATGGGCTATACCCCAAGGGTTTGGGGTCCGGTTACTGACCACTTTAGCGCTGAGGCTTTTTTGGACAGAACCGGTAGCTCACCTAATCCCAAGGATGCGGAGGCAAGCTAAACCATGACTAACACCTAAGACACTGGCGTAAAAACTGAGGTACTCCTCCTATGGGAGGGGGTTATATAGGGAGGGGCATTTCCTGTTTGAGATTGCCAGTGTCTACACCTGAAGGTACTCCATATAACCCATATAGTAATGAATATGCCGCTCTGTGTCCCGTGATGTACGATAAAGAAACTGAGTGGGATAGGGTGGTAAGAATACACCCAGGGGGTATGTTTAGCAAAGCTTTACCAGTGTCCAATCATCTGAAGGCCGCAACCTATAAACCAGGGTCTATGACTATCCAGCTTGTGTCCTGTATAATGAAGATAACTAAATTACACTATACCAGCCATTCTATAAGCCCTATTACAGATGCAATCCAGATGCACAAGCACACCCAGTGTGCCTGGTTTAACGTCAATGATCATTCTGCATGTCAGAAGCTTACTCAAGAGGAGTAAGGGGAATGTAGAGCAATAAAAAATAAATGAAATAGTGGCATCAAATTTCAACTAGTTGCTGCATGGCGCTGGAGTCAGAGCTTAAGCTGTAATAAGTGCTTGTGCGCACTAGGCCTCCATTAAGCCTGATGCCTGGATAATGGTCAGTGGGTATGAAGAATGCTCATATACAACCCTATGTGAAAGTCATGCATATGAGACCTAAATCAGAATGCAATGTCCTGTAGCAGGTTTAAATTTCTAGACTAAACCTAACAGGTCTAAAAAAAAAAAAAAAAAATTCTCCTCACCTTCCTAACATTTATGCTGATTAAACTGTGTAAGAAAGGCACATATACGTACTTATTTTCAGCCCAATACGGTCCAGTCACGTGATCCTCTGTGTCAACCAGTGGCAGCTGGAGAGGAGAGACTCCTCAACAATGACTCGGGTTTAAATCTTGGAGAGGACTTGTAACCCATAGGCTCCTATGACCCATCCATTGTTGGCACTCCATCTTCCTCCTTGCAAGTCGCTGCTGATTGACACAAGGGAATGGGCTAAACTTAGGTAAATTATATACATCTTTCCTACACAGGTTATTCAGCATGAGTGTTAGGAGAAGGGAGGGGACATTTTTAAAACTAGCAAGATTTAGCCAAGAATTCCAATTTAACTTTTATGAAAAATATCCAACTGGCTGATATAAATAGCTGCACTTTGCAAAACAATGCTAAAAATGCATTGTAATAAAAGATAGTAGTTGCATTTTTTGGTGCACAATATTTGTCAACATTTTAGCAATTCCATATTTTCAGTAAAAAAAAAATTCAATAAAAAAAATTTTTAGTGCACAAAAATATAATTACCAATATTTATTTGGTACAAATTTGTCAACGAAAAATTATGGTACGCAAAATTATCAACAGGCAATGCTTTTATAGCTCATCAGTTAAGAGTTAAAGTGAAGTTGCAGCTGCTGACCTTTAATAAATCGGACACTTACCTGTCCCAGGGTGCGGCAATGCGGGGGAACGAAGCCCCGCTCCTCTCCACGTTTCCGGCATTGTCACTGTGGGCGCCCAGCTGTGGCTTTACACCCAGGCACGCACTGTGTGCAGGCAATCATCTGGGACCTGTGACGTGTCCCGGATGATTGCTGAGAGGAAGGGGGGAGAGGTGAACTTCCTTTTGGAGCTGCAGAGCCCCGGAAGGAAGTGGGAGCCGAAACCCTCTAAAAAAAAGGATTTCCGCCAACCCCCCCCACCTAAAAAAAATTACATGTCAAATGTAGCATGTCAGGGGGTCACCTTCCCTTAAAGCAGAAGTTACATTTTTGGGTGGATCTCCGGTTTAACTCTAAATGAGGAATCTAAAAAAAAATTCAGTATGGCATGCACAACATATGGACACCCCACCCACGTTTGCATTCATACATGTGTGCAGGGTACTTTTAAATATATTTTTGTTATTTTTATTATATTAAAAATTTTAGACACATTTGTTTTTTTTTTCACTTAACTTTATTGATATATTAAGGGAACTTAAAGGGGGTTGTAAAGGAAAAAAAATGTTTCCCTAAATAGCTTCCTTTACCTTAGTGCAGTCCTCCTTACCTCATCCTTCGATTTTGCTTTTAAATGTCCTTATTTCTTCTGAAAAATGCTCACTTCCTGTTCTTCTGTCTGTAACTCAACACTGTAATGCAAGGCCTTCTCCCTGCTGTGGAGAAAGCCTCTTGAGGGGGGTGGGGGCGAGCAGGCAAGTCAGGACGCTCTCTACTTTGCAGATAGAGAAAGGAGCTGTGTGTTAGTGGGCGTCCTGACACTCCTGCTCGCCCCCTCCACCCTCAAGAGGCTTTCTCAACACCAGGAAGAAAGTCTCGCATTACGGTGTTGAGTTACAGAAAAAACAGGAAGTGAGCATTTCTCAGAAGAAATAAGGACATTTAAAAGCAAAATGGAAGGATGAGGTAAGTGAAGGAGGACTGCACTAAGGTAAAGGAAGCTATTTAGGGAAAAATAGGATTTTTACAACAGCTTACCTGTAAAATCCTTTTCTTGGAGTACATCACGGGACACAGAGCCGCATAGCCATTACATGTGGGTTATAGAGTCTACCTTCAGGTGATGGACACTGGTGTAATCAATTAAACAGGAAGTTCCCTCCCTATATAACCCCTCCCCTACTGGGAGTACCTCAGTTTTTGTAGCAAAGCAATAAGTGTCCCAATATCCCCAAACAAGAGGGGTGGGAGCTCTGTGTCCCGTGATGTACTCCAAGAAAAGGATTTTACAGGTAAGCTGTTATAAAAATCCTATTTTCTTTATCGTACATCACGGGAAACAGAGCCGCATAGCCATTACATGTGGGATGTCCCAAAGCAATGCTTACTGAGGGGAGGGAGACACCAACAAACCCAGACCGCCATCAGACGTGAGGACCTATAATGCTGCCTGCAGCATACTGCACCAAAAAGCTGCATCCTCTTGCCGTCTTATGTTCACCTGATAGGAATTAGTGAACATAAGCACAGATGACCAAGTTGCGGCCTTGAAAATCTGCGTCAAAGGTTTGAAAATGCATTGTGCATAAAGCGCTTACCATCCTGGTAGGGAGCACCCCCACAAAAAAACAGGGGGAATCCTACACTAAACCACAAGCCTAAATAATAACCCGATGAATCAACCTTAAAAACAGTTGATTTTAGACGCTGCCTGCCCTTTCCTGGGGCCTCCTGGTAGCGCAACATCAGTTTTCCGTATCCGAGCAGCCGCTTCAGATAGGCCTAGACCCTTCTTACTCCAATGAGAGAGAGTGTAACCATTTTAATAGCTGACCTGAACACTGCCTGCCCATCTAGGGTCTTCTGGCAGCCCAATAAAAACGTCAGCTTTCTATATCTGAAACCTTCAGATAGGTATTTAACCACTTGACCACCAGGCCTATTCTGGCACTTCTCTCCTTCATGTGAAAATCACAATTTTTTTGCTAGAAAATTAATCAGAACCTCCAAACATTATATATTTTTTTTTAGCAGACATCCTAGGGAATAAAATGGCAGTCATTGCAATACTTTTTGTCACACCGTATTTGCGCAGCGGTCTTACAAGCGCACTTTTTTTGGATAAAAATCACTTTTTTGAATTAAAAAATAAGACAACAATACATTTTGCCCAATTTTTTTATATATTGTGAAAGATAATGTTACGCCGAGTAAAATGATACCCAACATGTCACGCTTGTGGCATGGCGTCAAACTTTTACCCTTAAAAATCTCGATAGGCGACGTTTAAAAAATTCTACAGGTTGCATTTTTTGAGTTGCAGAGTAGGTCTAGGGCTAGAATTATTGCTCTCACTCTAACGATCGCGGCGATACCTCACTTGTGTGGTTTGAATACCGTTTTCATATGCGGGCGCTACTCGCGTATGCGTTTGCTTCTGCGCGCGAGCTCGTCGGGATGGGGGGCTTTAAAAAAAAAAAATTTTGTTTTCTTATTTATTTTTATTTAGTTTTATAATTTTTTACACTGAAATAAAAAAAAAATTGATCACTTTTATTCCTATTACAAGGAATGTAAACATCCCTTGTAATAGAAAAAAGCATGACAGGTCCTCTTAAATATGAGATCTGGGGTCAAAAAGACCTCAGATCTCATATTTAGACTTAAATGCAAAAAAAAAAAAAAAAGTCATTTTTTCAAATGACAAAAAAAAAAATGTTTCTTTAAGAGGCTGGGCGGGACTGACGTTTTGACGTCACTTCCGCCCAGCAGAGCTATGAGGACGGGTGAAGGAGATTTCTCCTTCAGTCCCGTCCCCGCTCAGCTGCCGGACACATCCGATCCCCTCCGCCGCTACCGACGGCTCCAGTAAGCGGCGGAGGGCGCGGGAGAGCTGCGGGAGGGGGGGGGGCCCTCTCCCGCCACCGATAACGGCGAATCCGCCACGGAGACCGCCGTTATCGTGTACACCACCGCCCCCTGAAAAGATGAATATCTCGGTTGTGGCAGCAGCTGCTGCCGTTATCGAGATATTCAACTTTAAAAACAGGACGTCTTTTTGACATGGGGCGGTGGTCAAGTGGTTAACTGCTCTCATCTCAACTGAGAAAAAAGCAATAACTTTTACTTCCGCGAAACAAGGTTTTGAAAAAAAGGGAAGGTAAGAATATCTAGATTCAAATGAATACTACATCCTTCTAGTAAATAAGGTTGGGTGAGGATGAATATCACTCTACTTGTAAGAATAATTGAGTATGGCTCTATACCAAGAAAGTTGCCAATACTGAAACTCTCTTGGAGGCTACCACAACCAAGAACACCAATTCCCTTGTCAAAGGATGAAGGGAAATATGGTGCATCGGCCCAAGGAGCTGACCCTGTAAGCCGAAAAAAATAGAGCCAACCCTCCGAGCACAAGGGCGACCCAACAGGTGGACTTATGCACGTCACCCCTTGTATAACAGCCCGGACCAAAGAGTGTGAAGCAAGCGACCTTTGGAAGCATGGCCGAGATCGGATCCTTGATATAACTTAAGGCTAGCTCCGTCTCCTTTCCAAATGTAGGAAGTCAGGAATTTTACCTTTGACAAACTTCCACGGATGCCATCATCTGGTTTCACACCAGGAACATGAGCCTTCCAGACCGTAGGATATCTGGTCCTGGAGGCCAGCTCTCTTGTATGAATCAAGGGAATTGCCGCTGATTCTGAAAGCCCCGATCCTCGAGAATGTGGGCTATAATAGCCAGACCATTAATTCACCTGTTGCAAGGCAGGATGTAATACCCCCTGCAAAGTAGGCCTGGACAAGATGTAAGGGACCGTGGGTCCTCTACTACCACCCTTACTGTTCCTGCACCGAGAGGTCGTCAGGGTTATGCCGGAGTAATCAGGCCAGCTTCCGTTCTCCTCTAATGTTGCACAGAAGCCACAAAAATCGCGGCACTGGGGGGAGAGACACAACCAGTGACAACTGGTCCCCCCGGATTACTAACACATCTGCCCCACATGCGGGTGGATTTGTCCTTGCCCCCAAGCTGTTCAACTTCTTGTTAAGCCTGGTCGCCAATACCTCTTATGTACAGGGTACTATTTCTGTGGCATTTGGTCAGGAAAACAGTCGGGGTGTAGAGGTCATTCTCCCGGAGACACTTGTTGACGGCTCCATTTAAATTCCTGTAAATTCTGCATTTCATGAAATTACAAATGTCAATAGGCAAGGCACAAGCTCCTCCTTGGTAAATTAAGTAAATCACTAGTATGGCATAGTCTGATTGTACTCTGACAGAACCAACCTGCCACCTGAACGTTCAGGCCCCTAAGCCAGATGACAGATAAGGCTCCCTTGGAGCTTGACTACTTCCCCTGGGCCATGGTCTCTTCCTGACCTGGCAAACCCTTTTAGTTAAGAATCACCAAGAGGAATTTCAGCATATCTCTGGGACCGGTTCTTTGGATAATGCTAGGTCAAGATCCACTCTTTCTAGGCCGACAAAATACTGATTATAACAGTCCTGAATAAAAGTTAGTATAGGGAACTGTCTTGAATGAAGCCAGCATCTTCCCTAGTGTCTTAAGCAAAAGGCCAAAAGTAAGGAACTGTTCCTTGCCGTGACCACATAGACCAGTTTTCTTATAGCGATGGTCTTGTCTGAGGCCAAAAAAAATCTCCTTTTTGGACTGTGCCAAACATACCCAGCTTCTTGTCAAATGAAAGAATGTATCTTTAGACTGGAATCCCACCCAGGAGTTCCAGATACTTGACCATGCTGGACACCCTTAGGTCCAGCCATGCTACAGTCTGACCCATCAGCAGGAGTTTGCTTCAGTATGTCATTACTGCTATAGCCTGGGCCTACAGACCTGCTTGAGGCGGGCCCTAGCACCCTGACAACCCAGGCACAGAGGCTAACCCAAAAGGGCAAGACCACCAACTGGAGATAGTGCTGTTCCCCTGCGAAACGCAGACAACCTCTGCAGACCCAAGTAAATAAACACATATGCAACTGGCTCCCCATATGTGTATGTGGCAAGTGTTAAAGCCATATGCCTCAATAGAAGTGTGTGTACATGGCAGCATGAATTCATATAAATATGTTTTAAGCAAAACATGCATATAGCATGTGTGCTCTGGAACAAGCATCTTGCAAGCAAGCATGCGCTATAAACGTGTTATGCAACAATGTGCAACATGAACACATGCAGACACTTATTTCTATGCAAACACAAGGAATCCTGTATTGCTTAATTAGGCCGCCATGTGCAACTTTAAAGTAATCATGCATCCTTATGCGATTCAGCATCTTCCATGCGATCAACATCTTATGCATTTTAAGCACTACTGTGCGGACAAGAACCCTTGTATGACCAAGGACTCTTGTGTGACCAAGCACCCCTGTGCGATCCAGCATCCTTATGCACTCAAGCATCTTAATGCGACTTTAGGCATTTCTGTGAAACAAGCCTCTCTATGTGATCAAGTATCCTTGGGTAATCCAGGACTCTGTTGATCCGACAACCATGTGTGATCCAGCTTCTTTTTGCATTCAAGCATCTTTAAGCGATCATTAGGCATTCTTGTAGAAACAAGCCTCTCTGTGTGACCAAAATATCCTTGAGTAATCAAGGACTTGGGTGATCGGGTAATCATGTGTGATTCAGCATTTTTATGCCTTCAAGCCTCTTTATGCGATTCTAGGTATTTCTGTGTAAACAAGCCTCTTTGTGTGACCAAATATCCTTGGGGAATCAAGGACTTGGGTGATCAGGTAATCATGTGTGATTCCAGCATTTTTATGCATACAAGCATCTTTATGCAAACTTAGGCACTTCTGTGGAAACAAGCCTCTCTGTGTGACCAAATATCCTTGGGTAATCCAGGACGCGGATGATCAGGTAACCATGTGTGATCCAGCATCTTTTTTGCAACCCAGCAACTTTATGCAATTTTAGGCATTTCTGTGGAAAAAAACCTCTTCTGTGTGACCAAACATCCTTGGGTAATCAAGGATTTGGGTGATCAGGTAACCATGTGTGATCCAGCATTTTTATGCATACAAACGTCTTTATGCGATTTTAGACCTTTCTGTGGAAACAAGTCTCTCGGTGTGACCAAATATCCTTGGGTAATCCAGGAATTGAGTGATCAGGTAACTAGCATCTTTATGCACTCAAGCATTTCTATGCAACTCTAACAAACATGCAACACCATACAGACAGAAACATGTATCCTTATGCAATCCACAATAAAACATGCTCTGTTGCTTGTTTTTATCCCGCATGCATTCCAAACTCATATATCTTATGCAACATGCGGACTGGCAAAGAGGAAGTTATCCTCTGTAGATGTGTGTTTCCTCAATTAAGAGACGTTAGCAATGTGTACCAGCAACTGTGCATCCCTCAGATGTGCATTTGGTTAGCCTGACGCCGACACCAGGCTGAGGATCATATGGAGATCTTACTAGCCACTTATAGGAAAACCTCTCTTTACACTCTAAGGAGAAGATAGAGGCTTTGGCCGAGTAGGCAGAGGGAAGTTATATGCAGCATGAATCTCTGAAAAGACTGCAGGTGCAATCAGAACCTGTAGGGCTTTTGATAGCTTCTCCTCGTTAGGCTGCAGCTCCTGTCTCCTGTCCTCTGACAGTGAACCTTCATCCCCAGCTCTTCTAATCCCTTTGTTTAAGGATTAAAGCAGTAAAAGGGGGCACACCCTGTTTTTTTTCGCTTCTTGTGAGGATGCTGCGAACATAGCAGTTAACCTCTTGTAGAACAACAAATGCGATGCAAAAAACAAAACACATGCAGAGTGGCTGCAATGTTGGGGGAGGCTGCATTGCCTGACAGGTCTGATGGCTCAATCTGTGAGCTGTTTAAGTCTCTACAGGGGAGAATAAGGGGCCACCAGGTTCAGGTGGCGATTCCTTTTTATATTCCTACCCCTGACCTTATTCAATGGGGAGACAAAAGTCCTAAGCTAAAAGCAGAGGAACTTAACCCAGGTGCATCAACAGCTGAACTTAGTCTGGCAGAAACAATGCCTGCTAATCTGCACAGCTAGATGCGGAGTAGGCGTCTTAGATGAATCTGTATCCAACTCACACAAGGTGCTTACGTTTGTGACCCCCTAGCTTTACAGAGCTCTGATGTCTGGGCCTTTTTGAAGAGCCCTCTCTGCGACTGCACTGAGCAGATGAGCACGTGCGACATGGTAGAGCCTGAAGCCGAGGAAGTGGGACGCACAATAGACCAGCTAACACTTAAGCTTCCGTCTTTGGAAAGCATTGTAAGAGAAAACATCAGGCATGTCTCTTACTGCCCATAGTAGTGGAAAAACAGATACGACTTGCAGCTACTCATGAAAGACAATCCTTTGCATAGGATTAAGGGCATCTTTTTTTTTTTTTTATGTACCAGCCCCTTCAAGGGGAGATATATGGGTACTACAGCCATCCTGTCTGAACAGACATAGTGGCCCAGGCTACATGCCGGCTAGGGGAGGTATATGGGTGCCCTGAGCCATCCCGTCTCAGAAGACATCGTGGTTTACATTGCCCATGCATAGAAGCATAATATAGGCGACACCCATAGTCCCCTACAGAAGACCTACTGTCGAACCAAGTCCCATAGGTCCTTCTCTTACCTTTCCACGCTGCAGGGTATTGCCAAGCAAGAGGCCCAATCTTCCCCCTTCACCGTGGGTATAGTCCTAGACCTTCAGGGACCGGGGTCCATGGCAGGAACACCACACCCCTGGACCTATATAGCACCCTGGCAGCAGAAAAAACATTTGGTCCTTAGAAGGCACAAAGTTCTGGAACCCAGGATCCAGCCCTCTGCAGAGAGGCATTATAGGCTAAACCTCGTTCTTCGTACCGAGGCCCGGGTACCGTCCACTTTGGCTATGAAGCACCTTGGACGGATCCGAATTTATGGAGGCATTTTACATCCAGCATGGATCCCTCCAGTGGAGCTCCTAAGAGCACATGTTAACTCGCGACCAACACCTTAGACACTGATGAAAAAACTGAGGTACTCCCAGTAGGGGAGGGGTTATATAGGGAGAGAACTTCCTGTTTAATTGATTACACCAGTTTCCATCACCTCTCTATAGACTCTATAACCCACATGTAATGGCTATGCGGCTCTGTGTCCCGTGATGTACGATAAAGAAAAAATGTTTTCCTTTACAACCCCTTTAAGTGATATCATTGGCAGGTACACATTCGAGACATCAGGTATCTCTACAAGACCTTCAATGTCTTTCCTGTCCTCAGAGCACAGTGCTTCATTACATATAAATGGATGCTCTTCAATGTCCACCAGCTTGGCAGCAAAAAGTAATCAGGCAGCTCTACAGCAGCACAAAATAGTAAATAGCTTACAGCCTGTTAGGGACCTGGGGCATATGAGACATCTGAACTGCATTTATTTCCATCATGTCCTCCTGTCAAAAAAATCAAAGTTCTTACCCTTTATTATCAATAGGATGTGAGCCCATTATTAAAGGAGCAATTGGCAGCTTATACATGGCAGAAGTGGATTCAATCGTAACAGAAACATTCAGTCCAAGAGATCGGGGAAGTGCTAAACAGAATAAAATAATAAAATTACTAAATTAGGGATAAACACGAGGACATATAGCTGCCCCCATTTACACATACAGTACTGTGCAAAGACTTAAGACACCAAAAACTGCAGTAAATCAGGAGTACTATAAAAAAAAAACATAGAATAACTAGAAAACAATTAATGTAATAAAATCAATATCTGGTTGTTTTTAACCCTTTCACTGCCAGGCCCTGCACTCCACCTTTAAACTCAGAGCGGAGCGGTGCATCGACATCACCACCCACCTACCAGCAGGAACGGGTTTACCTGTGTATGTCTGGCCGGCACCGCAGGTTTAAGGCTGTATCTATACTGCTTAATTGTAAGTGTGTTTTTACTTCGTCTCCGATAAATTTTGTAACTTTTTTACACTATGGAAGCAATATGTTTTTTGGCATGGCACCTGAATCTGGGATATACTGAGCGAATTTTGAAGTGTGCTGACTTGGACTGCATATGCTTGGGTTTTGGCTGGACCAGATCGGGCTCTTTATTTCAAGTCTCTCCTGATCCTCTGTGGTGGGGGATCATGGATATTTGGTAAGCAGGCATTTCTTTCAGTTTGGTGGTGGTTCTCACAAGGCTTTCCTACAACAAGAGAACTTTAATTTATGGAAGAATCTATTAGAGATTTTTTTGCACGGGTCTTTTTAAATGTATTTCACCAATTCTAGAACTCAACCTAGTTGTGTGTTTCATGCCATTGCATTTTTTGATCGGATTAATCTTTGGAATTCATGTATTTATGTGGTATATGTGGAATTAATTTTTCACTTATTATTCAATCACAATAGTCATTTATTCACTGTGTTTTTACATTGACTCACATATATAATTTGGGGTTTCACATTTCATGCACTTCGTTGTGCCACTGTTATGCAGTTAGCGCAACCTATATATTGTTTCCATACTTTGTTCACGGTTTTGTTTTCAGCAGGTTTGCAGCTTATCTCTTAATCTTTATTTTGGGATTTTTGGAATATTTTCTTAGCGCAGTTTCTTCCCCAATTTTTTTAATTTAAACTCAGGAGACCAGACTATTACTGCATTTTTCCCCCCTCTAGCTTTTGGTGTCTGTTAAACACCCCCCCCCCACAAACCTGTAGAATAGACCTATAGATTAAAAAGATGGTGCTACTGTTTTTGTAGGTCCCGTGATAGTTGGGCGAATGTTTAATTCAAAACAATATTTTCAATAACAATATACTAAAATGATTATTAGAGCTTACAAAACACAAAATAACTTACAACATTCCTACTTTGGCCCCTTTCACACTGCCACGACTTAAGACGCACAATTTTACCACAATTTTGTTGCCACAATTTTGATGCGATTTTATGTAATGCCTGTGTAAACTTAGGTCTATGGACCTCAAATCGCATGAAAGTCAGACCAAAGTAGGACAGGGACTACTTTGAAGTGGGAACGATTTGAAGGCACACATATATAAACGGTTATAAATGGAAATCACTTGTCATGCGACATTGCAGTCGCACAAGTGTGAATGGGCTCTAAATCTAAAATTGTAAAGAGCAGGGTAAGGCAGCCTTTTAGAGACAGATCTACCTGAACAACATGGAACAGATCAAAGATCACCGGGGTATGGCGCCCCTATTTTTTTTTTTCGTAAGTTAAAGGGTCACTAAAGGAAAAAAAATGTTTGGCTAAATAGCTTGCTTTACCTTATAGCAGTCTTGATTTGAAGTCCTCATTGTCCGTTTTTGCTTTGTAGCTGCAATCCTTTGCTTAACTCCTCACTCCCTGGTTGTCTGGCTCCATAGTAAAAATCTCATGGGAGCTTCTTACTGTGGTCCAAGTCCTGCTCGTCCCCGTTCTCTGAACTACAGCACTGCGTGTGAACGTGTACTAGAGAATTGAAGGGGTGTGAGCATTGTGTGGCTAAGACCATAGTACCGCCTCCCTTTGAATAACTTTTGTTTCTTCTGGTCTGTCTGCAGGGTGTCTATGTCTGCTGCTGCTGTGTCTGGCTAGCTGGCTGGCTGTGTGGGTGGGTTGAATAATTGTAATATTCATCGTTGGGAGGTACAGTGGGTGGGCTATTCAAATTTTTGAACAGAGCGCGCGTCCTGTTTTTTTGTAACTGCGCATGCGCGATTCGCAAAGCATACTGGGAAATGTAGTTCCCGCAACGACGGCAACGTCGCTCTCACGAACGAGCGGCGAGGATCAGGAAGTAAAAGACTAAACCAGCTAGACGCAGGTAAGGGATGGGATTGAATTGAATGACTTTTCACAAATTTTTTAAAAAAATCAATAAACTATTATGAGTTTAGAGGATACCGCAGGTCATTTTAGCCAATAATTTTATTTTGTTTAGTGATCCTTTAACCACTTCTCATCCGGGCCAATTCTGGCACTTCGCTCCTACATGTAAAAAAAAAAAAAAAATTTCTAGAAGAAAAAAAAGAAAAAAAGAAAATTACTCAGAACCCCCAAACATTATATATGTTTTTTTTTTATCAGAGACCCCAGAGAATAAAATGGTGGTCGTAACTTTTTATGCCACACTGAATTTGCGTAGCGATTTTTCAAAACGTGTTGGGGGGGGAAAAAAGTTTCACGAATTGAAAAAAAAATGTCTCCATAGGCAACGCGTAATTATTTTTTTACAGGTTACCCGTTTAGAGTTACAGAGGAGGTATTGGGCTAGAATTGTTGCTCTTGCTCTAACGCATGCGACAATACCTTACATTTGCTTTCACTTCTGTGCGCGAGCACACAGCAGAATCACTGAACATTAGGGTATTTCCCTTCTATCAGGAGAGGACTAAGCAGAAAACATTGTAAAAGTGTTAATACAACTTTAAACTGTACAGTACCGCCCAGAGGGGCGGTCCCTCTAGGTACAACCCCACTTCCTGCACACAGCAGCCTCAGTTCGTCACAAAGCAGTACAAACATAGAAAAAAGGAGGGGTGGGTGCTGTGTCTGTCCATGAACTACAGAGAAAAGGATTTTACAGTGAGTACAAAAATCCTATTTTCTCTTGTGTCCATGGACGGACACAGCAGAATCACTGAACATTGGGGACGTCCCCAAGCAGTGTCAAAAAATGAGGGGTGGGAACAGCAACCAAAAAAGATATCACCCCAAACATAACCAGAGCTCCCCAACAGAAGAGATGCAACCTGAACGGACGCCTACAAAAGTCTTGAGGCCGAAACTAGAATCCAAAGATGCACTCACACCAACCTTGTAGAATTTGGTGAAAGTGTGAATGGACGACCATGTCGCCGCCTTACACATCTGGGAGACAGACGCTTGACATCGGAAAGCCCAGGAGGCACCTATCGCCCAGGTAGAATGCGCTGTGACAGGAAATGGAGGCACCCGTCCACGTATGGCATAGGCCTGAAGTACGACCTGTCTAATCCATCTAGAGAGGGGTAGAGAAAGGAAGCGCCACCTAAGTGCAGTATTGAAGAGGTTCTTTTAATGACACATTGTACAAAACACACTTACAAGAAGGTAAGGAAAGAAGGCTCATCTGTAACATCCTGTAGTCCTAGTCCCGGATCCACGGGCTGCTTAGAAGTGAAGATAGCAGAATGTGTGGAGTCTTCAGGCTTGTCCTATGGCCATCAGGATGAGGCCTGTTCCAGCCTATACGGGTCACGTGATTACTTCTGGGGAACACTTCCGGGAGGAGGGTCAGACAGGGAGAACAAAGGCTAATTGGGCGCCCAATCAGCCTTTGTTCTCCGCCATTGAACAGCCACATCACCTGCATTTTTAACCATTGAACTGCCGGTTACTATTATTTCTAATGGACTAATCACCATACCCCTACTTATACATGCACTTTGTATCTGCGCTGAGTTACCTCTCCTATTAATCCATCTAGAAATGTGGTGTTTCATGTGAACGCCATACCCTTCTTAGGACCAGTCACCGAGACAAACAGTGAGTCCGACTTCCGGAAACGAAGCCGTAGCGGACAGGTACACCCGCAGAGCTCGGACCACGTCCAAGGAATGCAAAGCAGCCTTTTTGGCATGCAAAGGTCGAGGGCACAAGGACAGAAGTACAATGTCCTCATTGAGATGAAAAGCCAAAACGACCTTTGGAAGAAACGAAGGCTGGGGGCGTAGCACCGCTTTATCTTTGAGGAGGATCAAATAAGGAGCCTTGCAAGACAATGTCGCCAGCTCAGAAACCCGTCTAACTGACCTAATGGCCACCAAAAAAGGCCACCTTTTGAGAGAGAGTCAACAAAGGAATTTCCAGGGAGCTGCGGTGGCTCAACGCGATTGGCACTGCGCTGACAAGCCATTCACCTCTGCAGCTAGGGGTTCAGATCCCGGTCTCAGCTACATGTGAATTGAGTTTGGTGGTCTCAGCCCGGCACCCGGTGGGTGTGCTATGCGAGGTAAGCCTGCGCTTAGTACGCCCACCCCCCTCCCACAAAAACCATGCGGTCTCTAAAAAGAGAGGCAAAGGACTAACGGGGCTGGTTGAGCGGGCAAGATCCTCTCACTCCCTTATAGGGAGTCCCTCTGCCCTGTTGGGCTTCAAAGCGGAGCAGGTAGGGCGGGCTGTGTGGGAGGACCCCCTCACACACCCGCCATTGCCACCCGGGGCATGGAGAAAGGTGGCAGATTGCCCCTGGGGGAGGCCTGCCTACTCCCAACTCCTGCAGTCCGGCTCCTCTCTTGAGTACACGCACAAAATACACTTAAAAAAAAAAAAAGAAAAAAAAAAAAAAAAAGAATTTCCCTGATATTTTCAACCGGTGGTTTCTAAAGTACAGAGAGGACCAAATTCAAGTCCCACGGAGGCAAAGGTGGTCACATGTGCTGCCAAAGACCGTTGAAAAAAGACAGCCAGGGCAGAAATCTGCCCCTTAATGGTACTCAAAGCAAGTCTTTGGTCTACACCATGCTGTAAAAACAGCACAATTCTGGAGACCGACTACACCCGAGGTCACCTCCTGACACAGAGATGAAAGCCTTCCAAGTACGATGATAAATCTTCCTAGAGGAAGATTTCCGTACACTCAACATGGTAGCAATCTACCCTACCCTACGTAGCAGACGAGGCAGTAGTTTCAGTGGGGGAAAGGTATAAATCAACCCACACTGCCCCCACGGGGCCACCAACGCGTCTGTCGCGTCGGCCTAGGGGTCTCTTGACCGCGCAACAAACCTCAAAAACCTTTCGATTGAGTCGTGAAGTCAGCAGGTCCACATCTGGCGTGCCCCACCTGTTGCAAATGAGTTGAAACACCTCCGGGTGCAACGACCATTCTCCTTGGTCCAGCATCTGGCGGCTCAGATAGATAGTCAGCCTTAGAGTTCTCCACATCCGGAATGTATACGGCTGAGAGAGCCGTCACGCTTCGTTCTGCCCACATCAGAATGTGAGCGACCTCCGAGGCTGCCGCCGAGCTCCTTGTCCCCCCTTGAGGGTAGACATATGCAACTGCAGTGGCGTTGTCCGACTGGATCCTGACCGGGCACCCCGCAAGGCTCTGAGACCACCAAGAGAGGCAATGCCTGATTACTCAAAGCTCCAGCACGTTGATAGGAAGGCGGGACTCTTCCGATGTCCATCGGCCCTGAACCGACCGGACACCACAGACACCTCCCCAACCGGACAGACTGGGGTCCGTTGTGATCACTGTCCACTGAAGGGGGAGAAAGGACTTTCCAGCCTGGAGGCCTTGACCTCCTGGTCCACTCGGATCTGGCAATCCAGGGACAACAGAGACTTGTCATGATTTTTCAGAATGTCCTTCTGCAAGGCACGAGTGTGAAATTGAGCGTATGGTACTGCCTCGGAGGCCACCATGAGGCCCAGGACTCGCATGCAAAAACGCAGCGACTACCTCCTGTGGGAGGACAGCAGTCTCACCGCTTCCTGCAAAGTTTTTAGTTTGTCCAAGGGAAGTTTGTCCTCTGGATTCACACCAGGAAACATATGCCTTCCAGATTCTATAAGAAATGAGCCTGGAGGCCGGCTTTCTAGCATTAACGAGAGTGGAGAGAACGGGACCCGAGAGCCCACATTTCTTCAATATGTAGGTATCAACAGCCAAACCGTCAAATTTAGCTTCGTAAGGAAGGATGGAACACTGGACCCTACGAGAGCAGGTCTTGGCAAAGTGGAAGAATCCATGGTTACCCCACCGCTACCCTTACAATTTTGGTGTACCAGGCCCTTCTGGGCCAATTCAGGGCCACCAGGAGCACTGGTATTCCCTCTTTCCCAATATTGCAAAGCAGTCTCTGTAAGAGCGGAATCGGAGGGAATGCATAGATCAGAGAAAACTGATCCCAAGGAATCATTAGTGCATCTGTTTCCGAAGCCTAGAGGATCCCTTGTCTATGACACAAAGGTGTCCAGCTTCCTTCTGAACCTGGAGGCTAGCAAGTCTACATCTGGGGTCCCCTATTTCTGGCATATGGCCAGAAATATGTTGGGGTGGAGAGACCACTCTCCTGATAACAGCTGCTGGCAGCTTAGGTAATCTGCTTGCCAATTCTCTACTCCTGGAATGAAGACTGAAGAAAATAATTATGCCTCTCTGCCCACACCAGAATCTGGTTCACTTCTCTTTGCGCATCCCGACTCTGGGTGCCTCCTTGATGATTGATATAAGCCACCATAGTAGTATTGTCGGACTGAATTCATACAGGGTAACCCTGCAACCTGTGTGTCCAGGTTCTGAGGGCTAGATACACTGGCTGAATCTCCAAAATGTTGATGGGCAGGCTCCTTTTGTACTTGGACCAAGTTCCTTGGGCCGAGGCCTCTTCCAGAACTGCTCCCCAGCCAGAAAGGCTGGCATTCATAGATATTACCTTCCAAGTGACCGGAAGAGAATATTTTTTCCGGCTTGCAAAAGCTGAAGCTTTGGCGCACCACTGAATATAGGCACATTGGTAAATCTAGGGCTTGGATTCTTCTGTTCCAGCCAGCCAGGATACTGCTTTGAAGCAGTCTTGAATAAAACTGGGCATAGGGAATGGCCACCATCTTCCCTAACAATTTCATGCAAAGACGAATGGATGGTCCCTTCTTTGCCTTGACCATGCGGACTAGTTTCTTCAATGATTTGATCTTTGGCTCTGGAAAGAATACTTTGCTTTGGGCCGTGTCTATGGCCATGCCCAAATACTCCACCTTTCTTTGAGGCTGCAAGGAAGATTTCTGCAAGTTTAGGATCCACCCTAAATGCTCTAGGTATTTTACCGTACTTAGATCACTGTGATTTAACTGTGCCACTGACTTTTCTACCAGGAGTAGATCTTCCAGGTAAGGCGTTACCGCTACGCCCTGTGCCCTTAGATTTGCCAAAAGCGGTGCCAGGACCCTTGTAAACACCCGAGGCGCAGTAACCAAGCCGGAAGGCAGAGCCAAAAATTGGAAATGGTGGTGTTCTACTGCGAATTTTAGGAATTTCTGGTGAATGGGATGAATAGGCACGTGTAAGTATGTGTCTTTGATGTCTATAGACAAGGTGGAGACAACCGATCGAATAGTCTCCATTCAGAAATGACGAATGTTCAGAAACTGATTCAAAGCTTTTAGATCCAGAATAGGTCTGACGTCTCCATTTTGTTTTGGAACCACAAAGAGGTTTGATCTCCGCTTTCCACATTGAGGCGATGCGCTTGGCGGGACCGCTCCAAATGTTCTGCCAGCAGCATCTTTGGAGCTGTGAGAGGAACGGTGTGTTTACCGCTCTTCCACATTGAAAACAATGGGACAGAGATGACGTGCTGCACGTGAGGCACGCACGCTAAGGGAAAAGCCGCCCGCGCTACGGACCCAGCTCGACCACGGGGGATGGACGGAGGAAGATCCTACGATGCTCAGGCGACAGCGGCTACGACGCAGAGTGGGAGTCTGCTGAGCCGCTAGACCACCGAGCGTCCGACACGCTCCCCCCCGCCGCTCTGCAGGAATCCCCCTCTCTCCATCCCCCTCCGCCCCCCTGAAGGAGAAAGTGGATGCAGCAATACAGGGAGGAAGGAACCAGAGCAGCAAACTGTGGTGCTGCTCGGTGAGTGCTCCTGGCTCCTTCCCTTCCGTGGATCCCGACGACCCCCCCCCTGGCCACCTCGTTCCCTAAACGGCTATCAGGTAACATCCAGACTTTTTTTTTTTTTTCTAAATGTTGTGGAAGCAGTCGGTAAAAAGCAACCTAGCTTACGTTGTGAACGCTGTGAACTTGGATTTGATCTTGGATCCTGAGGGCTAGGTAAGAGCTTAAGCATGGTCAAATAATGTTTCTCCACTTCTCATGTCCGCAAGCTAAATGGGAGAACACGATGACAGAATAACCTTCTAATAACTTTTGTACTCAGCTGACAAGTTATCAGGCAAAGTTACAATCTTTTTTTTTCATTGTTTGGTTGGCTGTTTTCTCTCCTATATTTATTCTTTGACTGTGCAAATTGCTCACGGATTATAACGTCATTGTGCTAAAAATGCTGATGGTATCGGTCTGACGGAAAGGTGGCTTTGCTAGGTGAAGCATATTTTTAGATCTGTGGCCTGGCACCCCCCAACATGTACATGCGCTGATATATGTATGAGGCAGAAGTATCCTTATACGCACTGTACCTGCTTCCGTGAAATCATAGTGTGATAGGCTTGGACTACTGGCGGGTATACCTGACTTTATTTGAGACACTCCATCTACCCTGGGCCCCTGCATGTGGACTGTTTGGCCCGGACTACAGGACAAGCGTATTGAATACGATAGCAGTACCAATGGGGGTCAGAGGGCCGTGCAACAGAACGCAGTAAGGGAGGAGAGCGCGTGATTTGGAGGTGGTATCTGCTTGGGCAAAACTTGTGGAGGGCATTTGCATACTTGCACCCACCAATAAACAACTAAAAATATACGTTACCCTGCAATCATCATAGGAGGTCGCGCAAGCATTCCCCAGCATACCCAACATGGTTGGACATTAAAAGTCAAAAAGGAACTGCTGCTCCCTCAGGGCTGAGACCTACGTTTAACGAGAATAAGCCAGCTGGTTCACTCGCAGTAAAGAGCTCCACTCTGTGGGGACAAAACCTAACGAGAAAAAGGATGGCACTTATGATAGAGGGAGTCGGACTCTCTCCCCTGCGCGCAACTTAGAGGTCGGGGGTAACCCTAGATACCCTGGTGGTCATATCTAGAAAGCTCAGACAGCTTTTAGATAGCCTAAAACGGATACAAAAATCACGGACTATAAAAAAAAAAGGGGGACCATCTGTATTTCCAAACTGGGGAAACGCATCAGAGGGACAAAAAAACACAATATGAATAAGTCAACAAGGGGCTCTGCCCCTAAAATTGCCAAGGATAACCCCCCCACCAGAACTATAAGACACTACATGACCCCAGACGGGAGCACTAAATGTCCAGTCTTGGCAAAAAAAATATAAAAAACGGGTACAACTAAAAAGGGAGCCGGGGGGGGGGGGGGGGGGCGGGGGGGACGGGTGGTTACCCCAATCGTTGATACGTCAACAGAAGGCGAACATGAAGTTAGCCAACTGGACGAATCAAGAACACACACACATTTACCCACAAAGGTAGAATTGGAGGGGATGTTAAAGAGGTTGGAAAATGTGATAAGAGAAGAAATCAGCGTGTTAAGAACTGACATAACTCATATTTTGGAGCTGGTAGAGAAAGCTGAGACAAAAATGGAAAAACAGGAACTAGAATTAAACCAACTAAAAGACCAATACCACACAATGAAACAAAATCAGAGGCTATTACAATACCGGTTAGAAGACCAAGAGAACCGTAATAGAAGACAAAATTTAAGAATACGATCCATCAAGGAGGAGAAGGGTGAAGATCTGAGAAAAATTCTCAATAACTTGTTCCTCCCCCTCCTGGACAATGGCTCAGAGGAACCCCTTAAAATAGAACGGGTTCACCGTATAGGAAGAATCAGAGATGGCGGTGGAAAATGGCCTAGGGACATAATAGTAAGGTTTAGATACTTTGAAGACAAAGCCGAGATCTGGTCAAAATTAAGAAGGAAACCACCCCTGTGCTATGACGGTGTGGAGATTCAAATCTTCACTGACCTAGCTTGGGAAACCCTGGCCAGAAGAAGGCACCTTAAGCCTCTACTGGAACAGATGCGTCTGCTCAATATCAATTACCAATGGGGGTTCCCGGCATGCCTGATTGGACATAAAGATGGGGTATCAGCAAAATTAATATTTCCAGAGGATCTGCCAGGCTTTTGCCACAAATTGGAAATGCACGTTCTGGAACTGCCCGGATGGGTGGAATAGTCTCTTGAGTGGCTCGGGGGGGTAGGATCGGTGGTGGATGGGGGGGGCTCGGGGGAGGGGGGGGAAGGGGTGGTAGTGGGGAGATCAGAGGGGGGGGTCATGAGGGCGGGTCCGCAACCCCACTCATATAAGATCAATCCCCAAGGATTATTCTTTGGAGGTATATGAGAGGGCGGGGCGTTGGGAAGCTTCACCTCATTACATGAGAACCGACGGGAAGTGGGGCGTGAGTACCCCTACGGTTCTGAGGCGATGTTTAGGCCTTAGCAGGGAGGGGGGAGGGGGGGTGGGAGGGTCTGGGATGGGAGGTTTGGAGGGAGAGTGGGAACTTTCCTCTTCCAAAAAGGGGACGGGATAGGGAACGTGGCTCCCAGTAGATCTTTCAGAAAGTTCAGGGTAATGACGTAGCGGTTGGAAATGGCAGAAGTAAAATTTTTATCTTATAATGTGAAGGGCTTGAACTCCGCAGCTAAAAGATTAAAGGTCTTGGATGAGATTGAACAATATAGAGCGGATGTAGTCTTTTTACAGGAATCTCATCTGACCTTAGATTCGAATGTAAAGTTGTACTCACCTATGTATCCCACCTGGTATTACGGGGACTTCATCTCCAAGCGTGCTAGGGGTGTAGCAATCGGTTTCGCGAGAGGGATTGGGTTTATTCTTGAGACGAGGTTGACAGATCCGGAAGGTAGATTTTTATTTTTAAAAGGAAAATTGGGAAACACTGTCTACACCCTAGCAAACATTTATGCCCCGAATGTACATTCAACCCAATACCTAAGTAGAATCTTGGGCAAATTAAAAAATTTTGCCGAGGGGTATACAATTCTGATGGGGGATCTAAATTTTGCCATGAATCCGAGAGAAGACAGTACATCCCGGGTGAAGGAGACAACTAACGTGCAATTACAAAAAATAAAACACAAGATCCACGATAGTCAACTAGTGGACGCTTGGAGGATATTTCATCCCAACACACATGATTACACGTTTTTCTCTCCTCCCCACGGAACGTATACCAGAATAGACTACATACTGGTAGATCATAGGTTATTGGACTGGATTACTGAGACGGACATCGGAATTATGACGGTCTCAGACCATGCACCAATAACCATGAAAATTAAACTATCCATACAAAAGAGTCAACGGCCGATGTGGCACCTAAACGATAACCTGATTCGAGATGAAGAAGTGGCAAGTAGGGTGGAAGTGGAATTCAAGCAATTTTTTCTTATAAACGATACAGAGGGGATTTCAAGCACAACTCTCTGGGAGACACATAAAGCGTACATTAGAGGGATATTAATTGCTGAGGGTGCTAGGGAAAAAAGAGAGAAAAAGGAAGGCTGAGACCCTGATCAAAGATATAGCGATCTTAGAACGTAAACATAAAGAACAGGGACTAAAAGAGACGTACCACAACCTAATTTTAAAAAGAGATGCGCTCAAGGAGATTATGGAACAAGAAGCGAGGAAAAAACTTAATTGCATCGCCAGAGAGAGGTATCTATGGGGCAATAAACCCAGCAAGCACCTGGCCAAAATGGCCCAAAAAAAGAAAAACAGAAATTACATCGGTAAAATTAAAAGGAAAGATGGGAATCTGGTCTATACGACTAGAGAAATTGCAGATACCTTTAAAAATTACTATGGGGAACTATACACAATAAAGCAGTCAGGGTGTCAGGCAGGGGAAAAAGAGGTTAAAACCCACGATTTCCTTGAGAAAGCAGGACTTCCTAGATTAGAGGAGATGGATAGAGTGAATATGGACCGTCCTATAATTGAAGAAGAAATTAAAAATGCTTTGAAAAATACGATAGGCGGTAAAAGCCTTGGCCCTGACGGGTTCTGTCCTGTATTATAAGAGATTCAGTAAAATCTTAATACCGAAGATATGCAAATACTTTAATGGTCTAGGGTCAGAATATGAAACTAGCAGGGAAGCGTTAGCGGCCTCGGTTGCAATAATCTTGAAAGAAGGGAAAGATTGCTCACTCTGTTCGGGATATAGGTATTTGCTAAATACTGACATCAAGCTCTTTGCTAAAATCCTTGCTGAGCGTCTGAAAGGGGTCATGCACTTCCTGGTGCACCCTGATCAGGTAGGATTTGTCCCCAACAGAGAGGGCAAGGACAATAGTATAAGAGCAATTCTCCTGCTTCAGAACATGAGGCAGAATGCGCCCCCAGGTCTATTCCTGTCGGTGGATGCCGAAAAAGCATTCGACAAGGTAGACTGGGGGCTCATGATGGAGACTCTCACAGTTATGGGAATAGGTTGTCCCGATGGATTAATACACTTTACCATCACCCTACCGCAAAAATTAAAATTAAACGGTATGCTCTCGGAGTCTTTCGAGATGAAAAATGGGACAAGACATGGGTGTCCTCTGTCTCCCCTTCTTTTCATCCTATCCCTAGAGCCTCTACTGGCCACTATTCGAAATGACCCAGATATCAATGGGGTCAGAGTGGAAGAGGAGGAACATAAATTGTCGGCCTTTGCCGACGATATTTTATTTTACTTAACCAATCCGACTAAATCTATCCCCAAGCTTTCCAAGATATTGCTACAATATGGTGCTATTTCAAACTTCAAAATTAATGTAACTAAATCTGAAATATTAAATATAAACCTAAACAAAAGTGAGGAAGGCCAAGTTAAAGAAATTTGCGTGTTCCCTTGGAGCAAAGAAATAAAATATCTTGGTATTAAATTGGCCAATACGGTACAGAAGATATATGAAATAAATTATGTTCCCCTATTAAATGAGATCAAAAATGAATTAAAAAGAACGGTAAACAAACCCATATCATGAATTGGACGCATCAACATGTTGAAGATGGTTGTAGTCCCAAAAATACTTTACAAATTTCTATTGATCCCAATTGCTTTGCCCCAGGAATTTTTGACAATCCTTAACTGCCTTTTAATGAATTATGTATGGAAAAATAAAAAGCATAGAATATCCCTTTCCATCCTAAAACAGGGAAAGCCATTGGGCGGTCTGGCTGTGCCAGATATTAAAAGGCGGCGGTTCTGTCTCGGGCGGTAGAATGGGCGCGGGACAGGAAAGGCAAAAGATGGGTGCAAATTGAAAAGCACAAGCTAGTACACAATTAAGTAACACTATCTGGATCCCTGCACAACACAGAGCACTGGACCACAAATCATATGACATAACACGGGACACTTTACGAATGTGGGATAGGACTCAGACACTACTCAACAGGGAATTGAATTCTCCACTAATGAATTTAAAAGAAAACGCCTACTTCGCACCTGGGGAAAAAAAAATTGGAGGGAACTGGATTAGGAAGGACACTGTGCACTTAGGGGATATTATAAAAGACGGTGAGATAATGACCTATTAAGAACTGAAATCTAGAACAGATTACTGGAATCTTGATAGATGGCATTACTCCCAGCTGTATTACTTTGTGCGGCACCTCCCCCACCCATTACGGACGGAGGCAGAGCTGACACCACTAGAGAAGATATGCAAATCAAATTCTAAGGGCACGATCACTAAATTATACGAGATACTGGTCAAGATAGGATCACGGGGTGAAGCACCTTTTGTACAAAAATGGGAAAGGGAGTTAGAAATTACGAGAGGGACGAACACTTTTCAGAGGATCATGCAATTAACGCATTCCTCAGCAATAGATATACGAACCGCCGAGGCGAATTATAAGTGCATTTCGGGTTGGTACATTACCCCCGATAAAGCTAAAAATTTTAAAGCTGACCAGACCGCTGAGTGTTGGCGGGGATGCCCAGATAGAGGAACGATGGCACATTTATGGTGGACATGCCGGAAAATTCAAATCTATTGGGACACAATATTAAGTCAAATAAAAGAGATCACGGGTAAGGAGATTAAGACAGACCCCTGGGTAGTGCTCTTCCACGGGAGTCAAGAGGGTATAAAAAAATATAAGCAGTCCTTACTACCTCACCTGCTAAATGCAGCTAAGAGACTCATACCAAAAAAGTGGCAGGAAACGGAAAGCCCACATCTGTGGAATTGGATAGACGCAGTGGAGGAAACCTATAGGCTGGAAGAGCTAAAGGAAAGTTTTTCAGAGACAAACAGTGACTTTAAGAAAAAATGGGAAAAATGGAAGGAGTACAAAAAAACATGGAGTTATGCAGAGAGATTAAGAGGTTCCTAATTCTCACCACCTTGAGAATATAGTTTATATAAGTAGACTCGAAACAAAGTTCGACCCCTTGATTGTCATTTTCAAACCCTACTAATTATGGTTAATTCTATAGATATACCCTTTATGGAAAAGCATAAGATTTCTGGGAGCCACGAGGGGGTGGGGGGGAGGAGGGGGGGGGGATTACCAGCTGGGGGGTAAAATATAAAGGAGCATGGATAAGACCTTAGCACCCCAGCGGGAGGGCGATACATATGATTATACTTTATAAAAAATAAAAAAAAACATCATTACTTCAAGCATATTATAAGCCATCGATACCTTTGTTCTATCTTGGCCGTACAAAAATACCACATATGATGCAAACCGCAAATAAGAGACGAAAGAAGCATCGAATCATGAGCTGGTCTCTAGAATTTGGTAAAAGCTGAGGTGGTAAAAAAAACAAAAAAAAAAAACAATGGGACACCGCGGTAATGCGCCATTGCAGAGGTGCATTGCGGGCGTTATTAACCCTTTTTCAGCTGCTAGCGGGGGTTAAAACAGCACCGCTAGCGGCCGAATACCGCCGCAATTCCGACAGAATAGTGGCAATATACCGCCACCGCACCTCCCGCCACGGTGTCATACACAGGAGCACCTCATGTGTGATACATCAAGGAAAATAGTGTTTCTTTGACTAATGATCACCTGGGAGTGTTTGGTGAAATGTTCACCTCTTTCCCTCCTCCATTTAAGCCCATTTTGGTAATTTTTTCACTAGCTACGAGTAAGCATCACATGATGCAAAACATGTCAGCTCTTTTTTCCTAGTCCACTTCTTGTTTGACTGCATGAATTTTGGCTGTTTTTTCCATATGAATGTTTGTTGTTTTTTCATGTTTTGAATAAAGACATCGTTTTTTGAGGAGTGCGGCGATCCAGGATTTTTCTTTCATCCCACGGTGCGAAAGGGGCCTTAAGGTAGACTACATTTATGTTTTAATAGCGACATGAGTTGTATTATATTTTCGACGTTTTCTCCATGCCATCCTTGTCCTTACTTTTTATTGGGGCTTACCATATCTAAGATGTGATTCACTTTCTTTTTTAAGCTTTCTTTTACTTTTATAGCCAGCAAGTCTTTTTTTTTTTTCAAAACAACAAGCTCTCCAGCTGAATGTATCAGTTACAGAGATGAGACAAACTATTTAACATTGGCAGGGGTGCTTAGAGGGATCAGTTTTTATTAATGTAAAATCTTAATCCAAAAAGTAAAACAACTTTTTACTGTAACTGCTTTAGTTTTAGCTGGAGTGTGGTTTTGACTTGTTAATGTGTTTAAATCTGTTTAGTACATCTAACACTCCTCTTCCTCCAAACTGACAATACTGCTGTCCAAAGGCACCCCATTGCTCATTCAACCAGAGTGGGGGCACTCTAATACAGGTGGTGTGTTATTGGCGACATAACAAGGTAAAAACAGAGGGGGTAAAAAAGCGCAAGAAAAGAAAAACTGATGCAGCCGCCAAAACTAAAGAATAGCAAGCTACAATATATTGCATTTTTCGTTTTGGGTTTAATACCACTTAAAAGGCTATGGTCAATGGTGGCGGCACAGATCAAATTTCTAAAAGCAAACCAAAACACAGGACAGAATAGAAATCAATGGAAACCATGCAAAGGGCAGTGTACAGTTCACCTTGATGGCTTGTTTACAAAGCAATCCTCAATGTTAAAAATGTATTTTAGGTGTGTTTTTTGTTTTGTTTTTTTAAGAATTTCATATAATTATTTTTATTTTTTTACAGCAAGCTCTTATACAACCCCATTGGTCGTCATGCTCTCTGTGGCTATGTGATATGACAGTAAGAACAATTTAATGGAACTTACCATTGCCTTCATTCAGTGTTATAGAGGCCCCAGTGACATCATCAAAAAGGTCATATGGAGTGATGTAATACTTCAAATTCATAACGTGGCCTTCAACATGAAAAAGAACAATATGGTAGCATGTTTATTATAGACAGTCCCCATGTGCCATTGGTAATATGAATATTAACAGCCCTAACAAAAGAAGAAATTTCTTACTGTTACAGCAAATATTACCTCCACTCCTAGGAGTCAGGTAGCCTACGGTGCCCTGTAGTATTTTATCCAATACACTGGCATTGGTGAGCTGCCTGAAAAATATCCACATGCCCAACAACACCATCAGTTTTTAATTATTAACTGTTGTTTAAAATATTATTTCAAGCCCAGGCTGGAGAACACAATGCTTACCAATACATTGCTGCCATTTTTGTGAGGTCCATCTCCAATGACTGAAGTGCCAAAAACATTTTCCTGAAAAGAAAATGTCAGTAACCAAGACAGGAACACACACAATATATACACAACCTACTGCTCAGAAGTCACTCACTTGTCCCCAGGCATCTTGTACAAGTTCACCAGGCTCTTAAGGTACTGAGAGAAATCCTCAAAATTCTTCTCCCTAGAGAACAAAAAGCATATCATTAAAGCAGACCAGATCGGCAAAAAAATCCCACATTAGTAGACCACCCTAAACAAAACACTAAACAGTTATTACACTTGTCAAATTTCTTACCATCGAAGAGAAAAGTCTAACTTGATTTTCAGGAAGTCATCTCTGTAATTCAAAAAATGCCAGCATCTGTTCTGCCAAGGAGGTGGCGTTACACCAGGGATTGCATCCTATATCCTTTCCTCTCTCTCTCTCTCTCTCTCTACACTATAATGAAACTACACTTCCCATCATGCTTTGAAAATTGCAGTGAATGTGGAAGGGTAAACTAGGCCTGTATGTGTTGAATGTAATCATCATGCCAAGTAAAAAGCACTCACTCCCAAGCAGCTATGGGGTTAGGTCTGTATAGCCGCCCAGTTCCTTCTCCCCTGCTTATACTATAAAAACCCTTTATCTCTTCCCTGTGTCTCTCCAGTGATCGGCATAGTTAATACTGATCTCTGAAGTCTACACTGTCACATTGCCTTCTTAATGTCACTAATGAGATCTGTACCCCCGCCTGCCTGTGTGATTGCCTGGCATGTATGGGGTTAAATGGTTTGAGGGTACTTGTCAGCGCCAACTGTGCTTGTGATGGGAGAAGGGGAGCAGCGCCTCTGTGGGAGGTTCAGAACGGGTATCTCAAACTTGCTGGTCCACCCACTGCAGCAAGTGGAAAGTGTTAGCTGAACTGAACTACAGGGGGGACGTGACAAGTGGAATGTAAGGCTTGGCAGCCTGTGGTCTTTCAAACAGGAAACCACAGGGAACACACCCTATTATATACACAATGACCGAATGTCAGTCGGTTCTTGCTGAACTAATGGATAACGGCCGATATTCGGCCCCTGTGTACCAGACCTAACCAAATTGTTAATAGTACAGTAATAGGCAACCAACCTTAATTGTTGTACAAGCTCTGGACTACTCTGAAAAGATAAAAGAAAATAAATTGGATTAAATCACAGCAGTACAAGACTTAAAAACAGTTCATCCAGTTTATACTACATAAAAACAGAATGCAAGGATCTGCAAATCTCATAAACCTACTGTATATTTTATTCACAATAGAAAACATTAAATGTTTTAAAGCGGAGCTCCACCCTAAAGTGAAACTTCCGCTCATCGGAACCCTCCCCCCCCCCTCTGGTGTCACATTTGGAACCTTTCAGGGGGTGCAGATACCTGTCTAAGACCGGTATTTGCACCAACTTCCGTGCATACAGTCTGCGGGTAGTGCGTCACTTCCCGGTCCCCCCGTTGGGTTCTGGGAAACACACGGGCTCCCAGAACACAGCGGTGACCCGCTGCTCAAACATGCGCAGTAGGGAACCGGGAAGTGAAGCCACAACGCTTAACTTCATAATTCCCTCACCCATGATGGCGGTGGGGACAGCTGAGAGACTAGCAATCGCTCGTCTTGTGCTGCCGACGTCGCTGGACTCCAGGATCGGCAAGTGTCCTAATATTAAAAGTCAGCAGCTGCAGTATTTGTAGCTGCTGCCTTTTAATATTTTTTTTACGGCGGAGCTCCGCTTTAACTGAGAAAATGTACCATTTTAGGAAAAACATAAGGTCATTTTGAAATTGCTGGCAGCAACACATCTCAAAAAAGTTGGGATGGGGCAACAAAAATCTAGTAAAGTGGTACTAACAAGGAAGAACATTGTGCAGCAGATGAGGTTAATTAGCAAACAGTCCAGTAACAATACTGGGAATAAAAAGCTCCTTAGAGAGTTAATGTTTAAAGTAAAGATGGGCAGAGGTTTACCAATCTGTGTCAAAAAATCACTATTTCTTTAATTTTACAGTACAGGACTTTGATTCTACTAACTACTTTGCTTTTTTTTTTTTTTTTTACATCTCCGGATGTACAGTTGTGCTCAAAGGTTTGCATACTTTTGCAGAAATCATGACATTTTGGCACCGATATTAAAAGTATTACTCATCCTAGCAATAAAAAATATATATTTTATTTAAGCATAGTGATATGAAGCCATTCATTATCACATAGTTCTACGGCTCATAATAATAAAAATCACCCAAATGGACCCGATAAAACATTTACATTCCCTGGAATGTTTGACATTGGTACAGATACACAAGGTGACATCCACAGGTGTAGGCCCCTTTCACACGTCAGTTTTGTCGGCGCACCTGAACGGCCACTCCATGCATGCCTACGGAGAATCGGATGTCAGCGGAGACAAGTCCGCTGACATCCGACCCGACCTGCCAAAATCAGACGGATGGCGATACATCCCCATCCGTCCAAGGCGGATCGGGTGAGACCTGATGAAAATGGACATGCTGCCCGTTTTCATCAGATCTCTTCATAGGAGACAGCGGCGATTCACAAGCCCCTCCCCGCTCAGTGAGCAGAGAGGGACTTGTCATTCGCCGGCTCAGCAGAGAGATCTCCCGCTGAGCTGGCGACGGAGTCCGCCTCGTGTGAAAGAGGCCTAAAATGGCAATGAAAGGTTTATTTCTCACATCTGTGGCTTTTTAAATTGTAATTAGTGTCTGTGTATAAATAATCAATGAGTTTGTTAGCTCTCACATGAATGCACTGAGCAGGCTAGCCAGCCATGGTGAGCAGAAGAGAACGGTCAAAAGACCTGCGTAACAAGGTAACGGAACTTTACAAAAATGGAAAAGGATATATAAAAAGCCTTGAATATGCCAGTCAGTACTGTTCTATCACTTATTAAAGTGATTGTAAACCCGAAAAAAAAAAAAAACCTGCAAGACAAAAGGCATAATGAGCTAGTATGCATCACATACAAGCTCATTATGAAATACTTACCTTAGATCAAAGTTGTTGCAGCAGTCCCAAACATTGCTGTGACCGGCGACCTGTCTGCCAGAGTTATTTCCGGGTTCGCGGGCTCCGGCGCTGTGATTGACCAGAGCCACGATGTCACTCCCGAGAATGCGCCAGTCACCACACGCTGTTAAAGAAATGGCAGGAGCGAGACGTTTCTTCAGTGCGCATGCGCCAATGACGTTGGCACAAGCGCAAATGGCAAATATCTCCTAAACCATGCAGGTTTAGGAGATATTTACAGTACCTACAGGTAAGCCTTATTATAGGCTTACCTGTAGGTACAAGTGGTCTAACAGGGTTTACAACCACCAAGGTCGGCTAGACCAAAAAATATTGCAGCCACAAATGCCAAAAGAATTGTTCAGGATGCAAAGAAAACCCACAGGTAACCACAGGAGAAATACAGGATGCTCTAGAAAAAGAGTGTAGTTGTTTTTAAGGCACACAATACAATAATAACTAAACAAAAATAAGCCTCATGGACAATTTGCCAGAAATACGTTTTTACTGTGCCAATGCCACAAATACCAATGCCACAATTTCACGGGTATGAAAACTTTTGAGCACAACAGTATATCCAGAGTTTAAAGGTCTGTTTTGCTCCGTTGGCTCTGGTTTTCATGCAAAAGCCAGATTGCTTTTTACTAGGGTTGTCCCGATACCACTTTTTTAGGACCGAGTACAAGTACCGATACTTATTTTCAAGTAGTCGCCGATACCGAATACCGATACTTTTTTTAAATGTGTCTAGCCATGTCCCTCACATATGCAGCAATGTCCCTCTAGCCATGTCCCTCACATATGCAGCCATGTCCCTCTAGCCATGTCCCTCACATATGCAGCCATTTCCCCCATACCTTTGCCGCCGCCGCATGGAGAAAATCACAGCATTCATTTGAATAGCTGTTTTGCCCGCGCGTATAGACACTCCCCCTGCTCGGGATTGGACAGATCACGATCACCCATCCAATCCCGAGCAAGAGGGAGTGTCTATACGCGCGGGAACACTACAGTTATTCAAATGAAAGCTGTGATGTTCCTGCACGCCGTTTAACCCATGCGGCGGCTTTCGATGCGGTATCGGGGTATTTTGCGCGAGTACAAGTACTCCCGCAAATACTTGGTATCGGTCCCGATACTGGTATCGGTATCGGGACAACCCTACTTTTTACGGTACTTATGGTGTGCACATTCATAATAGCTGTGAGCATTTCTAGCTTCAGGACCAGTTCACACCACATGGTGTCCATTAAGTTCATTTTCTGCATCAAAAATAAATGGGTGGTAGGTTATATGGTTTTCAATGACAGTTCACACCAGTGTGGTCAGTTCCAGTGTGTGTGTTCCAGGAAAAAAAAAAAAGGCAGAACATGCTGCATTTTTCTGCACTGAACTGTACTGCAACGCAGCTAAATGCATACATTTATTTATTTTTTTAACACCCTGGAACGCACATTTCCTTATTTAAAGGAGTTGTAAAGGCAGAAGGTTTTCTATCTTAATGGGGTTTGTTAACCCATCTATACAAGACTATGTCAGCCCCTCTTTTAGAAGCTGGCATAGTACACTACGTCAGTAGTTTTCAAAAACAGCGTTCTGAATAAATGATTTGAGCTGTCTTCAGGCTGGTCACATTACTCGCAGCCCCTTTACAACTTCAATGGATTGCTGTAAAGTGGCCGCAAGTCACATGACTGGCGCGAAGACAGGTAAAATTTGGTATTTAGAATGCTCGTTTTTTAAAACTAGTTACATAGTGTGCTGTGCCAGCCTCTAATAGGATGGCAGTGAGAATTTTAGGTTTTTATTTTACAAGAATACCAGGGCCGGAGACAGACACAGAGGGAGATGACAGGTAAGAAGGAGGGGTGAAGGGGGAGAGAGGAGAGCTGAGAGGACAGATACGTATGATGCAGGGATGTACTCTGACCACGGTGATCAGGGCTGAGCAGCCCTGATTTTTGTGGTCAGCACAGAGCGGGCATACAGGAAGTGCCAGGTTCAGGGTGTTTTTTTGTTTTTACAACTTAGAGGGGAGAAGATTACATAGCACAAGCACTGTGCTGTGTAATCAGCTTTAACCACTTCAGCCCCGAACCATTTGGCTGCCCAAGGACCAGAGCACTTTTTGCGATCCGGCACTGTGTCGCTTTATCTGACAATTGCGTAGTCGTGCGGCGTGGCTCCCAAACAAAATTTACGTCCTTTTTTCCCCCACAAACAGAGCTTTCTTGAGGTGGTATTTGATCACCTCTGAAGTTTTTATTTTTTGCGCTATAAACAAAAAAAGAGCATACATTTTGAAAAAAATATATATTTTTTACTTTTTGCTATAATATATATCCTCAAAAAAGATATAAAAAAACAATTTTTTTCCCTCAGTTTAGGCCGATTACTCTACATGTGTAAAAAAAAAAATGTAATCACAATAAGCGTTTATTGATTGGTTTGCGCAAAAGTTATAGCGTCTACTGCGACTTTATGGAGGACACGTCGGACACTTTTGACCTATTTTTGGGGCCGTTGTCATTTTTACAGCGAGCAGTGCTATAGCAGCGTGAATTGGTCGGCAAGTGGTTAAGGGACCAGGATCTGTATATAATTTTTGGGGGGTTAAACACTTTAATGCATTATAGATATGTATATTAAGGATAGGGGTTTGTCACCAGCTATAAACACACTATGCATCTCCTGAATGTGGAATATTCAAAATGTACTTGTATTTGAACAACAAAATATAAACATACATACTTTATGCAATATCTGTCTGCAGTTACATCCCTCATCTAAAGTCCCACTATTTTTCTCCTCTGTTTTTATATGTATACCACGGATGGAGGTTTGTCATTGCGATGGTGATCAGGTTACACCCCTTTTTTGTTCATAACCTTAAGAGCTGCCAGAATCTGGGCTCAATCCATGTGCACAGCAGATCAAACACAGTACTGTGCTTGGTCGGCTGGAGAAGATGGCAGGGAAGACCCCTGATGTCTCCAGAAAGATGTCTCCATAAAGAGTACCTGTCTCCTGCCCAAATCTATATCATAGGGGCTTGTTAACCCCCTTATGATAGCAATAAAGTTAAATGAAAAAAAAATACCCAAAAGCAACCGTGTTGCCTGTGCACACCCACAAATGCAAACGTGTATAGAGAGCACACATGTATGCGAACAGCAATGACACCACACTCCTTATATATCGCTGCAAACGTCAGCAAGAGCAGTAATTTTAGGGCGCCCACAGTTTTGAGGGCTGATCCATTTGGTGCATATTAAAAAAAAATATTCTGGGGCGAGCTCAGGCGGATCATACAGAAGTTCACAGATAGACAGGTCCCTGATGAACCGACGTACTTCCTCCTCCATGCCACTGACACCCCCTGCGCATTTACAGGCGATCGGTCATTAGCCACTTGCTGGATGCAGCAAAGGCCTGCATTCCACCGCGCTGGAAGTCGCTGCATCCGCCGACTGTTGCCATGTGGCTGAAGAAGGTAGATGAAATCAAAAAAATGGAGGACCTCATCCTCACGAGCCAAAATAGGCAGGAGACGTTTACCAAAACTTGACGACTTTGTAATATGTTTTCCTACTCCGATGAGGGCCTAGCCCTTTGAGGCAGTGACGCCCCTATCTGAGCTGATTTATTTTCCCTGCCAGAAACCTCCGGATCGGCACTGGCGGCGGGTCGGCGTAATGAGTGGCCCCCCTCCTTGTCCGAGCAGCAGACGTGGTACCCATGTTCGTGGTCCCCCACCCCCCTCCTTCACTCCTTTCCTATTTCTCTCTCTCTCTCTCTCTCTCTCTTACTCTCTCCTCAGTCTCTGACTATATCTCTTCTGGTTCTACTAGAACCTACCTGCTCTTTAACTCTTGGTAACTCCTATGCTGCTGTTTAGTACGGTAGTAGAGGGACCCGACCAGAACCAATTGTACTGTGTGGGATATGTGTATACAAAAGAAGAGAACAGCCGGGGATATAATGACAATCTGCTGCGTACAGCTGTGCCCCGGTTAGAGATGAACTGAATGTGCCCGATTGGTGTGCATGCGTACAGACATGCTGTGTAATATTTTGTTTATCCATATAGATTGCAAGATGTGTACTAAGTTGTATTTTATCCCTCACGTGTAGGTCTCAATGTTTTCTCTGAGAATGATTGTACTGTCGTGTTTGTCCGTGTGGACCCATTTCCCTGTTTATAAATAAAGAAATAAAATAAATAAAAACAATAAATAAAGAATGAAATTGTAAAATGTGTGCAATAAAAATAATTTTATTTTTTTCCCTGTAAATATAGATTTGAAAATCAGCTGCATAAATATCGCGTGACATAAAAAATTACAAATACCATCATATTATTCCACAGGGCCTCTCACACTGGTAAATGACAGCCCACTCCCCCCCTAATCCTTCATGCCCACTAACTAGTAAAACAAAATAGGGAAGGAATATTACATGTAGATTGATGGTGGCTTCACCTCCCTCTTATTCTAAGACACAGGCTGGAGGGGCATAACAGCATGTGACTGGCAGAAATTCGCCCACACCATGTTATTGCCAGAAAGTAATAAAGATTTGATTTCAAATATCCAATTTAAAACCGTTTATTGAGATTCATTATTTATATTTACTAAAGAAGTTTTTTTTGTTTTGTTTTTGTATATGTGACCAGCAGCAGAGGACTAGAAGCTATTCCTGCTTATGTTTCCCTGCAGACAGGCTGGGAAAGAGCTGGGTCATTATTTAAAAATTTACAGAAATAGAAGGGACAATGTAAGTGTGCTTAGTATCACTTTAACCATTAACCTCGGTTAATGGATTGTTGGAAAGAACTTGCAGTATTGCTATTTACACAACACTGGGGCAGCTCTGGCTGTGTCAACAGTCCCCTTACATATAGATAATCTTATATGTGAATAGCAACCATGGTATTGCTGCAATGAATTCCACTGAGCAATACTGATGGTGACACACTGGAAAGTGTTTTTTTTTTCCTTTTCCTATTATAAATAGGAAGGTGGAAGTGGAAAGAATAAAGATTAAAGTGGTTGTAAAACCCCAGTCATGAAGTGTGAACAAAGCATATACAGCCATGGCCAAAAGTTTTGAGAGTGACATAAATATTAAAAGAGAAGTATGGGTTTGGGCTTTTTTTAGATTAATACTTGCCTAGGTGGATGCAGTATGGGTCTGATGCTGCATCTGTCCCCCTGCGCCTCGGCACTGAGAACAGAGGGATCAAACACTGCCAATCACTCAGTTCTGACAGCTCCCTATGCAGAGAGCTGCTGACTGTTAGTCACAGCTCTCTGCTCTACCCCCTCCTTGCTCCTGGAGCGCCGAGCTGTGGATGGGGTTGGGGCAGCCGGCACAGACTCCATTATCACGATGAAGTGGTGCCTGGACTGACTTCTGTGATGTCAGCAGAGAGCGTGTGTCAATTCTGCAGTGTTGACCCTTCTTTTTCAAGACCTCTGCAATTCTCCCTGGCATGCTGTCAATCAACTTCTGAGCCACATCCTGACTGATCGCAGCCCATTCTTGCATAATCGGTGTTCTTAGGCAAAATTGTGAGAGCCCTTGGCTGAAAAGCAACCCCACACATGAATTGTCTCAGGATGCTCTACTGTTGGCATGACACAGGATTGATGGTAGCGCGAATGTTTTCTTCTCCGGACTTCTCCACACCTGTTTCCCGAAGTCCCAAACAATCAAAGGGGATTCATCAGAGAAAATGACTTTACTCCAGTCATCAGCAGTCCATTCCCTGTCCCTTTTTCAGAATATCTGATTTAAAGATGGAGGTGCATGTTCTCATGCACCTCATTTAAAGTCCCAAAACGGGGGGCGTGGCCGAGAGCGACATGTGAGGACGTGCTTCACAGAGCTCCCGCACTGATCCTCTGAAGATCCGTCTTTTCAGCCAGTTACTGTGCCCGGAATAGGTTACATTCTGCTCGGGCTCTCCCCTGGACACCTCCGGTGACATCGGCGGCACTCTCTGCGGCTATGCTGACCCGCAAATCGACAGAGTCCGGGGCGCCGGAAATTACAACATGGCGCCGCGGCTCCTCTGTCACAGCGCGCACGTGGGATGGAGAAGGCGAAGATGGTGAGTAAACCTCCCAAGACCCCCCAAGAGTACAACGAAAGAACCCCCCAGGGACATGTTATATTATGCCCTGAAGATGGCAGGCACCACAGCACATGGGAGTGGGGAGGATCTGTTAGCAACCCCTGCTGCCTTCAGAACTCAGGCAGAGGAGGGGGGAGATATGCAGGGCCCTGCAGCTTCACCTAGCCAAAGCCTGCCTGATGGGGATGAGGGAGAAGAGTGGGGATGCTGATCAGCCTTTCCTGGCAGACATCCTGCGAGCAGTGCACAAATGCACAAATACCCTGCAGGACCAAATTGGAGGCCTGAAGGAGGAACTGGGGTTTATCAGACATGATTTACAGAAGACCCGGGAGCGCACTACGGCGGCGGAAGGCCGCATTAGTGATTTGGAAGATAAACTGACACCATTGTTGCGGGAGGCGCAAATAACTGCCAGGGTGGCCAGAGCGAACGAGCTTAAGTCTGATGAAATTGAAAATCGCCTGAGACGCAATAACATCCACCTAGTGGGGCTCCCAGAGAAGACGGAGGGGAGGGACCCCACCGAATTTGTGGAACAATGGATTTTGACGGTGTTTGGGAAGGAAGCGTTTACCCCGCTGTACTCAGTGGAGCGGGCGCACAGGGTGCCACCCAGGTCCCTACCACCAGGGAGCCCACCGCGCACTATGATAGCCAGACTACTCAATTATAAAGATAAGGAGATTGTGCTCCGGCAGGCAAAGGGAGCGGCGTAATATTCGGTTTAATGGGGCCCGTATTTCTTTTTATCCTGATTACTCAGCGGAGATTCAGAAACGCAGAGCCAGATTCATCGATGTCAAAAAGAGGCTGCAACGGCTCCGTGCAACGTACGCCATGCTTTTCCCGGCTAAGCTCCGGATTACGGCTGGAGGTCAGTCTCACTTCTTTGAGTCGGCGGCTGATGCGTCTTCGTGGATAGATGCGAACGAGCATGTCATTCGACAAGCGGATAGAGGAGCAGCGGAGGGGGATTGATGGGTAGTACTTGAAATTCCGGATCACTGCAGGACTGCTTCACCTTATTTGGCTGGGAAGCCACAACCTACTCTTACTCTACCAGCGCTGAGAGCAAGTGAGTTTATTTACGGAAAAGCAGTTTAGAGCCTTTTTGTTGGTCGTGCCCTTTTGGATGTTTTGCCTGAAAGGGCCTTGAGGTTATGGGTCCTGTTGTTCTAACCGACCCGACGACCTTGTTTACTTTTGTTTTTTTCTTGTTTTTCACCCATGCAACCCCCACCTGTTGCACTGCGGAGTGGAGGGCTCTCCCCCACAGCTACCGGGGCTCTACTGCCCCTTCTACGTGATCAGGGGTGTTTTTGTTACCTGTTTTATTTTTGTTCCTTTTTTTCTACCGATTTATTTTCACAGCCATGTCAGCAATCAGAACCGGCAGACTCGCAGGACAGACTCTGTTGCGAGAGGATCTCCAATACACTTCATCAGGACCTATGACACGCATGCTTCAGGTACTGTGTTTTTGTCTCACTTGGCGCACTGGCCCAACGCACACCCTAAGGCGCCTAGGGTACACACAATGCTTTATACGATTGTAACTGCAAGTCTTTGTATTTATGTCTGCTGTCCCATTGCTTTCATGGAATGTTAGGGGAGTCCAGAACCCTTTAAAGAGCACTATGATTACCACTATACTGAAGAAGTATTCTCCCGCGGTCTACGCTCTGCAGGAGACTCACCTTGTGCCAGAGACGGTATCTGGGTGGGCTGGGCTTATCACTCCACCCATACCTCCTACTCCAGGGGGGTGAGTGTGTTGGTCCACCGTGCTCTAGATTTTCAACTAATGGACAAACTGATAGATGATGAAGGGCGATTTGTGATTTTGCTATGTAAAATATATCACCTAAAATGTATACTTGCTGCTGTTTACGTGCCCCCTTAATGCCACCTTTAATGCAGAGGTGTTGCGCATATTGCTGTCGTTTCAACTGTGTCATTCAGATGTTCCTTTTATTGTGATGGGGGATTTCAATTGTTATATGGATCCGATTTTAGACAAGCACCCGCCTCCGGCGGTTCTCCGCAGCAGAGCTCGAACGGCATTGCGGAAGTTCACGGAGGAGGTGGGTTGGTCTGATCCATGGCGCAGCCGCAACCCACTGCAAAAGTTCTCCTGTTTTTCTAAAAAAAAGAAGACCTTTGTTTGTGCACACCTCAAACGGCACACTTAGTGGAGAATATCAAATACTTGGTGAGGGGGGTGTCTGACCATTCCCCCCTTATGGTTTCCCTAAATGCTAGACCTGTCACTGACCTGCCTAGGATGCCATGGAGGCTGAATGCTTTCTGGCTTAACCTATTCCCCTCCCATGCACGGGTAGCAGAGGAGATAGCTGGGTTTTGGCGGAGCCATGAGGACCATCCTGACTTGGGACTTACCTGGGAGACGTTTAAGGCGTTGGTCAGGGGAATCTTGATTACTGAAGTCACAGGTATTAAATCTAAAACAAATGCCATCATGGAGCAGACAGAACAGTTGGTGAGTAGGCTAGAAGCAGAATTTATTGCAGATCCTTCCGATGCTGCGAGGGAAGCGTGGCTGGCTGCACAGGAGGCAGTGGATCGGGTTACGAGGGAGGTGGCGGATAGGAAGAGATTTTTTAATAGACAGGTCTTTTATGAGGAGGGCGAGCAGACGGGCCGTTTGTTAGCTAGAATAGTGAAGGCCTCCCAAACGTCTCCGTCCATTGGTGCACTGCGTACTGTGGGTGGCAGGGTGGTAAACACCTCTAAGCTTATCATGCAGGAACTGGTTGGGTTCTATTCTGACTTATATAGGTCCCGGGTGGATTATTCGACTGATGACCTGCAGGAATATCTGCGGGGAGTGGAATTGCCTTGTTTGTCGGCTTCTCAGAGGGTTCTCTTGGATTCTCCTATAAAAATCGAGGAATTACAAGAAGCCCTTAGCCTTTTCCCGAACTCTAAGGCTCCCGGGGATGATGGTCTTCCCATGGAAATTTTTAAACAATACGGGGGGCTACTCCTACCACGCCTACTGAAGGTCCTTAACTATGCTAGAGAACACCAGTGCCTGCCCGACTATGACCAGAGCTAGTATTGTGCTCCTCTTAAAACCTGGCAAGGATCCACTGGATAGGGGCTCCTACAGGCTTACACAGAGCGATATTAAAATCCTAGCAAAGGTCCTGGCTCTGCGACTCAACAGGGTAATTTCTTCTATTATTCACTCTGACCAGGCAGGCTTTATGTCCCAAAAGTCCACAGCCATAAATCTCCGGAGACTCTACTTAAATATTCAAACGCAGTCGGACACCATGGAAAATAGGGCCTTGCTGTCCTTGGACGCCCACAAAGCGTTTGACAGTATGGAGTGGGGGTACCTCTGGGCTGTCACGGGCAGATTTGGCTTTGGTGAAAAGTTTCTATCATGGGTGCGGTTGTTATACTGTTCGCCTAGGGCGGTCATTAGAGAGGCGGGACACATTTCTGAATCTTTTACCCTGCATAGGGTCACTCGGCAAGGGTGCCCGCTGTCCCCGCTCCTTTTCGCCATTGAGCCTATGGCGGCCTTGATTAGGACAAACCAAAGGGTGAGGGGTTTCAACTATGGAGGGATTCAGGAGAAGCTTATGCTCTACGCTGATGACACCATGCTGCTTTTGGGAGACACAGAAGATTCCCTGAAGGAGGCGATGGCAGTGGTCGGCAGGTTTGGGACTTACTCAGGTCTGGTCATTAACTGGACCAAGTCCTCACTCCTGTTGTTAGACGCGGCCCAGAGTGGCAGGGAGCGGTCGATACACAGGGTGCCAGTGTCTACACGTATCAAGTATCTGGGGGTCTGGATTACTCCGGATCCGCAAGGTTTTTTGATGCTGTGGTAGAGATTTTTCAAACCCATATGTATAAGATTTATATGAAGATGTATATGTCATTCTTTTACAAGGCTTTTTTTTTTATTAATGAGACTGGGGATATGTCGTTAGTCGACTGTCCTGTTTTTTTAGTCAACAGAGTGACTCGATGTTAGAGTTCACCTAACAAAAGGCTTTTAAACCTATATTAGCATAGGGAGGTCATATCAAAGGTAGGGGGATCCGATAAGAAGTGTCCCCTCATTGAAGTACAATAATTTCCTGCCATCTCCTGTTTGAAGACCACATTCATCTCTTGTCTGATTACAGGCCACAGTAGGACATTACCTACAGGGGAATACTGGGTGGGGGGGGTCCTTAAGTGCCATTCTGAAAAAACATATTCAGCCAATCATATTAGAGGGGTTTTTTTAATTCTTAGAGCGGGAAAAATTACATCTGAAGGGTATAAAGAGACAGTCCTAGTTTGACTGGAAGCGACTGGATCATGATCTGATTTGGGAAACTACGTGAAGTACTCTGTAAATATACTCCTATAATTTCCTTATACTCTCCTATAATCTGTTTCTCCCTTTTCCTACTGCTTGTCTTAACATACTGTTGAATCCTTTACAGCAATATTATTGTTTGTATCTTATATGTTATAACACTACTTGTATGTTGTATGTGTATCAGCGGTATTCTCTCTGATCTAAAGTAATATTGTTATACTTGAAGGGTTCCACATGTACTGGCACTTTAAGGCTGGCTCCACCCAGCAGTGATGACAAGGGTCAAGGGGCATAGTAGCCATCTTAGAGAGAGCACATGTAAGAAGCAGATAACCTGTACTGTGATGAGATGCATGTTGCAGTGTACAGCCTGTACTGAAATAAACATCCATTTTTCCAGACCAGAGTATTGTGTCTCTCACAACACAGAGGATATAACAAATATCATTTCTGTTATGGTTGTAAATATGGGATTAATACAAGTTTCTGTAAAATAAACTAATTATTTTCTCTTTTTCCACTGCTATCGTGTGCTTTAATTTTATATAGACAACAGGTTATTAACCAATCATTTTTATGTATCATTAATCATTTAAGTGAGGTGTAAACTGAGCTGACACAATGCTCAACCTGACCCCGCTGTTAAATAGAATTAGAGATAGAGTCAAAGTATGGTCGCGCCTTAAGATGTCTCTGGTAGGCAGGATTAATCTCATAAAAATGATTTTTATGCCTCAGATCTTATACTTTCTTCACAACACTCCCATGGTTATCCCTCTTAAAATATTCAGGATTATCAACTCTCTTTTTAGGTCCTTTATTTGGCTGAATAAACCCCCCAGGGTTAGACTGGAGCAGCTACAGAAGCCCAAGGCGGAGGGGGGCCTTGCCCTCCCTAACCCTTCGGTATACTATCTGGCAGCTCAGGCACAGCACATTGCCCGGGCGATGCCGGAGGGACTGGTAGTGGGGGAGTGGGGGAGGTTGGAGTGCAGTTTGATCCCATTAGGGCCCTAATGTGCCATGTCACCGGCCTTGATAGTGTGCCTACGGGTATGGAAGCTCTGGCGTATGCAAAGTCCAATAGACGTTTCCCCATGTATGTCCTGATGCAAAAAATTTGGAATAAACTTAGACAACTACAGGGTGTGGAGGGATTCACGGAGTACAGCCCGATCTGGGCCAATGGGTATTACGAGGAGTTGCTCACGTTGGATTGTGGGGCGCGGTGGAGGAGGTGCGGAGTCACACACTTGAGACACATTTGCGGCGGGTAGACCGATTCCCTTCCCGGAGCTGAGGAAGCGTTTTCACCTCCCGCGGTCAATGCTTTTCTATTATATACAGTTGCAGCATGCAGTGAGGGCACAGTCGGGAGAGAACCTTTGGATTCTCTCGCAGACGCCAATATTTAAATACATGGCTGGAGTATCTCAGTTTCGGGGA